>NC_134467.1:34501019-35701019 GCF_047948215.1 Lycorma delicatula | reverse complement strand
TAAAAAAAGAAAAGGGATTTTGTTTGTTCAGGAAAAAAGACTACGGGTTCATTCGCAACCATGTTTTTTTCAATTGTTTTCCATGTTGCTAGACATAAGTGAGGAGGTTTTTAGATATATTTCTGGGCAGTGATCTTGATCCCGGCTGTGCTGTTCCCAAAGTTCCCACCCAACTAGCTGGGATTCGAACTTCTCGTTCCATGTCTCTTATGAGAGAATTTTACGTTGTCTGGGCTCAAATGGGGAACCCCGAATTGATCCTCCACTGCAACTTCGTTCTTTGGTGGTTGGGTTTCATTAATCTTACTTCTTAGAGGTTGTCGAACTGAGACTGTACAAGACTACAATTCATTTACATTCATACATATCATCCTCCGAAGTAATACCTTACGGTAGTTCCGGAGGCTAAACAGAAAAAAACTATTCGTAAAATATTGTAAGCATACTTAACACACACACGCACACACACACACACATACATACAAACACACACACCAGGTGCGACAATAAAGTAATGAGACTGATTTTTCTTTGCAAGATGTGGCAACCCTGCAGCTTGCGTAGGCACACCATCTTAGACCTTGGTCTATAAGCTACTTCAAGTCCAACCGGAACATTGATGCAACTGCTCAGTCGTGAGTTTTGCTGTAATAAGTGAATACGTGTTTGTGTCTCTCGTCACAGAAATGAAACCGCAAAATATTGCACAAATATTGGTATGTCATTTTTTTTTTTTGCGTTAAATCGGGTGAAAACGCGACGACAACTTACGGTAAGCTTCAGAAGGCTTTTGGAGAGGAGGTTATGTCAAGAGCTTATGTCAAGTTTTTCGGTGGCATAAAATTTTTAGTGAAGGCAGAACGAATGTTGAAGATGAAGACCGCAGTGTACGACCATCGACCTCTCGGACAGATGTCAACTTGACCATGGTGCGTGAAATCGTACGATCTGATCGAAGATTATCCGTGAAAATGATTGCAGAAGAACTCACCATCAATCGAGAAACGGTTCGTCTAATATTAACTGAAGATCTTGGTATGAGAAAGATTTGTGCAAAAATGGTCCCCAAAAATCTCACACAACAACAGCGAGAAACACGGAAAAATGTGGCAGCGATCTGTTAGAGCAAACGGAAATCAATCCAGATTTGTTGAGCCGTGTTATCACTGGTGATGAAGGTTGGTTTATTCAATACGAAACGCCAAAGTTCGCAACGGTGCTCAAAGGAATCACCCATACCTAATAAGCTCGCATGTCAAAGTCAAATGTGAAATGCACGCTTGTGTGCTTCTTCGATTCTAAGGGAATTGTTCATAAACAGCGGGTGTCTCCTGGACAAACAGTTAACTGATATTTCTACAAAGAAATTTTAGAAAGACTTCGTAAACGAGTTCTTCGTGTCCGTGCCAACATTGCTGATAATTGGATTCTGCATCACGATAATGCGCCATCCCATACTGCTCTGTCAGTACAGCAATTTTTAACCTCAAATCAAATTTCAGTACTACCACAAACACCTTATTCACCAGATATCGCTCCGTGCGAATTTTTTCTATTTTCAAGAGTCGAAATGGCGGTCAAGGGACACCATTTTCAAACAACATAAGATGTCCAAAAAGCTGTGACGAGGGTCTTGGAGGATATTACAGAAGATGAATTCCAGAAATGTTACCATCAATCGGCAGAAGCGTTGGAATAAATCAGAGGGGAACTACTTTGAAGGAGACAATACTAAACATGACTAAAACGGTAAGCAACATTTTTTTTTCACATCAGTCTCATTACTTTATTGTCGCACCTCGTATACATATATATATATATATATATGTATTACGATTTTGTGTAATTTTATTTTATTTCTTTGTAATATAATTATTTAAATTAAAGGTTAAAATTATTTTTATACAGTAGAAAGTGGTTTTTATCCAATATTATGTTATTTAAGATAAGTTATTAGTAGAATTCGAAATTCCATGTATGTTTAAATATTTCATATTAAATATTTACATAATTTGTATTAAATAAAAGCGGAAACAGATGAAATATGACATTTAAATGGAATTTAATATTTATAGAAAATAATTTAAACATTATTGTAATAAATACAATATTCGTAACTAATTTTTAAAAATCTTTTGAAAAATCTCAGGAATTTTTACAAATTTATAATTAAACAGGTCAAGGGAGATGAAATTATTAATATTTCATTAAACAGGTGGTAAATTCATATTAAAAAATGAAACTGCTTGTGGATTACTGAATGTGAGCAACAGGGATAAAGACACACTTTTAAAAAATAATTTTACTCTATATTTAATAAATTATTTTTAGGTAATATATTTTTTTTTTATTTTATCGCAAATAAGGAAATTTCATTTTACTTTATCCTATGTTTTTACGTAAAATTACCTCTTTATATTATCTCTAAAGAATAACTTTATCCTTGAGAAGTTATATCTTACGAACCACTAAACAGAAAAGATTGAGTTTTATACCGTACTGTACTTTTCTACCTGGTAGTTAAGAATTTTTTTCAATATATTTTAACAGTATTTATTTTTGGATTAAGTTAAATTTAACGTAAAAATATTATTTATTTAAAATTTTTTTACAGCTAGAATAATTTCATAAATCTATTATATACTAGCAGACCCGACAATGCTTCGCTACTGCTAGGTTTGAGTATTTATAAATATATATATATATATATATATATATACAGGGTGTCCCATATAAAACGCAACCCAACCTTATATTGGTAGGTAGAAATAATAAAAAGGCATTTGTAAATGTAAATGTAATTTTTATTATTACCATCCATTACCTTACATTTGGAGTAAATGTTTGAAGTGGCCACCATCTTCTTGAATACAAGTTCAATTCTTTTTACAGCGTTTCTTGCAACCTTTTTTAAAGTTTGTGGCTGGATATTTAATACAGCTTGTTCAATATTGAATTTCAATTGTTCAAGTGTTCGTGGTTTGTTGCTGTAGGCTTTTTCTTTGAGGTAACCCCGTAGAAAAAAATGTCGCACCGTCATGTTGTAGCCAGCAGTATCTGTCTTCCTCTTCCAAGAGTGCGATGAACCGAAATAAAATATCCTGATATCGTTCTGCATTAATGGTGTACTCGAAAAAAATAAGACCGATTATTTTCTTCAGCGATATCGCGCACCACAAGCCCGACTTCTGCGGGTGTAATTGTTTTTTGTGATAAACGTGGGGATATTCAGCGATCCAAATTCTACTGTTTTGGCTGTTTAAGTAGCCATCCACATGAAACCGTGCTTCATCTGTGAATAATAACGAATCCATAACATTAATTCCCTCACGCAGAAATCGACGGAACCGTTGACAATATGGTAGCCGTTTTTCTTTGTCGGGCTCAAGAAGTTGATGAACCGTTTGAATGCTATAAGGTCGTAATTGTAATTGTTAAGTCTCTCGATGAACAGTTGATTTAGACAAATTAATTTCAGCAGACAAACGTCTGATCGATTTATTTGACGAGGCGAGTAATCATTCTTTGATTTCAGTGGCTGTATCTGTATTCAACACTGGCGCAGATCTTTTGTGTTCCTTTTTATTAACAGAACAAGTCTCTCTAAATTTTGCAACTAACCTTAATACTGATGTTTTGTTAGGAGCCGGTTTATCTGGGTACTTATGGCGATACAAATCTTGCACTGCAACCGCTGATTTCGTAATAAAGTACGACTCGACAATGAAAACACGTTCATCTAGCGAAAACACCATCTTGTCTCTACCAATACACTGAACGTTATGATTGCATTGTTGTTACTATCGGTAGTGTTCTACTTTGTCGCTGCGATGTTCAGATGTTAGACGAGTCCATTTCAGTTATGAGTAAGGGAGTAAGCTTGACTTTTGAAATTTCATGGATGAGGGATTGATGGGTTTCGTTTTATATGGGACTCCGTGTAGATGAACACAATTGAAAGTTTGATAAAATATTAACAAAATGAAGAGTGCGGAACTTCACAAAATTTAATCTTTCTCTTTTGAAAGGGAAAAGTTAAATTCTGTGAATAACTTTTAACGTTTTGTTTTTGTGATTAACGTTTATCCCTTTTTCTTTTTCTCTTTTCCACAAATTTCCCTTTTCCCATTTTCATTTTTACCATATTCCCTTTCCCCGTTTACTCCATTTTTAACTTTTCTTTCACCACGTCCTTCCTTTCCTCAATTTTCGCCTTTTCCCTCTCCCTTTCCTTCTTCCATTTCTATTTCTTTTTCCCCCTTTTCAATTTTCTTTTTTCTCTTTCGTACTTCCTTTTCCCATTTTTTCCTCTTTCCCTTTATCGATTTTTCCCTTTCATCCCTTTTCCCTGTGCGTAAATCGGTCCGTAGTTTTTTTAGTCTATAGCGGACATAAATATAAAAAAAAATTGAAATGGAATCGTAAAATATTTACTACAGCGTTAGTTGTTTTTATGTCCAACAGATAGCGCTGTTTTTTTAAAAAAAATAGATTTTACCTGTCACAGGCATGATATCTTATGTATATAAATAGTATGTATATAAAAACACGCGTGTATTCGAATGCAACTTGTGTCCAAATTTCAGAAAAAAAAATGTATGTATAATATCATTGCAACTGTTATCGATCCATTGCTGGATGAAAGCCTCTTCAGCTTGATCCACCAACTAATATGATCTTGAGTTATCTACCAAAAATTTGGTCCAATGCGCTTCATAATATCATCAGTCCAACGTACCTATAGTCATTTTAATGGTACTTTAACATCTAGTGGTATATTTTCAAATGCTAATTCAATCCATCTGCTATCAGTTCATCTTTCTATATGGTCTGCTAACCACCATTTTAATTCAATGACTTTCATGATGTATCATGTACTTTCGACTGTTCTCTGATCAATTTATAGGTCTTCCTGTTCCGTCTGGTTATTTCAATTATATATCTTCCATATTTCTTTGTGCTACCCGCATCTTCTGTTATGATTAACTGGTTAATAACCAAGTTTTGCTTTCAAAAGTAAGAACCAGTAGTAGAATGTAATGTGCGAAAACTTTCTTTTTAAGACAAAGTTGGATTTTGCTTTTGAAAATGCTGTTAATTCTTCCAAAACATGCCTTTTATCCAAGCTTAACTCATCGTTCAATTTCTTTGATTGTATTACCTTCAGCTGCCCAAGATATGTAATTTTCCTATATTAACTTTAACGATTTATCTGTTTGAATTGTTCTTCAAAGACAAAAATCATTATTTTTTCGGAAAATTTGTTGAATATGTTTGTTTATTTTAAGCTTCATCCTCAGATAAATATAGGTTTTATTGTGTTCATCAGCTTTTTTTCCTGTTTAGACTCCGGGAATCACCGTCAGGTATTACTTCAGAGGAATGATATGTACAAGTGTAAATGAAGTGTAGTCTTGTACTGTCTCAGGTTGACCATTTCTGAGATGTGTGGTTAATTGAAATCTAACCACCAAAGAAAACCGGTATCCACTATCTAGTATTCAAATCCGTGTAAAAATAATTGAATTTACTAGGACTTGAACGCTGGAACTCTCGACTTCCAAATCGGTTGATTTGGGAAGACGCGTTCATCAGCAGAACAATCCTGTGGGTTGCAGGTGTTCATCCTGCTGCAACCATAGTTTGTTCCATGAGATCCTTCTCTTAAAGTTGCGATATTAACTTTTCGTCTATCATCTCTAAATAAATTTGTGTATTCACTAGCCAGCCAAATAATAAGGACCAAATAAACGACATGCTGTCATTCCAGCACATTTCATGACGTGCGGTGATTTCTTTCCCACTCTTTCCTGTAATAAGGATTTTCTTTCTCCCAAATCAATATATTTCTGGCACGCGAACTAAGATAGATTGCACATTTATAAAGTACTTTTCAACAGTGCACTATAGCTGAGAATGTTTCTAATAAAGGCCAGTAGGATGCAACACGACGTTCCATGTCTTCATCTTACAGTTCATCGATGAACATCGGACGAAATGGGATAATGAGTTAACCAATCCACGATTCTAGTATTGAAATCTATATAAAAGTTACTACCTTTCCTAGGATTTGAACGTTGGAACTCTCGACTTTGAAATCAGCTGATTTGCGAAGACGTGTTCATTACTAGACCAACCCGGCAGGTTTCACCAGCCACCTGCAGTTCTTGTGCGTATCTTTCTTTTTTCTATGGTTTTTATTAGAAGAAATTACTAAAAGTTGGTTATTTCAATATTTAATAATACTAAAATTTTAAATAAACCAAAAAGAAATTCGAAATATTCGAATATTTGATATTTTTAAATTTGATCGGTTCCCCACCCACAATGTTGCTACCAATTTTTTTTTCTTGATAACTTACACTACTACTATTCCTAGGATAGCATAAAAAAATCGGTTAAAAAAATACAAAAAATAAAAAAGATTTCTTTTTATTTTTCGGGAAGGGAGAATTTTGAGGCCAAACATTTTCTTTTTAAATAATAACATGTACGCATGTACTGAGCTTTATATAAAGCAGCTTATATTTGCAAAATTACGACAAAATTGACCTATAAAACTACTTATCCTATCCCCAGGAGATTTTTCGGGAAGTGGGAATTTTGAGGCCAAATATTTTTTTAAAAATAATAACAGTTATACATGTACTGAGCTTTATATAAAGTAAGTTATATTTGCATAATTACGATAAAATTGACCTATAAAACTACTTACCCGACCTCCAACAGATATTGATCCTCAAAATTTTACCAATAACTTAAACTAATCATTTGGGAATTTCACGTGGTTTAGATGTGCACCATTTATTCCTGTTCCATTTCTTCCCACTCCAGCTTACTAAATATCTCCTCGATACAGGATGAGAAGATCACGGGAGATATAGTGTCTCCTTGTTTGTCGTACACATTTTTGTACATTTATCTCTACTTTGTGTTCGTTAACAAAGTTGGTAACTTTTGCTTCTTCATATACCGATTGTAGAAACTTTATATAGACTGAGTTTACATCCTGTTTATGTAATGTAATTATTATGTCTTGCATTGTTACCGAATCAAATGCTTTTTCGTAAACAATGAAAGCCGATAAGGGTATAACGTTCATACGCTTATCTGTTTATGACTTGCTGAACAAACTGGATACGATTCATTATACTAAACCCGATTTTGAAGCCTGGTTGCTCCTTTGGCTCTAATTCACACATTGAAATATATATATATATATGAATTGTGATAAATTTATTTACCAATGTAGTTATATTTGTGTAAATTAAACTCCCACTTACAAACAATTTTAAAATATATTTTCAAGTACTTTCATAGTTAGTATTCCATCATCAGGGATTTCTTATAAGAAGTTAATTCAAAATTCATATGTCATATATTTAAATTAAAATTGTTACGTTCATAATAAAGAGTCGTCAAGAAATAAAAATAATTTATACGTCAATAAGACTCTAACGTTTATCCGTAAGATGTTTACGATGACTTTACAGTCTTATTGATGTATAAATTATTTCAGATAAGAAACCAAGATGGCGGAAAAATAACTTTTTTACAATCGAAAACAAATTCCGTAACACCGCCAATACATGAGATAAATAAATTACAATAATTTAGCGTACGTAAGACTCCAATAAAGATTTCTTCTTTTTTCTGTTTTAGCCTCCGTTAACTACCGTTCACTTAATACTCCAGAGGATGATATGTATGAGTGTAAATGAAATGTAGTCTTGTACATTCTCAGTTCGACCATTCCTGAGATGTGTGGTTAATTGAAAACCAACCACCAAAAATACACCGGTATCCACAATCTAGTGTTCAAATCCGTGTAAAAATAACTGATTTTACAAGGACTTCAACGTTAGAACTCTCCTTCCAAATCAGCTGATTTGGGAAGATGCGTTCACCACTAAACCAACCCGGTGGGTTTATAGAGATTTAATCTAACTACAACAATTCATTATTTTTTTTATTCACGCCAAAGAAGTATAACTTTAAGTGCGTACATGAGTACAGACGTGTTTTTTTTTTCTCTTTCGATCTCTTTTCTAAAATGAATATTTATCTAGGGAAATAGGAGAAAAAAATTTTGCTAATTTTTTTTCTTTTTTACATTTTGTTTAATAAAAATTTAAGAAAAACTTTTTCAATCGGTGCATAACGAAATAATCATTTCTGATGATATTTTGGAAGCATTAAAGCAAAAATTAGTGGTTACATAAAAAAGTCTATCCCAAACAAGAAACCGCCTAGTTTATAATTACTTATGAACGCTTAATTTTATTTAAGTCGCAATGACACTTATCGTTGATGTGAATATAAAATAAATAATTTTAAAAAAATTTCATTTTAAAAAAATAATATTTTTCCTCTTATTATTTAATAAAATGATAACCCATGAAAAATTAATTGGAAAATTTAATCTGTTTTATTATATACAGTAATACTCTTATACTTAATGTTTATTTATTGATAATGTTTGTATTATGGACAAACATTTACTGGTACTTTACATAATTTTAGAAATACAATATTTAGCTTCGTATAGTTTGTTTAGTCAATATGTGTACCATTTATTCTTTCTAGTGGTTAGGAAATTGTTTGTTCGAATTCTCCGAATTAAATTTTGTTGAGTTTTAATTAATTAAATTAATCTGTGTTTAATTTTTTATTTTTAAAATCTTTTTTATTTAACTTGCTTTAGGAATAATCAAATCTTGCAACTGCTATATCTTTTGATTTATCGTATGAAAATCAATGAAATTTGGTACACGTATGTAACTTCGATGACAATACAGCACTACGGTGTCGGAATTTGATATGATCTACCCCTACGCAACTACTCACTACCTCTACTCTAAATTCATGCATTTAGATGAAAATTTTTATTTCTCATGAACTATCGTACGAAAATGATTGAAATTTGGTACACGTATGTAACCTCGATGTGTAAAAATAAATATTTTTACTTCTTTTTAGTCTTAAAAAATTACAAAAATATATTTGATTATATATAAAAAATTATTTTTTTAAAAAAGCTTTTATTTAACTAATATTAATATTAACATTTATAAAAAAAGGAAACAAATTAGAAAAAACCTCTAAATAGTAAAAAATAAGGATTAAATTGAGAATTTTAAACAAAAAAAAATTATATATTAACAAATATAAAAATGCACTGAAAAGTAAAAAAATAAATTATATAAATTACCAATAAATAAAAGTAATAATTATTAAATTTTAAAATTAAAAGTAATGAAAATATATAGTTCAATAAAAGCGTGGCGCAGTTTTTATAACAAATTTTCGAATAATTATTTACAGAATTTCCTGTATTTTAAAATATATATTTTGTTTAATGAACTTGTTTAGTTTATACTTTATTTATTATTATTAAATTTAGTACTACTACTGTTAAATCTTTATATATAAAAATGTTAAGTTCGTTTGTGTACGCTTCAAAAACTCAAAATGTTCTGCACCGATTGAGCTCAAATTTTAGCACGTTATATAACCCGCATCAAAGATTGTTTTCATCTATTTTTCGCATCAGTCACATACCCGCGACCGCGAGAAAACAGTTTTTTTAATAAATAAGAGGCTAATAAACCAGATGGAAATGTAAACAAAGGAAGGCATGGCATTTTCATACGCTGTAAATCATTCATATCATCATCTGATGCAATGCATAAACGGTGGTTTCGGAGGTTAGAAAAAACAAAAAAAAAAAAACGAATACTTAGTTGTGTGGTTTCAGTGTTACTATTTGAGAATTTTGTCCTGTGCTTTTACATAGCAAAGAACGCTAAATGACCAAAAAACGATTGTTTGGTCATATATATGTAAAAAAAATAACCTAAAACAGGATTTTTTGGTCATTATGTAGGGATATTATTTTCTGTGTATTTGGTTATTTCGACTTTTTTTGTTTGCATAGTCATAAGTCTAACTGGGCTATAAGATAGTTGGGTGTTTTAATTTATTTACTGTAAGACATCCTTCTTGGTGACTTTTCTTTTTGTTTTGGTGTTTTTTTTTTTTTTTAATAAAATACAAATGTTTTAGCTGTTAAATATAATTCAAAGAAATTTGTAACTTAATCAGTTGTGATTTTGTTTACATTGGCAACGGCCATACGGGCTCTTAGTGATTGGTCGTTGTGTTCGACAGCGGCCATCTTGCATTGATCTGATTGGTTTTCCTTTGTTTACATTTCCATCTGGTTTATTAGCCTCTTATTTATTAAAAAACTGTTTTCTCGCGGTCGCGGGTATGTGACTGATGCGAAAAATAGATAAAAACAATCTTTGATGCGGGTTATATATCGTGCTAAAATTTGAGCTCAATCGGTGCAGAACATTTTGAGTTTTTGAAGCGTACACAAACGAACTTAATATTTTTATATTTAAAATTATTTTAATTTTATAAAATTAAATATATATTACTATGGCAACTAATATTTTAATATAAATAAAAATATTTACGTATTTAAATACATATTAATTAATTTATATATTAATAAAAAACAATAATATATCACATTTTCAACTATTGTAGAATTTAGTATAGATAATTTACTCATCAGGTTGGTCTAGTAGTTAACTCGTCTTCGCAAATGAACTGATTTCGAAGTAGAAAGTTCTAAGGTTAAAATCCTCGTAAAGGAAATTATTACTTTTATACAGATTTGCATAATAGATCGTGAATACCGGTGATCTTTGGTGGATGGGTTTCTATTAACCACTCATCTCAGAAATGGTCGAACTCAGACTGTACAAGACTATACTTCATTTACATTCATATATATCTCTCATCCATCCTCTGTAGTAATATCTTACGGTGGTACCGGAGGCTAAAAATGAAAAAGGATAGATAATTTAATCCATTAATTTGGTTATTTATTTTGAAGAAGAAGAAGAAATATATTTATAATAAAATATACAAAAAAAACCCTAATCCTGAATGAAAAACATATAATTTACAAATTTTAAAAATAATTTTGTTATCTTGAATTTAAAATATATCATAAATTTACAGGGGAAACTACATTTCCCCCTTGTCTGAATGTAGTAAAAAATATTCCAAACTCTGTTTAATATTGCAACTGTTGTTGATAAAGATAAAAAACTTTTATAATGTTTTATGGGTTAATTATTCAACCTATTTAACATAACAAAGGGAATCAAGCTCTCCTGTTCGGGGAACCCATGCGTAAAATATATTGTCGGAGAATTATATTAAAAGTTTTCTTGTGTTAGAATGAGAAAAATTTTGTTTAGAAAAAAGGAAGTCGTTGCTACATCTATTTGGGAAGACAAGTTAAGATTTTTTTAATTTTTTTTTTTTTTTAATTCTCAGTTAAATATTTATTCGTTAGGGAAAATTATGGCATAGAATTTATATTTATTACTATCAATTTATCAAGGTAATAAAAATAAGGTAATATTTTACAGAGAGGGTACATTTAATGTTTAAACTTGTTTATTTTTTTTTTGTCTTCAGTTATTTGACTGGTTTGATGCAGCTCTCCAAGATTCCCTATCTAGTGCTAGTCGTGTCATTTCGGTATACCCTCTACATCCTACATCCCTAACAATTTGTTTTACATATTCCTAACGTGGCCTGCCTACACAAATTTTCGCTTTTACCTTTCCTTCCAATATTAAAGCGTCTATTCCAGGATGCCTTAGTATGTAGCCTATAAGTCTGTCTCTTCTTTAAACTATATTTTACCAAATGCTTCTTTCTTCATCTATTTGCCGCAATACCTCTTCATTTGTTACTTTATCCACCCATCTGATTTTTAACATTCTCCTATAGCACCACATTTCAAAAGCTTCTAATCTTTTCTTCTCAGATACTCCGATCGTTCAAGTTTTACTTCCATATAAAGCGACACTCCAAACATATACTTTCAAAAATCTTTTCCTGACATTTAAATTAATTTTTGATGTAAACAAATTATATTTTTTACTGAAGGCTCGTTTAGCTTGTGCTATTCGGCATTTTATATCACTCCTGCCTCGTCCATCTTTAGTAATTCTACTTCCCGAATAACAAAATTCTTCTACCTCCATAATCTTTTCTCCTCCTATTTTCACATTCAGCGGTCCATCTTTGTTATTTCTACTACATATCATTACTTTTGTTTTCTTCTTGTTTATTTTCATGCAATAGTTCTTGCGTAGGACTTCATCTATGCCGTTCATTGTTTCTTCTAAATCCTTTTTACTCTCGGCTAGAATTACTATATCATCAGCAAATCGTAGCATCTTTATCTTTTCACCTTGTACTGTTACTCGGAATCTAAATTGTTCTTTAAAATCATTAACTGGTAGTTCCATGTAAAGATTAAAAAGTAACTTGTTTATAATAGATTTAAACCTGTTTTAAAGATAACAAAATTTTCTATAAATTTTATTACAACGAAGAATTAAATAAAGGATTAACTTTTTTTAGCCTCCGAGACCCTCGTTAGGTATTGCTTCAGATGATTGGATGAAATGGAAATCTTGTAGCATGTGAAAATTCATTCTTGATTTGGATTCAAACCCGAGACCTCCGAATGAAAGGCCAAGACGCTACACTCAAGTTACGGAGACCGGCAATAAAACATACATTTAAAAAGTTTATAAAAAGTAAATCATTTTAATTCCCGATTGAAATTTTTTTTTCAGTTTAAATACCATAACAAATCACTAATTTTGCCCGTCAATTAACGTCATTTCAGTACTATTTCATTTCACTGGGATAGCTGAAATCCGAGAAAATTTTTTCATTAGCCGTAACTAGCAAAAGACGAATTTTTCCATTATTTTCACGAGTAGAATAAGTTATAAAATTCCCGAGAAAACTTCGTTATATATTCGATGTACAAGTTGAGTCACAAACAATGTAACAAACTTTAAGGACATGGTGACAATAAAGAAAAAAGTTAATATAAACATCAGTTCGAAAACGCTTCGTTAGCGAGTGTTGCTTAGCGAAAAATTTCACTCTGATTCCTGAGACTTTGGTAAAATTAGGACGAACATAATTAGGGTTAAATTAGATACGATATTTTATAAAATCTGACCTGATAAAGAATAGGCCCCTGAAATGTATTTTTATAGATTTTCGGGGAATTGGGTAAAATACAATTTTTAAGCGTTGAATAAAACTTTCATTATTTTTCGCATAAAAAACTATGTTAAAAAGTAGGAAACAAATAAAGGTTTTGCCGATATTCGTAGTATTTCGGCGTTAAATCTGGAGGTCCTGGGTTCGAATCCTGGTCAGGCATGAAATTTTTTATACGCTACAAAATTTTCTTTTCGTATTCTCATGTACACGCTTCCAGCTTATATGTTGAAATCATAAAAAAAAATGTATAAAATTTTATTTTGAGTAAAATGTGTAGAATATAGAATACTAATAAATTGTTAGAATGAACTCCATAATTACACATTATAAATTACATTGATTCTATTACAGTATAAAATAATTATTCCAGTATTTTTCTGGATTGATCAGGGGAAACAAAAATAAAATCTTGATTTAAATACCTTCACAAAAAAAATTCAGTTAATCATAACAAAAAAGTTGTCAAATTATAACGCGACCTTTCCTGGTTATTAATAATAAATAAATATTAAGAGTTAGACCCAAAAAAAAAAAATCAGAATATATATTTTTAGAGGTTAGGAATAAATTTTAACAAACTAAAGAAAAAAATATATAAGTTAAGCTAAACAGAATTTTTTAAGTGAAGATTCCTCTAGATCTAACTTCTATAGATCCTTCAATAAAGGCTGAATAAGAAAAAAAAATTTCAAAAACTTTACAGCAATTTAAATCTGTTTCACCCGGAGGTCCAGGTTTCGAATCCCGATCAGTCATGGTTTTTTTCATACGCTACAAGAATTGTCATCCATCTCATCCTCTGATTAGATGAATTGTACACGTTCAAATAAATAAAAATAAATAAATTGTACACGTTTCTTGATAGTTTTATTCATATACGAAGTATAAACTTTCAATAAATTTTTGAAAAATATTCAAAACGAAGGGTAACAGAGAAAAAACAAAAAAAAAAAAATTTAAATAATTTCAATTTTAAGAGGTGGGGTTCGATTTTTGAAAAAAAAAAAATTTATATAACAATGTAGGTAACAGATTTGTTTAAATAAAGTTTTCTCAAAAATTCGTCTGATGAAAATTAAAATTGTTTTTTTTTTCTTTATCCTCCCCACCATGATGAATTTTGAATAAATAATTAACATGATCAGTGTTTAATATATTGAAATATTTGATCCAAATTTGAAGAAAATCGTTTTGGTCAATACTTAGACATAAAGCCAAAACCAGTGTGACACACATACGTAAAAAACGTACGTATGTATGTTTTTGAAGTGAAATTTCTTAACGCAGGTTTTGGGATGGGGAATCAATTGAGAAAAAAAGGAGCGTCACGAAAAATCGTCACGTGCTATCTGATAACACAGTTCATTCAAGATTCGTATTCAAAGAATGATACTGTTACTCTTTTTTGAACGGTTTTTGATCATATTTAAACATTTTAATTACAGATTGGACTTAACAGTTGACAAACTGGATTTCATTGTTATTTAATATTTCTTATTAATAAAAAATCTTTTCATTTTTATATATTACGTATAAATTATTTTACACCATTAATTATTCATATAATATTGCGTAAAAAGCTTCCTTTCTGTAGTATGTACACGTATCAACGCACTCATTTTAATGTTTTTGGTCTAGATAAACTAGTTGGATTCTAAAACGTAAAGATTTTCAGAAAATCCGATACCCCATTTTTCACATGATCACAAGATTTTCCCTTTAATTCTATCCTGTATACGCCGGGAAAAATAAAAAATCTTTACAGTCTTTTGTATTTCAAAATTTACATAACCTTTAATAATATATTTTTAAATTTTGCTATACTTGTTAATTAGTTTCAAACAAGTGTTATTATATTTGTCAAGATATAAAATGAGGTCTTTCGTTCAAATTGCCTTTTACGCATTACCATCGTATAATTGAAATAAATTGTTAACTACGTACTAAAAAAAAAAAAATGAAGGAAAATGTGTGAATAATTTATTATAAAATACTATGCTACGTAGAATTTTTTATTATTATAATTTCAGAAGTATTAAATTCACATTTACACGCAATATTTTTTAGATTTTTTAATCACCACAAAATTTACATAACGTGTACACGTATTTCTGTATGTATTACAGAGTAAAAGCTATAAATTTTCTTGAGTAAAGGAGTAAATAGTCATCGCTGTAAATGAAAAATAAATAAAGATTTATGACTTAAAAAAAAAGAAAAAAATATCGAAGTCGGTTGATTTCGTTGGGTTGAATTTACTGTAGTAACAGTGACATGAACATTCTACTAACAGATGCGTCTGCTCTTGTTGTTACTCGACGCTGCTCAACGATATTTCACTAATTCTGTCTCCACCAATCCCCCCAACCACTAGTATCACCGTAACATCCCCTTTCCATTACTACGAATAGAATGGAACTACGGTTGTTACTTTGCAATGTTGCCATATTGTGCATCGAAACAAAAACTTTCTTATTGTTCTCCGTCCTATTCAGTATATTAGTTGCCACGTACAACATACAGTTCATCCATAAGTTAATACTTTACCTTTTGGCAGGGTATCTTACTTATTATTCTTCAAACTTTGTAACATTTAATAAGCAAGAAGGAAAACGAGAATAATCATATAAATATCCTTTTGAGCTGTTATGTAAATTTCTAAATAATTATATAATCAGTTAATAAATTATAAAGTTTTCGACTTTACATTTACGTAACTAGTAACGTAAAATTTAAATATTTTATAATAAAATCTTAGTGGCTCATTTAAAACCGGTCCGAGAAAATATTATTTTGATTACTACTTAATACATCAATCAAATATACTGTAAAGCCAGGTTGACTGTAGTAATTTTTGGCTTTTCATTTACGTAAATATTAACATAAAATTTAAATATTTTATAATAAAATATTAGTGGCTCGTTTAAAATCGGCCCAAGAAATTTTTTGTGGCTATTTAATTTAGTTTATTGAAACGAATTAAATTCATTTTTATGTTACATAAGCTTAAAATTTATTGCATTAAGTTTAAAACTTTATTGATATTTCATTAGAAAAGGGTGAGTCATTTCAATCTTGATACCAATTACCAATCTTAAAAATATGAACGAACTGTTATTCTTTAGATCCAAATTAAGGTATAAATTTTATCAATTTAAAGGAAATATGAACAAAAATTGAAGAAAATAGTTCCGATAACTGTATTTTTTAAGAAATTTAAGTAAAAGATTAGGAGTGAAAAACAAATTATATTATGTTTGTTGTAAAATAACTTTGTTAAATGGATAATAAATACTTAAAATTGTATAGAATTTGATCCTGATTAAATTGATATGTATATAGTTTATAAAACTAATTCAAATATGTATACGAATTTTAAGGTTTGAAATATTGAATATTAATCAATATAATAAAATTATGGTACAGAATGATTTTTTAGTCCTGTTACCCAATTGTTAATGTCTGGTAGTTTTTTTCTAAGAAAAGGAAATTATGTTTTATGACATGAAGTTGGTAGCACTACTCAACCAGTATAGATACGGCAGTATGAGTTGATTCTCCTTGACCTTTGTAAACTTTTTTGCCGTTTCCGGCCATTATGTTAGACCGAACATAATGTCTTTTACTGTAGAACAAGTTTTCATTCTTGAACAATATTTTGGTACGAAATCGTACGCGAGTGTACAAGAATCATTTCAAATTAAATTTTTTGGTGTTCCTTCATCAGAAAAAATGTCAATTACTAGGCTAGCAAACCGATTTCCAGAGACAGGTAGTGTTTGTGACAGAAAACGTAGTAGTCGACCGACTCGCTTGACAAATGACGTTTTA
This sequence comes from Lycorma delicatula, assembly GCF_047948215.1. Taxonomy (NCBI): domain Eukaryota; kingdom Metazoa; phylum Arthropoda; class Insecta; order Hemiptera; family Fulgoridae; genus Lycorma; species Lycorma delicatula. The sequence goes on along the minus strand of NC_134467.1, from coordinate 35,684,066 downwards.
GAGAATGTGAAAACAAGATTGCTCAATTTTCCAAGGAAACGTTTACGAAAACTTTCCACCCAAGTCGGTTTGTCATATTCGAGTGTTCAGAAAGCTGCTAAAAAATTGAAATTGTATCCGTATCGCGTACGATTAGTCCAAGAGCTTCAGCCTACAGATATAAATAAACGATTGCAATATTGCCGTCGGTTTAGGTTTCTCGTAAACGATAACGGAATCAAATTTTTAAACTCAGTGTTCTCTAGTAATGAAGCTTGGATCTATCTCGGTGATTATGTGAACAGTCAAAACTGTCGAATTTGGGCGGTTGAAAATCCTAACGCTTTACAAGGCAAATCTTTGCATCCTGAAAAAATTGGTGTGTGGTGTCCAATATCTCGTCATCGTATAGTCGGACCCGTATTCTTCGAACAGACAGTAAATTGTGAAGTATACAGGAATATTGTGCGCCAATTTGTGTCCCCCTCCTGGAACTTCAGGAACGGTATTGCTGCTTTCAGCAAGAGGGCGCTACATGCCACACGTCACGAGAAACTATGAATTTTCTACAAGAGTTCTTTGATGATCGAGTAATAAGCTAGGGCTTATGGCCTCCAAGGTCCCCAGACCTCACATCTCTTGACTACTTTTTGTGAGGCCATATTAAGTCCGAGGCCTTTAAAAACAATCCTCACACTATTTATAAACTTAAGTCAACATTACAGACTTAATCACGAATATTTCCAATGCTACTCTTAAAATGGTTTCTGCTAATATGCTGAAAAGAGTCCGTGCGTATATAACCGCAAGGGGTGGGCATTTTAAGCATATTCTTTAACAATTATATAAGTAATAGCTTTCTATTAAATCTCTTTTGTAAGTAACAAATACGTTTTTTATTCCACCTAAATTTCCCTTTCTTAAATTACATTTAAAACTGGGTAACAGGACTAAAATATCCCTCTGCATTTTAATAACTAAGTATTAAATGAAACTTAATTTTCAATATTACGAAAACAAATCAGAGATTTTAGAAAAATAATAAATGCAAACATAAAAAATAAAACCATTTTACAAACAACTAAATAAAATGTAGAATATATCTTCCACCGCAGTGCTAACACCACTCTACTCTACGAAAAATGTTTAATGTGATTTCCGTATTTCAACTGGTTTGTTTTGTATTAGTGATACCACACTGAGAATTCCAATAACTGACTTCTCTATTCTGTTACACTTTGTTAATATAATAATGATTTCAAGTGGCCGAACAAATAGTAGTCCAGAGGTGTTAAGTCAGGCGGCCTTGGAGGCAATTTGATAGGTCCGTAACGTCTAATCTTTTTTTTTTTTTTTTTTTTTTTTTTTGTCTTCAGTCATTTGACTGGTTTGATGCAGCTCTCCAAGATTCCCTATCTAGTGCTAGTCGTTTCATTTCAGTATACCCTCTACATCCTACATCCCCAACAATTTGTTTTACATACTCCAAACGTGGCCTGCCTACACAATTTTTCCCTTCTACCTGTCCTTCCAATATTAAAGCGACTATTCCAGGATGCCTTAGTATGTGACCTATAAGTCTGTCTCTTCTTTTAACTATATTTTTCCAAATGCTTCTTTCTTCATCTATTTGCCGCAATACCTCTTCATTTGTCACTTTATCCACCCGTCTGATTTTTAACATTCTCCTATAGCACCACATTTCAAAAGCTTCTAATCTTTTTTTCTCAGATACTCCGATTGTCCAAGTTTCACTTCCATATAAAGCGACATTCCAAACATACACTTTCAAAAATCTTTTCCTGACATTTAAATTAATTTTTGATGTAAACAAATTATATTTCTTACTGAAGGCTCGTTTAGCTTGTGCTATTCGGCATTTTATATCGCTCCTGCTTCGTCCATCTTTAGTAATTTTACTTCCCAAATAACAAAATTCTTCTACCTCCATAATCTTTTCTCCTCCTATTTTCACATTCAGCGGTCCATCTTTGTTATTTCTACTACATTTCATTACTTTTGTTTTGTTCTTGTTTATTTTCATGCGATAGTTCTTGCGTAGGACTTCATCTATGCCGTTCATTGTTTCTTCTAAATCCTTTTTACTCTCGGCTAGAATTACTATATCATCAGCAAATCGTAGCATCTTTATATTTTCACCTTGTACTGTTACTCCGAATCTAAATTGTTCTTTAACATCATTAACTGCTAGTTCCATGTAAAGATTAAAAAGTAACGGAGATAGGGAACATCCTTGTCGGACTCCCTTTCTTATTAGGGCTTCTTTCTTTTGTTCTTCAATTGTTATTGTTGCTGTTTGGTTCCTGTACATGTTAGCAATTGTTCTTCTATCTCTGTATTTGAACCCTAATTTTTTTAAAATTACGTCTAATCAACTTGTTTAAAAAAGTCACATTTCTTTCTTTGCTAGCAAGAAATGTGGAATATAATCATATTTTTATATACACGCGCGCACGCTCATGTAAAAAAAAAAACACAACCCATATATATATATATATATATATATATATAGAATTTTTTTTTAATTTTAACATTCATAGAAAATCAACAATTAAGCCTTGGCCGTAATTTTAGTAGAAGGAACAGTTTTGTTAAATAAATATACTGGCTAAATACATACAAGTATCTATTTTCAAAGAAAGTTTACTTTAATAAATGATTGTGTTGTAGAATTTTCACTTCATATAAACGCATATAAATATATATATACACATACTCGTATATGTATGTAAACTAAATGGAATGTAAAGCAGTTTATATGTACTTTCATTTGTAAATGTGCAGGGAAATTTGTTGGTCTGTTATATGTTTTGTTTGTAAAGGTCAAATTCACTAACCGCAAATAAGGGAGCTAGAGCGATTCAACCAACCTTTAACTTAAGACAGAGGGTTTTAGTTTGGTTCCTTTCAATTCACCCTTTAAATTTACATGATAAAGGGACTATTACATTCGGTCTGGTGACGTAGAAATGACAGAAAAATATTCTTTTACTGACCAATATCTGCGTAAGATAAAGATAAATTTATAATTCTCAATTCCCTTTTAAAAAAACTAGTATAATTTCATATTTTTTTAGAAAAAAAAATGGTTTTTATAAATATTTTCAACTGGTTTAATAATCGATAAAGTAAAATAACCGTAGAAATCTATATGAACTTATTTATGAATACTACTGACTTAGTACTAGGAAAAAAGACTAACGAAACAGTTTTAGGACTTTCCCGTTGTGGGTTGTTTCTGATGCACGGCTTACACACACACAAAACATGATTTAAAATTTTATCATTTTATTTAACTCAATGATTCTAACAAAAGCGCGGGCGTATACCGTATTTAATTCGCGCGTGTGTACCGGTATTATTTACAGTTAAGATATTATTCATTTATTTAATTGGACCGTTCACCTGTGACGTAAAAACATAGCAGTAGTTTAGAGAATTTTTTGGGGTGGGGTATGCGATTTTTCACGAAGGTTTTTTGCAAATATTTTTATATTTTAACTGTTAAAAAATGTGGCTATGATAAATATGATCTTTATTATAGGAAATCTCGATACACTGAGGACGACCTTGCTCAACAGCCTCACTCCCTTGACCTTTTAAGTTGAAAATTAAATGGAATATATAGAAGTAATCTGACCGAATTTGGTCAAAATTGGTTCAGTAGTTCTAGAAGTATAAGGTAATTTAGAGGCCAATATTAACACAAGTACATAGGAACTATAACATCCGAAAAATTTCAATTCGGTTTTTTGGGTTCATTAGGTGTAAAAAACGTCATGATCCGGTGAAAACCGCATATGCCTAAATTCGACTGATTACAATAATTTTTCTCTAGAGCTATCCAGACGGGAAAGTACGAGGGGTTACCTCTATTGTAAGACCGTTTCATTGTAAAAAAACTGAAATCTTTATAAATATTTTTTTATCTCTCTTAACTACATATTTTATACTAATTCTCTATTTAATCGCCACATGAATTATGACATTTACTGTAGCGATACACCAGCTTCAATATACCTCGTTGTATTCTTCTATCGCCACAGATTAACAGAATTTTTAAGTTCATCGTCACTTGCTAATTGTTTACCATTCAAAATTTCTTTCAATTTCCAAACAAATGGTAATTAGAAGGAGCTAAGTCCGGACTTTGTGGTGGCTGATCGTAAATTTCCCATCCAAATGTTCTCAGTAAATCACGTGTCAGACACGCAACATGTGGATGTACATTATCCACAGCTGGACGACGCCGTCGGTCAGCTGCATCCAGAATGGCCAAAGTTCCCAAAAATCGTTGGCCATTAGTATGCATCCAAATGGCTGTGGCTTGACTTTTTCGTTCTGGTCGGTGATTGAGGATGACGCCATTCACTTGATTGCCGTTTTCTGTCTGGTTTGTAATACGAAATCCATGTTTCATCACCGGTAAAAATTGAATTAAGAAACCTTTTTCTTTCCAGCGCATCAAAAATTTTAAAGCAGATCCCATTCGGATTTTTTTGTGACTTTCCTTTAGAAGGTGAGGCACCCGACGTGCACAAACCTTTCTGAAGACTAAATGGTCATGAAAAATGCGACCGATAACACCTTTTGAATCATCAGGAAAAATAAAGGTCTGATCGGAAATCGTTGAGCGACGATCTTTTCTGATTTCGTCATCAACGCGTTTCGACAATTCCTTGGTGATTATCGAGGGCCTCCCCGAACGTTCTTCAACATCCGCATTAATTCTGTTATTTCTAAACCTCCCACACCGTTTTCGGACGTTTCTTTCATTCATTACATTATCACCTACACAGCAACCTCCTGACTACGAATTTCAGCCGGCTTAACGTTATACGTATGACTCCACGTATTTCACAGTCGGCGGCAACTTGGATTTTCCTATTCATTTTATAACGTAATAACACACACGTAATTAAAGATACTACAAAGTGACAACTTACAGACAATAATGTGGTGTGTACATTACTATTGTGGCCATGAACGACACAGGTTTGCCAATCTTAAGGAGAGAAATTTTCCAGCAGTCTTTACTTTAGAGATATCCCTCGTAATAACTAATTTAACTGAATCTACTATGTTACTATTTAAGTATTATGAATTGGTTAGGGCTGTGTGTTTAGTAAATTGTATGAACTAATTTTATGGCACAGCATTTTCACACGCTAGAAAATTAACCATTTCATCTCACCCTCTCTGAAGAAATACCTAACGTATTAATGATCCCGGAGGAAAAAATTGTATTAAACTATGTTCATGTAGAATTTTTGCGAGCTCTATCCATAAAGATTTTGATGTGTTCGTAATGTCAGTTTTATATTCTGTTTTTCTATAAAAATTTCTAAGTTTGCCATTTTGGCCATTTCATGTAGAACATTTATTTGTTTTAATGCCGTTTATATATATATATATATTAGAGTGGTCCAAATAGGGAAAAATTTTTGTCGAAAAACGTGCACCCCCTGATTTAAAAGTACTCTCAAAAACAAAATTTTTGACGCGTTGATGAACCCTTTCCGTTCGAAAAAAGTGATCCCCCACTCCACTTGAATTTTACAGGGGATTTAACATGGGTTTTAGGTTATTTTCAAGTCGTTACGATATAGCGCTTGCATGTTTCATCACAAAACTTCAAAAATAACGTATATAAGGGTTTTTGGGGTCGAAGAACACGAATTTGAAGTAAAAAACTCATTTTGGCACATTGTAACTGTCAAAATCGCTGTCAATAAATTGACAACTAGCGTTTTTATGTATAAAAATCAATGGTAGACATTACAAATAACGTTAATAAGGGTTTTCGAGGTCGGAGAACACGAATTTTAAGTTAAAAACTTATTTTGACAAGTTAAAACTGTCAAAATCGTTGCCAATTAATTGACAACTAGCTTTTTTATGTACAAAAATCAATGTTAGACATTACAAACAACGTTAATTAGGGTTTTCGGGGTCGGAGAACACGAATTTGAAGTGAAAAAATTGTTTTGACACATTAAAACTGTTGAAGTAGTTGTCAATTAAAAAAAATCTGAAGGATAGATTCAAAAAGATCAACTCTCATTTTATTTTAAAAATTTTATATTCATGTATATAATTATTCAAATAATGTGTTAAAATTTTATGATTTCTATTTCTATTATTATATTACATTACATATGTAATGTAATTATATACATTTGGATGTTTTTTGCGATGATCATTTACAATTTGTAGTATATATTGCAATTGACTTTCATCTCTAGTGAATTTACATCTAAATTCTTTCACCAACTTAACCGTTCTTTCTGAGCAGTCATTGACGACCTTTAGATTTTTAACACAATTCAAAGCAGCCAAATAATCTTTGTTTTCGCTCCACTTACATGGATCAATTTCTACAAAGCTAGTCGCAAGTTCGAATCGTTTAAAAAAATTCAAGGACTCCGTGTTGACAAAAAAGTCGATTTCTTTGTTTAACAATTCGTTAACATTTTTAGTTTCGTAGCGTTTCGTGTGACCAGGTTCGTTATCATGATCACAATCATCATCTGTCGCAGATAACAAATTTTCGTAAGTTTCACCCGAAATTGCTAGTTTTTCAACCATTTTCAGTTTTAATTCAGTTGTGATGTCTTCATCAAAAAGAGCTAGCGTAGCTAGCCAAAATGAATTTATTTACTTCAAATTCGTGTTCTCCGACCCCAAAAACCCTAATTAACGTTGTTTGTAATGTCTAAAATTGATTTTTCTTCATAAGAACGCTAGTTGTTAATTGATTGACAGCGATTTTGACAGTTACAATGTGTCAAAATAAGTTTTTGACTTCAAATTCGTGTTCTCCGACCCCAAAAACCCTAATTAACGTTGTTTGTAATGTCTAAAATTGATTTTCCTTCATAAGAACGCTAGTTGTTAATTGATTGACAGCGATTTTGACAGTTACAATGTGTCAAAATAAGTTTTTGACTTCAAATTCGTGTTCTCCGACCCCAAAAACCCTAATTAACGTTGTTTGTAATGTCTAAAATTGATTTTCCTTCATAAGAACGCTAGTTGTTAATTGATTGACAGCGATTTTGACAGTTACAATGTGTCAAAATAAGTTTTTGACTTCAAATTCGTGTTCTCCGACCCCAAAAACCCTAATTAACGTTGTTTGTAATGTCTAAAATTGATTTTCTTTCATAAGAACGCTAGTTGTTAATTGATTGACAGCGATTTTGACAGTTACAATGTGTCAAAATAAGTTTTTGACTTCAAATTCGTGTTCTCCGACCCCAAAAACCCTAATTAACGTTGTTTGTAATGTCTAAAATTGATTTTCTTTCATAAGAACGCTAGTTGTTAATTGATTGACAGCGATTTTGACAGTTACAATGTGTCAAAATAAGTTTTTGACTTCAAATTCGTGTTCTCCGACCCCAAAAACCCTAATTAACGTTGTTTGTAATGTCTAAAATTGATTTTCCTTCATAAGAACGCTAGTTGTTAATTGATTGACAGCGATTTTGACAGTTACAATGTGTCAAAATACGTTTTTGACTTCAAATTCGTGTTCTCCGACCCCAAAAACCCTAATTAACGTTGTTTGTAATGTCTAAAATTGATTTTCCTTCATAAGAACGCTAGTTGTTAATTGATTGACAGCGATTTTGACAGTTACAATGTGTCAAAATAAGTTTTTGACTTCAAATTCGTGTTCTCCGACCCCAAAAACCCTAATTAACGTTGTTTGTAATGTCTAAAATTGATTTTCCTTCATAAGAACGCTAGTTGTTAATTGATTGACAGCGATTTTGACAGTTACAATGTGTCAAAATAAGTTTTTGACTTCAAATTCGTGTTCTCCGACCCCAAAAACCCTAATTAACGTTGTTTGTAATGTCTAAAATTGATTTTCCTTCATAAGAACGCTAGTTGTTAATTGATTGACAGCGATTTTGACAGTTACAATGTGTCAAAATAAGTTTTTGACTTCAAATTCGTGTTCTCCGACCCCAAAAACCCTAATTAACGTTGTTTGTAATGTCTAAAATTGATTTTCCTTCATAAGAACGCTAGTTGTTAATTGATTGACAGCGATTTTGACAGTTACAATGTGTCAAAATAAGTTTTTGACTTCAAATTCGTGTTCTCCGACCCCAAAAACCCTAATTAACGTTGTTTGTAATGTCTAAAATTGATTTTCCTTCATAAGAACGCTAGTTGTTAATTGATTGACAGCGATTTTGACAGTTACAATGTGTCAAAATAAGTTTTTGACTTCAAATTCGTGTTCTCCGACCCCAAAAACCCTAATTAACGTTGTTTGTAATGTCTAAAATTGATTTTCCTTCATAAGAACGCTAGTTGTTAATTGATTGACAGCGATTTTGACAGTTACAATGTGTCAAAATAAGTTTTTGACTTCAAATTCGTGTTCTCCGACCCCAAAAACCCTAATTAACGTTGTTTGTAATGTCTAAAATTGATTTTCCTTCATAAGAACGCTAGTTGTTAATTGATTGACAGCGATTTTGACAGTTACAATGTGTCAAAATAAGTTTTTGACTTCAAATTCGTGTTCTCCGACCCCAAAAACCCTAATTAACGTTGTTTGTAATGTCTAAAATTGATTTTTCCTTCATAAGAACGCTAGTTGTCAATTGATTGACAGCGATTTTGACAGTTACAATGTGTCAAAATAAGTTTTTGACTTCAAATTCGTGTTCTCCGACCCCAAAAACCCTAATTAACGTTGTTTGTAATGTCTAAAATTGATTTTCCTTCATAAGAACGCTAGTTGTTAATTGATTGACAGCGATTTTGACAGTTACAATGTGTCAAAATAAGTTTTTGACTTCAAATTCGTGTTCTCCGACCCCAAAAACCCTAATTAACGTTGTTTGTAATGTCTAAAATTGATTTTTCCTTCATAAGAACGCTAGTTGTCAATTGATTGACAGCGATTTTGACAGTTACAATCTGTCAAAATAAGTTTTTTACTTCAAATTCGTGTTCTCCGACCCCAAAAACCCTTATATAAGTTATTTTTGAAGTTTGTGATGAAACATGCAAGCGCTATATCGTAACGACTTGAAAATAACCTGAAACCCATGTTAAATCCCCTTTAAAATTCAAGTGGAGTGGGGGATGACTTTTTTCGAACGGAAAGGGTTCATCAACGCGTCAAAAATTTTGTTTTTGAGAGTACTTTTAAATCAGGGGGTGCATGTTTTTCGACAAACATTTTGCCCTATTTGGACCACTCTAATATATATATATATATATATATATATATGTAAAAAGTCCAATCATTGATACTGTCATACAATAATAGAACCCAAATTTACTAAGTGAAAAATATTATATCTTACTGAATTTTTATTAAAAAATTATGATTATTTATTTATTAAAAATATAAATCCCATTATTTACTAACATGTTAAAATAAATACAAAAAAATAACGTGAAATTCAATAATAGATATATATCATCAAAAGGAAAGTATTTCCTTTATCCTATTTTACGGACAAGTACCTCGTTATGTCTAAATACACACGCGCGCGTATGTGTTACTTTATATTATTTCAAATTGTTCTAATACCATTGGATATTTCAACTTCTCTTGAAATAGAACTTTCTTAAAAGATGAAAAAGATGTAACTATATATATGTATATATCTTTGTAAGCATGTTTGATTAATCGTTATTATACTTGTCCGATTAATGTATATTTACGTTAATAAACATAATGCTATTATATATTTTTCTTTGTACATCTCTTGTTTAATTCACTTAATCCTTCTTTTTGGTACATTTTTACTTTATACGTTTTAAATTCTTGTTAAAACTGATAAATAGTTTAACTAGGTTTCTTTTGGTTCAGGTTCCGGGTTGTGAAATATTTTTTTTTTTGACTTTTTGGGGGTCTTGGAGCTAAAAAATTTGAGTATCACTGACTTAGTGTATGTGCCGCTTATTATAAAAGTTCTTTGCAGTACTATTGCGTAATTTTTGGAGTTTTTTCAAAACGTCTTATCATGTGATTATGAATGTAATCCATTATACTTAAGATTAATATAAATGTAATTGTAAATAAATTTTCAAACTAAAAAAAAAATTGCTAATTTAAAAAATTAAATATAATTCTGTAATCAACCGGAAATTAAAAAAAAAAATAATAATAATAATAAATGTATTACAAAGAAAACAAATTTCATAATTTCGTAATAAATGTTATACAGAATTTAATCTTTGTGATTAAGCGAAAGAAAGTTGGGTAAATAAATCTTCGTTAGTTCGTAAGTCACTCTGTAAAATTCATATTTTACGAAAAGTTTAAGTTTTATACAACAATATATGAACTATTTAAAACATCAAATAATAAATTTTAACTCTGTATGGAGGATAAAATATTTAAATTATTTTCATGGCATATTATTAAAATTTTAATATTTTCTTATTAATCAAGGTTATACGCAAACCATGCATGTTTAATGTTACACTACAGGAAAATTAATATCTGACATGTAATGAAAAATTTATTAAACAAACCACTATAAGGTGTCTATCTAAATTTATATATATAATAAAGTAAATAAATCTAATTAAGTAAAAAAGAAATCATATATCTTTATTAAAATAACCACATTGACGCCCGAATGATCCAACATTTGGTTTTATTAAAAAATTATTTATTTGATTTGCAATAAAGAAAAGTAAAATACAACAGGTTTATTATATACCTAGAAATTATGTTCTGCTTTTCATGTGTTCAATATGATCACCATCACGTCTAGCAACTTCTTTAACCCGAACTCCTATGTTGTTAATAACTCGACGACACATTTCCTCGGTTATCTCGTAGGTTGCCTCAATGCTTAGCACTCGTAGTTCCATCACTAAAAGATGATATTTAGGAAAAATCTTTTACTTTAAAAATCCCTAAAGTAAATAATCACACGGATTCAAATGAGTACTGTTCGCGGGCCAGTTCTGTTCTCGCGTAAAACGATTAGGAATACGGTTTGAAAAGTAATTTGCGTTAAAAATTTCATATAGAAAATTTAAAACAACATTAGCTGTATGCGGTTTGTCTTCCTCCTGCATGAATCACTAGTTTTCTAATTGAAACCTTTTTGCAAGACGCTGAGGAACATATTTATTAAGCAGCACGTTTACATAACGTTCGCTCTTCACTCTCTGTTCAAAAACGAATAGTCCTACTACAGAGTGTTCCATATAAAACGCAACCCAACCTTATATTGGTAGGTATTGAAATAATAAAAAGGCATGTGTAAATGTAAATGTAATTTTTATTATTACCATCCATTACCTTACATTTAGAGTAAATGTTGGAAGTGGCCGCCATCTTCTTGATTACAAGCTTCAATTCTTTTTACAGCGTTTCTTGCAACTTTTTTCAAAGTTTAGACAAATTAATTTCAGCAAATAAATATCTGATCGATTAATTTGGCGAGGCGAGTAATCTGTTTTTGATTTCAGCGACTGTACCCGTATTCAACACTGACGCAGATCTTTTGTGTTCCTTGTTATTAACAGAACCGATCCCTCTAAATTTTGCGACTAACCTTAATACTGATGTTTTGTTAGGAGCCGGTTTATCTGGGTACTTATGGCGAAACAAATCTTGCACTGCAACCGCTTATTTCGTACTGAAGTACGACTCAACAATGAAAACACGTTCATCTAGCGAAAACACCATCTTGTCTCTAGCAATACACTGAACATTATGATTGCATTGTTGTTACTATCGGTAGTGTTCTACTTCGTCGCTGCGATGTTCAGATGTTAGACGAGTCCATTTCAGTTATGAGTAAGGGAGTAAGCTTGACTTTTGAAATTTCATGGATGAGTGATTGATGGGTTGCGTTTTATATGGGACAGCCTGTATAATATTACGTGAGAGAGGCACCAACCATTGGCTCGGGAGGTGGAAAATTAGATGTTTTGAAGACAAATACCTACAAATATCTCCCTTAATAGGGACAGTATCGAATCTGTTTAAAGTGGTCGTTAATCCTATAACCATTACCTAAAACGTTTTTCTGAAACAATTTTTGATATGACCAACCCTTACGGCACTGGAAGACTATAAAATATAGCTGGATTTGTTAGAAGATGAGGCTTTTCGTATGCTAAACATATGAAAACTTTTTCACGTGCAACCATTGTCGTATTGAGTAAATTTTAAGTTTTTTAAGATGGTAATATTTTTTATCCCCTACTTAGCACTTGTGAAATCTACCTCCGTCTTCCGGCGTCTGAAAGGGAATTTTATATTTAATTATGACAATTTTTAAACCAATACTTTTCTACTTATGAGACCATTTTGCAAATATTCATTATTATAATCAGAAATACAGATTTTTAAAATCAATAAATTAATTTAAATGATAATAGGTTAAATTAAAACAGCATTAAAAATAGCCTTTGTTATTGCTGTTCGTAAGGTAAAAAGCCTTACGAGGCATTTAGTATTTACATAAAATGTTTGATCAAATAATTACAAATATATATTTAATCCACAACATAATATTTTTTATTTTTGAAATCAGATATTTTTATTTAAAAATTAAAATAACAATTTTTTTTCTAATTTAAATAGAATAGCCATTCCTTATTAAAATGCTTATTGCATTAAAAATGACCGTTACCTCAAAGAACTGCTTGTCCAAAAGCTCGAAACCTCCTTTTTTCTGTTTAGCCTCCAGAACTACCGTAAGGTATTACTTGAACGAATGAATGAGAATTATATGTATGATTGTAAATGAAGTGTAGTCTTGTACAATCACAGATCAACCATTCCTGTGATATGTGGTTAATTGAAACCCAGACACCAAAGAACACCATTATCCGCGATATAGTATTCAAATCCGTATAAAAGTAACTGCCTTTACTAGGATTTGAATCTTAGACTCAACTTCGAAATCAGGTGATTTACGATGATGAGTTTAACCACTAGACTAGCTCGGTAGGGAACACACATATACCTGGACAAAAATAATGTGAATTTTTTCCCCAATCATAAAGGTATAAGTTGTAGTTATTTTAATATTTATGTGAAATAGATTGATTTATTTAAATTTTTGAAATAATATTTTAGTAACAAATTGATATTTCATAATATTATTAAAGAATAAATTATTACTTTCTTAAAATTCAAAAAATATAATTATAGCATAAGTTATTAAAATTTAAAACTAGTGACTGTTATAGAATAGAGATGTACGTGCGTTGGATTGTGTTCGTACGTGCGTAATTAAGTGTATTGTATTCTGTTTGAAAGTTAGATGAGGTGTAATATCTGTTGTCGAGGAGTTTACGTATAACATATATATATTCAGAGTAACGTTTTCAACGTAAATTATCTTAGCGACTTAATTGGATTGATTTCAACACAAATTGCTTATATACTAGTTGATAGTAAAGTACGGAAACGGCATTGTATTTCAAAACTGAGTGATACTAGGAGGTAGAAACAGTTGCGGATCTACATAGTCATAAAATATGTTGTAATTGAAATTTCTTTCCACAGTTTTGGATCAGTCATATTGAATGATATATATTTTTTTTAATAAGAAGGTAGATGGTAACATATCGCGTGATTTTAATGTGAAATTTCATAAGAAAAATGATAGCGTAAATCGTTTCTCGATAAGTGCCTTTATTTTTTGAGTTAGATGCAATCAATATGAAAAATAAATTGATGTGGACATTACATCCTTGTTTGCCTATTAAATTACTTTTTATATATTTATATTTTTTATTACATTTTTGAAGTTATACTTATTTTGGCGCGTTAGGGGAAACTAATCCGAGAATATTTTCAGCAAATTAGGGAAGTTGCGCGCGCCGATATAACACACCATGAAGATTTGCGCAGACCCAACTGGATTAGTTTGCACGTACATGCGTGAAGTGTTTAATTCAGTCAATCGTTCGATTAAACAATCGATGTCGAAGAAAAGGCTGAAGAAGTAGCGAACTCAATTCTTCTTTATGGCACGCCATTGTAGAAGAGAGCCATGGCGGTAGGGCGTAACAGAATACTGTTGCAGAGATTACAGCGCCGTATGGCTCTTAAGGTGGCGTCGGCATACGCCTCTGTCTCGACTGAGGCGGTGTTGCTGGTGACTGGGATGCCGTCATTTCAGCAGCTGGTGGCGGCTCGTACGAAAGGGTGTATCTAAGAACGATGCCATCACAACTGTCTACAGGGATTGGCAAGCCAGGTGGGATGCGTCTACGAAAGAGAGGTGGACGCATCGTTTGATCGCGTACATTGAGCCGTGGACGGACAGGATGTTTGGCGATCTGGGAATCTGGTTGAGACACAATTCCTGACTGGCCATGGGGGTCTTTCGTTCATACCTTTGTGGACGAAGAAGAGCTGAAGACATCTTCTGCTCCAACTATCGGGAGTTAGACAAGCCGCAACTCGTGATATTCCATTTTTCGTGGTGGGACGAGGAACGCCGTGACTGTACTGTGGTACCTGGGCATCTTGAGATGCGGACCATCGTTTAAACGATGTTACGCAGTTCGGTGGACACTGTGACGGGTTTTGTGTCGGGAATACTGCAAATGAAACATCGGGAAGTGAGGTGGTGAGGGACAGCTCCGTACGGAGCTCTCGTTTGCCCGTGCTTGCACGGGTGGACGGTAATATCGAAATGCGGGGACTCTTGAGCCCCTGAGATAAAAGACTGAGTCCCGGCGGAGCCGTCCCGCCGGGAGTGCCCCCGTTAGAGATGAAGCACAAAGGACCGAGTCCCGGTTGCAGGGTGATGGAGGCCGGGAACGGCATAGCCGAGCCTGACGTTTCCCTCATCTGGCGACTAGAGGCAAAGACATCTATCTACCGGAACCGTGTTCATGCTTAATTGAAGGTCTGATTCAAGGAGGCAGGGAAAAATCATTCGATAAAAAGATTAGCACATTTTGTAAACATAATAAATACTGAGGCGTAATAAATATATATTTATATACCCGGATTTCTGAGATGGATATTTTAAACTGCGAATATTGTTCATATTTATAAAACTTTATTTATATTGCAGCGTATTTTTTATTTGTCTTCAGTCATTTGACTGGTTTGATGCAGCTCTCCAAAATTCCCTATTTAGTACTAGTCGTTTCATTTCAGTATACCCTCTACATCCTACATCCCCAACAATTTGTTTTACATACTTTAAACGTGGCCTGCCTACACAATTTTTCCCTTCTACCTGTCCTTCCAATATTAAAGCGACTATTCCAGGATGCCTTAGTATGTGGCCTATAAGTCTGTCTCTTCTTTTAACTATATTTTTCCAAATGCTTCTTTCTTCATCTATTTGCCGCAATACCTCTTCATTTGCCACTTTATCCACCCATCTGATTTTTAACATTCTCCTATAGCACCGCATTTCAAAAGCTTCTAATCTTTTCTTCTCAGATATTCCGATTGTCCAAGTTTCACTTCCATATAAAGCGACACTCCAAACATACACTTTCAAAAATCTTTTCCTGACATTTAAATTAATTTTTGATGTAAACAAATTATATTTCTTACTGAAGGCTCGTTTAGCTTGTGCTATTCGGGATTTTATATCGCTCCTGCTTCGTCCATCTTTAGTAATTTTACTTCCCAAATAACAAAATTCTTCTACCTCCATAATCTTTTCTCCTCCTATTTTCACATTCAGTGGTCCATCTTTGTTATTTCTGCTACATTTCATTACTTTTGTTTTGTTGTTTATTTTCATGCGATAGTTCTTGCGTAGGACTTCATCTATGCCGTTCATTGTTTCTTCTAAATCCTTTTTACTCTCGGCTAGAATTACTATATCATCAGCAAATCGTAGCATCTTTATCTTTTCACCTTGTACTGTTACTCCGAATCTAAATTGTTCTTTAACATCATTAACTGCTAGTTCCATGTAAAGATTATAATGTAACGGAGATAGGGAACATCCTTGTCGGACTCCCTTTCTTATTATGCCTTCTTCTTATGTTCTTCAATTATTATTGTTGCTGTTTGGTTCCTGTACATGTTAGCAATTGTTCTTCTATCTCTGTATTTGAACCCTAATTTTTTTAAAATGCTGAACATTTTATTCCAGTCTACGTTATCGAATGTCTTTTCTAGGTCTATAAACGCCAAGTATCTTCGTTTGTTTTTATTTAATCTTCCTTCTACTATTAATCTCAGGCCTAAAATTGCTTCCCTTGTCCCTATACTTTTCCTGAAACCAAATTGGTCTTCTCTTTAACACTTCTTCCACACTCCTCTCAATTCTTCTGTATAGAATTCTAGTTAAGATTTTTGATGCATGACTAGTTAAACTAATTGATCTGTATTTTTCACAATTATCTACCCCTGCTTTCTTTGGTATCATGACTATAACACTTTTTTTAAGTCTGACGGAAATTCGCCTTTTTCATAAATATTACACACCAGTTTGTATAATCTATCAATCGCTTCCTCACCTGCACTGGCAGTAATTCTACAGGTATTCCGTCTATTCCAGGAGCCTTTCTGCCATTTAAATCTTTTAATGCTCTCTTATATTCAGATCTCAGTATTGTTTCTTCCATTTCATCCTCCTCAACTTCCTCTTCTTCCTCTATAACACCATTTTCTAATTCATTTCCTCCGTATAACTCTTCAATATATTCCACCCATCTATCGACTTTATATTTTTATATTGGTGTACCATTGGTGTACCTTTTTTTTATATTGGTGTACCATCTTTGTTTAACACATTATTAGATTATTGCAGCGTATATTTATTTTATTATTTTTTTTGTGAAAATTGTTTATCATGATTTGTGGTTATATTTATGTTAGTATTATTTTTTATGAGTAAAATTATATTTTTAACGACACAGAAAATAGCACACATCACATAAATTCTTGATTTTGCATAAATCATTTTAAATTTACCAAAAACAAAATTTTTGATAAAATACACTATTATAAAATAAAACTCTTCATAGTATTTTTTTCATATCATAACCCTCGTTCCTATTGAACTAAACTAATCTAAATATATTTGATTAACTTTGTTTTATATGACAACCAATAAATCAATACTTTTTAAACTGTATAAAATAAATATTATTCAAATGTTATTTATTCAAACTTTTATTCGTATTTAATGTCTATCGATCGTTTGACCCTTTTCAAATTTGTTTGAATGCGTAAAAAATTGTTTTTTTTTTTTTTAATCACGTCAAAGAAGTATAACTTCTTACGCGTGTATATAAGTACACACGAGTATTTTTCTCATTTTTTATTATTATTCAATTAAATTATTTTATTTTATTTTTTTTTTTACAACCAGAGGTTATAATTATTAATAAATCAATATATTTAAATTAAAAAAAGAACTTAAAAAAAAAAGAAAATGAAGTCGAATTCGAAACGATTCGTTTCGTTTCTTACTTTTCCTTGTAAGAACCAAATAATTTATTAATTAAAATTTTATTTATTTATTTATAACACTGTAACCAATGAAAATAAGTACAACTTATGATATATCGTTGGAAAGGTCCCAATGGGAGTTTATTACTGCAGTTAAGAAAAAGTCTAAAATTCATTTTTTGGGAGGATTTTGGGCTATTTTGGTTTAATCGATTGCAATCGAATGGGTAAGTGGAGAAGTAGATGTTACAACAGTTCCAAAATTTCAACTTCCTACGGTTAATCGTTTTTCCAGTTATGCGAGATATATAAGTACGTACAGACGTCACACCGAAACTGCTCAAATTGGATTCGGGGATGGTCAAAATGGATATTTCCGTTAAAATCTGAAAACCGAAATTTTTTATGATTTCAATACTTTTAATGCGTATAAGAAAAGGATTTTTACTATATTTTTTACTTCCTTTTACTTAGGAAGTAAAAAATATAGTAAAATTGTGGTAATAATAAAACGCCCAATAGTAATTTTTTTTTATATCGTATTACCTTCAGAAAATTACATCCAATAACAAATTTTAAACTAGTATTGTTAAAATTAATGGTCCAAATACGAATAATAACGATGATAATAATAATAATACATAATAAATAATAATTTGCACTGCTGCAAGAAATTAGTTCAATTAATTGGATGGTAGTATTGAGGAAGAACAGAAGGAGTTTAGAAGAGGTATTAGAACAAGTGATGGTATAGGGTTGTTAAGAATAATAGATGAGAGATACATGGAAAGGTGGCGGATAGTTCATGTTGCACATATCGACCTAGAAAAGGCGTTTGAAAGGGTTGGATGGGATAAATAATTGCTAATTTTGAAAAAGAAGGGAATTGACTGGAAAGAGAAACACCTAATAAAAGAGAGAACTGTACTATAACCGAAAATTAAAGTGTTGATAGGAGACAAAATGACACGAAGAATAGAAATTGGAAGTAGAGTGAGGCAGGGATGCTACATGTCACCAATACTGTTTAGTATATATCTGGAAAAAATAATTAAATTCTGCCTGAATAGGAAAAGAGGAATACAAATCGAGGAAAGAAAAATGGATGTATACGTTTTCTGATGACATGGCAATACTGACGTAGTGTCCAAGTAAATTAAATGAAATTCTTGTTGAGGTAAATGAAGCTTGCGAAAGTCCAGCATAAGAGGATCAATAAATGTGTGATATTAGGTGGAAAAGAGAAGAGGATTGAGATTAAGATAAGAAAAAAAATTTTGAGCAGGAGAAGAAATTTCATTATTCAGAGAGCTTTATAATTGATGACCTGACAGGCACATTAGAAACTAAAACAAGAATATTAAGAAGTAAGAAAACATTTAATACGGAGAGAAGACTGTTGTGTGGAAAGTTAAACCATCGTTAAGGAAGTAATTAAGAAAATGTTTTATTTGGAGTGTGATGCAATACGGAGTTGAAACGTGGACGATGTGATAGACAGACGGAAAACGAATTGATGCTTTTGAGATGTGGATTTGATAGAGAATGAAAAATGTCAGATGTCAAGACCATTGTGTAACAAATGACAAAGTATTAAGAAGAATCGGAAAGAACAGGAAAATGATAAATGTGATGAAATATAGGAAAAGGAACTGGCTAGAACATTTTATGAGAAAAAGATGGATAAAATCGAAAGCTAGGTGAATGAAAGGAAAGGAAGAGGAAGAAAAAGATTTTAAATGATAGATTAGATTATGGAAAAGGGAAAATATACTGGAACAAAGAAGTTAGAAAAGTATAGGAAAAGATGAAGAACCTGAAAAGCCGTGAAAGGTCCTGCGCTAATGGCAGAACACTATGAATGAATGAGTTACAAATTAAATGGCTTGGTCATTAATTTCTCCTCCTATTCGTTTCCATTACTCATACACATTCCCCTCACAAAATAACCGTTTGGACAGGAATCGTCTTATACTTTAGGTTGAACTCTTATAGGAGTTGTGTATTGCTACTTATTAACCAATAGAAATTTAACAAATATCCAGGAAAATTTTGGACAATAATTATATAAGTTATGGTTTCATCATGATGGGTGCCATCTCATTATTATCCAATTTTAAATGAAACATATCCAGATATTCGAATAGATCGAAGAAAAGCCATAGAATGACCTGTCAAGCATCCAGATTCATTTCCTCTGGATTATTATTTATGGGATTGCTTATAACATAGTGTATACAAAATAATAACTACATGAAAAAATGTATAATAGACGAATGTGCTCACCAAACATGATGTTTGATGTTACAAGCTGTAAAGGAGAAGCATTTTGGACATTTCTTTTTAGAATGATGTGCTTGAAAAATTTATTGTATTAACTAAGTTTTAAAAACTAATTTTGATAATTAAAGTTCATATCCTAAAAGAAGAGAATTGCAAGTTTGTTATATTATTTGTGAATCATCTTGACCTCGTAGGGGAAAACACCCTCAATGTGGCAGCTTCGGTTGCTATGCCACCGTGCCTAGCCTTTATGGGCTTTACCGGAGGTCATCTTCAGAACCCAGGCAAAAATCATCTCTCATTCTTGTTCTTGTCTCAGTCAGGATGCTACCGATGTGAATACCACATGTGATATTCCCATCGGTGTACTACTAGGAAATGAATTCTAAAACAAAACACATATTTGTTGAGTCTTTAACAAGAGTGAGTGACATATGTAGGAACTGCAATTAGCTACACGATAAGTTAGAAGTTTTCTTCCAACACGAAACTATAACAAAACACAATTCAAGAAATAAAAACTCAAGTAAAGAAAACACTAAAAAGACATCAAATCTTAGAACACAAGGATAACAAAACCAAGACACAGGAAAGATCTGGTGGAACCCTTAATTTCCTTGGCAGTCAGTTCTCCTGCCACAACCCGATGAAATTTTAAAGTATATGTATATATATATACCAGAGAGGAAAGAAGTAAATAATGTACACGATTGTATTCTTTAGATTATATTACTCACAAATTCTTCTTCAAAGAAAAAAAGTTAAAAACAAAATAATAAAAATCCCTTTCGGCATGCCCGAAGGCGGAAATAGATTTCACCGGTGCTAAGTCGGGAATAATAAATGTTTCGTTCTTAAAGTTAAGAAAACTTCAAATTTACTCAATACAACAATGGCTGCATGTGAAAAAAATTTCACATATTTAGCATACGACAAGCCCCATCTTCTTACAATTCCAGCAACATTTTAGTCATCCCTTGCGTTAAGGGTTGGTTTTATAAAAACTTATCAGACAAACGTTTCAAGTAATATTTAGAGGACTAACAACCACTATAAACCGATTCTATACTGTACCTATTAAGGGATGTATGATATTTTTTGTCTTCAAAACCCGATTTTTTCCACCCCCTGGCCAACAGTTGGTGATATCAAAATCCTTACTAAATAAGTTTTAGGCCCTTATGCAATGAATAGTATGAAATTTAAATAAATACGATATTTTACTTAATAGGAAAGTTATAGGGATATTTTATTTTTTCGATAAAGCCCTCCCATTTCCACCCCCATGATTTAATTTTACCCATTAACAAATTCGGCCGAGATTATAAGTCATTATATTTTATGTATAAATTTGAAAGCGATTGGCTGAAAATTACGGCAGTTATCGTGTCCACAAGGAAGTGATATATATAGATTTATATATAAATGTATATGTAAACATTGGAGCTGACGGTGGTTTTGGGCTCTGACGGATGTGAAACGCGAAGATATGTCAAAATTTTCCGAGTCATGGTACCAATTAAAATAGATTTCTTATGAAATCTACCAAAAAATTCAAAAACAATAAATTTAAAATAAAAAAATAAAAAAATATGAGAAGGCAGTCTTTTTTTCTGATATCGAAATGGGAATTTCTCAAGTACCCTTCAATTTTTATTTAAAGTTGTCCGTAAAATATTTAAATTTGGGGTCAAAAATTTTAAATTTAAATTTAATTTTTTAGGACTTAATCCAGTACTGTCACAACAGATGGTTATTGTTTTGTTGTCTATAATAATTAATGAACTATAATTAGGAATCATTTACACAATATGACTTAAACACATGGAAATATTTTTTTATTTTTTTTTTCAAGCCTGCTTCTCTGAACCAGATCCCAATTAAGCACGAAAACGTTTCCGGGATGTGCCTTTATTTCTAGCCACCAGATAAGGAAAACGCCAGACCTGACTATGCCGTACCCAGCCACCATCTACTAAACTAGGACTTGGTTCTTTGTGCTTTGCCTCTAACGAGGACGAGTGTGCGGTTTTTTCGAGGTTATTCTCGAAAATGTCCACCAGGATGCCATTATTCTTTCAAGTGACGAGGCGGATTTTCATCTGTCAGGATTTGTGAATAAACAAAATTATCGTTATTGGGCTTCGCATAATCCACGGAAAATTCTTAAAAACCACTTCACAGTCGATATGTTACAGTGTGGTGTGCGGTTTCAAAGTTCAGCATAAATGGCCCGTATTTTTTTGAGGAGTTAAATCACAGAGTAAAAGTAACATCTCATCGATACGTAAACATGTTGAATGTGAATTTCTGCGACAGAAACCGATGGGACGGCCCATCCGGGACTCAGTCCCGGATGGGACTGAGCAATTTTTAGCTTAGGGACTCGAGAGTCCCCTCACTTCATCTACATCGACCACCCCTGCAATCACGGGAGAATGGCAGCTCCGTACAGAGCTGTCCCTCACCCCTTCGCTTCCCGATATTTCATTTGCAGTATTCCCGACACAAAACCCGTCACAGCATACTACGTAACATCATTTAAACGATGGTCTGCATCTCAAGATGCCCAGTTACCGCAGTACAGTCGTGGCGTTCCTTGTCCCACCACGAGAACTGGAATATCACGTGTTTGGCGTGTTCCGACAGTAAGGATAGAAGGGTTCTTCAGCTCTTCTTCGTCCACACATGAAAATATTTATACAATATAAAGTCAACCTAAGTAAAATTAATTGAATTATTGATATGAATCTTTTGTTTACCTGATAATTTATATGTAATTTAATCGAAAACGTGATAACAATGTGTTTGCACGTACTTACAGAGAAATTTAATACAGATTTTTCGAATAATATTTTATATCTGTAAGATATAAAAGGAGAAGACCAATTTGGTTTCAGGAAAAGTATAGGGACATGGAAAGCAATTTTAGGCCTCAGATTAATAGTAGAAGGAAGATTAAAGAAAAACAAACCAATATACTTGGCGTTTATAGACCTCTTTCTTTTTTCCTGTTTAGCCTCCGGTAACTACCGTTTAGATAATTCTTCAGAGGATAAATGAGGATGATATGTATGAGTGTAAATGAAGTGTTAGTCTTGTACATTCCTGAGATGTGTAGATAATTGAAACCCAACCACCAAAGAACACCGGTATCCACGATCTAGTATTCAAATCCGTGTAAAAATAACTGGCTTTACTAGGACGTGAACGCTGGAACTCTCGACTTCCAAATCAGCTGATTAGGGAAGACGCGTTAACCACTAGACCAACCCGGTGGGTCGGCGTTTATAGACCTAGAAAAGGTATTCGATAACGTAGACTGGAATAAAATGTTCAGCATTTTAAAAAAAATTAGGGTTCAAATACAGAGATAGAAGAACAATTGCTAACATGTACAAGGAACCAAACAGCAACAATAATAATTGAAGAACATAAGAAAGAAGCCGTAATAAGAAAGGGAGTCCGACAAGGATGTTCCCTATCTCCGTTACTTTTTAATCTTTACATGGAACTAGCAGTTAATGATGTTAAAGAACAATTTAGATTCGGAGTAACAGTACAAGGTGAAAAGATAAAGATGCTACGAATTGCTGATGATATTGTAATTCTAGCCGAGAGTAAAAAGGATTTAGAAGAAACAATGAATGGCATAGATGAAGATCTACGCAAGAACTATCGCATGAAAATAAACAAGAACAAAACAAAAGTAATGAAATGTAGTAGAAATAACAACGATGAACCACTGAATTTGAAAATAGGAGGAGAAAAGATTACGGAGGTAGAAGAATTTTGTTATTTGGGAAGTAGAATTACTAAAGATGGACGAAGCAGGAGCGATATAAAATGCCGAATAGCACAAGCGAAACGAGCCTTCAGTAAGAAATATAATTTGTTTACATCAAAAATTAATTTAAATGTCAGCAAAAGATTTTTGAAAGTATATGTTTGGAGTGTCGCTTTATATGTAAGTGAAACTTGGACGATCGGAGTATCTGAGAAGAAAAGATTAGAAGCTTTTGAAATGTGGTGCTGTAGGAGAATGTTAAAAATCAGATGGGTGGATAAAGTGACAAATGAAGAGATATTGCGGCAAATAGATGAAGAAAGAAGCATTTGGAAAAATATAGTTAAAAGAAGAGACAGATTTATAGGCCACATACTAAGGCATCCTGGAATAGTCGCTTTAATATTGGAAGGACAGGTAGAAGGAAAACATTGTGTAGGCAGGCCACGTTTGGAATATGTAAAACAAATTGTTAGCGATGTAGGGATGTATGATGTAGAGGGTATACTGAAATGAAACGACTAGCACAAGATAGGGAATCTTGGAGAGCTGCATCAAACCAGTCAAATGACTGAAGACAAAAAAAAAAGAAGATTATTTTAAGTAAGATGAAAATTTAAATAACATAAATCCAGTTTTAAATGACAATAGCGCGAAATTATGTTATAGGAAAGAAAATAAATTGTGTGTGTGTGTGTGTGTGTGTGTGTGTGTGTGTGTGTGTGTGCGTGCGTGTGTGTGTGTGTGTGTGTGTGTGTGTGTGTGTGTGTGTGTGTGTGTGTGTGTGTGTGTGTGTGAAAGATAAAGTTTATTCGCGCGCACACGCACATACACACACAACTTTTGTAAGTAATTTGTCAAGAATGATTTGTATACTACAATTTTGGAAATAACATAATAAATAATTACTTCATTTTATTTAATTCACTAGGTCGTCTGAAATTGTATTGAATCAGAATTTAATAATTTGAAATTCTAAATTCATTAAATATCATTTACTGAATATATTTAATATAAGACTTCTTCCACATTCCTTCCAGTTTCATAGAATTTACTTAATTCAAGTTCTACATACATATTCTTTCATATATTTTGAATTTGGTTGTATACCTTATTCGATTCCGTTTTATAAAATATTTAAAGTACAATAAATTATTAAGCATACATTATAATTTATACTATTGATAATTACATTTTTAGAATAATACAAATTCTGAACAAGATTTTCCAATTAAATTATTTATTACGTGTTTTTAATTTTTGTTTTTTTTTTGGAAAATCTATTATTTTAATTTAAAACAAAATTTTTGTTTTAATAAATGATAGATTTTCCATTTGCATTCTGTTTAATCAGATTCCTTTATTATAAGGAATATTTATATTAAATTTTTAATTAAATTTACGGGACTGGAAAAATATTTCCATTCTGTGTTATTAAGAGGTTTTTTAGATATATAAATAAAATAGAATAATATTTAAATGTATTTGATAAAACTTGAATATTTCATTTGTCGTAGCAACAACAATAATAATAAATTTCTCTACAGGTAAATCGTAAAATTTATAACCGTTCATCATAAAAGATATCTAATATTTATGAAAATATTGTATAAAATACAGAAATATTAGATAATGCAACGCACGCGCGCTTTGCATTGCACATACATACATACATATACACACACTCACACACACAAACACATACTTTTAATAATTTAAAGATAAAAATTTTACTTAGTATAACAAAAAAGAATAATATACTGGGATGTATTATTAAAGTAATATTTTTTTTAAGAAGAGTTCAAACATCGATTTTAACTTTATTCCGTTATAATTTGTCACCGAATGGCTTCAAAGGCTCGTTGTAATTAACAACCTTGTGGTAGCCCTGAAAAGGGCCGTTTTTGCTTTGAGAAGAGCGGTTCGTTCCGGAAGCTGTTCTCCGGCGAAGTCGGGGGAGTTGCAGCTTGTCTATTGAAATCAGACCGGACTTCCCTTCAGCGGCAGTTGGGTCTTCACTACAGCGTGGTAGTGATGGACCCTAGAGCCCCGCAGTTTTTAAATATAAAAAAAAATTACAAACGATATCTCCTTATGGTGTTTATCTTGTAACACTTAAAACCATGAAAAATACTTATTTACCCGTACGAAGAGTAATTAACTCAGCGTCAAATAATGGGCAGGCAGGAGTAGGTTTCGTGATGAACAAGAAAATAGGGAGGAGAGTGGAGTATTTCAAAACGCATAGCGATAGAATCATTGTAATAAGGATAAAATCAAAACCTAAACCGACAACGATTGTTAACGTCTATATGCCTACAAGCGCCCATGATGATGATGAGGTAGAGTGTGTATACGAAGAGATTGATGAAGCAATTAAACACGTAAAAGGAGATGAAAATTTAATAATAGTTGGAGATTGGAATGCAAGCATTGGAAAAGGCAAGGAAGGAAATATAGTGGGTGAATACGGGCTGGGCAAAAGGAATGAAAGAAGGGACCGAATTATAGAGTTTTGCACGAAGTATAATTTAGTAATTGCCAACACCCAATTTAAAAATCATAACAGAAGAATATACACTTGGAAAAAGCCAGGCGATACTGCAAGGTATCAGATAGATTATATCATGGTTAAGCAAAGATTTAGAAATCAACTCGTTGACTGCAAAACTTACCCTGGAGCAGACATTGATAGCGACCATAATTTGGTGATAATGAAATGTAGATTGGGGTTTAAAAACCTGAAGAAAAGGTGTCAGATGAATCGGTGGAATTTAGAGAAGCTTGAGGAAGAGGAGGTAAAGAAGATTTTTGAGGAGGACATCGCAAGAGGTCTGAGTAAAAAAGATAAGGTAGAAAATGTAGAAGAAGAATGGGAGAATGTTAAAAAGGAAATTCTTAAATCAGCAGAAGCAAACTTAGGCGGAATAAAGAGAACCGGTAGAAAACCTTGGGTTTCAGACGATATATTGCAGCTGATGGATGAACGTAGAAAATATAAGAATGCTAGTGATGAAGAAAGTAAAAGGAACTATCGGAAATTAAGAAATGCTATAAACAGGAAGTGCAAACTGGTGAAAGAAGAGTGGATTAAAGAAAAGTTTTCAGAAGTGGAAAGAGAAATGAACATTGGCAAAAAAGACGGAGCATACAGGAAAGTTAAGGAAAATTTTGGGGTACATAAATTAAAATCTAATAATGTTTTAAACAAAGATGGTACACCAATATATAATACGAAAGGTAAAGTCGATAGATGGGTGGAATATATTGAAGAGTTATACGGAGGAAATGAATTAGAAAATGGTGTTACAGAGGAAGAAGAGGAAGTTGAGGAGGATGAAATGGGAGAAACAATACTGAGATCTGAATTTAAGAGAGCATTAAAAGATTTAAATGGCAGAAAGGCTCCTGGAATAGACGGAATACCTGTAGAATTACTGCGCAGTGCAGGTAAGGAAGCGATTGATAGATTATACAAACTGGTGTGTAATATTTATGAAAATGGGGAATTTCCATCAGACTTCAAAAAAAGTGTTATAGTAATGATACCAAAGAAAGCAGGGGCAGATAAATGTGAAGAATACAGAACAATTAGTTTAACTAGTCATGCATCAAAAATCTTAACTAGAATTTTATACAGAAGAATTGAGAGGAGAGTGGAAGAAGTGTTAGGAGAAGACCAATTTGGTTTCAGGAAAAGTATAGGGACAAGGGAAGCAATTTTAGGCCTCAGATTAATAGTAGAAGGAAGATTAAAGAAAAACAAACCAACATACTTGGCGTTTATAGACCTAGAAAAGGCTTTCGATAACGTAGACTGGAATAAAATGTTCAGCATTTTAAAAAAATTAGGGTTCAAATACAGAGATAGAAGAACAATTGCTAACATGTACAGGAACCAAACAGCAACAATAACAATTGAAGAACATAACAAAGAAGCCGTAATAAGAAAGGGAGTCCGACAAGGATGTTCCCTATCTCCGTTACTTTTTAATCTTTACATGGAACTAGCAGTTAATGATGTTAAAGAACAATTTAGATTCGGAGTAACAGTACAAGGTGAAAATATAAAGATGCTACGATTTGCTGATGATATAGTAATTCTAGCCGAGAGTAAAAAGGATTTAGAAGAAACAATGAACGGCATAGATGAAGTCCTACGCAAGAACTATCGCATGAAAATAAACAAGAACAAAACAAAAGTAATGAAATGTAGTAGAAAAAACAAAGATGGACCGCTGAATGTGAAAATAGGAGGAGAAAAGATTAAGGAGGTAGAAGAATTTTGTTATTTGGGAAGTAAAATTACTAAAGATGGACGAAGCAGGAGCGATATAAAATGCCGAATAGCACAAGCTAAACGAGCCTTCAGTAAGAAATATAATTTGTTTACATCAAAAATTAATTTAAATGTCAGGAAAAGATTTTTGAAAGTGTATGTTTGGAGTGTCGCTTTATATGGAAGTGAAACTTGGACAATCGGAGTATCTGAGAAGAAAAGATTAGAAGCTTTTGAAATGTGGTGCTATAGGAGAATGTTAAAAATCAGATGGGTGGATAAAGTGACAAATGAAGAGGTATTGCGGCAAATAGATGAAGAAAGAAGCATTTGGAAAAATATAGTTAAAAGAAGAGACAGACTTATAGGCCACATACTAAGGCATCCTGGAATAGTCGCTTTAATATTGGAAGGACAGGTAGAAGGGAAAAATTGTGTAGGCAGGCCATGTTTGGAGTATGTAAAACAAATTGTTGGGGATGTAGGATGTAGAGGGTATACTGAAATGAAACGACTAGCACTAGATAGGGAATCTTGGAGAGCTGCATCAAACCAGTCAAATGACTGAAGACAAAAAAAAAAACCCCGTACGAAGGACGGGTAACCAGCTACAATTATTATTTTTTTAGATAAAAACCGACTATTCTAAAACCCGCATAATTCAGATTATTTAGTTTCGAGTCCTGTGCTGATCAAAGTTTTACTCTAAATAAATTATAATACAGCGACATTTTTTTATAAATTGACCAGGATTTAATTGTTATTTATCAGTATTTTCACAAGCATGAGGACAATGTACACAATGGGGAGGTGAAAACTGCTACCTGTAAAGAGTGAACTAAGCGATCACTGACCGGCTAGTAATATATAATGTACATAGATAGCGCTCAATAACTCACACAGGGTTGGTCTAGTGGTGAACTCGTCTTCACAAATAAGCTGATTTCGAAGTCCAACGTTCAAATCCTAGTAAAGGCATTCACTTTTATATGGATTTGAATACTAAATCGTGGATACCGGTTTTCTTTCGTAGTTGGGTTTCAATTAACCACACATCTCAGGAATGGTCGAACTAAGACTGTACAAGATTACACTTCACTTACACTCATACATATCATCCTCTGAAATAATACATGACGATGATTCCCGGATGCTAAACAGGAAAAATGTAGCGTTCAATAAGAAAAATAAGTTGCATCACTACCTAAAAGAAGTAAAATAAAAGTTGTTGATGCTTGTAGCGGAGTGGTAGCCTCCTTTCATATGGAGGGACCGGGTTCGAATCCGGTAAGACGTGGCATTTTTTATATGCTTTAATTATCCACACTGATAGAGCAAAATTACCAAAGCAGTCGATGCTTGTGATTTTTATTAAATATTTCCAAAATAGATTTTGTTTTCTTAAAAAAAACAAAACGAAATTACCTTTTGTTTTCAAAAAAATATCCGTTTTCATAATTTTGCATTTATCCCGTTCAGAACGTGATTTTATTAATAAAAAATCAAATTCAACAGATTTATATTAAAGCTTTATTTTTTGTATAATGTTTTATCTGATTATATTCATTCGGAAAACCATTATGAAATTTCAGAAAAAAAAAATCATTTGAATTGTTCCTGAGATTCTTCAATTTTTAGCTTATATTTGGTCAAAATAGAAATTATTATTCATATTATATAGCACACTTATCAATTGATTTTCGAAGTCGAAAGTTCTGAGGTTTAAAATTTAGTTGCTTTTATATTGATATGAATACTGGATAGAGGATACCAGTGTACTTTATTGGTTGGGGTTCAATTAACTACATAATTCAGGAATGGTCGGCTTGAGTCTTTAGAAGACTATACCTCATTTACATGTCATATATATGTATATACACACACACGTATATATATTCTCAACTCGTTGGTCAGTAGTTGAACAAATAAGAACGTACAAATTAGGGAAAATAAATCATATATTTTGTTACAAATGAGATGATCTACAATTTATACTCTATAAAAATCAATTTTTAAAATATAATAAAAACAGATATAAATAATATTATTAAATTACGACTGCCCAAAAGGAATGTTATGTATTTAACATATAAGTTTGTTTCAACGGCTGAATCGATTTACATGTATAACCACTTAGGGGTAAATTCGTCAACACAAAACAGCTGATTTCTAAGTCGTGATTTCTAAGATTCAAATCCTTATAAAGCCAGTTTATACTTTTTTATGGATTTTATTACTAGATCATGGATACCGATGTTCTTTGGTGGTTGGGTTTGAATTAACCACACATCTCATGAACGGTTAACCTGAGACTGTACAAGACTATACTTCATTTACATTCATATATATATATTATCCTGTGAAGTAATACTTTACAGTAGTTCCGAAGGCTAAACAGAAAAAGAAATTCAAAAGGACTCTACCGCTTGGTCACAAACTTGACAACGCGGTGAAATTCTTGATATGTATATATTTATATATATATATATATATATATATATATATATATAAAATAACTAAACTAAACAACGAAATTTAAAAACACTTTATTTCTTCCTTAAAGCTTATTTAATTTTCAAAATGACTTTGATTTTCAAGAAAAATTTAATTTTTAGCTAACATTTTTTTCAACATTGAATTGATTAATTTTGAAAAGGGCTCAGGTTTTAACGTTCATTTTTTCCTAAGTTTCAATTGATTTAGCGCACATGCATATGTAATTTTTACGACTCATTAATTTTCAATTTTTTACAGCTGTTTAAAAACATAAATAAATAGCTGCTTTTGTTTATCATGTATATGTTACAAATTTAAAGTGTGTAATGTATTTAACTGCAATCTTTTAAATTCTGTGATCTTTTTTCAAAACATCATACTGTGCCTAAAAGATAATACAAATCGGGAAAAATACAAAAAAAGCACGTATGATGAAAACTGTTCGTACGGCAGAGACTTCCAACATTTAGAGTAAATGTTGGAAGTGGCCGCCATCTTCTTGAATACAAGCTTCAATTCTTTTTACAGCATTTCATGCAACTTTTTTCAAAGTTTGTAGCTGGATATTTAATACAGCATGTTCAATATTGACTTACAATTGTTCAAGTGTTCGTGGTTTGTTGCTGTAGGCTTTTTCTTTGGGATAACCACATAGAAAAAAAATCCGCCGCAGTCAAATCTGGAGATCTTGGTGGCCACAATCCTCGACCGATAACACGATTACCAATGAATTCCTCGACGAAATCAGAAGTTGAACCTGCGTAGTGCGATGTCGCACCGTCATGTTGTAGCCAGCAGTGTCTGTCTTCCTCTTCCAAGAGTGCGATGAACAGAAATAAAATATCCTTATATCGTTCTGCATTAATGGTGTACTCGAAAAAAAAAGGAACGATTATTTTCTTCCGCGATATCGCGCACCACACGCCCAACTTCTGCGAGTGTAATTGTTTTTCGTGATAAACGTGGGGATATTCAGCACTCCAAATTCTACTGTTTTGGCTGTTTACGTAGCCATCCGAATGCTTCATATGTGAAAAATAACGAATCCATAACGCTAATTCCCTCACGCAGAAATCGACGGAACCTTTGACAATATTGTAGCCGTGTTTCTTTGTCGGGCTCAAGAAGTTGATGAACCGTTTGAATGCGATAAGGTCGTAATTATAATTGTTTGATCGACCGATGAACAGTCGATTTAGACAAATTAATTTCAGCAGACAAACATCTGATCGATTTATTTGGTGAGGCGAGTAATCGGTCTTTGACTTCAGCGACTGTATCTGTATTCAACACTGACGCAGATCTTTTGTGTTCCTTGTTATTAACAGAACCAGTCTCTCTAAATTTTGCAACTAACCTAAATATTGATGTTTTGTTAGGAGCCGGTTTATCTGGGTACTTATAGCGAAACAAATGTTGCACTGCAACCACTGATTTCGTACTGAAGTACGACTCAACAATGAAAACACGTTCATCTGGCGAAAACATCATCTTGTCTCTATCAATACACTGAACGTTATGATTGCATTGTTGTTACTATCGGTAGTGTACTAACGGTGTGCGGACGTGTTTTTATTTAGTGTACTACAGTCCATTTTAACATTATGTAAATCATTATTAATTATAACCTTACACACATTTACAACCAATTATTAACTATTTCCTTTGTGTTGTTTATATTTGTATGAATTTTGTTATTTGAACAAGGAACAAATAAATACAACTGGACAAGATTTTTTCAGAAATTCTAACTACGACTGTACCGTCTCTATAGCTGACTGAGTTCTTGTCCTTGGTGAAAACGCATACGT
Source organism: Lycorma delicatula (assembly GCF_047948215.1). Taxonomy (NCBI): domain Eukaryota; kingdom Metazoa; phylum Arthropoda; class Insecta; order Hemiptera; family Fulgoridae; genus Lycorma; species Lycorma delicatula. The sequence continues at coordinate 35,652,015 of NC_134467.1, read as the reverse complement.
ACTCCTCATCTTCGAGGAGGTAATTTTTCGATTTACACAGGTAAATCCAGTTGCCAATAATAAACGGCCGAAGTATACGTACATACGAAATTTACCCCTAACTCGTTTGTTGTTTTGTTTTGTAGTGTCCCTGAGTCAAGAAACGTCGAAATATGCAAGAGAAAATAAAACATACCCCTTTTTTTGACTGAAATTCATAATATTCCTTCTTGTAACATACCTTTAGAAATGTGATACTAGGAATGTAAAAATATATTTGTAATAATAGAAGAAGCTTTGTAAAGCTTAAATACAACGGAAATATCTTAGAACATTTATTTATTTAACAGTTCATCACTTTTATAGGCTTATTCATTAGCTTTCATTATATAGTACATAGATAAGACTATTAGAATGTAAATAAATTTCAAAAGCTCTAAGTTACGTTACTGTTTTTCCTTTGTTTTTTATTTCTGCAGTTAATTATACTAAAACCAAAGTTTTCAGAAGGGAGTTTTGTTGAATTTCTCTTTACTTAAGAAATTCTTTTTACCTACTCTTCCAAAAGAATAATAATTAATGAATTGAAAATTAAAAAAGACTTTAGTTTTATATTATTAAAATCAGTTTTGTTTCTTTTCTTTTTCCACTAATTCTGTTTAATTGAGTTTGAGATTTTAATGGAATATTCATTTTACTATTATTGTTATTATTATTAGCTATTTTACTCTTTAAATTATATTCTTCATTTTTAGACTTCCTTTATCCCTCGGTAAATTACTTGTTTTATTCTTTTACTATTAATTCAGTATTTAAACGTTCAACAATTTCCTTCCAACAGCAAATTATATCCATTACATTTTTTTAATTTATTTAGAATAAAATTTTTAACTACTTTAATTAAGTTTTATTAGTTGAATAACTTCACACGGTTATATTCTTTTTTGCTTGGAATTTTTGCGTGCAGCAGGATAACATATAACGATTCTAACTTGTCTCGCTGAAATTCCTTTCGAAATTAATTTAACCATAACTCAAGAACTATTCGAACAATGATCATAAAAGTTTTACATGCACAACTTCAGATATAATATCATAAAATGTATAAATTTTAATGAAATTGATTTAATAGTTTTAAAGATTTTCGAGCCACAAAATTTTTATATAAACCTATAAATGTTTATATATATAAACATGTGTGTGTGTGAAAGAAAGCCGCAATTTAAGTGAATAATATATTTGTACTCATACGAATTTTTTTTTTGTCATTTGACTGGTTTGATGCAGCTCTAAAACATTCCCTATCTAGTGCTAATCGTTTCAGTTCGGTATACCCCCTACATCCTACATCCCTAAAAATTTGTTTTATATACTCTAAACGTTGCCTGGCTACACAATTTTTCCCTTCTACGTGTCTCTCCAATAATAAAGCGACTATTCCAGGATGCCTTAATATGTGACGTATAAGTTTGTCTCTTCTTTTAACTATATCTTTTTTTTTTGCTTGGAATTTTTTTATAGTTTATTTGTTTTTATTGATATGTATAACAAATATCAAAGTATAATATTTTTTTCCTGGTTTTTCAGTGTTTCTGATATACTAATCAGTTTATCAAAATTAATTAAAATTCTATTTTCCCGTCTAGATAACGCTATAAGCCTACGAGAGAAAGAATCGGTCCAATATAGTAATCGGTCCAATTTTGGCGTAAGAGATTTTCACCAGATCTTGACGTATTGACATTTGTCAAAGTGTCAAAACGTCACAGGATCAAAAGTGTCAAAACGTTGACACAGGAACCCAAAAAACCAGATGAAAATTTTCCGGATGTTAATGTTCGTATGTACTTGTGTGTGTGTGTGTGTGTGTGTGTGTGTGTGTGTGTGTGTGTGTGTGTGTGTGTGTGTGTGTGTGTGTGTGTGTGTGTGTGTATGTGTGTGTGTGTGTGTGTGTGTGTGTGTGTGTGTGTGTGTGTAAAAACAGCCCCTCGTGGAGTTGTCACTCGTCTGTGTTTACATGGATGCGTGGTAGTAATGAAGCGATGGGACTCCGGTAGCCTCTGACCAAGTAGTGAGTGATACCAATGTCCAAAAGGAAGGTAAATACCGACGTAGGGTGTGAAGATTAGACAAAGTGAATAAAGTCGGTAATTCATTATGTTATATAGATTACTGATTAAACTATAGTTAATTAGTTGAAGTAGTGAACTAATACAGTCCGAGAAAAAATAGTCAGAATAATGTAGCGTCAAGAATCGGAAGGTATGGGAGTGAGGGACAGTCTTCAGTGAAGTCGCCGTTTATCTATGCTAGCGCGGGTAGGCGGTGGCGATGAAGCTTCGGGACTCCTAAGCCCCCCTGCCTTGTCACTTCCGGGGTTTCCGGCCCCGGGTGGAAAGGAACGGTGAAACCGGAGTTTTAGTCGTTAGGGTGCAGGCACACATAGGCTCTATAATAACATCTAGGTGAACCCGTTCGAATCCGACACTCCCCCACCACGTGGGAGGTACGTAAATGGTATTTCCCTGCAACATCGATAACCCCAAAAAAATCACATTTGTTACCAATTAAAAAATAACAATATTTGTAAAATCGCAAACTTACCCGAAAAAATTATGTAGTTGACTACTATGTTGTGACGTCACAGGTGAGCGGCAGAATTAAATAATGAGTAATATTTAAAGTGTAAAAAAGTATTTCGGTCTGCCTGGGTCTCGGACGCAATAGCCCGGTCGGCTCGGTACCTGGTGCTATAAGCCTTGTGGCTATACCATTTTCCGAGCATACAATCAAAATTTGTTCTATATAAGTTGTGAAGTTACATTAGTTTAATTAGTGCCGACTATCGCCGCTAATACCGCTACCACCCGAATTAAATACAGTATGCGCGCGGGCATTGAATTAAATAAACGAAAATATATTATTTTTAAATAAAATGATAAATATTTTCAATTATGTTGTGTGTGTGTGTTAGAAGTTCATTAGAAACAACCCATAGTTGTAAGACTCCCAATACGCGCCTTTAGCCCGTGACGTGAAAGTTTTAAAATTTTTTTGTTAGCTTTTTCTTTTCTAATAATTTTTTTTCTTCTTTCTACTAATCCGTCTAACTCATTGATTCTCAAAGTTTTTCGCCCAGTACCCACATTAAAAATGAAGAATTTTCTAGCACTCCAAAAAATTTCTAAACTTACCAAATCTTAAAAATAATTATTGTAATTGCAGAGATTTTCAGCAATTGCGGTTGCTAAAGAAAAAAAATGATTTTTTGTCTTTAAAGTAAAATATTTCGGTTTAGAAAAATGGTAGAGACATTAAAAAAAATAAATTAAAGCTAAAGTCTTTAGTTTTTTAAAAGATTTTAATGCAGTTTAATAAAAAAATTCCGGTTCCCCTATACGGTCGATTAAACACAAAGAAAAACATTCAAATTTTTTAAACTTTACTTCACATTGATTCTTTTTTTTTTTTAATTTGATCATTTTTGAAATCTGAAGTGTATTGTCAAAAAGTAGAGTATCTAAGCTTTAATTTATTTTCTATTCGTCTCTCTAAGCCTCTTGGTTGCAAAGTGAAAGTAGTTTGAATACAATAATTTTTAATCATAAAATATAGGTGTCCCATTAATTTTTTTTTACTAGTGTAGTAGGTATATAATTTTAAACATCAGGAAAGTATAATTATTGCTTTTTTGTTTTAATCAGCTATCCTAAGCTTCCTTAACAGCCCCAATTTTCTGGGGGCCTTCTGCCGCCCCCCTGAAGACCTCCAGCGCTCACAAGGGACGTTATTGCCCACTTTGAGAATAAATGGTCTAACTAAAGATAATATTTAGATTTTTTATCTACACACAATATATTCAATGGATTTTTATAGTTTTTGATAGATCAATGATACAACCATTATCGTATAGTTAAAGTACTAATGTATTGATGTAAAAAAAAAACATTATTCTGGTCTTTAGATAAGAATAAAATTGTACAAATAATTTTAAGTTAAAAACTTTTGCGCAAGAAGATCGAGTTACGTTGATTTAATTTTGTTTTAATATTTATATATATATATTTAAATTTGGATTAATATTGCTGGCAATAGATACTGCAGATACTAGAAACGTCAATGTTCTAACTTGCATCATGATAACGTATCACGCTTCAAACTTGTCTCGCTGAAATTCCGCTCAAACTTAATTTAATCATAACTCAAGAACTTATTTACCAATGATCATCAAAGTTTTACATGCAAAACTTCAGATATACCATCATAGAATTTATAAATTTTAATGAAATTGATTTAATAGTTTTGAAGATTTTCGAGCCACAAAGTATTATACATAAACCTATAAATGTTTATATATATATATATATATATATATATATATAATATTTTTGTACTTCTCATACCAAATTTTTTTTTTGTCTTCAGTCACATGACTGGTTTGATGCAGTTCTCCAAGATTCCCTATCTAGTGCTAGTCGTTTCATTTCGGTATATCCCCTACATCCTACATCGCTAAACATTTGTTTTACATACTCCAAACGTTGCCTGCCTGCACGATTTTTTTCTTCTACCTGTCCCTCCAATAATAAAGCTACTATTCCTGGATGTTTTTCCAGGATGATTTTTATATGTAGCATATAAGTCTGTCTCTTCTTTTAACTATATTTTTCCAAATGTTTCTTTCTTCATCTATTTGCTGCAACACCTCTTCATTTGTCACTTTATCCACCCATCTGATTTTTAACATTCTCCTATACCACCACATTTCAAAAGCTTTTAATCTTTTCTTCTCAGATACTCCGATCGTCCAAGTTTCACTTCCATATAAAGCTATGCTCCAAACATATACTTTCAAAAATCTTTTCCTGACATTTAAATTAATTTTTGATGTAAAAAAATTATGTTTCTGACTGAAGGCTCTTTCGCCTGTGCTATTCGGCATTTTATATCGCTCCTGCTTCGTCTATCTGTAGTAATTCTACTTCCCAAATACAAAATCTTTTCTCTTCCTCTTTTTACATTCAGTGTGAGTCCATCTTCGTTATTTCTGCTACGTTTCATTACTTTTGTTTTCTACTTCTTTGTTTTCTTGCGGTAGTTCTTGCGTAGGACTTCATCCATGCCATTCATTGTTTCTTCTAAATTCTTTTTACTCTCGGCTAAAATTACTATATCTTCAGCAAATAGTAGCATCTTTATCTTTTCACTTTGTACTGTTACTCCGGATCTAAATTGTTCTTTAACATCATTAACTGCTAGTTCTATGTATTGATTAAAAATTAACGGGGATAGGGAACATCCTTATCGGATTCTCTTTAATAATAACAAAAAAAAAAAATCATTACCGATTCGTCATTATTGAATTCGTACTAGTGATTAATTAATCACCAGGACGAATTTATTTTTTTGAACATTTATTCAGTATAGTTGAATTGTAATTATGTTTTCTTAAAAATAAAATTAACAATTATTTAAGATTGAGATAAGAATAATAAATTATTTTGTTTATTTTTATTAAAAAAAAACATTATAAAGTGTAACAATCTATTTTCTTAAATAAAACAAAAACTGCTGATCTTTGTGACCGAGTAAGCAGCATTTCGGTATTTTGTGCGGAGGTCCCAGATTCGAATACCGGTCAGGCATGGCTTTTTTTCATATACTAGAAATTTAAACCTAGCTATTGACCAAAGCTGTTGATTTATGCTCTTTCATAAAAAAATAAATAATATAATTAAAAATAAAATAAAAATATTGGAGATATATTTATAATTAAATTATTATACAATATTACACGTTAAAGATTCTTTTATTATTTTTAGGTTATAAGTGGACACTTGGTGTTGCAACAATGTTTTCAATATTTGAATTTTTTTTTAAAATAGCACAACTGTACTTCTGGTAAATTAATTTAACGCATGACTGTTCATCCCTAAACTTCCATATTCGATGTTGGTTTTTTTTTATTCCTCTTTTTTTTGGTTATAATTTCTCTTTTTTTGTTTTTATTTCATGTTAAGAACCTTTTATTAAAATTTCCAACTTTACATTAGAATGAGTAATGTAATAATCGTACAGAAAACAAATTAAAATTAAATTTAAAGTGAAACATTTGATTACTTTCTAAAGAAATTTTTTTATCTTTGTTTTTCTTTTAATGGCTGTTTTTTTACTTGATTATTACATTTATATCCAATTAATTATTGCTTAAACCAATTTATTACAAAAATTACAAAGATTACAAACCACAAATACGGTTAAAAACCTTAATTTTTTTTGATAGACGTAAATCCACTTCTACAAAAAAAATTGTATTAAAATGAAATTCAACTTTTTTACGTAATATAGCATTAAATGTTATTTCCATCTCAAGTATATATATATATATATATATATATATATAGACGATTTTGATCATCTATATATATATATCGATCATCATACATATATCATATATATATCATCATATATCGATCATCTATATATATTTTGATCATCATCTATATATCATCGCTTCCCAAAGAAAACGCTGCAGAAACTTCTTTGTTATAACTGAAGTGTGGAGCCGAGCATTGTCATGGAGAAAGATAATGCCTGATGACAAAATTCTTCTCCGCTTATTCTTATTCACCCATCAAACAGCCCGGACTTGGCTCCATCCAATTTTCACCTCTTTGTTCACATGAAATGCTTGCTAGGAAAACAAAATTTTGGCACAGACATCGACCTGCAGACCAGCGTAGAAACATAGCTGAAAACACAGGCGGCTCCGTTCTATGACGAGGGTATTGGAAAGTTGGTACCACGCTACGAAAAATGTCTAAATCGGAGTAGCAACAATGTATAGAAATAGCGTACTTATGTAAGTACTTGTTACAAATTAAAAAAAAAATTATTTTTAAGTGTGGTTTTAATTTCGTGACCGATCGGACCTTGAAAAAAAAATAACCCACATAATTCTTATCATTATCGGGCATAAAATTCCAACCAATCATATTCTTTTTTTTTATACCCAATCATAAGCTGAGAGTAATTCTATCAGTATCAGGCACATAATTCCAACCAATCGTATTCTTTGTTTTTTAACCAATCATAACGCGAGTGTAATTCTTATAATTATCGGGTAAAAAATTCCAAGCAATCGTATTCTTTGTTGTTTATCCAATCATAAGGGGAGAGTAATTCTTATCATTATCAGGCAAACAATAGCAACCAATCGTATTCTTTGTTTTTTAACCAATCATAAGGGGAGAGTAATTCTTATCATTATCAGGCAAACAATAGCAACCAATCGTATTCTTTGTTTTTTAACCAATCATAAGGGGAGAGTAATTCTTATCATTATCAGGCAAACAATAGCAACCAATCGTATTCTTTGTTTTTTAACCAATCATAAGGGGAGAGTAATTCTTATCATTATCAGGCAAACAATAGCAACCAATCGTATTCTTTGTTTTTTAACCAATCATAAGGGGAGAGTAATTCTTATCATTATCAGGCAAACAATAGCAACCAATCGTATTCTTTGTTTTTTAACCAATCATAAGGGGAGAGTAATTCTTATCATTATCAGGCAAACAATAGCAACCAATCGTATTCTTTGTTTTTTAACCAATCATAAGGGGAGAGTAATTCTTATCATTATCAGGCAAACAATAGCAACCAATCGTATTCTTTGTTTTTTAACCAATCATAAGGTGAGAGTAATTTTATCAGTATCAGGAACAAAATTTCAACCAATCATATTTATAGCCAGCGTTTCATGTCCAGGCTGTATGGTGGGTGATCAAATATTTCCCAACGAAAACGCTGCAGGAGCTTCTTTGTTACAGCTGCAGTCTGCGGCCGAGCATTCTCATGGAGAAAGACAATCCCTGATGACAACATTCCTCTCCGCTTATTCTTATGCATTCACCATACAGCCCGCACTTTGCTCAATCCGATTTTCCCCTCTTTGCTCACATGAAACGCTGGCTAGGAGAACAAAATTTTGGCACAGACAACGAGCTGCAGACCAGCGTAGAAACATAGCTGAAAACACAGGGGGCTCCGTTCTATGATTAGGGTATTGGAAAGTTGGTACCACGCTACGACAAATGTCTAAATTGGAGTGGCGACTATGTAGAGAAATAGCGTAACTATGCAAGTACTTGTTACAAATAAAAACTTTTTATTTTCACTGTGGTTTTAATTTCGTGACCGATTGGACCTTGAAAAAAAATAACCCTCGTATGTCAGTATTCCTTGTGGATTCGATAAGTTTAATTTACTGAAGAAGCTGAATTTGTTGTTACAAATTAAGAATCAATTAAAATATTATTTTATGGATATCTTTTATAAAACGCAAATATATTCTAACGAATTTCGCTATTATAAATAATATGATTTTTTCTTTCTCGTCTAGGTTGCGCTATTAGTCTAGAAGAGAAAGTTTTATAATCCATCCATTTTGGGTATATGCGGTTTTTACCGCATCTTGACGTTTTGACACCTAAGGAACTCAAAAAAAAAATTAAAAAATCTAATAGAAATTTTCCAGATGATTATGTTCGTATATACGCGCGCATGTGTGTGTTCGGGTGTTAGCCTCTAAATCACCTTATATATCTTGAACTGCTTGACTGATTTTGACGAAACTTGGTCTGATTACTTGTATATATCGGACTAATTGGTGCCGTTAAATCTGCATATTAAAAAATCAAGGGGGTGAGGCTGTAGAACAAGGTCACCTTCAGAATCTCTATATTTCCACTAATTAAAATAATATTTTTCATAGAAGCATTTGTTAACAATTAAAAAATAACAATATTTGCAAAATCGTACCCCCACCCACAAAAAATGCTGTTGTAGTCATCCTTTTATGAAAAAGGGGAATATCCATCAGACTTCAAAAAAAGTGTTATAGTCATGATACTAAAGAAAACAGGGACAGATAAATGTGAAGAATACAGAAAAATTAGTTTAACTAGTCATGCATCAAAGATCTTAACTAGAATTCTATACAGAAGAATTGAGAGGAGAGTGGAGGAAGTGTTAGGAGAAGACCAATTTGGTTTCAGGAAAAGTATAGGGACAAGGGAAGCAATTTTAGGCCTCAAATTAATAGTAAAAGGAAGATTAAAGAAAAACAAACCAACATACTTGGCGTTTATAGAGCTAGAAAAGGCATTCGATAACGTAGACTGGAATAAAATGTACAGCATTTTAAAAAAGTTAGGGTTCAAATACAGAGATAGAAAAACAATTGCTAACATGTACAGGAACCAAACAGCAACAGTAATAATGGAAGAACGTAAGAAAGAAGCCGTAATGAGAAAGGGAGTCCGACAAGGATGTTCCCTATCTCCGTTACTTTTTAATCATTACATGGATCTAGCAGTTAATGATGTTAAAGAATAATTTAGATTCGGAGTAACAGTACAAGGTGAAAAGATAAAGATGCTACGATTTCCTGATGATATAGTAATTCTAGCCGAGAATAAAAAGAATTTAGAAGAAACAATGAACGACATAGATGAAGTCCTACGCAAGAACTATCGCATGAAAATAAACAAGAACAAAACAAAAGTAATGAAATGTAGTAGAAATAACAAAGATGGACCACTGAATTTGAAAATAGGAGGAGAAAAGATTACGGAGGTAGAAGAATTTTGTTATTTGGGAAGTAGAATTACTAAAGATGGACGAAGCAGGAGCGATATAAAATGCCGAATAGCACAAGCGAAACGAGCCTTCAGTAAGAAATATAATTTGTTTACATCAAAAATTAATTTATATGTCAGGAAAAGATTTTTGAAAGTGTATGTTTGGAGTGTCGCTTTATATGGAAGTGAAACTTGGACGATCGGAGTATCTGAGAAGAAAAGGTTTAGAAGCTTTTGAAATGCGGTGCTATAGGAGAATGTTAAAAATCAGATGGGTGGATAAAGTAACAAATGAAGAGGTATTGCGGCAAATAGATGAAGAAAGAAGCATTTGGAAAAATATAGTTAAAAGAAGAGACAGATTTATAGGCCACATACTAAGGCATCCTGGATTAGTCGCTTTAATATTGGAAGGACAGGTAGAAGGGAAAAATTGTGTAGGCAGGCCACGTTTGGAATATGTAAAACAAATTGTTAGGGATGTAGGATGTAGAGGGTTTACTGAAATGAAACGACTAGCACTAGATAGGGAATCTTGGAGAGCTGCATCAAACCAGTCCATGACTGAAGAAAAAAAAGAAAAAAAGTGATGTTACAGATGAGCGGTAGAATTAAATAAATGAATAATAATAAAAGTGTAAAAAAGTAAATTGGTCAACTATATCGCTCGGTCTACTTGGTACGTGGTGGGTTGAGTCTTGCGGCTACACCATTCTGTAGACCATACAAGCGAAATTTGTTGTATGTAAGTTGTAAAATTTCGTAACTTTAATTAATGCCAACCGTCTCTGATAGACGCACAAATTAAATACGGTTTGCGCGCGCTTTAGTTACAATAATTCATTTAAATAAACGAAAAAAATTTAAATAAAATGATAAATATTTTAAATGAAGTTGTGTGTAAACCGTGCATCAGAAATAACTGACAGTTGTATGACAATTCTGGATCGCGTGACGGAAAAATCGTATAACTGTGTTGCCAGTTTTTTTTTTTTTAATTTCTATTCTATTCCAATTCTATTAAATGTTATTTAATATATACGTATTTTTTGTTTATTAATATTAAAACGTAATACCGTTGTAATTAGTATGATTTCTTTCTACTTACCCATAAACAGAATAATTCTAACCAAAAACTCTTTTAAAAATGTAATTAAAAATCTCATAGAAATTCAATTTAACCTTATCATTTAAAATGGGACGCCTCATTTCCACCATTGTTTTTAGATAAACTGTATAGATTAAGTATAAATTGGAGTCAAGAACTGTTTAAAACAAATTTAAATCAGTTTGTATGTACAATTAAAAACGGATATTCTCTGAAAAAAGTACTAAACTGATGAGTTGTTGAAAAAAGACAGATTTTTAACTACTATTAAAAACGTATTTCAATGTATATAGATTTTTTTTTTTACTAATCCATTGTAACCTTTGCAGGTTGTATACACTGACTGTTATTAGTTAAAAGATAATGTTTTTTTTTTATCATAATATTTCTTTGATGAAACAAATAAATTTTTTTTTACCACTTGGACCACCGTTAGGCATTGCCTCAGAGGATTAGATGAATAATTTGTAGCGTGTGTAAAAATGCCATGTCTGACCGGGATTCGAATCCGGGACCTCTGGATGTATAGACTCAACCATTCGGGCCACGATGGCCGGAAAAAAATAAATAAATTTATTTAGCATATAATTAATATACACTTAAGCATGAATATTTGATAATATTCAATGGAAAATTTTATATTTATTACTGCCCAAATAGGAGGAGATTTGATCACCCATCTCCAAACAGTGTTAAACAATTTGGAGAAAGTTGGAAAGAAAATGAATTGATGAACATTTGGGTGTCAAATGATCTGACACAGAAAAGTTTACTCGATTAAATTTCTATCTGCGAATATCTACTGAAACGTAACAAAATCGAGACATTTCTGAAGCTTTGAATCAACAGTAACTTAAAAGTGGATTACCTAAGATAGCAATATGTGAAAAATATTGTGGTCGAATCGAAGAGAAGATCCACAGTCTGTGGAAAAGCCTACATAGATGCCCAGGAAGGTTATTTTGTAATAATGTTTGTTGGGAGGAAATCATGCATCATAACCGCTGCCACGAGGCAGAACGATAGAATCAGACCTTTTTTTTGTCCTGTTTAGCGTCCGGTAATTATCGTTCAGATATTACTTCAGAGGATGAATGAGGATGATATGTATGAGTGTAAATGATATGTAGTCTTGTATAGTCTCAGTTAGACCACTCCTGAGATGTGTAGTTAATTGAAACCCAACCACCAAAGAACACCGGTATCCGCGATCTAGTATTCAAATCCGTGTAAAAATTACTGACTTTACTAGGACTTGAACGCAGGAACTCTCGAATTCCAAATCAGCTGATTTAGGAAGACGCGATCACCGCTAGACCAACCCGGTGGGTTGATCTGACTCAGACCTGTACTGTCGACAATTAACGCGATTGCGCTTAGCAGTTCAAAAGAAACGGCCTGAACTGATGAAGAGAAAGAGTATGGTATACCAAATTCTCAACACCAGATCGTAAACATCATTAACGACCCGTCAGAAATTGAGAGAAATTGACTGGAAGGTTTTAATGTATCCACCTTATACAGAGTGTCCCATATAAAACGCAACCCAACCTTATATTGGTAGGTATTGAAATAATAAAAAGGTATGTGTAAATGTAAATGTAATTTTCATTATTACCATCCATTACCTTACATTAAGAGTAAATGTTGGAAGTAGCCGCCAACTTCTTGAATACAAGTTTCAATTCTTTTTACAGCGTTTCTTGCAACTTTTTCAAAGTTTGTGGCTGGATATTTAATACAGCTTGTTCAATATTGACTTTCAATTGTTCAAGTGTTCGTGGTTTGTTGCTGTGGGCTTTTTCTTTGAGGTAACCCGGTAGAAAAAAATCCACCGCAGTCAAATCTGGAGATCTTGGTGGCCAAAAGCCTCGACCGATAACACGATTACCAATGAATTCCTCGACGAAATCAGAAGTTGAACCTGCGTAGTGCGATGTCGCACCGTCATGTTGTAGCCCGCAGTGTCTGTCTTCCTCTTCCAAGAGTGCGATGAACTGAAATAAAATATCCTGATATCGTTCTGCATTAATGGTGTACTCGAAAAAAATAGGACCGATTATTTTCTTCCGCGATATCGCGCACGACACGCCCAACTTCTGCGGGTATAATTGTTTTTCGTGATAAACGTGGGGATTTTCAGCGCTCCAAATTCTACTGTTTTGACTGTTTACGTAGCCATCCAAATGAAACCGTGCTTCATCTGTGAAAAATAACGAATCCATAACATTAATTCCCTCGCGCAGAAATCGACGGAACCGTTGACAATATTGTAGCCGTTTTTCTTTGTCGGGCTCAATAAGTCGATGAACTGTTTGAATGCGATAAGGTCCTAATTGTAATAGTTTGGTCACCCGATCAACGGTTGATTTAGAAAAATTAATTTCAGCAGACAAACGTCTGATCGATTTATTTGGCGAGGCTAGTAATCGGTCTTTGATTTCATTGACTGTATCTGTATTCAACACTGACGCAGATCTTTTGTGTTCCTTGTTATTAACAGAACCGGTCTCTCTAAATTTTGCAACTGACCTTAATACTGATGTTTTGCTAGCTGGTTTATCTGGGTACTTATGGCGAAACAAATCTCGCACTGCAACCACTGATTTCGTACTGAAGTACGACTCAACAATGAAAACACGTTCATCTAGCGAAAACACCATCTTGTCTCTAGCGACACACTGAACTTTATGATTGCACTGTTGTTACTATCGGTAGTGTTCTACTGCGTCCCCGCGATTTCAGATGTTGGACGAGTCCATTTCAGTAACGAGATCGGGATTAAGCTTGACTTTTGAAATTTCATGGATGACTGGTTGATGGGTTGCGTTTTATATAGGACACTCTATAGCACGAACCTAGCACCGTCAGATTATCCATTGTTTTGTTCTCCGTAGAATTCTGTGAATGGTAATAAGTTAGTTTCTAAAGTGGCCTGAGAAAATTACGTGTCATAATTTTTTCACCAAAAACCACAGAACCTTTGTAGCAACGGGATTTTGTTATTATCAGAAAAATGGAAGAAAGTCATCGAAAACCGTGGTCTATTTATGACCTCATAATATTATTTTCCAATCACAATAAACGTATTCTCAATTTTGGGTTCCAAAGGCTCAATATGTTTTAGAGAACCGGATAAATAAATAAAATTATAATTAAAATGTTATTGTATAATGTGAATCAATGAATTAATGCATATAAGTAGTGTTTTACGTATAATAATATCTACTCCAAGAACATGGAATCATTTAAGTATTGTCCATCAAAATAAGTTTGAAGATAATTGTATTAGTAAAATAAAATAAAAATTATTGAATTTTAAATTTTAATGTAATTGAAGTAAAAAAGGAATAAATCTTAAAAAAGTAAATTATTAAGTAAAGTAAAATAACTAACTATAGCCAGAAATAGCACCATTGTTGAAATTTATATTTACCGTAATTCTAAGAATTCAAATTAAAGAACGTGCTTAAAGTTTCATTCATACAAAATACTTTCTAACATTGGAAATGATCAATTATTACCTTTTGTGTCTTATTTGAATACTTAATTACGGTATGAAAAACGGACTGATAAAAAAGGCTTTCCAGATAGCTTTTAGATTAAAATTATTCATTCATTGTGTTTTGTCATTAAGGCAAGTCCTGTCACGGCTGTGCTCTCCTCCATTTTCTATCCTTTGCTAATCTCTTTGTTTCAGCATATTCCTTTTACATAATTCTATCCATCATTTTAAAACTTTTCCTTTACTTCCATTCACCAATCCTTCTCTCGCATCCACTAATAATCATCTTCTCATACAATATCCTAGCCAGTTCCTTTTCCTATATTCAATCACATTTTCCTGTTCTTTCCGATTTTCCCCTTAATATTTCTTCATTTTTACATGGTCTTGCCGTCTGAAATTTATCATTCTGCGCCACATCCACATCTCAAAAGCTTCAATTCGTTTTCTGTCTGCCTTTCTCTTCGTCCACTTTTTAACTCCATAGAGCATCACACTCCGAATATAATATCTTATTAATTTCTTCCTAAACGCTAAGTTTAACTTTCCACACAACAGTCTTCCCTTCCCATTAAATCCCTGATTACTTCTAAATATTGTTGTTTTAATTTCTGTTTTTCAAGTCAGGTCTCATCAGTTATAAATCTAAGTTCTGAAATTTCTTCACCTGCTCCAAAACTTCATTTCCCCATCTTAATCTCAATCCTCTCTCCTTTTTTCCCACCTAATACAACAAGATTATTGAGTCTCTAAATGAAACGACTAGCACTAGATAGGGAATCTTGGAGAAGTGCATCCAACCAATCCAATGACTGAAGACAAAAAAAAAAATAGGCACCAAATTTTTAAAGTCCTTACAGCTTTTCTATTATCTATGATTTTCTTTCATAAAGCGATACAACCAATTAAAAAAGGTTTAAATATTTATTTTCACAAAATAATATCAATGTGTATTTTTTTTTTTTTTTTTGCTTGATGATATAATCATACGAGATCTATTCAGAAAATAGCCGAGCTCTATTTTTTTTTAAATCTTTCTTAAAGATTATTAGTCCTTGATCTCTTCAAAGTATTCCCCTCCTCCCATATTGACACACTTTTTTTCCCAGCGGTGTTTCCACTTTGTAAATCAGTCCTTCATTTGAAATGAACGTTAACATCAGCATCCTTTAATCATTGATCTTAATTTTGGAAATAAAAAAAAATTTCAAGGAGCCAAATCAGGCAAGTAAGGCGACTAAATGAGGGCAATCATTTGATTTTAGATAAAATATTCACGAATTGACAAAGTTGATTGTGTGGACTTATTTTCATAGTGAAAGAACCGTGAGTTTTCTCACCATAACTCTGGTCTCTTTTTGAGGATTTTTTCAAGGAACCGTTGTAAAACGTCTTAATAGTACCTACAGTTCACTGTTTCACCTCGAGGCCACTGTTTCACCTCGAGGCAAAATGCATAATTCCAATAAAATTGAAAAAAAGAGACCACCACTTTGATATTGGATCGAGACTAACGTGCTTTCTTCGGGGTGTGGAAATCCTTGGCCAAAATATTGTGATGATTGAACTTTTGACTCGATATAGTAACCGTAAACCCAGCTTTCGTCTTCTGTTACGATCCTTTGCATGAATCGTAACAGGATCATCTTCAGCTTGTTCAAAAAGTTGCCGACAAAGTCCACTCGATTTTTTTTTTCTGTTGTTCAATCATCAAACAAGGAAGAAACTTTGCTTCGACTCTATACACGTTCAATTTTTCAGTCAAAATCTCATGGCATGATCTAATCGAGATGCTAACCTCTTTTGCGAGTTCTCTTAACATTCAATCGGTGGTTTGCATGTGCCAGATCGTTTTCTGAAAGTGGGATCATCAGTTGTAGTTGATGGCCTTTCTGGTCGTGGAGTCATCTTCAATTGACTAACCAGAACGTTTAAATCGTAAAACCTATTCGTAATATTTCTTACAACCAGGAACATCATTTCCATAAGCTTGTATCAAATGTTAGAATTTTTCTCTGAAAGTTTCATGTAAAATTATACGTTATATCCTTGCTACCAAAAATTGCACTTTACAAAAATTGTTACTAAAACTTAAATACGTTGCACTCAAATATCAATAACATGAAAACTATGCAAGATATCAACAATCCATGAAAATATCGTTACAAAAGAGGTTATGCGGAACACAATGCTGCCAATCGCACGTCACTAAATATCTCCGTTGGCGCGAAATTAGAAATATTCCGTTATTTTCTGAGAATACCTCGTATAATCTTGAAGTTTTGTATACGGGATATGAAAATAGAATTTTGTAACGTAAGAAAAATAAATCCTTACCAAATGGGATTGTAACCCGGGACCTCAGGATGAAAGACCACGAAAATTGGCATATCTTGTTTAAAGTAGAAAATTTATTTTAACCTAGAAATAAATTTTTTTTCTACGGTAAAAATTAAGTTATATTTATTTTACATTTCATAATTTTTAATTTTATTTCTTAATTAAAAAACTTCTTTTATTCCATTCATTTTTCAAAAGTTGAATAATTAACCCAATTATTTCGACAATATCACATTTCATTTCTTACTTTTAATTCATATTTATTTAAATTGGATTTCTTATCTCTTAAGAAATCCAAATCATTGAGTGTTCTTTTAAATCACTTACTGTCAGCTAAAATTACTTTATCAATGAATTTCAACATCTTCATTTTCTTTTCGGGTTATCGAATTTATCCTTCAGATTCGTTATTACTTCTACTATATTAAATGTAATTGGAGTAGAAAACATTTTTTACTAAATTCTTTTAACTTTATACCTTTTTGTTATTGTAACCTAACATTTTATCTTCTTATTTTCTTCTTTTATTAAAGCTGAAGTTTTATACCGAGTAAAAATAATTTTATTTTTAATAATTTATTTCAACATATATCTGTTTATTTAAAATACGATTTAATGTGTTCATCGCCTTTTAATATTTAAAAAAAATGTTTTTTTTTTTTTTAATAACTAAAAATGAATAAACGGAGAAACTTTCAGGACCTGTTGAACCAAAGATAATGAAAAAATTTCATATAAATATAAGTAAGGAAAAGCTTTGTTTTTATGTTAAGGCAAGCGAAAGATTTCGCCCGGATTTCAGTTCTTCTAAAAAAAAAAATAATCTCTAATGTAATATTTAGAACTATTAGTGATTCTTTTATGTAATTTTAGCTGGGAAACAGATAGAACTGGCCCCAGAATTGTAACTCCAATAAACGTTTACATATCCAACGTAAAACACTAAATTCGGTGTCAAAAAACAATTTTATATATTTTTTTTTAGGTAGATTTCTTAAGAAAATTACCTATTCTAAAGGGTACCATAATTCGACTTCCGGAAAATTTCGACATGTTTTTCGATATATCGTTTCACATCCCCGAGACCCCAAAACCACCATCAGTTCAAAAGTTTATATATATATATATTTCACTTTCTTGTGGACACAACAACTGCCGTAATTTTAAGCCAATCACTTTCAAATTGATACATAAAATATAATAACAAAAAATCTCGGTCGAGTTTCTTAATCGGAATAATCGGACCATGAGGGTGGAAAAGGGGGGCTTTTTTGAAAAAAAAACAGATATTGCTATAACTTTCTTATTAAGGAAAAGAACGAACTTGTTTTAATTTCCTACTATTCTTTGGATAAGGGCCTAAGACATAACTAAGTAAAGTCTTTTGATATCACCAACCACTGGAACAGGGAAAGTGGAAAAATGGAGTTTCAAAGAAAAAACAAATCATTCCTCCCTTAATAGGCACAGTATCAAATCGGTTTAAAGTGTTAGTTAGTCCTCTAAACATTATCCTAAAACTTTTGTCTGAAACAATTTTTGAAAATTTGGAATTCCGTTGAAATGCCATTATTGGCATTCGGTAGCTTCCATTTTTTTTTTATGAATTGTAATAAAAACATTTTTGCTCTACGACCTACTCTTGTCCAGATAATTTTTTTTTTCAAAAAATTTCTACGACCTCATTTGTCAATATTAAGGTCTGAAATTTGCACACATTGTACTCGAATAGTTGTACTTTAATATAAAAATTATTCGGCAGCGATCGATTTCGTATTCTTCATTTTAAGCTAAATTATGTTGGACCCCGTAAAAAAACTTATTCCATTCGGCACGTTGAAGCGCATAGTGGGCGGAGAGAGACTTCTACTCGTCTGTTGACAGATTAGCTGAGGATGACAAGTCCTCAGCTAATTTTATTTAAAACTGTATTTTTTAAAACGTCTAGTTTTTATTTATAACGAAAAAACTGTTTTTCGCCAACTTTGGACGTCATTTTGAACATTATGGAAAAAAATTAGAGGGTGGAAAAGTAAGTCATTCATGTCTATCGAATTTTTCCTATTTTTTACATGTCTTACGTAACAGAAGTTAATTTTGGAAAAAACTGAGGTATTTTCTACAACTTTATTGGCCTGTAATAGACTACAATGATTAGTATACAGTCGGAGATATAACTATGTTAAGCTGACAGGTTGAAATATGATATATGATATTTCAACGACCTAGCAATTTAATATTGTATATTATTATTATTTAATCCTTAAATAATTTACATTACGATATCAGTAATTTTGAAAATGAAAATTTAGGAATCTGTTCGGTATCGAAGTAAGACTTCACCACTAGTTTAACACAAATTACTGAGGATATCGTCGGTAAAGCGGGAGTACGTTTTATTGGGTGATTGTAATAATCAGAGTTGTGATGATGAACCGTCTGGAAAACATTTACATTTTACGTTCTTCTACGAATGTGAAAATTAAACATTTTAAAATGAATATTTTTAAGTGAAAATTTAATTAAAAATGAAAATCCTTTATCCACTAGTCGATTAAATGTAAATATTTAAAAAAAATATATTTTATAATGTTATATATATTTTTCATAGATTATGTAACACGATAATGATTCTGTTTGTATTATACTGAATAAGGTATCTAGAATTAATGTAGTATGTTTACATTGTGAACATTTCATTTTTCAAACGAATATTTAATTCAATATTCGTTTATCCAATTAAAGTTTTTTTTTTTTTTCATTTGTACAATTGTAAGTTTGAGAGATAACGTGTGTATAAGTTTGAGATCGATTTTATTATTTTTCTATATGTAGGAACGAGTATAATAGTATTTCAAAAGAGGTGAATACATTTAATCTGGGTTGAAAATAATGTAAAATGTATCAATCTTTTTATTTTGTTTTCATTTAGTTTCTTTAATTAATATTTATAATTAACCCAACTAGCTGGTCAGGGTTCGATTCGCTCGCCTGACGGTCTCAGCAGGGAATTCTGCCCCCTTGATTCTCACCCAATTCATATCCTCTCATTTCTGAGAATTTTTATTGATATTCATTAAAGACAAAAAAAAAATTAGTAATTTTCCTTAATTATATTTCAACTGATATGGTGTTAAGATTAATAATTAATATAAATATTAATATTAAATATTAATTAATATTATTATTATATTAATAATAATAATATTATTTAAATATTATTATTAAATATTTTATATTAATATTAAATATTTTATTTATTTTTTTTTTGTCTTCAGTCATTTGACTGGTTTGATGCAGCTCTCCAAGATTCCCTATCTAGTGCTAGTCGTTTCATTTCAGTATACCCTCTACATCCTACATCCCTAACAATTTGTTTTACATATTCCAAACGTGGCCTGCCTACACAATTTTTCCCTTCTACCTGTCCTTCCAATATTAAAGCGACTATTCCAAGATGCCTTAGTATGTGGCCTATAAGTGTGTCTCTTCTTTTAACTATATTTTTCCAAATGGTTCTTTCTTCATCTATTTGCCGCAATACCGCTTCATTTGTCACTTTATCTACCCATCTGATTTTTAACATTCTCCTATAGCACCGCATTTCAAAAGCTTCTAATCTTTTCTTCTCAGATACTCCGATCGTCCAAGTTTCACTTCCATATAAAGCGACACTCCAAACATACACTTTCAAAAATCTTTTCCTGACATATAAATTAATTTTTGATGTAAACAAATTATATTTCTTACTGAAGGCTCGTTTAACTTGTGCTATTCGGCATTTTATATCGCTCCTGCTTCGTCCATCTTTAGTAATTCTACTTCCCGAATAACAAAATTCTTCTACCTCCATAATCTTTTCTCCTCCTATTTTCACATTCAGTGGTCCATCTTTGTTATTTCTACTACATTTCATTAATTTTATTTTCTTCTTGTTTATTTTCATGCGATAGTTCTTGCGTAGGACTTCATCTATGTCGTTCATTGTTTCTTCTAAATCCTTTTTACTCTCGGCTAGAATTACTATAACATCAGCAAATCGTAGCATCTTTATCTTTTCACTTTGTACTGTTACTCCGAATCTAAATTGTTCTTTAACATCATTAACTGCTAGTTCCATGTAAAGATTAAAAAGTAACGGAGATAGGGAACATCCTTGTCGGACTCTCTTTCTTATTACGGCTTCTTTCTTATGTTCTTCAATTGTTACTGTTGCTGTTTGCTTCATGTACATGTTAGCAATTGTTCTTCTATCTCTGTATTTTATGGTATGCATACATATATGTATTTACATACATCGTTTATATCAAGAAATATGGTGCATCTTTTTATAACATTTCAAAAATCTTAAGTCTACAATGTGTTTTTAGCAATATAGTAAAAAAAAAAAAATAGTAAGTATGATAAATGTTAATGTAAAAAACGTACTGTTTATAGCTAAAATACAGTTTATTGTTCAGTTCATTTTTTTTCCGCTAAATAGTAGCGCTTCATTCAAAATTAAAATGTGAACACATACAGTAAACAAACCGACGATTATGGAGAGAAAATTTGAGATGTAAAATGGTATGCTGATGTACAAAAACATTCCTATACCGATTCTGTTATATAGGTGTAAGGCTTGTGATATAATGAGAAATGTAGTAAACTCTATATAGACCATCGAATGAATTTCTTAAGGGACTTTAAAGGTCTAAGTTGAAAGGATAGAATACTTAAGGAGAATGTTACAAGAGACTTCAGTATTAGTTTAATAATTAATGTAATAACAAAGTATAGAACGCGGTGGAAGGAATACGTAGGAATAATGGAGGATTCAGGAATTCCCAAACAGACTTTTAAGTATGCTCTGTTAAGAAGGAAGGAGAGAGAGAGGTCGACCAAGGAAGCGCTGGAATGCCGGAACAGGACAATGACCTACAAAGTGTTGTATGGATTTAATGATGATGAAGTATATAAATTTGTTATTAAGTTAAAATTTTACTGATTGTTACTGATGCAAGTTGAACTGATATTGTTATCTTTTAATAATGAAATTATTCCAATGGGTCATATCCTAAAGAAATCCGATTTAAACACCATGACTTCCTTTTCGGCCTATTAAATTAAATATACACATTTTTTAAGTACATAAAATTTTATTTCATTAATAACTTCTTATATTTTTTCATTATTTTCTATTTTTTTATTTTTATTATTGAATTATTAATTATTGTAAAGATTTTTTTTACAATCAGATGTTAATATTAACAAACTATTATATTTAAATAAAAATAAAAAACCTTAAAAAAAGAATGAAGTCTTTTTTGAACCGATATCCCTTCCCTTAAGATCGAAATATTTCATTAATTAGAATTTTATTTTGCTATAACTCTGGAACCAATGAAATTTTTATCACTTATGGTAAATCGATTAAAATCTCTTAATGAGGAATTATTACTGCAGTTAAGAAAAAGTTGTTAAGCAGTTAAGAAAAATATCTCGCACAACTGATTGTGCGAGATATATACGTGCATACGTACGTAGAGATGTCACGTTGAACTATTCAAAATGGATTCAGAGATGGTCAAAATTGGATATTTTCATTGAAATCTGAAAACCAAAATTTTTCGCGATTATAATACATCCTTTACTTCGCATAAGGAAGTAAAAAAAAGAATGACGTAAACTTTTTTAACGATTCTTTTTGTTGAAAAATAATCTTGGAATGATTCTTTTTTTTGTGAAATCTATTATTTTTTACGTCTCATATTTATAAAAAAAGAAGTTTAAATCTTGAATTGTACCGGTTAGGAATATATTTTATTTTTCGATACAAAAAAAAATTTAGAACACATTGATGAATAATTATTTTAAAAAAAATGGAACCTAAATGGACTAAAAAATAGGAAATAATTTTTTCCAAATACTTAATTCCTTAAGAAACGTTTTTGAATCGGTGCAAAAATACATGATCATACTTATGTTGTACTTGAATGGAATTATATAGATGGCGTATAATAAAAAATACCTTTGGCACGCCGGAAGGCGGAGGTAGATTTCCCCGGTTCCAAGTAGGGAATAAATAAAATTTCCATCTTCAAGTTAAGAAAAACTTCAAATTTACTCATTATGATAAGGGTGCATGTGAAAAAAGTTTTACATGTTTAACATACGACAAGCCCCATCTTCTTACAATTCCAGCAAAATTTTGGTCCTTACCGTAAGGGTTAGTTATATTAAATTTTTTTTTTAGAAAAAAGCTTTAGGTAATGTTTAGAAGACTAAGGACCACTTTAAACTGATTCGATCCTGTGCCTATTAACGAAGGTATGGTTTTTTTTGTCTTCGAAACCTCATTTTTTCCACCCCTTGGACCAATGGTTGGTGACATCAAAAAACATTACTTAGATAAGTTTTAGGCTCTTATCAAAAGAATAGGAGGAACTTTAATGAATTCGATATTTTACCTAATATGAAAGTTATAGCGATATTTTGTTTTTTCGAGAAAGCCCTCTATCAATTTCCACCCCCATGGTCCGATTTTGCCCTTTGACGAAATCAATTTTGGGTCGTTATATCTTATGTATCAATTTGAAAGTGATTGGCAAAAAATTACGGCAGTTATCGTGTCCACAAGAAAATGAAATATATACATATATATTTAAACTGATGGTAGTTTTGGGGTCTAGGGGATGTGAAACGCGAAGATAATTGTCGAAATTTTTAAATTGTTTATTTAGTTAAATATTTTTTCATAAAAATAAAATATATATATATATAATATATTTGTGTGTGTGTATTTATGAATAAAATAATGCTTCTTGAAATTTTGTTTAATATTTTATTAATTAGAATTGATATAATTAGTTATTATATTATAATTTTAATTTTTTATAAAATATTGTAAGTATGCGGGTGGGCCTGCGTATGTATGTTTGTGTGCTTTGATAATGTATAACTGTAAACAACTATAACAACAGGAATTTATATTAAATTCGGCCGAAGATGACCGATTCTACGCGGAGATAAACGAACTCACATAACTAAATCAGTTGATCGGCAGTCGCTTACCACTTCGGTCGTGAAATAACGTTCTAACGATGTAGTTAATATCAGTGTTTTATTTTATGCATGTTAAAATATTATCTTGTTTTAATTGATGGGGTATGTATATACACATATTTTAGTTAACTAATGCGTTTATTTATTTGGTATACTTTTATTTAAAAATGAGATATGATATTTTTAGTTTAAGGTTAATTACTAGTTATAAATAATTTCTTATTTATATTTTTAATTATTAATTAACATAGAATTTTATATTTTGTGTCGTATTGTAAAAAGCTTGTAATTTCATGTAACGTATTTGAAACTTGATATTAATACGTGAATTAGAATTAGGAATATTTTAAATATTTTTAAAATTCTATCATCTAGAATTTTCTAAGATAATTCGATAAAACACGAAATTGTAGTTTTTTTAATAATTTTTTTGTGTTTTATATATATATATATATATGTGTGTGTGTGTGTGTGTGTGTGTGCGCGCGCTTGTGTTTTGTGAATGTATTTAATCCATTATTACAACTGAAAGTTGAAAGAGGATTTTGATTTTTTTTAATGTTCAAAAATATCCTGAAATATTTTCAAATAGATAGATTTTAAACTTAAGAAATATAAATATTAGTCTTACTTTACCGGGTATAGCGATATATACTGCTATAGCAGCTACATACAGAGTGTTTCTAAATTGGTGGTCTGGCTATACTTATCGGATTCTACTTATAAAATTAAACAAAAAATATCCTTAGGATAAATGGCAATTTCTCCTTCGTTCTCCTCCTGCAAGCCATTTTGATGATCAGCAGCTATAATCAAGGAACGCAAAGATACCGTTAGACTGACAACATAAAATCTAGTACAACGCATTGAAAAGTGCATTGAACACAACCGAGGCATTTTTAAAAGTTATTAAACCACATGAAGTACTACTTGTAAGCAGAATTTTACCATTATCATAAAAAAAACAATAAGTATTCATTCTTCCTCCAGTTATTTTCTACTGTGCATAACGAAAAAGTTTTTTCAAACTGTTAAAAATTAATCTGTTTTGTTGTTAATAAAAGTCGACATATTTAAAATTGTATTTGTTTTCTGTTGACATTATTCACATCAATCTTCTTGTAATTAAATTCTCTACAATCTTTGTTTTAAAAAAATGTATGATTTATTGCCAATTTAACAACGTTATTGTACGTCAAAGGTAAACAAATGTGTTTTTTGACCCTATTTTTGGGGTTTTACATGGGATATCTTACAAACTAAGAGAGATACAGTTCTGGGATATATTTTTTTCGATTTCCAGCTCAAAATCCACAAGAAACAATTGAATTTGCCCCTTAATTGATCTTCCCAGAATTTCAGAAAGCCTTAATTTACCCGGAGGAAATGAAACTCGGGCGAAGACTTCCACGCTGTATAACTCGCTAACGAAGCGTTTTCGGACATATATTTATATGAAAATTTTTCTTACTTTTAGCCTCTAGTATGATTTGTCAAAGTATTGCCCTATCCTCCTGAATCGCTCTGTATAATTATAAGATTCCCACTGTCCCTGCCAATGCCATATATTTTATATTATGTATATTAACATCGAAAAGTTTTAAGTCATCTCGATTTTTGATGATTTTATTAACGGTGCTAGATATATTGTCCAGAAACTCACATTACCTGCACTACAGAAGGCATCATCTAACGTGTAACACATATATATAGAATATCAGGATTCTCACTGTCTTTATCTACCCGCCGGACGGCGAAAAAACCTTTTTTTCTCAATTTTCAGACCGATTTTTTGTCTAAAAAGTTTTTCCAACATCATGATACCACCGCGAAAAGCAGCTGTGTCGATTGAAGTAGGTTTTGTTTTAACCGAATTTATAGGAAAAATATTATGCGCGAACAAACAAAAATGTATGTTTATATACGGGTTGAATTTATAACTTTTTTTAAATTCGGTTAAAAATGGAATAAAAAAAATGTTATATAAATAGAATTTGTCGAGGTATTTACTGACACAGTCACTTTATCAATCTAAAGATAATTACGCTTTCTCCTGCATCATCAAACTGAGAGTTCGATTTACAGCATTTTACTTCCTTTATACTTTCTCATTACATGCATGAATTAACGCAATTTTCTTTACCCTTTCTATCTTATTACCTCTCTTTTAATCTACTGTTCTTCTATAAAAGCATAAAAAAATAATGGCTGGATTATAATGAAATTCCAATAGAGAAAATTTTTTATTTTTAATATTTTATGAAACAAAAAGATTAAATAATCCCATTCTTGCCATTTAATTATATTAGTGTTATATGAAAATTATAATTTTATTTCTTTTATTTAGGAAATATGATTGTAAAATCAGCTTATTTTGGAAGCCGAGAATTCTAATAATCGAGTCCTTGTAATGGCAGTTACTTTTATATAGACTTGAATGCTAGATTTTGGATATTGGTGTTATTTGGTGGTTGGGTTTCAATTAAACGTACGGCTCAAGGGTGGTCGACCTGAGTCTGCTCCAGGATACATGTTTACACTTACATTGCACAAAATTTGCAACTACATCAGGACAGGCAACCGGTTGCGGTAACTACATTTGCCTATAGATACGTACTCAGACTCGTTAGTATCTGGAAAACTAGTCGAATACATTTAGGAAATCTATATATATATATAAATCAATGTTTGTTTGTCTGTTTGTTCCAACTTAACTCGAGATCTACCGGACAGATTTGTCTAAAATTTTGCACACCTACACTTTGAATCCCTGCGGTGAACTTAGGCTAATTTATTTGGACCTCCGACATAACGAAATTTTACAATGAAATTTAAAACACTTTATTTCTTCCTTAAAGCTTGTTTAATTTTCGAAATGACTTTGATTTTCAAAGAAAAATTTCATTTTTAACTAACATTTTTTTGAATCGATTAATTTTGAAAAGGGCTGAGGTTTTAACGTACTGTTATTCCTAAGTTTCAATCGATTTGGCGCACATACATATGTAATTTTTACGATTCATTCATTTACAATTTTTTACAGCTGTTTAAAAACATAAATAAATAGTTGCTTTTGTTTATTATTGTGTGTGTGTGTGTGTGTGTGTGTGTGTGTGTGTGTTACTAATGTAAAGTATGTAACGTATTTAACTGCAATCTTTTAAATTCTGTGATTTTTTAAAACATCATACCATGCCTAAAAGACATTCTTCGATTGGGAGAAATACAAAAAAAAACCACGTATGATGAAAACTGTTCGTGCGGCAGAGACTGAAGACGAAAGACAGTAAAGATTGGAAAGCGACCGAATACACACAGCCCAATTCCGTTCGACTGAAACAACTGAGCAACGGGAAATGCGATATGCCACCGGTACTTTATGTGTGACTGACAGCACCTACCTCCGGTTACTTGACTAATAAATATAAAATAAAAAGATTGACCACCACGGGAAACGCAAGTAACCATATAGCGCGAGCGAAGCTGCGACTGGGAGCTAGTATGATATAAAACAAAAGAAAGCTTCTTGATATCGATCGATTATAAAGTAACAAAAATACGTAATTATCTTTGATTAATTATTTAATATAAAGAGATCGAATAATTTTATATAAAATAATTGTAATATATTGTTATTTCTGTATGTTTTTTTATGAATTTTGTTGCTTACTTGAGACCGATAAACAATAAAATTAAAATAATGAAAAATTATACAGATATATGTGGTCAATTGAGACATCTACAAGATATTGAAATTTTTTTTAGTTTATAATTATTAATTAATTACGAATCATCATTTTGTAAGGTACCTTTTCTGCAAGACGTTGATTTTATCGGATTTCTGGAAATATAAATATGAAGAGTATATTGGTAATGATAAATTTCAAACCAGAGTTCTAAACAATGAAAATTTTATTCATGCGAATATATTCTTTTCGATTAAAACTTTTTTATTGGAAATTTTGATTTAAAAACTTTTTTATTGGAAAAATTCGAAAACAAATTATAAGGATTTTCATTAAACTCTCGATAAATCCTATGAATTTGATTATCATAAATTTTCTTACTTTTGATTAAAATCGATTTGAATTTTTTTTAAAATTATGTGTGAATATTACAGAAATTGTTAAAAACTTGCTTTTACTTAAATCAAATTATTATTGTAATTTGCATGAGTTTAATTATTTTTGGTTTGCTTGGCATTTCTCCCGGCACCACCCCATTCGGTCTGTGCCACAAACGGCAATTGAACCTCGAATTTTTTTTTTTGCCCTAAATCCCCGAGCCGGACATCCAATTAAGTATGGAGGACGTGCCCTTTCCGGATCTTTTAATTGCCTGCCTCTAATCTCCAACGTAAGAACTAGGCCCGGCTATGCCGTTCCCAGTCCCCCCGCCAGAGACTCGGTCTTTCCTTTCGCCAGCCTCAAACCGACGGCGCAGGAGCCGAAGCCGCCAAAGCGTATCCTGGAACCCACACCGCCGGAGGGTCTCGGACTTTACATTCATTCGCACCTAACGGGCCCCAGGAGTCTCCGCTTTATCACGGGAACCCATACACCAGGGCATGTGAGCCCTAAGGAACGGGGCTGTCTGCCCAGCCCTACTATAAACTACTACCATTAGTATCCCAGTCGTCTTGCCTCATCTTCTTTTATTCTTATAACTGTTCTTACAAATATTGCAAAATTATTCCAGTTTCCGGACATAGCCAAGAGCCACTCCGAGAGCTGCTCCGGTCGGGTATGCATCAGTCCTGCATTTATACGTTGTTCCTCCCATCGTCTGCACTCAAAAATAGTGTGTTCGGCATCGTCAACCGCATCGCAGTAACAACAGATCGGTGACTCTCTCCTGCCAAACCTATGCAGGTGTTGTTCAAACACACCATGTCCCGACATGAGTTGCGTTGTGTGGTCATCTACTTCACCATGAGAGCGATCTAGCCAAGCATCCAGGTCCGGGATAATTCTTCTTGTCCATGCGGCCGCTGCTGAACCCGCCCGTGCCACCTTCCATTGTTCTCGTATAATAGAACTGACCTCAATTTTGGCTACACCGGACGCCGTTAGTTTTCGTCCTTTAATCTGCAATTCTATCGGGGGCACCGAAGAAAGCACGCACAGTGCATTATACGATAACGTTCGGTACCCCGAAACCAACCCCAGAAGCGACTTCCTATGACTGCTAGTTAGTTTTCTTCTGTTGCGCTGGACTTTAACCGCATCGTCCCATACCGGGGCGGTGTACAACAGAGACGACGTTATCACTGAGGTGATAAGTCGCCTCTTCGACGCACGTGGAATTCCTTGTCCCGCAAAGAAAACTCGCATGTCACGGATTGTCGTTTCCACTCTGTCGCAGATCATGGCCACATGACTGCCTCGAACAGTTTAGCGACCAGTATCCTAATATAGCTCCTAGAGGTTACCTAACAACGTGAGCGGACTAAGCATGGTGTAACATACACTATCAGCTTACGCGTCCCAACCGCTCTCTTGTCATATATTTGCTAATATGGGTAGGCGCAATCCGTCAACTACTAAAAATATATATGACATCCATAATAAAATTAATATCGTCTAGGCAGGAATTTGCTGCCACGCTTAGGTCGCTGAATACCAGCAAGTACATGTCCACCAGTTTATAGCGCTTGGAACTATAATAATTGGATGAGTTTAAATAGTAGGTTAATTGAGATTTCGAAAGATAACATCATACATTGAAACCCCGCATAGCCGGTTTTGCAGATTTTTCAATGTTTTACACCCGCATCCTTAATTTGCTCCCGTAAGGGGGGATGTTTTCAGATGTAATGGTGGAATATTATCACCCGACCTTAGTAACTGTGTAAAATTTCATCAGTCGGCAATGACAGGAAGTATGTTAAATTAGGATGCAAGATTTGAGGACAAACATTATAAAAAAACAGTATGAGTTAAAGAAAAGTAAGTCAAA
The DNA here is from genome assembly GCF_047948215.1 of Lycorma delicatula. Taxonomy (NCBI): domain Eukaryota; kingdom Metazoa; phylum Arthropoda; class Insecta; order Hemiptera; family Fulgoridae; genus Lycorma; species Lycorma delicatula. The sequence continues at coordinate 35,622,437 of NC_134467.1, read as the reverse complement.
AGCTCTAATATAGAGTGAAAATATAAAATAAAAAATTATATAAAAGAAAAAAAAAAAGAAAAAATTATACAGAAGAATTGAGAGGAGAGTGGAGGAAGTGTTAGGAGAAGACCAATTTGGTTTCAGGAAAAGTATAGGGACAAGGGAAGCAATTTTAGGCCTCAGATTAATAGTAGAAGGAAGATTAAAGAAAAACAAACCAACATACTTGGCGTTTATAGACCTAGAAAAGGCATTCGATAACGTAGACTGGAATAAAATGTTCAGCATTTTAAAAAAATTAGGGTTCAAATACAGAGATAGAAGAACAATTGCTAACATGTACAGGAACCAAACAGCAACAGTAGCAATTGAAGAACATAAGAAAGAAGCCATAATAAGAAAGGGAGTCCGACAAGGATGTTCCCTATCTCCGTTACTTTTTAATCTTTACATGGAACTAGCAGTTAATGATGTTAAAGAACAATTTAGATTCGGAGTAACAGTACAAGGTGAAAAGATAAAGATCCTACGATTTGCTGATGATATAGTAATTCTAGCCGAGAATAAAAAGGATTTAGAAGAAACAATGAACGGCATAGATGAAGTCCTACGCAAGAACTATCGCATGAAAATAAACAAGAACAAAACAAAAGTAATGAAATGTAGTAGAAATAACAAAGATGGACCGCTGAATGTGAAAATAGGAGGAGAAAAGATTATGGAGGTAGAAGAATTTTGTTATTTGGGAAGTAGAATTACTAAAGATGGACGAAGCAGGAGCGATATAAAATGCCGAATAGCACAAGCTAAACGAGCCTTCAGTAAGAAATATAAGTTGTTTACATCAAAAATTAATTTAAATGTCAGGAAAAGATTTTTGAAAGTGTATGTTTGGAGTGTCGCTTTATATGGAAGTGAAACTTGGACAATCGGAGTATCTGAGAAGAAAAGGTTAGAAGCTTTTGAAATGTGGTGCTATAGGAGAATGTTAAAAATCAGATGGGTGGATAAAGTGACAAATGAGGAGGTATTGCGGCAAATAGATGAAGAAAGAAGCATTTGGAAAAATATACTTAAAGGAAGAGACAGACTTATAGGCCACATACTAAGGCATCCTGGAATAGTCGCTTTAATTTTGGAAGGACAGGTAGAAGGGAAAAATTGTGTAGGCAGGCCACGTTTGGAATATGTAAAACAAATTGTTAGGGATGTAGGATGTAGAGGGTATACTGAAATGAAACGACTAGCACTAGATAGGGAATCTTGGAGAGCTGCATCAAACCAGTCAAATGACTGAAGACAAAAAAAAAATAAAAAAATAAAAATTCCATAATTTAAAATTTATAAAAATTTTAAACTTGTACTTAGATGGTAGATTAAATATAATATTCAATAAAAAATTAAATTAAACTAAAAGTTTAATAAACATCTGTCTTTATACAACTAAACATACATTTTAATTGTAACTGATAAAATCTTATAAGAAGATGTTTCCTTTAATTAATGACTAAAGTTCTGCTAAGTTTTATAACACGTTATTTTTACTTTCCTGTCTAGATAGTGCTGTAACAGACTTATAATTCTATAGGGAAAGTACTGTAATGGATCCAATTTAGACTATGCGGTTTTCACGGGATCTTGACTTTTGACACCTAAGGAATCCAAAAAACAGGATGGAAATTTTCCAAATGGTAAAAAACAAGAGGAAACAAAGCAAAAGGCTAAAGAGCAGTCATCTTCAATATCTCGATCCCGCAAAATTATGGTCATATTTGTTTTTTTTAGGCGCATTTGTTAAAAATTAAAAAAAAAAAACAATATTTGCAAAAAAATAAATTTTTTGAAAAATCGCACCACCACCAAAAAAAAAGATGTTACGTAGTGACGTCACATACGAGCAATTAACTTAAATAAGTGAATAATATTTAAAGTGTAAAAATGTAAACTCTGGGCGGGTCTCAAATTTGATCGCACGGTTGACTCTGTGTCTGATGCGTTAAGCTTAGCGACTACACCGGTCTGCCGACCACATAAACGAAATTTTTTGTATGCAAGTTGTAAAATTACATTAGTTTGTTTAGTTCTTACCATCGCTGCTAGTACCGCCACACCTGGGTGAATTAAATACGGTATGCGCACGCGGTTTAGTTAGAATCATTGAATTAAATAAACGAAAAAATACAGAAATACTAGCAGACCCGGCAATGCTTCGCTATTGCTAGATTTGAGTATATATATATATATATATATATATATATAAAATTAATACAATTGAAAGTTTGGTAAAACATTAAAAAGATTAACATTACGGAACTTCATAAAATTTAACCTTTCACTTTATCTCTTTTTCCCTATTTCCCATCTTCCCTTTCAACTTTTTTCTCTTTTTCCCTTTTCCCTTATTTCCCTTTTCCCTTCTTCTCTTTTTCACTATTTCCCTGTTTTTTTCCCCCATTTCCCTTTTTTCCTTTTAAATCGGGCCAGTAGCGTAAATCGGTCTAATAGTTTTTTAGTCTATATCGGACATACATACGAAAATTGCCTTTTATATCTATAGAATAAGAGTCTGTGTATTTCTTTCATTGTTTCGTAAATATCTCGACACCGGCGCCACTTAGCAGGATTAGTTTTTGAAAAAAATTCTCTTTTCGAATAACTAATATGTATTCTGAATACCAGCCAGATCGGTCCATAAATACAATTTTTCCAAATATCTTAACTCCAGCGCCACCTAGCGGGTCCAAACTAATTCAATAACCTTCGCGGGCGTGGTTTAGGAAGGTATAAGAGACATACAGACAGAAAAACATTCATTTTTATATACAGGTTATCATAAAAGAATGGTGCGGTTTCAGTAATTCATAGGAAGATTGCAGGGAAATTTCTAGATGTTATATTGGTATCCCTGAAAGCCTCCAACACAAAAGTTTGTTTGACCACAAAGTCAGTTCTTGTAATGTTGTTGCGGTGAGTTTAGTGAGTTACTATATTCTCGGATAAAGTCAAAGCAAAGTGTGTTTTATTGACGGCTGAATTAAAATCCGTAATTCTAGTTTTTGTAATCTAGTAATTAATGGAGTTGTGTATCTTGACGTGTTAACCGATTATTGTTTTCCTCAGCCGGATGAACTCAAAAACATTCATCGATTTCATTTCCAACAAGATGGTGCTCCCCCGCACTTCAATGCATCGGTCACGGACGCTTTAAACGAAAAATTTGGAGATCGATGGAAAGGCCACCAAGGACCCGTACTTTGGCCTCCAAGGAGTCCGGACCTGGCACCTTGCGATTTTTTCTTGTGGGGATACATCAAAAGCGTTGTTTATACACAAAAAATTCGCGAACTAAACCACTTAAAAAACTGGATTAATGAAGCGATGACAACCGTTAACGAAGAAATGTTAACTAATGTTTGGAGAGAAGTTGAGTATCGTTTGAACATTTGTCGAGCGACTAAGGGCGCACATATTGAAATTTATTAATTATGTAAAAAAAAATATTTGAGACGGCAAATTTGAAAAATAAAAAACATAAACTGTAAGTAATTCTGTTTTAATTTAAACCATGTACAAAACCGCACCATTCTTTTATGATAACACTGTATATTGATTATATTTAAATAAAAGGAAAAATATTTTTTATTAAATTGTATGGGTTACCTGATCATCCGAAACAATTATGTTGACACCTTTTTTATATTTATTGATTAAATCACCATAAAATTCTCGTTTATAATCAGAAATTAAAAAAAGTTAATAAATTATAAATAATTGAGTTGGATTAAAATTTTCAATTTTTATAGCTATGGTAAAGTTTACATATAAATAAATTTCTGAAAATCTCAACATATCTGTTAGTCTTTTATAATTGGGAATACGTTTCAATAAAGAAAATTTTTATTTTGAATTCTACGTACAGAATTATTAGGAATGAGTATATGATTTCATAAAATACTCCGTACAAATATATATACATGTACAAAAAGGGAGTAATAAAACGCAACGAAACACATGTTTTAAATTTTACTTTAACAGTTTATCCATAAAGTTTAATAAAGTTGTCGAGAAAAAAGAAGAAATCACATTTTGCTAGGTTTGTATATAACTTAGCCTACGAAACGTATATGTTAAGACAGTATTGTGTATTCAGATACATATATATATATATATATATATATATATATATATATAGAGGTCTTATTTTTATCGCCTTTGTGTATCTCAAGGGAACCATTTTAATCTTATTTCATTCTTTATAAGCGTGCTCACACGCTCACAGTAACATACACGTACATTCACATACACCCACATAAACATATATATTAAATAAATCGTTGGGGAAATTGTATTTCTTCTTTGTAAGCTACTGATTTTTAAATTAGAAGACACTGACATGAATTTATATATTAACAAATCATTTACATAAATAAAAATAATGGATTGTTTTAGTAATAAATCATATTCATATCATATCATATTCATCATTTCATAATCATACCATGAACCTTAATCTTTGTTTTCATTTCTTTTTATCACTGGCGGTTCTTAGCTAAAATTAGTGCGGGGGGTGTGCTGCTCCAGAAATCTTTTTATGGGCCTTTTCAAGGTCATATTTATGTCCTTTTATTTTTGTAAAATAAAAGAACCGTTAAAAAATGAATCAAATAGAATAACTGAAAGCAGGATAATAATTTTTTTTCTTTTTCTGTTTAGCCTCCGGAACCGCCGTAACGCATTATTTCATAGGATGAATGAGGATATGTATGCATGTGAATGAAGTGTAGTCATGCACAGTCTCAGGTCGACCATTCCTAAGAAATGTGTTTAATTGAAACTCGAACTCTAAAGAACACCGGTATCCACGATCTAGTATTCAAAAGCGTATAAAAGTAACTGCCTTTACTAGAATTTCAACCTTAGAACTCTCTACTTCGAAATCAGCTAATTTGAAAAGACGCGTTCACCACTAGACCAACCCGGTGGGTTAGCACGATTGCACCTAGTAATTTAAAAGAAACCGTCTGGACTGCTCTAGAAAAGGCTGAATCAACACAAAATATCCCCATTTCATTTTCCCTTTTTCCATTTACTTTTTTTATCATATTCCCTTCCACCTTTATTTCCCTCCATTTTCCCCCTTTCCAATCCCGTACCCATTCCTTCCCCCGTTTCTGATTTCCTTATTCCATTTTCCCCGTTATATTTCCTTTTCCAGTTTTCCCTTTTTTACATTTTTTCCTTTCTTCGCTTTTTACCTTTTTCCCTTTTCCGATTTTTCCATTTCTCCCTTTTCTTCGAACGTAAATCGATCCAGTAGTTTTTTGTTCTGTAGAAGACACACACATTGGAAACATTGAAATGGAATTGTAAAATATTTAGTATAGCGTGTCTTGCTCTTAAGTCCAACAGATAGCGTTGTTTTACAAAAAAAGCATGATTTAACCTGTCACAGGTGTGACATCTCAGTTATATATATATAGTACACTTATAAAAACACGCGCGTATTCGAAAGCAACGTTGTGTCAAAATTTCAAAGCAATTATTGAAGAATTTTGGGAGAGTTAAGATTTTGAACAAATAAAAATTTATATTTTTATTTATGTAGTTTTTTTTTTGTCTTCAGTCATTTGACTGGTTTGATGCAGCTCTCCAAGATTCCCTATCCAGTGCTAGTCGTTTCATTTCAGTATACCCTCTACATCCTACATCCCTAACAATTTGTTTTACATATTCCAAACGTGGCCTGCCTACACAATTTTTTCCTTCTACCTGTCCTTCCAATATTAAAGCGACTATTCCAGGATGCCTTAGTATGTGGCCTATAAGTCTGTCTCTTCTTTTAACTATATTTTTCAAAATGCTTCTTTCTTTATCTATTTGCCGCAATACCTCTTCATTTGTCACTTTATCCACCCATTTGATTTTTAACATTCTCCTATAGTACCGCATTTAAAAAGCTTCTAATCTTTTCTTCTCAGATATTCCGATTGTCCAAGTTTCACTTCCATATAAAGCGACACTCCAAACATACACTTTCAAAAATCTTTTCCTGACATTTAAATTAATTTTTGATGTAAACAAATTATATTTCTTACTGAAGGCTCTTTTAGCTTGTGCTAAAAGATTTATGTATATATAATGATAATAAATAATAATGAATGGGAAGAAGGTGTTATAAACAGAACCCTATCTAGCGATTGAATTTCATCATATAATTATTATTGTTGTAACTTATAAACTTCGGATGCATTCTTGCTAATAAATAATTTGTCTAACAGTCTTTCGGAGTAATTATAGACCACATAACTAACTGGTGGATCTAATATATAAATTATTTACGAGCATCATCAGACTTAAATTTTGATTTCACTCGGTGCATTTATCGTTACTATACAATGACCTATTTCTCTAATGTATACTGAAATCAACTGGGAAATATAAAGGTAAAGTAAATGAAAATTTAGCTCTTTTACGACCATTAAAAACCAATCATGATCTGTAAACTAAAACGAAGAACTTTCTTCTTTCGAATTAACAGAAAGCTTGGAAAGCTTTGACATTGAAGAAACTCCTTCTTCCTTCAAACATATCTAAATTTATATTATATTCAAATTAACTAATAGTAATTGTAAAAAAATACAAAATTTAAAGGAAAGCGTATTTTTATTTTTTAAATTAAAATATTGAAATATATTCGACCAAATAATTTCTTGAAATCATAAATTAATTTAATAAAACATCACTAATTCTTTAATCACGTTTCTACTACAAATTTGGATAATATTTTTTATTTAAAAGTCCTTTAAAGTGTTTTAGATCTCATTAGGTTTTCCATCCACAGTGACGGGATGAGAAACACAATAAATTACGTTTCGGTGATGGATCATGTAATATCAGATCATTAAATTTTTTTTTTTTAAACTCTATCTATAAAATCTATCACTCCATTATGAAGAAGAGTGATAGTGTCTTGTTTTTGATACGGAGGTTCTGGGTTTAAATCCCGGTCAACTATGACATTTTTCATAAGCTAAACAAAAAACAGTAAAAACAAAATATCGCTATAATTTTTTATTAAGTAAAATATCTTTTCTTTTTCCTGTTTAGCCTCCGGTAACTACCGTTTAGATAATACTTCAGAGGATAAATGAGGATGATATGTATATGAGTGTAAATGAATTGTAGTCTTGTACATTCTCAGTTCGACCATTCCTGAGATGTGTGGTTAATTGAAACCCAACCATCAAAGAACACCTGTATCTACGATCTAGTATTAAAATCCGTACAAAAATAACTTACTTTACTAGGACTTGAACACTGGAACTCTCGACTTCCAAATCAGCTGATTTGGGAAGACGCGTTCACCACTAGACCAACCCTGTGGGTAGTATTGCCATCTGGGGCAGGTATTTGAAAATCTAGTTCGCTCACTTTTAAATGGTTTTATTCAGTGAAAATTCATGGTTGCACAAGTTAATATTTTTTTTTTTTTTAAATCAGCAGTGTCAATACTACTTATAAGATAGAACTACTACGGATCTATGTGTTTATGCTTTCTGAATTTTGACTAGTAACTATACAAACATGTCATGAACTAATTCTAACATTTTGTGAAATTTCACATTCATTGGTTAGTGATTTATACAAATTTTAGATTTTTATCACAAAATTGTTGTAAAATTTCAGTAAAATTATTAGTAAATTTTAATCTTAGACCAAAAATGGTTGTACGTGTTTAATTAGGGAAAAAAATCTGAAATGGACACCATATGACTTCCTTTTACACCTATTAAATTGATTATATACATTTATATACATTATATACAAAAATATCAAAACCCAAATGTTTTGTATTTTGGGCTTTTTTTGATCCTTTTAGACTATATATATATATTTTTTTTTATCTGTATTATATATAATTAATTATTAATTAAAATAATTATAAATTATTAATTTATCTATAATTATGTATTTTATCTATAATTATAAGCAATAATGCTTATATTTTTAATATGTCAAATATGTTAATATGGAGAATGTTTAAAATGACCAGTATAAAACAGTTAGTGTGTTATTGGGTTATTTCTCCAACCTTTTTTTTTTTTTCTCTCTACTCCCCTGGGCCGGACCGACTTGATGGTATTACGCCACCCAGGGGAGTCTCCGTTTCTCTAATAGGCCCTCCCCGCCTACCAGCATGGCAGGTCAGGCCTACCGGTGGCTCTTTTGACATTTTTTATTCTCTATTATGTCCTCTATGGAACCACATCATACCTACAAGTCGTGATGTGACCCCCGGATCTTTCATAATACTCTCTTGTCCCTACAGCACACCCCAAGGAGTCCTCAGCGGATCATTGAAACCAGCACACCTAAGCATGCTGGCTCTCACCGCTGAGGCTGTCCACCCAACCTATCATACTAGAAACCCATACTTTTTTCATCTTCATTCTTCTGTTTTAGTACTGTCTTTATATAATCAGCGACCTTCCTCCAGTTCTCCTTACTGCTGAGCATGAAATCCACGGTCTCCTTCGTCGTTCTTCCATGAATACCCGCGTCGTGTCTTAGTCTTATCCATTTATTACATACTAAAAACGTATGCTCAGAATCATCGTCCTGTTCGCAGTACATGCACGTGGATTCATTCCTTCTTCCCACCTTATGGAGATAACCATTTAAACACCCATGTCTCGTCAGGAACTGGGTGATCCAATAGTCAGTTTCTCCATGCCGCCTGTTAATCCATCCTGTTAATTCTGGAATTAAGGTTCTTGTCCATCTAGCCACTCCAGCCTCCGCCCATCTCTTCTGCCAGATTCTATGTATGTTTTCCCTGACTTCATTTTCTGCTCTCCCTAAAAACCTGTCAGTTCTATATCTGGCGATAAGGTCAATCGGTAACATTCCCGAGAGCACAAAGAGGGCCTCGTAAGAAACAGTTCTATAGGCAGATACTACTCCCAGTAGTATCCCCCTGTGTGCTCTCTATTTCTCCAACCTGGTTATTGTTAAAATCATAATTTCCTGCTATTTTGAAACATAAACATATTCCCATCTAATTTTTATTGGCTATAAAAAAATACATCGATTTTAGGTTCATTGGTTAAAAAATTAAGTGTTCTATTTTGATGGGGAGGGGAATTCCGAAAAAAAAATGTTAAGTTCTTAACTATTTATTAGCCGGAAAATTTTCATAATTATTTTTCTTTTTACTAAAACATATTTTTTTTGTATAATTTTTTGGAGAAATATATAAATAAAATTGTAACGATACACCACGAGTTACTGAAGTATGTGCGTGGAATGTGGAAATTAAATTTTGTAGCGTATAAGAAATATCATGCCTGACCGGAATTCGAACGCGGGACCTTCGGAGGAAAGGCCAAGATGCTACTACTCTGCCACGGAGATTGGCAACTAGAATAAATAGATTTTATAATACGTTAATTATGTTTTTTTTTAGTTTTTTTTTATTTGAGAGAGAATGCAGTTATACCATTAGAGAGGATAACAAGCCACAGCATATCATCTGCACTTCAATAATAGAAGAGTCTAAATATATTCATTTAAAAAAAAAAAAAAAAACTGTAACTAGATTGAAATCTTGGTTTGTATTATATTAAAATATTCTAATAATAGCTGATTTGTAGCAATCCTTTCCTTATTTATAACAAGAGGTTTATATTAAACAAGTTTTAATGAAAAGCATTTACTGTGAGTTTTCGTTTTTGGGATTAATATTTAATTGTTTCTTTGTTTAAGCATAAGAAAATTTTTTTTTATTCTCTAAAGTGTAAAAATATTTAATAAGTTTTGAATTTAAATTGTTGTTTATTAAAAAACTACTTCAGAATTATTTAAAAAAAAAAAGAAACAATTTATAATATATTTATTTATATACTATAAAATTTTGTTATACCATTTTTTTAAACTAATTGTTTATTTAGATAAATATCTTTTGATAATAAATAAAATGAATATAAAATATATGTATTAATGAACGTTATAATTTTTTTTTTCAAATTTTGTTATTAAAAGAAAATTATTAAAAATTAATTTTTTTATATTACTTGTAAGTATGCGGGTGGACGTACGTATATATGTTTGTGTTGTCTATTTGATAAACTGTAAACAACTATAACAGCAGGAATTTATATTAATCTGTATAAGTGAAGTAGTCGTATACATACACAGAAGATGACCGATTCTACGCGGAGCTTAACGAATACATAACTAACTCAGTTGAACCTCAGTCGCTTACCGTTCCGGTCGTGAAATAACGTTCTAACGATGTAATTATATTAGACTGTGTTTTACTTTATGCAAGTAAAATATTATCTTGTTTTAACTATGGGTATGTATATACAATTTTATTTATTTTAATGTGTTTATTTATTTGGTAATACTTTAATTTAAAAATGAAATATATTTAATTTTTTATTTTAATTTCAGTTACTAGTTATAAATAATTTATTATGTATATTTTTAATTATTAACATCGAACTTTTTCTTTTGTGTCGTATTATAAAAAGCGTGTAATATCATATAAAATATTTGAAAAACTTGATTTTAATACGTGAATTAGAATTAGAAATATTTTATTAAACTTTTAAAATTCTATCATACAGAATTTTCTAAGATATTTGATAAAACCCGACATTGTAGTTCTGTGTTTTATTTGTTTGTGTTATATATATATATATAGATATAGATAGGTTTGTTGTGTGTGTGTGTGTGTGTGTGTGTGTGTGTGTATGTGTGTGTGTATGTGTGTGTGTGTGTGTGTGTGTGTGTGTGTGTGTGTGTGTGTGTGTGTGTGTGTGTGTGTGTGTGGTGTGTGTGAGTGTGTGTTTGTATGTGTGTGTATTTGTGAATGTATTTAATTCATTATTAATACTGAAAATTGAAAGAAAGGTTTTAATTTTATTAAGTAATCAAAAATAACATAAAATATTTTTAAATCAATAGATTTTAAAACTTACAAACCTAACTACTAGTCTTACTTTCGCAGCGCTAGCAATATATACCGCCATAGCAGCCTTAAATTGCCTTAAATTTACATTAAAAACGAAATAGATTTAAATAATTTGTAAATAATCTGGGGAAAAAATATTTTATTCCAGTGCGCTCCTATATCAAAAAATCTGTTTTTGTCATACGAAGTCCGTTTGTTCCTGTGTTTTATTGTCCTGTTTGACTCATGGTCCTGTTGACCTATTTTCTTCAAACTTGGTAGACAGGTACTACCTTCGCCAGGGAAGGAATGAATTAAATTTTGAAAAATGTGGAGTGGTTTAGAGCTGAAAAAAAATTCAAATTTTTACTGGGGGAATTTAGCTAAATGATTTTCTAAAAAAAATTACGTTTTTCATCAAGATCACAAATTATTAAAAATATTTATTTAATATTAATTTCTCTTCTCCAAAAAACTTACTTTATATATATATTTATTATATATATATATATATAGATAGATATTTATATAGATATTTTAGCTACATCATGTTTCGGAAAATGAGTTAATAGCAGTTTTTTTTTTTTTTTTTTATTAAATTTTCTACATCATAAGCTTTCAAACCATTAAAAAAATTTTTGGGCACCCTTTCTAATTTCTGTAGAAAAAAAAAAATATTTAAAAAAATTAAAATTTAGATCTGATTTACAATTAAAACCGAATCTAAAATTAATCATAATAAATAAAATATTAAAAAAATCCACTTTTTTTGATAATCCTTACTTTAATATTTTTCAAAAAATCTTTTGTAGCCATCACATGACTTCCTTGTACGCCTATTAAATTACATACACACATTTTTTTAAAATGAAAAAACATAAAATTTTATTTCATTAATAACTTGTGATATTTTATTCATTTATTTATTATTTTTTTTTATTGTTATTATTGAATTATTATTTATCGTAATGATTTTTTAACATTCGGAGGTTAATAATTATTAATAAATCAATATATTTAAATTAAGAAGAAATAAATAAAAAAAAGAAATGAAGTCTGATTCGGATGTGACCGATGTGCCTTTTCCTTACAAGATTTAAATATTTCATTAATTAACATTTAATTAAGTTATAACGCTGGAATCAATGAAAATAATTACCACTTATGATATATCACTGAAAAGCTCTCAATGATAGCATATTACTGCAGTTAAGAAAAAAACCAAAATTCAATGTTTTGGGGATTTTTAACTTTTTTGGACACTTTTGGTCCAGTCGATTGCAATCAAAAGAGGAGGTGAACAATTAGGTGTTATAATAGTCAAAATTTCAACATTCAACGGATAATCGTTTTTGAGTTATGCGAGAGATACGTACAGACGTCACGCCGAAAATGGATTCAGGGATGGTCAAAATGGATATTTCCTTTGAAATCTGAAAACCGAAATTTATCGCGAACACAATACGTCCTTTACTTTGTACAAGGAAGTAAGAAATTAATGATATAATATAAATAATTTTTTTTTTTGTCTTCAGTCATTTGACTGGTTTGATGCAGCTCTCCAAGATTCCCTATCTAGTGCTAGTCGTTTCATTTCAGTATACCCTCTACTTCCTACATCCCCAACAATTTTTTTTACTTATTCTAAACGTGGCCTGCCTACACAATTTTTCCCTTCTACCTGTCCTTCCAATATTAAAGCGACTATACCAGGATGCCTTAGTATGTGGCCTTTTAAGTCTGTCTCTTCTTTTAGCTATATTTTTCCAAATGCTTCTTTCTTCATTAATTTGCCGCAACATCTCTTCATTTGTCACTTTATCCACCCATCTGATTTTTAACATTCTACTGTAGCACCACATTACAAAAGCTTCTAATCTTTTCTTCTAAGATATTCCGATTGTCCAAGTTTCACTTCCACATAAAGCGACACTCCAAACATACAGTTTCAAAAATCTTTTCCTGACATTTAAATTAATTTTTGATGTAAACAAATTTTATTTCTTACTGAAGGCTCGTTTAGTCGTTTAGCTTGTGCTATTCGGCATTTTATATCGCTCCTACTTCGTCCATCTTTAGTAATTCTACTTCCCAAATAACAAAATTCTTCTACCTCCATAATCTTTTCTCCTCCTATTTTCACTTTTCAGTGGTCCATCTTTGTTATTTCTACTACATTTCATTACTTTTGTTTTGTTCTTGTTTATTTTCATGCGATAATTCTTGCGTAGGACTTCATCTATGCCGTTCATTGTTTCTTCTAAATCCTTTTTACTCTCGGCTAGAATTACTATATCATCAGCAAATCGTAGCCTCTTTATCTTTTCACCTTGTACTGTTACTCCGAATCTAAATTGTTCTTTAACATCATTAACTGCTAGTTCCATGTAAAGATTAAAAAGTAACGGAGACAGGGAACATCCTTGTCGGACTCCCTTTCTTATTACGGCTTCTTTCTTATGTTCTTCAATTGTTACTGTTGCTGTTTGGTTCCTGTAAATATTAGCAATTGTTCTTCTATCTTTGTATTTGAACCCTAATTTTTTTTAAATGCTGAATATTTTATTCCAGTCTACGTTATCAAATGCCTTTTCTAGGTCTATAAACGCCAAGTATGTCGGTTTGTTTTTCTTTAATCTTCCTTCTACTATTAATCTGAAGCCTAAAATTGCTTCCCTTGTCCCTATACTTTTCCTGAAACCAAATTGGTCTTCTCCTAACACTTCCTCCACTCTCCTCTATATAAATAATATAGATATAAATAATATATAACACTTCCTCCACTCTGTATATAAATAATATACTGTACATATAATATAAATAATAGTTTGCTATAATCAGTATAATTAAAACATAACTAGATTTAATTATGAAATTAATACTAGGTAACTTATAAAATAACTTTTGCAATAATTTCAGCAACAATAATAATAATATTAACCACCAATAAACTAAACTGAACACGAATTATTATTAAGTAAACGTTTGTAGACTGTGCTTCAAGTGTTTATTTGGTCGATTCTAATGGTTATAAATGTATTTTGATTTGGATGTACAGGAACAGTTAAATAACAATGTAACTACTATTATTTTACCTGATTATACGTGAGTTAGTCAAATCTGTATATAATTGGGAAACTCTGGTTTCTATTTGATTTTGTTATGTTGTAAAATTGATATCTAACTGTCTGAAACTCAAATGTTTTCTAATTATGAATATAGTTTGATTATTTGTACAATTATGTCTGTGTGCGGCCGCTCACACACACATAAATTCTTGTCGATCAGGATATACAGTAAAATCTCGTTATTCGCGAGGGTTAGAGCGTAAAAATGCCGCGAGTGTAGAACGGAACTAATACTCATGTAACAAAGAATGGTTAAGTTTTTATGTAAAATGAAAAAAAATCATACGTACATCGGACGACGTTATTGATGAAATACGGAAGGTCACATAAGTACTGGTTTTATACATTACATAGGTATACTACACAAAAAATATTTGACAACGTACAATATATTTTGTAATTTACTCGTAAATTTACTCGTAATTTCTCGTAAGCAATTAAGTTACTCGTAATTTACTCGTAAGCAATTACCGAACTGTTTGATTTAAAAATTCACTACGGTATATACAGAATTAAAAAACGGTATTACAATAACTGTTTTCCATTGATTGTATCATCTACATTTTTGCATTTATACTCTACCTGCACCATTAAATCGTTTAATATATTTTTTTTTTAATGTGACTACATAATGTAATTTACGTAAATACGGAAAATTTTAGCCGCGAATATAGAAAAGACATCGCAAATAATATTGCGAATGCGGGAAACGCGAATCAGTAGATTTCACTGTATCTTTATCTAGAACGGAAAAAACAAATTAAATAGGTAGATAAACGATTTGTATGCTTATATATACAGGTGTATCACGAAATACTCACAGGACTCTTTTATAAATAATTTTTTCATCGTAATTTTTTTTAATATAATAAATAAATTTATTTAGCAAACAATTAATCTACTACATAAGAATGAATATTTGAGAATATCCAATGGACAATTTTATATTGAAATAAAAATTGCTAGCCAGATAGGGATTCGAATCCAATATTTTTGGAATGTTTAATAATTTTACCAACACATATGTACAGAAATCTTTTTTATCCCCTACTTAGCACCGGTGAAATCTACCTCCTCCTTTTAGCGTGCCGAAAAGGATTTTTTTATTATTTATATTAGCTGTAACCATTCTAACGATTCTAATATACTTCGACCAGAGTTGCTTTCTCTGGAAGTAATGATTTTAATTACTCAATAATTTGTTACATATAGATTTGTGTTATTAATTTGCAGTTTCGTGAGCGTTGAATTCTAATATGAAACAATGTATTTGAGTCTTTTGATAAAAGTAATGATAAAGCAATTCATTCCTAATTTTACAAATAAACTTGACATAGGTTGCTTATTATTATTATTATTTATTTTTTAAATTGGTTGTGCCATTTTTTATTTTCTTGTAGAAATAGAGGAAGTATTGTGATCGTGAAATTTTCGGTTTTCAGATTTCAACGGAAATATCCATTTTGACCATCCCTGAATCCATGTTGACTAGTTTTGGTGTGAGGTCTGTACGTACATACTTATGTATCTCGCATAACTCAAAAACTATTAGTTGTAGAATGAAGAAATTTTTGATTTAAAGGACTGCTGTAACATCTAGTTGCGCACCTCCCCTTTTGATTGCAATCAACAGGACCAAAAAAGCCCAAAATCCAAAAAAAAAATTGGATTTTTTACTTTTTCTTAACTGCAGTATTAAGCCCTCATTGAGAGCTTTTAAACGACATACCATAAGTGGTATTTATTTTCATTGGTTCTAGAGTTATAGTCAAATGAAATTTTAATTAATGAAATATTTGCTCTTACAAGGGGAAGGGACATCGATTCGAATCCGATTTTATTTTCTTGTTTTTAATTTAAATATATTGATTTATTAATAATTATTAACGTCTGATTGTAAAAACGTTTTTCAATAAGTAATAATTAAATAACAATAAAAAAATATTTTTTTAAATATTGAAAAATCAGAAGTTATTAGTGAAATAAAATGTTATGTCCTTTTCTTTTTTGAAATTGGTGTACGTAATTTAAAACGCATACCATAAAGTCATGTGGTGTCCACATGTTTATTTTTAGTTACGGCTTACGTTAGGCAACATATAATTGTTACGATTGCTTCTCATAGTATATATGCGCATATACAGAGCGTATCACGCCGTTCTCCTGGGATTTTTTTTCCCTTTTCTACTCGTGAAAATATTGGAAAATTTCAATAAGTAACATATGTGCTAAAATACTTCGTTTGCGAGTTACGGCTAATGAAAGATTTTACCCGGATTACAGCTACACCGGTGAAATGAGATCGTACAAAATTTTTTAGCACATTATTTCATTATTATCCTCATTTTTGAACATTTGTTAAAACTAGTACGTACCCAATTGTTTATTGTAATGTTTCTAAATAAATTTCGAATATTTTCCAACTTTTCTTTGTTTTATTTAAATTTTGTAAGAGCATTTTGTTTCAATTAAAATCTCTCAAAGTTTTATTTGCTTATTACCAATTTAACAAAGTTATTGTAGATCAAATATATAAAAAAAAAGGATTTTTTTACCCCATTTATTGGTTTTCACCCTAAATTTCTCTATAACTACTGCAGATACGGTTTTTAGACCTATTTTTTTCAATTTTTCAGGTCAGTAGTCATAAGAAATCACTAATGCTGACTCTTAATTAACGTCCTAACAGTTTCAGTACGACTTCATTTTATCCGGATAGCTGAAATCCGAATGAAATTTTTCACGGCTTCATTTAAAAACAAAGTAATCAATCGGATTTCGGTGGAAAATGAACAGTCTCTTTATTAATTTTAATAAATGGTTATTTATATTTATTTATTTTATAAATATAATTTAACCAAACTTAACCTACGCTCGCTAACCTTGACTAATTAACACCGTAGTTTTTTGAGTATTTATTTAATAAATTCAATAATTATTTCAATTATTTATTATTTAAATAATCAAAACACTCCTGTTAATTAGTTCCAGTCAAGGTTAGCGAGCGTAGGTTAACTTTGATATATATTTATAAAATAAATAACCATTTATTAAAATTAATAAAGAGACTGTTTTTAATCTATGTTAAACTCTATATGGACCCAATTTCCACCGAAATCCGATTGACTACTTTGTTTTTAAATAAAGCTGTAGCTGCGGTGGCCATAATACGTAAGTACCTTTTTCACTAGTTAGAAGTCGCAAACGAAATACTTTAGTACATATATTTATTATGAAATTTTTCCAATATTTTAACGAATAGAATAGATTATTAAAATACCTGGAAAAGTTTGTAATACTCTCTGTATAAAAATATTTGCTTCTTTTCGAGACACTAGACTAACAAAGGAACCCAACAATTTTGTTATCAAGTGTTAATTTATTCCACATATCGTTTTTTTATATATAAAAATGGAAATTTTATTTTTGTATGTTTTTTGTGTAATTAACTTTTTCGATTTTTTTTTTAAATTTGTATTTTTTATGATTACTTTTATGTTTAAATCTTTTTTTCAGAACCGCAAGACAAACTTTCATTTTTATAAACTATTTTTATCTTTTATTTAATTCTTGTTTGCATATCAGTAAAATGATGAACTATTATATTTTCATGTCAAAAACAAAGATAATTCTACCGATATTATTCAAATATAAACGTTTATCTCTTGATTTCACTAATACCTCTACCACTACCATACTTTCTACTCATGACGTTTCATCTTCTTATACCATTTTTATTTAAGCCGTGTCGGGGATGCTAATATATATATATATATATATAGATATATATATACATATTTATTATTATAATATTGAGATACGTCGAAAAATAAGCTGTTTTATTTTTGTATCCTATTTCTTTATCATATTATTTTTTTTTCTATTAAATTCCTTGAAATATGAGATCGCAACGTGTAATATAAGAAAATTGATGTTTCAGTTTTGTTATGACATTTACATCGTTCACTTATATTATATATATATTTTGACTTTTTCAGTGAACTAAGAAAAGTTTAAATTTAACTGAATAATTGTTTTATCAATGATATATATATATATATATATATATATATATATATATATATATATATATATATATTAGCATCCCCAACACGGCTTCGCCCGCGCTATGTGGTTACTTCCGTTTCCCTTCACGGTCAGTGGATATTTGATCAGTCAAGGATCGATTCGCTCACCCTGCTTGTCTAGCCTGGACCCACTTGAGTTCATTAAACTCATAAGTTATTAAAATATAAATTATGAATAAAAATTAAGGGTTTTTTTTTAAATTGTTTAAAAATCTCATGTGGATACCACATGATTTATATTTACGCCTATTAAATTATATATATTTTTTTTATTACTGAATTATTATTTATTGTAAAACCTTTTTTTTTTTACAAAGATAGGTTAATAATTATTAACAAATCAATATATTTAAATTAAAAAAAAAAAAAAAAAATTAAAAGAAAGGAGATGAAGTCTGATTCGAACCTACGCGTTTTCCTCTCAGATCGAAATATTTCATTAATTTAAATTTTATTTGGCTATAACTCTGGAACCAATGAAAATAAGTACCACTTATGATATATCGTTGAAATTCTCGCAATGTGGGCTTATTACTGCAGTTAAGAAAAAGTCCAAAATTCAAACGTTTTGGATTTTGGGCTTTTTTTGGTTACTTTTTGTCCATTCGATTGCAACCAAAAGGGAAGGTGCACAACTAGATGTTTCAACATTCTAAATCCATAATTTCATTATTCTACTGCTAATCGTTTTTAAGTTATACGAGATATATTCTTAAGTACTGATGTTACGAAGTAACTAGTCAAAATTGATATTTCCGTTGAAATCTGAAAAACGAAATTTTTCGCGATTACAATTCTTCCTTGTATAATATCACTATATTGTATGTTCTTCAGAACAACGTT
Organism: Lycorma delicatula; assembly: GCF_047948215.1. NCBI lineage: Eukaryota > Metazoa > Arthropoda > Insecta > Hemiptera > Fulgoridae > Lycorma > Lycorma delicatula. The sequence goes on along the minus strand of NC_134467.1, from coordinate 35,603,439 downwards.
TTAGTCCGTATAAGACTAAAAACTTTGAGTGATTTATGAGAATGCGGATTTCAAAGTAGTCGATCTCCATCTTAAAAAAATATTAGTTATATCTGGTTACTCTTCCTTCGTACGGGTAAAAATGTATTTTTCCCTAACGGTTTGGTAATTTTCCAAATAAGACCCAGATCGCTTGCCGCATAAACTCTTCTTTAGGCAACGTTCTATTAAGTGAAAGATTAAAAGATCTGCGCAAAAAAAAACCCTGAATAAAACAAGTTGCAAATGATTTGATGAATTAGCGAATTGTCCTCGACCAGGCCAGGGATCATCGTTGTACATTGTATAGCATGAGAAAGCGTTGTAAGCAAAGTTCTGAATCCTACTGTACTCACAGCAGCGTACTGGTTGCGCGGCCATCTGCCCTCTCAAGTCACTAGGTAGAGATCAAAGAAAAAGAAAAGAAAAAAAAAGTATTTCTGCTGGTTCTTAGCATTATACGATAAACACCAATAAGAAGTGACCGTACTTTGTTTTTAATTTTTTGAAGCGAAACTTCTTAACGAAGGCTTCAGGATAGAGAATTAACTGAGCAAAAATGAGCGTCACGCGCTAGCTGATTCCTTCACTGTCCTTACCACGTACTATATATTTTGTAATAGGTTCAGTTCATTATTAACTCATATTTCTTATTTACTTTTTTATTAATAATATGAATTTTATTAATGATGAAAAATAACGTATACGCAATATCACAAATGAAAAATTTTTTTGTTATGAAGAAATATGAACTAACAATGAAATAAATATATTATAAAAGATATTTATTTATGTAAAACATAGAAAAATGTAAACGTAACATTGAAGTTAATCATCGTATTCTATCATAGTAATTATAGGTTTGTGGTAATTGAAGTAGGATAGAAATGTTTGAGACTATCTTTTGTTTAATATTCTTTAAAAAATCTGATGTGGACACCACATGACGTCGTTGTCCGCTTAATAAATTATATGTACACATGTTTTTAAAATGAAAGTACGTAAAATTTTATTTCATTAAAAACTTCTGATAAAAAAACTTATTTTTTATTATTACAATGAGAGGGTAATAATTATTAATAAATCAATATATTTAAATTAAAAAAAAAAAAAAAAAACACTTAAAAGAAAGGAGATGAAGTCTGATTCGAAACGATATGCCTTCCCCTAGATCCAAATATTTTATTAATTAAAATTTGATTTGGTTATAACTCAGGAACCAATGAAAATATGTACCACTTATGTTATATGTTTGAAAATCTCTCAGTGAGGGCTTATTACTGCAGTTAAGAAAAAGCCCAAAATCCAATTTTTCGGATTTTGGGATTTTTTTGGACACTTTTGGTTCAGTCAATTGCAATCAAAAGGAGAGGTGCACTACTAGATGTAACAACAGTCCTAAATCGAACATTTCAACATCCTACGGTTTTTAGTTATTCGAGATACATACGTACGTACTAAAATCACTCCGAAACTAGTGAAAATGTACATTCCGTTGGAATCTGAAAACCGAAATTTTTACCGATCAGAAAGTTCCTTTACTTCGTACAACGAAATACCAAACAGCAATGGTTGTGTATCATGATTTGTTGTAGCTTGCACCGGTTGACTGTTCATCGATAAATTGAATGTTTGAACTGATTTCTGATTTTTTGGCAGAAATATTCACATTTAAGTCACCATACAAAATAAGTAATAGTTTATGATGGTTCTGTTCCTTCAATCGAGCAATTTGTTCATCATACTTTACTAGTTTTCTCTTAAGGAATATTAATATTTCACCAATCTTTATTTTTTGGTGAAATTGAGTAACTCCTATAATTAATTCATTTTCGCAACTGTAGCCGAATAAAATTCTCCAGTATTTGAAGTTCGTAGACTTATTACACTTGTATTTGTCATAGTTATATCAAATTTTCAATTTGAGAAATTTGAGAAATTTGAGAATAGATTTATGAGTACAATTAGAGCTGGGTGAGGTAGATTTCTATATCCCCTTTTTGGGCATGGCGAGTTTGTAGCCTACCTGCATCGATTTGGCAAGAGAGCGTCTCCACTACGCAGGTACTGCGATCTTAAAGGTACCGTTGAGCACACTATCTACGAATGCCAGCTGTCGGCATGATCAGACAAGAGGATTGAAGATCACCCAACAAAGAATCAGAGTTGCGTATAAAAGACCTGAGATTCAGGCGAAGAACGCAACCTAATGGTGAAGGGGCAAAGGATAGTTCCCTGTGGAGCCGTCGCGCGTCTGCATTTGTGCGGATGGTTGACGATGAGGAAGTACGGGGAGCCCCATTACGTTTGGACCTCCCGACCCTAAGGACACATCTTGGGGCCGCGCAATGTTTAACTGCAGGACCGGCCCCGGTGGGGGAGAAAGAGTGAGATAGGAGTATTAGTCGGTGGGGTGCGGGTATACAAAGGCTCATAATAACATCTAGCCGAACTGTGCGGTCCAAAAAAAATTTGATACATAAATAACATTTATCATTTTAATTTTACGTTAAAATTTTTAAGTATATTACATAAAATTAAAACACAGTAGAAAGGAAAATCAATAAATATATGAAATTATATTAGGAGATAAGCATTACCGGGTAGTTAAGTCACAGAATTTCATAACGAAATTTTCCCGTAGTGTTATTCCGGTAAAGTAGAGCATTTTTGATAGTTATAAAATTTTAATTTCATTTTCCAACGCACACACTTCGAGCTTACGTAATATAATATTATTAAAATAAAATATATAAGTTATAAAATTTATATAAATAAAAACGTAAATGTTTCGTTTGTTCAAAATCTTAAATCACAGAAAGTTCTTCACCAATCGCTTTGAAATTTTGACATAACGTTTCATTCGAATACACGGGTATTTTTATGTATCTACTATTTATATACCTAACATGTCACACCTGTGACCGGTAAAAACATCCATTTTTTGAAAAACAGAGCTATCTGTTTTTCAAAAAAGGCAGGACGTAAAAGCAGCTCACACTATATTAAATATTTTACGATTCCATTTCAATGTTTCCAATATGTGTGTCCGCTATAGACTAAAAAACTGCTGAACCGAGTTACGTGCGGGGGAAAAGGGTGTAGGGGAAAATCAGAAAAGGGAAAAATAGAAACAAGTAAAAGGGAAGAAGAGGAAAATGGAAAAATAAAATAGGGAAAACGGGAAAAGGAAATGGAAAGGAGGAAGGAGAAAAAAATTAAAAAAGGAAAACGGGAATTTTGAAGGGGAAAGGGAAATTGGAGAAATGGAAATGGGGAAGGAAAGGAAAAATGTAAAGGGTGTATAGTAAAAATGAAATTGGGAAAAGGGAAAGATTAAAATTTGTGATGTAATGTTAATGTTTAATTTGTAATGTTAATGTTTTGTCAAACTTACAATTGTGTTCATTTAATCTATATACAGAGTGTCCCATATAAAATGCAACCCAACCTTATATTGGTAGATATTGAAATAATAAAAAAGCATGTGTAAATGTAAATATAATTTTTATTATTACCATCCATTACCTTACATTTAGAGTAAATGTTGGAAGTGGCCGCCATCATCTTAAATACAAGCTTCAATTCTTTTTACAGCGTTTCTTGCAACTTTTTTCAAAGTTTGTGGCTGGATATTTAATACAGCTTGTTCAATATTGACTTTCAATTGTTCAAGTGTTCGTGGTTTGTTGCTGTAGGCTTTTTCTTTGAGGTAACCCCGTAGAAAAAAATCCGTCGCAGTCAAATCGGGAGATCTTGGTGGCCACAAGCCTCGACCGATAACACGATTACCAAAGAATTCCTGGACGAAATCAGAAGTTGAACTCGCGTAGTGCGATGTCACAGCGTCATGTTGTAGCCAGCAGTGTCTGTCTTCCCCTTCCAAGAGTGCGATGAACTGAAATAAAATATCCTGATATCGTTCTGTATTAATGGTGTACTCGTAAAAAATAGCACTGATTATTTTCTTTTGCGGTATCGCGCACCACACGCCCGACTTGTGCGGGTGTAATTGTTTTTCGTGATAAACGTGGGGATTTTCAGTACTCCAAATTCTACTGTTTTGGCTGTTTACGTAGCCATCCAAATGAAACCGTGCTTCATCTGTGAAAAATAACGAATCCATAACGTTAATTCCCACACGCAGAAATCGACGGAACCGTTGACAATATTGTAGCCGTTTTTCATTGTCGGGCTCAAGAAGTCGATGAACCGTTTGAATGCGATCAGGTCGTAATTGTAATCGTTTGGTCACCCGATGAACAGTTGATTTAGACAAATTAATTTCAGCAGACAATCGTTCGATCGATTTATTTGGCGAGTCGAGTAAGCGGTCTTTGATTTCAGTGACTGTATCTGTATTCAACACTGACACAGTGTTTTGTGTTCCTCGTTATTAACAGAACCGGTCTCTCTAAATTTTGAGACTAACGTTAATACTGATGTTTTGTTAGGAGCCGGTTTATCTGGGTACTTATGGGGAAACAAACCTTGCACTGCAACCACTGATTTCGTACTGAAGTACGACTCGACAATGAAAACACGTTCATCTAGCGAAAACACCATCTTGTCTCTAGCAATACACTGAACGTTATGATTGCATTGTTGTCGCGTCGCAGCGATGTTCTGATGTTGGACGAGTCCATTTCAGTAACGAGTAAGGGAGTAAGCTTGACTTTTGAAATTTCATGGATGAGTGATTGATGGGTTGCGTTTTATATGGGACATCCTATATATATATATATATATATATATATATATATATATATATATATATATATATACTCAAATATAGCAATAACGAAGCACTGCCGGGTCTGCTAGTTGAAAAATAAAATGGGGAAGGAAGGATGATGAATTTTGGATAATTGATTAGACCAGATGAAATTAAAATTAAAGTCTTTAGAAAATTTTTCAGATTGTAGACCTAGAATTCCATTCATACAATACATAACTTCATGTTACTGCAAATAATGTACTGTTATTTAGTTACAGTACAACATTATTAAGTTGTTTCAGAAATGATTTAAGTTTAGAATATGTTTTGTTCATTTTGATTACACTTCGTATAATATATATGTGTGAGACAGGCTTTGAAACAGATGTTACAATCTCAATTCATTTGCTTAACCGCACTACCGGAATGGTTTTGACAAGTCTCTGTCGTTAGCTATTACAAAATTTCCTTCTACTTTACTTTTTATTATCACATAAAAACGGCCAGCTGTGTATGTGAATATTCGCTTATAAGTGACCTTGAACTGTCTTTTAATTCCTTATAATATATTATGAAGAATAACATTTAGTGATCATATCTTTTTTTTTAATAAACTGTAAAATAAATCATAGTACAAAACATAATTATTCCGTCACTATTTAACTATCTATAATAATGAAGTGCAGAAAAAATGTGTGTACATAATTTAATAGTACAATGAATTCATGTGATGTCTACATCAAATTTTTTTAATATCTGTGTAATAGCAATCCTCCGTGGCGCGAATGGTAGCGTCACAGTCATTTACCTAGAGATCTCGGTTTCGAGGTATTTTCACACGCTACAAAAATTGTCATTCATCTCTTCCCTCATCCTGTAAAGCAATTACAAATGTTGATCCTGGAGGATACAAAATAATATTTAAAAATAAAATCTATAATATAATAAAAATAAAAACGGAGTAAAAAATTTTATTGTGTGTGTTTTCATTTGTTCATAATCTTAAATCACCGAAAGTTCAGTTTATATTAATTTTGTTTCATTTCGCTCAAGCAGTTAATGTGGTGTGAGAACGTGTCGAATCTGTCTTCATATTCATACGTATTTTTATTTAACTTTTTTTTTTTAATTTAAATATATTGATTTATTTTATTAATCTGTGTAAAAATTTTAGAATTAAAAGTATATAAAATTTTATATCACTAATAACTTCTGAATGTTTTTTAATTTTTTTCAATCAGAGGTTAATAATTAATATTAATAAATCAATAAAATTATATTTAAAAAATTAATAATAAAAAAAAAGAAATGAAGTCGGATTCGAACCGATATGCTTTCCTCTTGTAAGATCCAAATAATCCGTTAATTAAAATTTTATTTTGCTACAACACTGGAACCAATAAAAATAAGTACCACTTATGATATACCGTTGAAAAGCTCTCAGGGAGAGTTTATTACTGAAGTTAAGAAAAAGTCAGAACACAAATATTTTGGATTTTGGGCTTTTTTTAGTGAATTCTATTGTAATAAAAATGAGAGGTACACAACTAGATGTTGCAACAGTCCTAAATCCAAAAATTCAACATTCTACGACTAATCGTTTTTCAGTTATGCGAAATACATACATACGTACGTACAGATGTCAGACCGACGGATTTGAATACTAGATCGTGGATACCGGTGTTCTTTGGTGGTTGGGTTTCAATTAACCACACATCTCAGGAATAGTCGAACTGAGAATGTACAAGACTACACTTCATGTACACTCATACATATCATCCTCATTCATCCTCTGAAGAATTATCTAAACGGTAGTTACCGGAGGCTAAACAGGAAAAAGAGAGAGACGTCAACTAGTCAAAATAAATTCAGCGATGGTCAAAATGGATATTTACATTGATAAAAGCGAAATTTTTCGCTTTTAAAAAAAAATTTATTTTTTCAAAAATTACAATCCTTTAATATTCTAAATCAGCGTTACTCAAACTGGGGGTCGCGACCCCGGCGTTGGTCGAAAAATTATCCTAAAACATTACACGTAAACAATAATGAAATCATTTTATGAGAAAAATCATTTATTATAAATATTTTACTTATATTTATAAGTACTATATATCTAAAGAAAATAAATTAATGAGATGGTGGCGTTCGTTTTTCATTTAAATGTTTCTCCATACGTGGACGTATATATGAAACAGGCAAATACAAATTGTTTTCAATAAAAGGTGATTCCTATATCTAGTTTCTAGCCCAACCATAGACGAGAAACCCTTTTCACATAGGTAATACGTGGTGAAAGGAACATTATTTTCAATGCTTCTGAAACTAAAGTTCCATATTCATTTCGACGAGCAAGTCAAAACGTACCTAAATCTTAAGAATGTATGTTTATTCAGATACTTACGAATCGTTTCTTTAGTTTATTTTTTTCTAACCGAAACCTCCCAAGACTGGTCATGCCACGATGGCACTTTCAGTCTTATGGGGAAGGGGGTGCCTTTCAGCCTGTAACATCCCGGTGACCGTGCTGAACGCGGCAATACAAATTCCCAGCAGCATCCGTCCGGACTTCGTCCTTTCCATTGTCTGCCTCAAAAATTTGGATGTCCTCGAAGGGGCTTCCCACCGGGTATCGGTCCTTACTTTACCCCGTACCTCTCCAGGAGTCCCCGTTCAATCATTGTAAGCGGGACACCTCATCCTACCCTTCTTGAATAGGTCTATCCACCCGTCCCTATTCTAACATTTCAGACGAGAATTACCCACCCCTCTTCGAACTCCTTTGCGACCTTCTTTTTCATGATCCATATTTATTATTCCAGCTATCAGCTTTGAATTGCCCTCCTCGTGATGCATAACCTCAGTTGGAGTTACTACTTTGACTTTACAAAGCATCTCCCGCCTCTCTTCCATCCATTTCGGGCAATGGAAAGTAGTATGATCTACCGTGTCAACCTCCATACGGTTCCTCTTAAAAAGGTAGCTGTTAAAACAGCCTTGTCTCGTCAATGGGTAATTTCATACGAGAGCCCCCCATGTCTCCTCCATAACAACGGCTTTATGGACGGGATCAGCCGCCATATCCATTGCCCAAATATCAGCTCTGTCTCACCTATTTTATCTTATATTTATTACTTATTGTATCTTCAGTTTTTGAATTGTATTTGTAAAGTTTTATCGACAGACGTTTCGATGAGCTGATCATGAATCTCAACCGGTAACTTAGTAGCTGCAACGACGGTTTCAATAAATAGATTCAGTATCCATATATTCGAGGTTTTTTATTTTTATATCTTCCCGGATGTTTTCGACCGACAGAATTTTTTGTTTTTGTTCAAACAATTACGCTCTCACAGTGAATTTTATGCAATCAGAGCACGTAGACATGAAATTGAAGCCTGTTAATTGCTTATAGTTGTACATTTCATACCCCTCCCTACCAACGCAGTTAATTTTTTTTTAAATAGGTTGCATTGGATTGTGATTGGTTGGGGGGGGGGGGGGGGGTTCGCGATATATTATTCATTATATATATTTTTTGAGGGTCTAGAGCTAAAATGGTTGAGAATCACTGTTTTCTAAACCAATTAATTTATTTTTAAATTACCCGGCATGATTTCATTTTTTTCTTTACTTTTTAGCTTATCTTTTAGGTTATGTTTGATGTCATTAAATTTTTTAGATATAAATTCTTGACATATTTTTTATATAGAAATAAAATTTTAATAAAATTAAATACGGATTGATATGTATGACGTATGTACGTGTGAAGGATTCTGATGCTGTTATAGACGTGTATAGTTAAAATAAAAACCCGGGTAGCTCGGGGCCTACCAAGATGATTATTTTACAAAGATAGGCGTTTTGGCAGCGAAAACTTCGGTTAGCCTAGTTAGATGTATGGAGAACTCTGAGATGGAGCTGCGATGTGGGAGGGTGTAGGAATAGAGTGGTCCAAATAGGGCAAAATTTTTGTCGAAAAACGTGCTCCCCCTGATTTAAAAGTACTCTCAGAAACAAAATTTTTGACGCGTTGATGAACCCATTCCGTTCGAAAAAAGTCATCCCCCACTCCACTTGAATTTTAAAGGGGATTTAACATGGGTTTTAGGTTATTTTCAAGTCGTTACGATATAGCGTTTGCATGTTTCATCACAAAACTTCAAAAATAACTTATATAAGGGTTTTTGGGGTCGGAGAACACGAATTTGAAGTCAAAAACTTATTTTGACACATTGTAACTGTCAAAATCGCTGTCAATCAATTGACAACTAGCGTTCTTATGAAGGAAAATAAATGTTAGACATTACAAACAACGTTAATTAGGGTTTTTGGGGTCGGAGAACACGAATTTGAAGTAAAAAAACTCATTTTGGCTAGGTACGCTCGCTCTTTTTTATGAAGACATCTCAACTGAATTAAAACTGAAAATGGTTGAAAAACTAGTAATTTTAGGTGAAACTTACGAAAATTTATTATCTGCGACAGCGAATGATTGTGATTATTATAACGAACCTGCTCACACGAAACGCTACGAAACTAAAATTGTTAACGAAATGTTAAACAAAGAAATCGAGTTTTTTGTCAACACGGAGTCCTTGAATTTTTTTAAACGATTCGAAGTTGCGACTAGCTTTCTAGAAATTGATCCATGTAAGTGGAGCGAAAACGAAGATTATTTGGCTGCTTTGAATTGTGTTAAAAATCTAAAGGTCGTCAATGACTGCTTAGAAAGAATGGTTAAGTTGGTGAAAGAATTTAGATGTAAATTCACTAGAGATGAAAGTCAAATTGTAAATGATCATCGCAAAAAACATCCAAATGTATATAATTACATTACATATGTAATGTAATATAATAATAGAAATAGAAATCATAAAATTTTAACAACATTATTTGAATAATTATATACATGAATATAAAATTTTTTAAATAAAATGAGAGTTGATCTTTTTCAATCTATCCTTCAGATTTTTTTTAATTGACAACGACTTCAACAGTTTTAATGTGTCAAAACAATTTTTTCACTTCAAATTCGTGTTCTCCGACACCAAAAACCCTAATTAACGTTGTTTGTAATGTCTAACATTGATTTTTCTACATAAAAAAGCTAGTTGTCAATTAATTGGCAGCGATTTTGACGGTTTTAACTTGTCAAAATAAGTTTTTAACTTAAAATTCGTGTTCTCCGACCTCGAAAACCCTTATTAACGTTATTTGTAATTTCTACCATTGATTTTTATACATAAAAACGCTAGTTGTCAATTGATTGACAGCGATTTTGACAGTTATAATGTGCCAAAATGAGTTTTTTACTTCAAATTCGTGTTCTCCGACCCCAAAAACCCTTATATATGTTATTTTTGAAGTTTTTTGATGAAACATGCAAACGCTATATCGTAACGACTTGAAAATAACCTAAAACCCATGTTAAATCCCCTTTAAAATTTAAGTGGAGTGGGGGATGACTTTTTTCGAACGGAAAGAGTTCATCAACGCGTCAAAAATTTTGTTTTTGAGAGTACTTTTAAATCAGAGGGGCACGTTTTTCGACAAAAATTTTGCCTTATTTGGACCACTCTAGTGTAGGGATTAACCTCCCACCCGAAAGCGGACCATAGTAGAGAGAGAGAGAGTGATAGGTTATGTTTACGTTGGAGGTTTATAAAATTGTGAATCTGTTTATTGATTCTTAGGTAAAATCAAGAGGATATTGAATAAATTGAATTGTAGGACAAAATTTTCATTGTTGCAATCGGTACTTTTGTTGGTATGACAATAGTATTTTTGGTGTTTAAGACTAATTAAAGTAACGACTTGTGTGTGTATTCTAATTGACTTCAGGTACAGGAATAGCTTTTTCCGTTTATCCTTCGGTGTTGGAAGAAGACGCGGGGATCTCACTTCCGCGAATCGGTTTATTTGAGGTAATAAATATCAAATTAAGCAAAAGAAAGAGACAGTAAAACCTCTTCCAACCGGTCCTGGTTGGAAGAGGTCATAGGAAGGCCATAGGTAGGCTGTGTAATTACACTGATGGAAATGTCTGCCGAGGGATTTGCATCGGTGGCATCCTGACAGAGATCAAACTGATAACGGTGTTATCAAGTTTAGAGGGTTTAAAAGACAACCTTGGGTAAAGCCCATCATGACTAGGAACGGAGTTAGTGGTGCGGCGACCAGGATCAACATCACAAATCAGGTGTCTTCCCTTAGGGGGTCAGAATACGCTACAAAATTCCATTTCTATATTCCCACGTATTAAAAAAATCTTGTATATTTAAAAAAAAAGTTACGGGAATAAATAGATTAATATTATTATTTATAAATAAGTTTTTTTTTTAATGGAAACGGAAATATTAATTATTAAAACTTTTTTGTTTATCATTAAAATTTGTTTGAAAATCAAATTTAGGATTTATTGTAATTTTAATGTACTGAGTTTTTTAGAAATTGTTAAAAAATATAAAATTACAAAAAACCCTTAAGCCAATTAGATGTAATAAACTTATATAAATGCACATTTTTGTATACAAAACTGTTAACTTAAACCATATCCACCAACATGTACAAAAATAATTATACGCAGAAATATACACAGTGAAAAATCTCGGCTTTTGTTTTCAATTTTGTTTTTTTCTTTTTTTTATGTTGTCTACAATCCATTGAAATGTTTTTATTCAAATTTTTCCTTCAAGCAAAATGTTATAAAATTTTCCATTGTTTTATGTGAGATTTTAATGCATTAATTGTTATTTCCTGGTTTTCCGTTCATATTTAAATAATATATTTCCGTTTTCTCTTAACAGAATATTTTTTTTTACGATTTTGTTTATTAATTTAAAAAATGTATTATTCAGTCTTCTTTTCTTTTTTTTTTAATTTTCCTTAAAATATTACAATATTAACTTATTGCAAAGAAATTTTATTTCGTTGATTGTACTTTGTTTTAAGAAAGAAAAAGTTGAAAAGTTATAGTTTAAGATTCATTTAGTACAAAAAAGAAAATGATTTTAATCCAAATATTTTTTTTTCCTTTTTTCATTATTATTAAAAAAATTTAATTCGTTTAAAGTATCTGCGTAGTAATTGAGAAAAAAATTATCACAATTTTTATCTTTTCCCTTAAACGCATTTTTAATATCCCATTTTTTCTGTCTTCAGTCATCTGACTGGTTTGATGCAGCTCTCCAAGATTCCCTATCTAATACTAGTCGTTTCATTTCGGCATACACCCTACATACTACATCATCCCTAACAATTTGTTTTACATATTCCAAATGTTGCCTGCTTGCACAATTTTTTCCTTCAACTTGTCCCTCCAGTTTTAAAGCGAATATTCCAGGATACCTTAATATGTGGCCTATAAGTTTGTCTGTTCTTTTAACTATATTTTTTCAAATGCTTCTTGCTTCATCGATTTGCCGTAATATCTCTTCGTTTGTCATTTTATCCATCTATGTGATTTTTAACATTCTCCTGTAGCGCCACATTTCAAAAGCTTCTCATCTTTTCTTCTCAGGTACTTCGATCTTCCACGTTTCACTTCCAAACGTATACTTTCAAAAAATTTTTGCTGACATTTAAATTAATTTTTGATGTAAACAAATTATATTTCTGACTGAAGGCTCGTTTCGCCTGTGCTATTCGGCATTTTATATCGCTCCTGCTTCGTCCATCTTTAGCAATTCTACTTCCCAAATAAAAGAATTCTTCTACCTCCATAATCTTTTCTCCTCCTACTTTCACATTCAGTGGTCCATCTTTGTTATTTCTACTACATTTCATTACTTTTGTTTTGTTCTTTTTTGTTTTCATGCGATAGATCTTGCGTAGGACTTTATCTATGCCGTTCATTGTTTCTTCTAAATCCTTTTTGCTCTCGGCTAGAATTACTATATCATCAGCAAATCGTAGCATCTTTATCTTTTCACCTTGTACTGTTACTCCGAATCTAAATTTTCTACCTCCATAATCTTTTCTCTTCCTATATTTACATTCAGTGGCCCATCTAAGTTATTTTTACTAAATTTCATTATTATCATTAAAATTACTTATATTAATATTGCATTAATACCCATATTTTTTTTAAAGGAATTATCCCTACATAATTAGTTTTTTTAATATCTATTTTTAATAAATTTCTTTTTTTTTTAATAAATATTTTTTTCAATAATCAATCTCAATGTGGCAGAATGGATATTTTAAACGTTTTTTTTTGAATTGTAAAACATTTATAATTTTTTTCTCTTTTTTAATTGTTTATCTCTATTGGCTGCATTTGTTAAAAATAACACAAAGAAAGATAAAGCTGTGATAAAATTTAAATCAGTTCAATAATCAGACAAGACACCAAATTGGGGGATATAGAAAGATAATAAAGACATCAAAGTGGTTATGAACAGGGTATTAATAAAATGTAGTTAATACTAGTAGAAAACTTTAAATATTTTTGGGAAAACATTACACACAACCTCCAAATAAAATCAAAACTGGAATGAAAGAATAAATAAACTCATCAAAGCCGCAATAAAAACCCAAAACATCTATAACAAAAAATGCATGTCCATAAACACAAAAATAAGACATTATAACTCAGTTATCGACCAGAAATACTTTACGTATGCGAAACCATATTTGGACCGTACCAGACAAGGTTTACCGACAAACTGGAAAAGATTTAATGACAGATTCTACGACGATGTATCGGGAAAAACATTAAAAAAGACGGGATTTGGAGAATTATTCCAAACGAAGAGATTTACAAAACTATCATCCCGATAACTAATAAATTTAGAAAGAAGAGAATTTCCTTTCTAGGACATATTTTCAGGATGGAAGAGACCAGACTTATCAGATGGATAATCGAACTTTTCTGGAACAAAAAAGCAGACCGAACTGGTTAAACGAAGTATAGAAAAACATGGAGAATTAAACATAACCCGTGAAAACATAAAAACGAAAACCGGAAACTATGAGAAATTAAAAAATAAAGAAACAAAATTCCTATCAAAACCCAAGAAAACAATAAGCCGGGTGTACTGTGAAGATCTGAAACCCTTAGAAATTACTGGCAAAAAAGAAAAGCTGAAAAACAACAAATCAGTAAGAAACGAAAGAACTTGCCAAAACAAAAATTAAATAAAGTGATCCATTATAGTCTTTAAAAAAAAAAAAAAATTAGTTAAGCTATGGGTTTTCAAGTAAGGCAAGAGAAAGATAGGAAGGCTAATGATTCGATGGCAAGACATAATGAAAGTCCTGGTTAAAAATAATTTAATGACATCACGTAGTACCGGTTATCCAAAAGAAAATATCGGGGATTTAATTTGTTTTATCTTGGGTGAGGTGTACAGTGATTAAATCAAGGCTAGGAATCAAACAACAAGAAATATAGCTGTAGTTGCGCGATTACCATAGATAGATTCTCTGTCTTTCCATTTGACAGCCCACAAGCAATGATGGATATCTGAAGATAAAGCCTTCGTGCTTTTGTGGTTCATAATGTTTACAGCTGTTACAGACCAACAGCTGACTGGGTACGATTTTTCCACCAATCGTGTAAATGGAAAAATTATATTGGAAATAGTGGAGGAGGTACCGAAAGTATCTCAAATCCAATTAGGAAAACACGTAACTGAGGACCAAGGGAGCCTGGGAATGAGTAAAGTTGCCAAAAAATTATTTTTTTCCATTTAAATCGAGAAATATAGGTCAAATGAAAAAGGTTTACAACAGATATTGTTTGCCGTATCAATCTGTACAATTTTACTTTCCCGTCTAGATAGCGGCACTACAGCAGAGCAATAAATCTGGAAGGGAAAGCATTTTTATCGGTTTGGTCATATGCGGTTTTCACGGGATCTTGACGTTTTGACACCAAAGGAACCCAAAAAACCGGATTGAAATTTTCCGGATGTTAATCTTCGTTTGTGTGTTTGGTGTTAGCCTATAAATCTTCTTATATATCTGGACCAATTTTGGTCAGATTACTTCTATACAGATCCTGGTTTTAAAAAAATATCCTCAAGAAAAATTGTAATTTCTCATTTTTTCATCCCCGGTCTGCCATTTTTTTTATTTTTATATAATAATTTATATCTCAAGTTCGGATAGCAAATAATCAGGATTTAAATACCTTTGCAAATTACAAAATGGCGGCAATGTTTATTTTTCAGTTCGTTATATCTTCTAAAATATTAGTTTTATAAAAATTTATGTTATTTATTAAAATATTAAGCCTTTTATTTTGAACAAAATGACATTTTACTTTTTAAAATCGGTTGACAAATATCTGAGTTATGGCAGAAAGTTGATGTTATAATTATGTGTTTGTTTTCATGTCCTCCACTTTACGTTCAATTCGATTAAATATTAATTATTTTTATTTATTGTTAATTCTAGTATTGTAAATTAGTATCAGATTAAGTAATAATTTTCTCACAATTATAGACGTAATAATTATGACACAAAATTACAACAACGGTTGGTCATATCAAAAAATTGTTATAAACAAAAGTTTTAGATAATGTTTAGAGGACTAACAACCACTTCAAACCGATTCGATACTGTGCTTATTAAGGGAGGTATATTTTTCCAACCGCTTGAGCCAATGATTGGTGACATTAAAAAACTTTACCTACATATGTTTTAGGCACTTATAAAAAAAAATAGTATAAACTTTAAAGATTCGATATTTTACTTAATAAGAATTTTTTAGGGATATTTTGTTTTTTCGAAAAAGCACCTCTTCATTTCCACGACCGTAATCCGATTTTTCCCATTAAAGAACTCGACCGAGATTTTGGGTTGTTATATTTTATGTATCAATTTGAAAGTGATTGGCAGAAAATTATGACAGTTTCGTATCCAAAAGAAAGTATAGTATAGGATATATATATATATATATATATATATATATATACTAGCGGACTCGACAGACGCTGTCCTGACTCGGCATTATTATGTAATAAATGCACAAACATAAATATAAGTCACTTAATTAAGTTAAAATTAGCAGGAATGTGTTCTAAATTTAATTTTAATGACTATTAATATGATATTATCAGTTTGTGATTGTTGTATTATTGTAATGGGTTTCTTGATTAATTGTGTGTAGTATGGTTAATATTTTTTTCACAAAATATTGAGATTTCAGATGAAAATTGAATTAAAAAATCGAAACGTCGTAAAATTAATAATTAGTGTAATTAATTCATCCACATTACTGCTAATTTTCACTTAACATCATTCTAAAAAAGTACCTCCTACATATTTTTTTTTTTTTATTTAATAAATTTGATATTTCATAACCATGTAACAGCTTAATTAATCAATCAATAAAAAAATTAAAGCACTGTAAAAAAGCAACGTAGTTAAAATTTTAGTTGAAATTTTTATCATTTTTCTCATTCTTTATTTTAACATCTATTTTACCAAATTTTAGATAATTGTAAATTAAAAATAACTTTAGAAAACTTTTTTATAAAATGAATCAGCTAAAACATTATAAATTCAATTTTTAAAATATACTTTAAACTATATTATAAGTAACTTATATTTTAATTTTATAAATGTTATAATTTATTTTACAAACTTAAATTTTTATTTTCAAAGAACCGTTCAATACTTCATAAGTTGCATAGAACCAAATAAGAACTGACAATTTAAATTTGTAGGTTAAGATGATTGTTATTGAATGCACGTGTATACATCATTAAAATTCATGTAAAATACTCACTTCAATACTGCACCTTACAAATTTGCACTATGTACATTTTTTAATTAAACTTTAAAACGTTATTTCAATAAATAATAATATAATATAATATTCTCCATAAGCGCGCAATTCTAGCAGACTCGGGAATGCTTCGCTATTGCTAGATCTGAGTTTACATACAGATTAAATGACAACAATTGAAAGTTTCATAAAACCTTAAAAACTGAACATTAGCAATTTAACAAAATTTAACCTTTCACTTTATAAAATTCAGAATGTAAATAAATCCAAATGGCAAAACAACAGCATTACCAATCGGATTTAATTCACACCACTCTCTAATCACAGTATTCGGTGGAAAATAATTTTTTAACGAAAAGTATTGTGGCTGCAAAATGATTACAATTAATACTGAACATTAAAAAACTTATAAAACATTACGGAACCTTATAAAATTTCACCTTTAACTTTATAAAATTCAGAATGTAAATAAATCCAATTGTCAGGACAGCATTACCTATCCGATTTAATTCAAACAATTCTCTAAATACAAATTTTAATGTAAGAACAACACTAAGCTACGACGCAAGTAACTGATATGCGAAAAAGCAACAAAATAAAAAAAAAATCCTAGAATCCGATCGCCAACTACCGGGTTTGACTGATAAACTAAAAATTAAAAAATAAAAAACTTCTAAAACGCGATCGCAGCTCTGCCTACCGGACCCAATTGGAAACCTCAACGATCCCAAGATCAACAACACATAAATAAATTAAAAAAACATTTTCACTTCAATACTGTACCTTACAAATTTGCACAATGTATATTTTTTAATTACACTTTAAAACGTTATTTCAATAAATAATAATATAATATTTCTCAATACGCGCACAATTCTAAACGAGATCGCAGTGCTGCCTACTTGTTACTTAATCAGTTGTGATTTTGTTTACATTGGCAACGGCCATACGGGCTCTTTGTGATTGGTCGTTGTGTTTGACAGCGGCCATCTTGCATTGATCTAATTGGTTTTCCTTTGTTTACATTTCCATCTGATTTATTAGCCTCTTATTTATTAAAAAACTGTTTTCTCGCGATTTTTTGTAACACAATAATAACACAAAATTACGAAATATTTTTCTCAATTTGATCGCAGCACCAACTGTCGGGACAAACTGAAATTAAAATAGAATATTATTGAATCAATGTAAAACATTCCAAAATCAACAACTACTTATAAATAAAAAATTAATTAAAAATACATTTTCCAGTGGACCAAATTGTGAATCTAAATCATTCTCGAATCCCCTTGAACACACACAAAAAATTTCATCAAAATCAGTCCAGCCGTTTAGGAGGAGTTCACTTTCATACACACGCACACAAGAAATATATATATATAAACTTTTGAACTTACGTTTGATTTGGGGTCTGGTGGATGTGAAACCGCGAAGATTGTCGAAATTTTCAGGAAGTCTAATCATGGAACCCATTACAATAGGTAGCTTTCTTATGAAATCTACAATCGATATATCGATTTCTGTTTTCTTTTCTTTTTTTTTTAATTTTTTTCATATATCATTAATTATTTTTGTATTATATAAGAATAAATAACCAATGTCAGGAAGATATAACAGCTTTGATATCATCTTTTTTACTTTCTATGCTGTTTTTTGTCAATTTTATTTCCCAGGACAAATTTTAGTAGAAAAACGAATTTTTTTTTTAGTAGAACAGAAAATGATAGAATTTAACAGAAATGTATTTTTTTATTTAGAATTAATTATTTTGCCTTAAACCTAACTAGAAAATATGTGTTGCGGTTAATATAAATTTACAATCTAAATTAATGATATTCATTATTGTCCTTTAATAATTAAAATGTAGTATCTGCCTAGTGACAAATCATGTTGTCGATAGGGTGTGGGTAGTGCTTTTCAACAACACAAAACAAACATCCATCATTTGTATTTGAATGGTCTGTTTGTTTGCGTTAAGGCCTACAATATGTTAAAATTTGCTACAGTAAACAATACGTGACTGAATTATGGGATTGCTGGCTTCTTCACTTGTTAACTCGTCATTAAATTGAATAACTGTCTATTTGGAAATATGTTGTGTGCTATAAAATTTTTATTATTTAATAACAGTAATTTAAATTGGAATCATGTATGGTATGGTTATGTATGTATTTAAATAGAAAAAAAACGTGCTTTTTTTATTATTTATTTATTTTCTCCTTTTAGTGGTGCCATCTAACAACTAACTAAATAACTAACTACAACGACGAATGACTAACTACAGTTCGGCTACGGAAATTTTCTTTAAACGTACCAAAAAAACTACCTTCCACCAGCACACCAGCGTCAGCACTACAACACTCCCTCGCAACCACGCATATAGCTTCCTGTGTGCGCATGCGCACAACAGCTAAATACCACGCCGCTGGAACTGTTAAGCGCACAGTTCCATACAAAGATTTTTCTATGTTTTTCATAAACTGGAAAATGGCTGCTGACATTATGATTAAGGATTATATATTGTAGTTTTTTTTTTTTTTGGTCATTTGACTGGTTTGATGCAGCTCTCCAAGATTCCCTATCTAGTGCTAGTCGTTTCATTTCAGCATACCCCATACATCCTACATCCCTAACAATTTGTTTTACATATAACAAACGTGGCCTGCCTACCCAATTTTTTTCCTTCTACCTGTCCTTCCAATATTAAAGCGACTATTCCAGGATGCCTTAGTATGTGGCCTATAAGTCGGTCTCTTCTTTTAACTATATTTTTCCAAATGCTTCTTTCTTCATCTATTTGCCGCAATACCTCTTCATTTGTCACTTTATCCACCCATCTGATTTTTAACATTCTCCTATAGCACCGCATTTCAAAAGCTTCTAATCTTTTCTTCTAAGACATTCCGATTGTCCAAGTTTCACTTCCACATAAAGCGACACTCCAAACATACACTTTCAAAAATCTTTTCCTGACATTTAAATTAATTTTTGATTTAAACAAATTTTATTTCTTACTGAAGGCTCGTTTAGTCGTTTAGCTTGTGCTATTCGGCATTTTATATCGCTCCTGCTTCGTCCATCTTTAGTAATTCTACTTCCCAAATAACAAAATTCTTCTACCTCCATAATCTTTTCTCCTCCTATTTTCACATTCAGCGGTCCATATTTGTTATTTCTACTACATTTCATTACTTTTGTTGTCTTCTTGTTTATTTTCATGCGATAGTTCTTGCATAGGACTTCATCTATGCCGTTCATTGTTTCTTCTAAATCCTTTTTACTCTCGGCTAGAATTACTATATCATCAGCAAATCGTAGCATCATTATCTTTTCACCTTTTCCTGTTACTCGAATCTAAATTGTTCTTTAACATCATTAACTGCTAGTTCCACGTAAAGATTAAAATGTAACGGAGATAGGGAACATCCTTGTTGGGCTCACTTTCTTATTACGGCTTCTTTCTTATGTTCTTCAATTGTTACTGTTACTGTTTGGTTCCTGTACATGTTAGCAATTGTTCTTCTATCTCTGTATTTGAACCCTAATTTTTTTAAAATGCTGAACATTTTATTCCAGTCTACGTTATCGAATGCCTTTTCTAGGTCTATAAACGCCAAGTATGTCGGTTTGTTTTTCTTTAATCTTCCTTCTACTATTAATCTGAGGCCTAAAATTGCTTCCCTCACAAATTCCTTTATCACAAATGTTAAATAATCCAGATCTCGGGTTTTTATTTTTAACGACTTGTGAGGGCATCGACTACTGTAATCATTTAGCCCGAGTGGAAATTTGAAATTTTTAGCTTATGAAAAATACCATGCCTGACATTATTTGAAATCCAGGATCTCTGGGTGGAAGGCTGAAATACTACTTCTCGCGTCACGGTTTGATTTTTAATTATTCTGTTTTTAATATAGTTTTGCGGAATTTTATTTAATAACTGATGGCATTTACGTATAAAATATGTTTATAAGAAGGATTTATAACATCGATATTGTAAGTATTCAAGACTGATTAATGTATATTATAACTGATGTTACGCTTACCTTTAGGTATGTGTATTTCTGTTACGAAAATCTAAAAAAACGATATGCCTTTTTTATTTGGATTACGACTTTGGTAATAAATTTTCTTGCTTTTCGTACAAAATTAGGTTAAGTTAGAGAATATAATATTTATTGATAATTTACATTTACTAAAATTTAAATTTTAGTTTTTTGTTTTCTTTTTAATTAGAAAACATTCAATTTTATTTATTTAACAAATTACCTAAATTTTACACCTTTTATTACTTTACCTACTGACATCTATGTTTAATAATTTTCCCCGTTAACAATTCAAAACCAAGAATTCCCAACGAAAGTACAATTAATTATTTTTAGTGTTGTTCTGCGTACCTTGTGGTTAAAACGTTGAGACTTGATCCAACAGCATGAAACTCAATTACTCATCAGGGATTCCTTAATAACATTTCTCTAATAATTCCTTCATGAATTTAGGTTCCCTACTTATTACTTTAATAAATTAGTGGGTGTATGTGTGTGTGTGTGTGTGTGTGTGAGTGTGTGTGTATATAAATTAGTATATTTTTTATTTATTGATAATTTACCTTTTAGTTAAATGTACAAGGTTTAACGGTTTCTAATTAACAATTTCGTAAAATTAATGTGTAATAAAAATTTTCAGATGAACAACAAATTATAGCACTATTATTGCGTACTCAAAGAAAACCGGTCAAAATCATTACTGGAAAAGAAATATTTTAATTGCAACAACCCATGAATCTTCGTACAATAGAGCAATTGGGAATTGTATTAATTTTATTTATTGTGCATTCTAGTAATTCCCTTCCTTAAAAATAAGAATAAAAAATAAGTAATTAAACAATTATTTTACCTTGGTTAAGTCAGGAGGCTCCGTAATTTTTTTCATTATGTTTTATATTATGCTTGTTAAAATAACAATGATAAATAATATCCATTTATAAAAACTACCACTGTATTATAATTTTTCTATAATTTGGTCAAAAGAATGGGAAACTAACTAAGCTGAAGTATGTGGGCTTCAGAATAGTCGAACCCTATGTTAAAAGTAATAGTTTTAGCTCGTTTCCCGTACTAAGAAAGGTTAAAAAAGTAGTTTGAGGGTTCTCTTTGCGTAACCTGACTAAAACCACGAGAAACTGACCGTTCTTCGTTTCACAGTTTTTTTTTTTTAGATATTTATTATTTTATCAAATAACCGGAGGCAGGTCATCCAATCCATAAATACTACCACGAATGGTGTATTGGTTGAGCCACCACGACACGTACACCATCGCACATATAAAGCTTAATTTTATCGATAATCGAATGATATATCGTTTAAGATAAAAATAAATTTTTTGTAGAAATTTAATTTCAAATACTGTAGCAAGTGGTCATGGAATCCGATTTAGTCAATAGTTTTCCCATAGTAAAGTTGAATATCGGCAAGGAACATATACCGGTTGTTACCACAAATTATTAAAACGGGCACAATCTTGAAACTGTTAAATATTACGTAAATTCATAATTCTTTCCAGATATAAAAACTATGTTCAAGCAAACTTTCAGTTTTTACGTGTAAGAGTAACAGACTCATAGATATCACTAGATTTATAAATATAGTAAAACGAATGGACAAGGGTAATGAGTTTCATCCAATTAAGAAGAAAGAAAGAGAATATAATAATGAAAAGAAGAATCCTGAAGGAACTAAAATGAATCCTTTTATTAGAGTAATGGGTCTGTTTAACGATATGTTCTTTGTAATACAGTTAATAGCATTTCCAAAAGCTGTTGTTCGATCAGAAGGATTACCGAAACGGGACAAGAATTTATAGGAAATCGATTAAATGGATAAGGCGGGTACTGGTACTGCAGGCTAAGGGATATAAATTACCAGGAATCAGCGGATGTGATCAGTATTTCAGCAAGGCTGTGTTCGGCGAAGTCGTGATAATAAGCAATAACAGTTTTGCAAGTCCAAGTTCGACGAGGTGTTCCGGTGATAGTGATAACAACAGTAAGCGTTTTTATAACAACGAGTGGGAGTACGTCACAAGCATTCCTTTGTGGATGGTGGATGAATAAAAGAAGTTGTTCGGCGAATTATTTGTAAACAGTAGTGAAGATGTTACCCACCGGATTGGTCTAGTGGTGAACGCGTCTTCCCAAATCAGCTGATTTGGAAGTCGAGAGTTCCAGCGTTCAAGTCCTAGTAAAGCCAGTTATTTTTACACGGATTTGAATACTAGATCGTGGATACCGGTGTTCTTTGGCGGTTGGGTTTCAATTAACCACACATCAAAGGTACGGTCGAACTGAGAATGTACAAGACTATACTTCATTCACACTCATACATATCATCCTCTGAAGTATTATCTAAACGGTAGTTACCGGAGGCTAAACAGGAAGAAAGAAAGAAAGTAGTGAATATGTGATAGTATTCTACTTATTCATAAATTGTAGGATAGTTCTATTGTAAACAGGAAAAGTAATAATAATTGCAGATAGCTGAATTGCATGAACTTTAGACTGTTCTATTATTATCTTGTTGTTAATGCAATATCGTGTTTTTTTTCTTTTTTTTTTTTTCTTTTGTTATAGATGAGTCTGAGAAATGCCATTTACGCACCCTCCATAAATGGGGGAGTGCCGGACTCGCACGGGTTCGGCTAGATGTTATTAAGAGCCTATGTGTACCCGCACCCTACTGACTAAAACTCATATCTCACCTTTGCTCCTGCTCCGGGGTCGGTCCTGCAGTTTAAGCATTGCGCGGGCCTAGTAGGTGCCTTTAGGGTCCAGGTGTCTAAAAAAAAAAGGAGTTGAAGTCTGATTCGAACCGATGTGCCTTGCCTTCCCAAATATTTCACTAATTAAAATTTTATTTGGCTACAACTCTGGAACGAATGAAAATAAGTACCACTTATGATATATCTTTAAAAGCTCTCAATGAGGCGTTATTACTGAAGTTAAGATTTTTTTGGACACTTTTGCTTCAGCCGATTACAATCAAAAGGGGAAGTGCGCGTCTAGATGTTACAACTGTTCTAAATAAAAATTTAACATCCTACGGCTAATCGTTTTTTAGTTATGCGAGATACATACGTACGTACATCACGCCAAAACTAGTGAAAATGAATTCAGGGTTGGTCAAAATGGATATTTCCTTTGACATCTGAAAACCGAAATTTTTTCGCGATCACAATACTTTATTTACTTCGTACAAGGAAGTAAAAAAATTTCAAATGTTTATTTTAACTTGGAAGTCGATCATTCTCCAGCATTTTAGCTGGAGTTGTTACTTTTAGAATGCTACATAAGTTTTTATTTTATTTTATTAATTGAGCTGTTATATTATGTACCTTACGAGATATTTGATTGGTTTCTTGACTAATGCGGTTGTAATTTAGTTTTTGTATCTATATATATATATATATATATATATATATATATATATATATATATATGTACTAAAAGTAATAACCTGGTTTGTTGAACAGTTTGCAGATTTCAACGTTTGTTAAATATACCTACCATTTCAATTGTAATAATCTTGTTAAGTAAATTATATTTACGTTTGATAAGTGAAAATTTATTCAGATACCAATTTATTTTTTTGTAATTATCTCATCAATTTATAGAATGATAAATGTATCGGAAATTGTTGTTGATATTTCTCTTTATTTCAGTTGATTTTTTTGAAAAATCATTTACCTAACATTTTTATTGAACGTTTGTGTTCATAAGGGCGGATGGTGAAATTCGTACAAATTTGTTATTTTAACAAAACATAAAAAAGTATGTCGTAATAGAATTTTTTTTTGTTTAGCTAATCTGTGATATTTGTTAATTGTTTTTGTATGATCACCTGCTATTCCAGTTTTTTATTGGTGATGTTTTTTTCCATTCTACGACTGACATTTCTATTTTTGAGCTTAGGATGTAGGATAAAATGTTTTACATTTAAAATATATCTGTTGCTCTAGCAATTATTTACGTCTGTATTCATAGAATAACAATTTATTTATGTTAAATTTTTGATTTCCATCTACTGCAGTTATTGTGGTAGAAAATTTTAATTCTGTCTCTAATATTAAGTGACCGTTGTATTTTGTTTGAATACGCGTCCAAGTTTATTCTGTGTAGAATATTGTGTAGTTGAAGCTGATTCATTTATATATATATAGAAATAGGTTATATATATATATATATATATATATATTTGTATATGCCAAATACATTTTGTTTATTTAATGGATTGTGTTTTGTTCATGATGGTTTTTTTGTTTTTGGTTTTCCTCAAAAGAATGCATTGTAACCATCATTTTGTTTTAAATTTGCGAAGTATTTTCGTTTTGTTTTTATGCTTATTTAAAAAAATGTATATTTTTGTAAAAAATGAATCAATGAATAATATTTTTCGGAATTAAGATTTTATATTAACAAAAACTTTTCAATTAATCAAATTTATTTAAGAACTTAGTAATGTTAAAAAATCTGTTATTTTTTTTTAAATCTTATAATTTGATGAAATAAAAAAAAAAAATATTTTTTTTTGCCGACCTTCGTGGTTGAATTGGTAGCATTTCATGCAGAGGTTCCAGGTTCGAATACCGGTCTAGCATGGCATCTTTCCGTACGCTACCGAATTTCACTGACATAATGACCATAACTATTGATACTCTTTCTTTTAAAACAGAAAATATTAATAAAAAATAAATTAAAAAAGTTACAATAAATTTTATTTATCTGCTGATTATGCATAATTAGCGGTTAATTCGATTAATCGCCCGTAACATAAATTAACGATAATTAGACGAGGTTAGCGAGCAAAGCGAGCGTAGGTTGTGTTGATATACCCACCGGGTTGGTCTAGTGGTGAACGGGTCTTCCCAAATCAGCTGATTTGGAAGTCGAGAGTTCCAGCGTTCAAGTCCTAGTAAAGCCAGTTATTTTTACACGGATTTGAATACTAGATCGTGGATACCGGTGTTCTTTGGCGGTTGGATTTCAATTAACCACACATCTCAGGAATGGTCGAACTGAGAATGTACAAGACTACACTTCATTTACAGTCATACATATCATCCTGATTAATCCTCTGAAGAATTATCTAAACGGTAGTTACCGGAGGCTAAACAGGAAAGAAAGAAAGGTTATGTTGATATACGTATGATTCGTCAGTACACGGAATCATTATAATCTTTTTTTTTATTTTGCTGTTTAGTCTCCGGTAATTACCGTTCAAATAATACTTCCCGGAGGATGATATGTATGAGTGTAAATCAAGTGAAGTGTATAGTCTCAGTTCGACCATTCCTGAGATGTGTGGTTTTAATTGAAACCCAAACACCAAAGAACACCGGTATCCACGATCTAGTATTCAAATCCGTGTTTAAAGTAACTGACTTTACTAGGACTTGAACGGTGGAACTCTCGACTTCCAAATCAGCTGCCTTGGGAAGACGCGAATTATCATAATCTAATCAGACATTACCTATCCTCCCTTCGCTTGCTAATCTCGACAAATTGACAGTAATG
Organism: Lycorma delicatula; assembly: GCF_047948215.1. NCBI lineage: Eukaryota > Metazoa > Arthropoda > Insecta > Hemiptera > Fulgoridae > Lycorma > Lycorma delicatula. Next base: position 35,577,395 of record NC_134467.1, on the reverse strand, counting down.
TTTTGATTATATAATTAATAAATTCATTCGCAGCGGTCTCTGTTTCAACTGTGAAGAGGCCGGTCACGTACGGAAGGACTGTCGGAGGGAGGCTCGATGTTCATGCAACATGCAGGGCACGAATCCGGAGAGAGGAGCCCCGAAGCTGCTCCTAGACAGTGAAGGCGTGGTTCCTGCGAGAGACACTCCATCCGGGAGTGGTGGGAAGCTCCGGCGTCCCACATCGATGAATGGTTGGGGACTCCATTGCATTGGCAATGGGGGAATGTAAGACCGTAGTCCTGGTAGGGGATCCCTTTTGGAATTTCTCATTGCCGCACATATGTAATTAATAAATTCTCAGTTACCGAGTTTAACAATTTTATAAACAACCCATTTTTATAAAATCAAATCAGTAAAGTTAATGTAGTTTGGTCTCGATAAATCACTGGACGTGCTAGTGTATAAGTTAACAATTAAAAAAAATCATTTAGTAATTATTATCAGATATTGCAATGTTAAGTAATTAGTTTGTACAATTTTTATTAATTACTTCTTTACTTATATTTTTAAACTGGAGACCCGTATTTTGAACAGCAAAAGTAACAAGACACAAATAAGTTTTAATAAATTAGAAAAAAAGTCGAGAAAAACCTGGAAAACCTATATTTTCTGTATAGTATATTAAAAAAGAATCGAAAACTGCATAAATTGGTGAATATATTCATCTTTGAACATTCCTAAAAAGTGAAAAAAAGGAAACTTAATACGGTGATTGATGGAGGTTTTCATATTAATTTTCTTGAATTTTCGGATGAAAAAGTTTTGAATATCAGGCTATATATAATAGGTTCCTTTAATAATTAAAAACGAGATAAATGACTTTGGAAAGATTATAATTTATTCAACGATAATAAAACTAACTAACTTGGCATCAAGACCGGAGTCACGGCGAGAGGACCTCAAAGGGGTCCTAAGACCGAGTCCTGGCTGCTTGGTTGTTGACTTGGGGACGGTATTAACCGGGCCCAGGGTAACCGCCGAGGTAGTTTGAGGCAATGGCACTCCCCCCAGAGTTGTGTTAATGGTTAGTTGCGGGTCTGACTCCGGTCGGCGAGGTGAATAAAGACGAATAAAAAAAAATTAATTCGGTAATTTCTGCTTGTAGTCGAATTGTTTACAATACATAAAATATGATAATATGGAGAATATTTAAAATTACCTTTATGTTTAATAAATTATTATATATTTATTAAATTCTCCAACGGATAATTAAATTCACCGGGAATTAAGGATGATCATTAATCAAATTTACAGTAACATACGAGGGTTATCGTATACATATTTATATATATATATATATATATATATATATATATATATGTTTTGGGTAGTTATTAATGTTTTTTTTTTATGTTTCTCAGTTCTTTATTGCCAGTTTATTTTCTAATTGATGTTACGTGTTATGGTATCTCCTAGGTATTTAAATTTATTTATTTATATTGATCAGATCATTAGATATTAAATTTATATTGAATAAATTATTTGATATGCAATTGCAATAAAATTAAGTATATTAATAAAATATAATCTATTAAAAATAATAAAATCAAGGTATATATACAAATTTTTATATAAATACAAGAAAAATGTTTAAAGATAGAAAAGAATTGTCGTCGCTCTGTTCAAATTTCCTTTTAAATTATCTTCTTTATATACTGTCTACTTCAGCTATAAACATTTATTTATTTTTTAACATGTAATTCTACCTTAAGTATGTACTATAGTACGAATAAAATTAGTTTACCTTTTTCTTTTATTACCAGCTTAAAGATGGATAAAATTAAAAAGAAAATTGTATTAAATAAAAAAAACTATTCTAAGAAGACGTTGCTCTTATATAATTGGATTTTTACTGACTTCATTAAAGAAGAGGTTTTTCAATTCGATTCATACTATTTTTTTTTTTTTTTTTATTTAACAAATGGACCAATTTCAATAAGTTTTTTCTTTTTGAGTAAAGTCTTAAGTTTTTTTTAGAAAAGGAATAATTTATTAAGTACGATGTGAGAATTTGAAGTAATTATACATTATAAAATTAAATTTTTTTTTTTTGTCTTCAGTCAATTTGACTGGTTTGATGCAGCTCTCCAAGATTCCCTATCTAGTGCTAGTCGTTTCATTTCAGTATACCCTCTACATCCTACATCCCTAACAATTAGTTTAACATATTCCAAACGTGGCCTGCCTACACAATTTTTTCCTTCGACTTGTCCCTCCAATATTAAAGCGACTATTCCAGGATGCCTTAGTATGTGGCCTATAAGTCTGTCTCTTCTTTTAACTATATTTTTCCAAATGCTTCTTTCTTCATCTATTTGAAGAAAATACTTCTTCATTTGTCACTTTATCCAACCATCTGATTTTTAACATTCTCCTATAGCACCGCATTTCAAAAGCTTCTAATCTTTTCTTCTCAGATACTCCGATTGTCCAAGTTTCACTTCCATATAAAGCGACACTCCAAACATACACTTTCAAAAATCATTTCCTGACATTTAAATTAATTTTTGATGTAAACAAATTATATTTCTTACTGAAGGCTAGTTTAGCTTGTGCTATTCGGCATTTTATATCGCTCCTGCTTCGTACATCTTTACTAATTCTACTTCCCAAATAACAAAATTCTTCTACCTCCATAATTTTTTCTCCTCCTATATTCACATTCAGTGGTCCATCTTTGTTATTTCTACTACATTTCATTACTTTTGTTTTGTTCTTGTTTATTTTCATGCGATAGTTCTTCCGTAGGACTTCATCTATGCCGTTCATTGTTTCTTCTAAATCCTTTTTACTCTCGGCTAGAATTACTATATCATCAGCAAATCGTAGCATCTTTATCTTTTCACCTTGTACTGTTACACCGAATCTAAATTGTTTTTTAACATCATTAACTGCTAGTTGCATGTAAAGATTAAAAAGTAACGGAGATAGGGAACATCCTGGTTGGACTCCCTTTCTTATTACGGCTTCTTTCTTATGTTCTTCAATTGTTACTGTTGCTTTTTGGTTCCTGTACATGTTAGCAATTGTTCTTCTATCTCTGTATTTGAACCCTAATTTTTTTAAAATGCTGAACATTTTATTCCAGTACGTTATCGAATGCCTTTTCTAGGTCTATAAACGCCAAGTATATTGGTTTCTTTTTCTTTAATCTTCCTTCTACTATTAATCTGAGGCCTAAAATTGCTTCCCTTGTCTCTATACATTTCCTGAAACCAAATTGGTCTTCTCCTAACACTTCCTCCACTCTCCTCTCCATTCTTCTGTATAGAATTCTAGTTAAGATTTTTGATGAATGATTAGTTAAACTAATTGTTCTGTATTCTTCACATTTACCTGCCCCTGCTTTGTTTGGTATCATTACTATAACACTTTTTTTGAAGTCTGACGGAAATTACCCTTTTTCATAAATATTACACACCAGTCTGTATAATCTATCAGTCGCTTCCTTACCTGCACTGCGCAGTAATTCTACAAATTTAAAATATTTCTACTAAAAAATTATTTAAAGCATTTAATAGAAAATTAATTTTGCTCTCATTTCAAACAGATTAGTTCATATTTGAGCTGGCTACCTCATTATATAACACTTTTAATTAAAACGAAATATTCTTCTTTTCCTTCATTTCAAGCTGTTTTTTTTCTTAATTAATAATATTTCCTAATGTGTATGTTGCAGTCTGTTTAACTAGTGAACAACCCCCCCCCCCCCAAACAACAAGTTCAATGAGATGAGGATGGTATGTATGGCATGTAAATGAGGTGTAATCTTATACAGACTCTCTCTTTTCCCTGTTTAGCTTCCGGTGTTCAGATATTACTTCAGAGGATGATATATATATATGAGTGTAAAAGTGTAGTCTTGTGCAGTCTCAGTTCGACCATTACTAAGATGTGTGGTTAATTGAAACCCAACCACCAAAGAATACCGGTATCCACGATCTAGTATTCAAATCCGTGTAAAAACAACTGATTTTACTAGGATTTGAACGCTGGACTTTCAAATAAGTTGATTTGGGTAGACGCGTTCACCACTAGACCAACCCGGTGGGTTAATCTTCTGCTGACTCAGGCTGACCATTTCTAACCCACCGGCTTGATATAATGGTGAATGATTCTTTCCGAATCAGCTGATTTGGAAGTCGAGAGTTCCAGCGTTCATGTCCTAGTAAAGTCAGTTGTTTTTACACGGATTTGAATACTAGATCGTAGATACCGATGTAAGATTGATATTACGAACTACCTCTGTACTAATCTTCAGAGAGAACTTCGAAGGAATAGTTCATCGTCGGAATTTTCGTTCTCTTCCTTTCTCCATTATTCCATGCGAATTTCCTGTACGCGAACTTATGATAATGTTTCTAAATATTTCATATTCTGGCGGGGATATTTTCTCTCTCTCGCTCTCTCTCTCTCTCTCTCTCTCTCTGAATATATATATATATATATGGTTTTTTTTTTAATCTGTACAGTTATACGGATTTAAGAATTTAAATATATTATCTATTTTTGGTTTTTAAACAAAAGAACAAGTGATTAGACTAATTCATATATATATATTTTTAGAGTTATAACTATAATCCTAGTATTATAATATTTCCCCCTACATTATGATACAAATTTAAGACAAAATTATGCAAACCGTATTCAATTCTTTCGTTAAAAAGAATAATTTATTCAACTTTACACGCAAATAGACATACACACAGACACATACAAACACACACAATATTTATTTTTTATAAAATTTTACCGCAAACTCTTTCTACATCCATAAAACAGACTAAAGAGCTTGGTAGTTTAATTCTATTAACACAGTATTAGCGTTTTATAATAGCCTAAAAAAAATAAATAAATATATATATATATATATATATATATATATATATATAATGTATATATTATGGTAACCTAATGCCATTACTTCGTTAAGTCATGAAGCGGATAGAAAATTTACGTACTTTTGGTATTGAGAAATATTTTAACAATCGTTTTTACTTTTAAAAAATATATGTGTGTATGTGTGTGTGTGTGTGTGTGTGTGTGTATATATATATATATATATATATATATATTTATATACAGCGTTTCATATAAATCTCCTCAGACGATTCGTAAACTAGCACAGTACAAATAAATGACATAAGCAAAGGTTACTGAGATTGGAGCGAGACACCTCACGATGACCTTGTATTTCACCTTGACTTTATTTCAAAGTTAACACGAATTTTTCAAATGTATTGACCTATTTTTGATCCCACCAATGAAAAAAGAAGAAAATTTTACTTTTTTTATTTTTACTAGAAAATCATTTACTGAAAGTTATTTTATATTCTTTATAAATCATCTGTATATAAGATTAGATACTTTTTTCTTTTTATAAATTAATAGAATAATTCTTTGAAGCAGTTATTATCTTGTAATAGATAAAGAAATCCTATTGCACAATATATCTATATAAATAAAAATGTAAATGATTGTTTGTCCAAAATCTTATATCTCCGAAAATTCTTCACCGATTGCTTTGACATTTTTACACAACGTTGCTTTCGAATACTCGCGTGTTTTTATATACCTAAAATGTCACATTTGTGACAGGTAAAAACATGTTTTTTGTTGTTTTTTTTAAAAAAAAACAGCGCTATTTGTTGGACGTAAAAGCATACATGCTAAATTAAATATTTTACGATTCCATTTCAATGTTTCCGATATCTGTGTACGCTGTAGAATAAAAAACTACTGGACCGAATTTTCGCGCGGGTATAAAAGGGAGAAAAGGGAAAAAGATAAAAGGTAGAAGGAAATTATGGAAAAAAGTGGAAAAGGAAAGTGAAAAGAGAAAGGATGAAAAGGAAAAAGGGAATGGATGATTGGAAAGGGGAAAAGGGAAATAATTAAAAGAGAAATGGATGTCGGTTGGGAAAGGGAAGGAGAAGGGAAAAGAGGGAAAGGTAATAAAAATGAAAATGAATATGGTGAAAGGGAGGAAAGGACAGGGAGAAAGGGAGAAAGGGTAAAATGTAAAAAGGGAAAGATTAAATTTTGTGAAGTTCCGTAATGTGCATTTTGTTAATGTTTTATCATACCATCAATTATGTTCATTTAATCTATATATATATATATATATATATACTAAAATCTAGGAATATATAAATAAAATAAATTTGAAAAAATAAAGACACATTAAAAAAATTTGTTCTAGCAAAAATAAAATAGAAATTAATTATAAATAATGGCTAAATAATTAAGATTAAGAGGGAGATAGTAATAAAAAATTAGAAAAATAAAGAGCATACGTGAGGGAAATATTGTTGGGTAAGGGAAAACTAAGATTGAAACGGATTTGCCATACCGTATGACTGAGAAGTTGCGATAATGAACCTTGCTTAGACAAACTAATATCAAATCTGGTTTAAGTACTTCTGCTTTGATATTGATAATGTGTATATATATATATATATATATATATATATATATATATATATATATATATATACACGTATAATTATTACACACACAAATGTAGAAGAAGGGTAACTTTCAGAGTGTAAATGTGCCTTCTCTTAATTACAGCGTTATTTATAATATCATCTAGCTTTACAGGATTAGTTAGTGTTAAATTGAAAGTTTGTTACTTTAATATTATGTCATCTTATCTATTCTAATGTTGCATTAAGTTGTGTTGAAAATAAAAATAAAGATCTGATGTAGACATCACATGACTTCATTTTATGTCTATTAAATTATATATAATTTTATTACATATATATAATTATATTAATTATATATATGTAATATATATAATATATGTAATAATATATTACATATTAATTTTATTATATATATATATATATTTTTTTTTTTTACTTTTAAGGCCGCAAAGGACCACTTTAGTCAGAATAATTCAAGTCTTTTTTGTCCTTTAAGTTCTTAACTTTTACTTTCTCTCAATATTTAGTCATTTTTAATGATCTTGCTTTACTATCCTCTTCTGAATAAACCCTTTTTGTATAATTAAAAGTTCTTACTTTAAAGTCGGTAATCGGATCTTTAATAACAAATTTTAATTTTTCGGATTTATTGAGTAAATCTTCGTAAGTCAAATTTAATTCTTGCATATCTTCTTTAATTTCTTTGATCAATAACGGCGGATTTTTTAAAGACCAAAATTCTCTTAGTAATCCTATCCTGCGGTAATCTTAAAAGTGTGCGCAGAAAGAAATTCGCTTCTTTTTCATAGTATCGATTAAGGATTCCAAGTTTTCGTACAGAAATCTATTAGGCAATAATCTGTACTGATTTTCGCGTTTATATTTTTTGTTTATGCAGATTCTAAGGCTGCGTTCAAATTTAAGCAAAGGTTCAGTCCTATTTTTCTGATTTAATCTAAATAAAGTCTCGCTCGCGTAAATAATTACCGGTTTAACCACAGTTTTGTAATGTTTAATTTTAGTGTTAATCGAGAGCGATTTTTTTTTGTAAGTATTTTTGGTTACTTGTAGAACTTTAAATAATTTATTATAATTTTGTTTTTCGTTACAATTACAAGTAATGATCTCTCCAAGATATTTAAATTTTTCGACAAGTTCTACTTTATTTCCGTTAATATTCACAGAATTAATAACTAAAGGATCTATAGCCATCTTTTTAGTCTTTTCGTAAGAAATTTCAAGTCCAATTTTATTCGCAAGTTCTTCTATACTTGTTATTTGTATTCTGGCTTCTGCGTTACTATTAGCTACTAAAGCTAAGTCGTCGGCAAAACGTAGACAATTTAAATTTAAGTTATCTCTTTTGTAGCCTATGTGAATATTTTTTGGATTAATTTTAAACCATTCGCGCATCAGAAATTCTAGTGCATAATTAAATAATAAAGATGAAAGTCCGTCGTCTTGTCTCAGTCCGGATTTTATGTAAAAAGGTTCGGAAAATTCGCCACAAAACTTCACTTTAGATTTGTCAATGGTAAACCGATCATATTTACCAATTTAGGATCCAATCCGAGAATTCTCAGAAGTTTTAACATAATATATATATATATATATATATATATATATATATATATATTTTCTTTTGTTATTATTGTTAATTTTTTTTTTACAATCACAGGTTCATAATTATTAATAACCCAATATATTTAAATTAAAAAAAAAAGTTAAAAAAAGGAAATGAAGTATAATTCGAACCGATGTATATCTGCCCTGTAAAATCCAAATATTTCATTAATTAAAATTTTATTTAGCTATAAGTCTGGAATCAATGAAAATAAGTATCACTTATGATACATCGTTGAAAAGCTCTTGATAAGCGCTTATTTCTGTAGTTATGAAAAATTCCAAAATCTAATTTTTTTTGGATTTTGACTTTTTTTTGGACAGTTTTGTTCTAGTCGATTGCAATCAAAAGGGGAAGTTCACAATTAGATTTTATAACAGCCCTAAATTCAAAATATCAACATTCTATGGCTAGTCGTTTTTTGACTTATAGAGATAACAAACGTACGCTGAAACTAGTCAAAATGGTTTCGGGGATGTTCAAAATGGTTACTTACGTTGAAATCTGAAAACCAACATTTTTCGCGATTACAATACTATAAAATAAAAATGTAAAACAGTTGGGGACAAAAATAAAAACGGCTTCATTTGTATCGAGTAATAACTACATTGCATATATAAAGAATAATCCAATTTCAATTATAAAAAAAAATGTACAATTACATGAAATTATTTACTATTAAAAAATGTTAAAAATTTTACTTACCAAGTTAAAAATGTCGAATATTTCCTTCATTTTCTACACAATATTATCAAAAGATGTGAATTCTATTTCAACGAGTTGTAGACAGTCTTCTATTACATAGATTAGTGCAGTTGTCATCCTGTTTTTTAGCTCAACCATATTAGCAGATAATTATGAAATATAAATACTTTTCAATTCCTGAAACATGTTTACTGCTAATATATTTTTTTTTGTTTTCGGTAATTTGACTGGTTTGATGCAGCTCTCCAAGATTCCCTATCTAGTGCTAGATGTTTCATTTTGGTATACCCCCTACATCCTACATTTCTAACAATTTGTTTTACATATTCCAAACGTTGCCTGCCTGCACAATTTTTTCCTTTTACCTGTCCCTCCATTATTAATGCGACTATTTCAGGATTGAGAGGAGAGTGGAAGAAGTGTAAGCAGAAGACCAATTTGGTTTCAGGAAAAGTATAGGGACAAGGGAAGCAATTTTAGGCCTCAGATTAATAGTAGAAGGAAGATTAAAGAAAAACAAACCAAAATACTTGGCGTTTATAAACCTAGAAAAGGCATTCGATAACGTAGACTGGAATAAAATGTTCAGCATTTTAAAAAAATTAGGGTTCAAATACAGAGATAGAAGAATTGCTAACATGTACAGGAACCAAACAGCAACAGTAACAATTAAAGAACATAAGAAAGAAGCCCTAATAAGAAAGGGAGTCCGACAAGGATGTTCCCTATCTCCGTTACATTTTATTCTTTACATGGAACTAGCAGTTAATGATGTTAAAGAACAATTTAGATTCGGAGTAACAGTAGAAGGTGAAAAGATAAGGATGCTACGATTTGCTGATGATATAGTAATTCTAGCCGAGAGTAAAAAGGATTTAGAAGAAACAATGAACGACATGGATGAAGTCCTACGCAAGAACTAACGCATGAAAATAAAAAAGAACAATACAAAAGTAATGAAATGTAGTAGAAATAACAAAGATGGACCACCGATTGTGAAAATAGGAGGAGAAAAGATTTATAGGCCACATACTAAGGCATCCTGGAATATTCGCTTTGATATTGGAAGGACAGGTAGAAGGAAAAAATTGTGTAGGCAGGCCACGTTTGGAATATGTAAAACAAATTGTTAGGGATGTAGAATGTAGAGAGTATACTGAAATGAAACGACTAGCACTAGATAGGGAATCTTGGAGAGCTGCATCAAACCAGTCAATTGACTGAAGATAAAAAAAAAATTTCAGAATGCCTTCAGATGTGGCCTATAAGTATTTTTCCAAATACTTCTTTCTTCATCTATTTGCCGCAACACCTCTTCATTCGTCACGTTATCCATTCATCCGATTTTTAACCATTTCCTATAGCACCACATTTTAAAATCTTTTCTTCTCAGATACTCGTCTAAGTTTCACTTCCATATAAAGCTACGCTCCAAATATATACTTTTCAAAAATATTTTCCTGGCATTTAAATTAATTTTTGATCTAAAAAAAAACTATATTTCTGACTGAAGGCTCGTTTCGCCTGTGCTATTCGGGATTTTATATCGCTCCTGCTTCGTCCATCTTTAGTAATTCTACTTCCTAAATAAAAAATTTATTCTACCTACATAATCTTTTCTCTTCCTATTTTTACATTCAGCGGTCCATCTTGTTTATTTCTACTATATTTCATTACTTTTGTTCTGTTCTTTTCATGTAATAGTTCTTGTATAGGACTTCATCCATGCCGTTCATTGTACCATCTCAATCATTTCTACTCTCGGGTAGAATTTATCATAAATCGTTGCATCTTTAACTTTTCATCTTTCACTGTTACTCTGGATCTAAATTGTTCTTTAATGTCATTAACTGCTAGTTCTATGTAAAGATTAAAAAGTAACTGAAATAGGGAACATCCTTTTCGGACTCCCGTTCTCATTACGGCTTCTTTCTTATGTTCTTCAATTAATATATATTAATAAACTAATATATCAGCAGTAACCATTTAACTTTATTTTATAACTAGCAGACCCACAATGCTTCGCTATTGCTATATTTGTTGTAATTTTGTGTCATAATTATTCAGTCTATTATTATGAGAAAATTATTACTTAATTTGATAGAAATTTACAATATTAGATTTAACAATAAATGAAAATAATCAATGTTTAATCGAATTGAACGTAAAGTGGGGGACATGAAAACAGACATAAAATTACAACATACATTTTCTGCCGTAACTCTACTATTTGTTAACCGTTTTTCAAAAATGAAATGTCATTTTCTTCAAAATAAAAGGCTTAATGTCTTAGCAAAACATAAATTTTGATAAAGTTAATATTTATGCAAATATAACGGATTGAAAAATAAAAATGGTCGTCAATTTGTAATTTGCGAAGGTATTTAATACATGACTTTTTTTTGCTAATTTTAAAACTTTATTACCAAGATGCTTAGCAGATATTAATGTGATTCATTTCCAAACTTGAGATATAAATTATTATATAAAAATAACAAAATGGTGGACAGTGGGAGAACGAAGGAGAAATTGTTATTTTTTTCCGAAGGATATTTTTTTGTTTAGTTTTACAAGTAAAATCCGATAAAGTATAGCCAGCTCACCATTTTACAAACAGCCTGTATATTTACTAGTGCATCCGGCAATTCTTTCCTATTGTCGGAATGTTTTTCACTGTTCAAACCTCACCAATCTCTACTATATAAATCTAAAAAAAAAAAAAACTTATAAATAACCTAAAACTTTTCTTGCTAAATTTAATGTCGTTTTATATATCGTGAGATAACGTCTGTATCGATTGTTATTGTCTATATCTGTCGTTGTGTAAGTCAATATCGACTTCCGTAGACATTTATTTAACTGAAATATTAATTTATTAAATAATATGGAACTAACAACATATAAAATCTCCCCAGACGAATAATAATAAATTGTGAAATTTTCAGCGAAATCGTTGAAGTAGTTTTGAGTTATTACGGTACACACAAAATTATGATTGTCTTTCATTTATATAGATATTATACGTAATGGGTATATGTATATTTATATACATGTAGTTTAGAAGTAAAGGTTTGGCAAAATTTAGAAAATTATCAGTCAATCTGTCATATTTAAATTTTTTTTTTTTGTCTTCAGTCATTTGACTGGTTTGATGCAGCTCTCCAAGATTCCCTATCTAGTGCTAGTCGTTTCATTTCAGTATACCCTCTACATCCTACATCCCTAACAATTTGTTTTACATATTCCAAACGTGGCCTGCCTACACAATTTTTCCCTTCTACCTGTCCTTCCAAAATTAAAGCGACTATTCCAGGATGCCTTAGTTTGTGGCCTATAAGTCTGTCTCTTCTTTTAACTATATTTTTCCAAATGCTTCTTTCTTCATCTATTTGCCGCAATACCTCCTCATTTGTCACTTTATCCACCCATCTGATTTTTAACATTCTCCTATAGCACCACATTTCAAAAGCTTCTAACCTTTTCTTCTCAGATACTCCGATTGTCCAAGTTTCACTTCCATATAAAGCGACACTCCAAACATACACTTTCAAAAATCTTTTCCTGACATTTAAATTAATTTTTGATGTAAACAACTTATATTTCTTACTGAAGGCTCGTTTAGCTTGTGCTATTCGGCATTTTATATCGCTCCTGCTTCGTCCATCTTTAGTAATTCTACTTCCCAAATAACAAAATTCTTCTACCTCCATAATCTTTTCTCCTCCTATTTTCACATTCAGTGGTCCATCTTTGTTATTTATATATATTTAATATATATATTATCCATATTTAATATTATATATATTATCCATATTTAAATATTGTAGTTAAATATTGACACATTCTAAAAGGTAAAGAAACTGGCTTTCATTATTTTTTGATTTATTAAACTATAATTTTGCAAATTTAACGGTTTTATAAAATAGCTAATCTGCCATTAGCCATTATATATTAGCCAATAGATATTCTGCCATGAGACTGGCAGAATATCAAAGTTAAATATTGTATAGTTAATAATTTCTCCTGCTGTAATTTGCCTTCCTTTTCGAGTCTTATAGTACAGGGTGTCCCATATAAAACGCAACCCAACCTTATATTTGTAGGTATTGAAATAATAAAAAGGCATGTGTAAATGTAAATGTAATTTTTATTATTACCATCCATTACCTTACATTTAGAGTAAATGTTGGAAGTGGCCGCCATCTTCTTGAATACAAGATTCAATTCTTTTTACAGCGTTTCTTTCAACTTTTTTCAAAGTTTGTAGCCAGATATTTAACACAGCTTTTTCAATATTGACTTTCAATAGTTCAAGTGTTCGTGATTTGATGCTGTAGGTTTTTTCTTTGAGATAACCCCGTAGAAAAAAATCCGCCGCAGTCAAATCTGGAGATCTTGGTGGTCACAAGCCTCGACCGATAACACGATTAACAAAGAATTCCTCGACGAAATCAAAAGTTGAACCTGCGTAGTGCGATGTCGCACCGTCATGTTGTAGCCAGCAGTGTCTGTCTTCCTCTTCCAAGAGTGCGATGAACTGAAATAAAATACCTTGATATCGTTCTGCATTAATGGTGTACTTGAAAAAAATAGGACCGATTATTTTCTTCCGCGATATCGCGCACCACACGCCCAAATTCTGCGGGTGTAATTGTTTTTCGTGATAAACGTGGGGATTTCAGCACTCCAAATTTTACTGTTTTGGCTGTTTACGTCAATTGAAGCCATCCAAATGCTTCATCTGTGAAAAATAATGAATCCATAACGCTAATTTCCTCACGCGGAAATCGACGGAACCGTTGACAATATTGTAGCCGTTTTTCCTTTGTCGGGCTCAAGAAGTCGATGAACCGTTTGAATACGATAAGGTCGTAATCGTAATGGTTTGGTCATCCGATGAACAGTTGATTTAGACAAATTAATTTCAGCAGATAAACGTCTGATCGATATATTTGGCGAGGCGAGTAATCGGTCTTTGATTTCAGCGACTGTATCTGTATTCAACACTGACGCAGATGTTTTATGTTCCTTGTTATTAACAGAACCGGTCTCTTAAAATTTTGCGACTAACCTTAATACTGATGTTTTGTTAGGAGCCGGTTTATCTGGGTACTTATGGCGAAACAAATTTTGTACTGCAACCACTGATTTCGTACTCGACAATGAAAACACGTTCATCTAGCGAAAACACCATCTTGTCTCTAGCAATACACTGAACGTTATGATTGCATTGTTGTTACTATCGGTAGTGTTCTACTGCGTCGCCGCGATGTTCAGATGTTGGACGAGTCCATTTCAGTAACGAGTAGGGAAGTAAGCTTGATTTTTAAATTTCATGGATGAGTGATTGATGGGTTGCGTTTTATATGGAACAACTTCTACATAATGTATATGTATATTTATATACATGTAGTTTAGTAGTAAAGGTTTGGAAAAATTTAGAAAATTATCAATCATTCTATCATATTTAAATATCATAGTTAGATTTTGACACATTCTAAAAGGAAAAGTATGGGGCTCTAATTATTTTTTGATTTATTAACACTATAATTTTGCCAAACAGTTTTATGGCTAATCTCCAAATAACTTGATATTCTGCCAGTTTCATTAAGTATTGTATAGTTAATAATTTCTCGTGCTATAGTTTTCCTTCCTTTTATCGAGTCTTTTTCCTTTATCGAAACTTTCCAGTTTCTTTTTCCTAATAGTTAATTGTTATTACATACGTAAATAAAGAATTCCTTATAATTTTTTAGTCATCAAAAAATGTTTTTCCTTTCTTTCTTTTTCTTCTGTTTAGCCTCCACACACATCGTTATGTGAGGATGATATGTATTAATGTAAATGAAGTGCAGTCTTGTATAGTCTCAGGTTTACAATTTCTGAGATTTGTGGTTAATTGAAAACCTAACCCCCAAAGAATTCCGTATCCATGATCTAGTATTCAAATCCGTATAAATGTAACTGCCTTAACTTGGATCAGAACCATAGAATTCTCGATTTCGAAATCAGATGATTTGCGGTGACGAATTCACCACTAGACCAACCGGGTAAATGTCATCAAAAATTCCAATTCCGTTCAGGTTTAGTAGTTTTTATCCTCGGAAAACTCATTTTACATAAATTGTAATTGGGTTTCATGTTGTTTCTGCTGGAGTAAATAAATAAATAACGAAAGAAAAACAAAATATATTATTTGATTTTCACAATTCTTTTTAATGAAAATCAAATAACATATTTCTTTATTTTCTTTTGTTATGATAAATTTTCATCAAGTAATTTTACAAATATAGTAATTCTAAATAAAATTAATCTTCTTTGTTTTATTCAACTTATCTTAAACCATTTAGTTAAAAATTAAATTCTCTACAAATTTCGACTAAAACTTTTACGTGTTTATTACCCATTTAACGAAATTATTGTACATCAAACATAAAAAAGTGTTCTTTTACGCAGTTTTTTTTTTTTCACCCTAGATTTCACAAAAACTATTGCAGATATGGTTCTGGAACAAATTTCATTTTTCAATTTTTTCAGGTCAAGTAATTTGCCCTTTATTTAAGTCCTAAAAACATCAGTATAACTTCATTTCACCGGGGTAGCTGAAATCCGAACAAAATCTTTCACTAGCCATAATTTGCAAAGGAAGCATTATAGGACATATTTTTACATTAATTTTTCCATTATCTTCAAGAGTAGAATAGATCAGAATAGAATAGATCAAGAGTAGAGTAGATTAGAAAAGTAGAATAGAAGTCCTGGGAAAACATCGTGATACACTACTTATATATAAATATAAATACATACAAACGCGCGCGCCTGCGCACACGCAGGCTGGTATTAAAGTATGGAAACGTTTTGTATGAGGTTAAAACAAGTGTGTATCTATATAGTTACTACTTAATGTTATGTTTTATTAGACATTTTTTACGTCGTTTTGGATTTGCCAGATTTAATCAAACTTTGATTTTTTTATTGGTGGTGTGAAAAATAATTTTAATGTAATATTTCGCTAAAAAATCTGTTTTTCGATAAATCCCTTCGTTTTGAGTGATAAACAGATTTGCAAAAACAAAAAAAATCCTGGTATAATAAAACAAGTAAAGGTAAAATTCTCCTTAATAATTTTTTATATTTTTTATTATCTTCAAAATTATATCCTATAACAAACTTGAAACAGTTAGTATTGGAATTAACGACCCTATCACTAATAGTTTTCACAATAATAAAAAATACTAATTATAATACATTATAGCAATTATTACTGTACTAGGAGATCGGGCAATGCTTCGGAACTGCTAGATTTGAGTATATATATATATATATATATATATATATAGAATAAATGAATACAATTGAATGTTTGATAAAACATTACGGAACTTCACAAAATGTAACCTTTCTCTTTTACCCTTTCCTTTCCCCCTTCTCATTCCTTCTTTTCCTTTTCACCATTTTCCTTTTTCCATTTTTATTTTTACTACATTCATTCACTTTCCCTTTCCTCTAACAGTTTCCGTTTCCATTTACCCCTTTTCCTTCCCGTTACCCTTTCCTTCCAACATTTCTATTTCCCTTTCCTCTTCCTCTTTCTCCCCTTTTCGCTTTTATTTTTTCTCATTTCGCCGTTTCCCCATTTTTTATTTTTTCCATTTCCCCTTCTTCTCTCTTTACCTTTTTAGATTTTTCCCATTTCTGATTTTTCCCTTTCTCCCTTCCTCCCCCCCCCCGAATGTAAATCGGTCCAGTAGTTTTTTGAATCTATAGCGGACACACATATCGAAAACATTGAAATGGAATCGTAAAATATTTAGTATAGCGTGTTTTGTTTTTACGTCCAACAGATAGCGCTGTTTTTGGAAAAAAAACTCATGTTTTTACCTGTAACAGGTGTGACATCTTAGTTATATAAAAACACGTGCGTATTTGAATGCAATGTTGTGTCAAAATTTCAAATAATCTGTGAAGAACTTTCGGCGATTTAAGATTTTGAACAAACGAACATTTTCATTTTTATTTATTAAAAGGGTAGGTCAACTGTTATTAAAATTATGTCACACGGTTAAGTTTTTTTATAAAAAAAAAACATTTCATTCAGTTTAGCAGATCCAAGACGGTAGTCAAAAATTTAAACCCACTATATAGTTATAATTTTGTGAATATGTATTTTTGTACTTGTTCGTACTGAACAAGTACTGAAATTTTTCGTACGTTTTAGTATTTCAATACTGAGGTTTACTGGCTGAACCTCAGTATTGAAATACTAAAACGTTTTTATTATTTTAATATCGGTTTATATATTTTAAAACAAGATGTAAGTTTAGAATATTTTGATTCAACCAGTGAGGTAAAACAATAACCACATTAAATCAATATAGTGTTTAATAATAATAATAAGGTATGCAATGTTTGAGATTAATGAAAACTGAACAATTATTTCACCAATTCAAATAAGCTTAAACATGCATTTAAATTTGACGAGTAGAGAAGAAGATTATAATTAATTTGCAAATGAGATATGTAATATAATTGGAAATTTAATTAAATAAACCTTCAATTGGATTTTGTTGAACCGTTAATTGTATTTTAAATCCAAATTTATTGTAGATATATTATTGTGATAATATTCAATACAAAATTATGATAATTAATACGCTATTCATTTCCATCATCAGAAATTGTCCTATAACCCAAAAAGTTGGGTGGGCGTAATCACAAATCGTTGACAAAAATAAGTTTTAGAATTTTGTATTCACATAAATGGCAAATATTCAGTGTAGCGGTAATCTTAAGTTATATAGCGGTGACGTATTTTTACGTCAACAAAGTTCTATCAGCTGACAGTTGTAATAAGATGTTCTGGTGATATATATGAATTTTTTAAAATTTATTCTATCGTATGAGATAAAATATTTCAGTATTTTAATTCAAAAGTTACTTCGTATAATTAATTAAAATGATATAAATTGGAGATTTTTTATAAAGATAGAAAAACGTGTTTTAATAATATAAAGATAAATTAACAATAATAAAGGTGAACGTTCTGTACCAAAAAAATCAATTACATTAGAAGCGTCGAAGTGGGGAAAATAGAACACGTAATGGAGGAACGAACGAGTATCTC
The DNA here is from genome assembly GCF_047948215.1 of Lycorma delicatula. Lineage (NCBI taxonomy): Eukaryota > Metazoa > Arthropoda > Insecta > Hemiptera > Fulgoridae > Lycorma > Lycorma delicatula. The sequence continues at coordinate 35,559,469 of NC_134467.1, read as the reverse complement.
TGCGGTACTTATCAGCTACCATACCCCTACTATTCCGGCTTTATTGGTCCTATTTCATTTATTATTCAATGATATTAACTTGAGTATCACTACGTCTTCACAATCCTGTTTCTGTGGCTTCATTCCTTTAAGCTCTTGTTTGAATAGGATTGCTTCCCCATGCGAACATAGTTTTTCTCACAAACTCGTTTTTCTTTATTTCTAATCGAATCTTAGTATCTTCTTTAGATCCCGCTAGATCCAGTCTGAGCTAGAATCTTCATGTAGGCGATTGATAAACAACGTGCAGGTAAAAAATAAAGAAAATGAATTACCTATACATATATATATATATATATTAGAGTGGTCCAAATAGGGCAAAATTTTTTTCGAAAAACGTGCACCCCCTGATTTAAAAGTACTCTCAAAAACAAAATTTTTGACGCGTTGATGAACCCTTTCCGTTCGAAAAAAGTCATCCCCCACGCCACTTGAATTTTAAAGGGGATTTAACATGTGTTTTAGGTTATTTTCAATTCGTGACGATATAGCGCTAGCATTTTTCATCACAAAACTTCAAAAGTGGAGTGGGGGATGACTTTTTTCGAACGGAAAGGGTTCATCAACGCGTCAAAAATTTTGTTTTTGAGTGTACTTTTAAATCAGGGGGTGCACGTTTTTCGACAAAAATTTTGCCCTATTTGGACCACTGTAATATATATATATATATTTTTTTTTTATTGTTTTAGTAATTTTTTCTTTTCTGATAATTATTCTTTAAACTTTTACAAAAAAAAATCTAGATATTAACATAAATTATTTTTTACGGTAAAAAATACATTTTTTGTCCTAATTAATTACACAAACTGATTCACGAAGAATGTAACAAAATTTCAGGATATGTTCTTCTGCTAAAAGTAAAGAAGAAAAATCATATAAATATAGGTCCGCTCAGGAAAAGATTTTTGAAAGTGAATGTTTGGAGTGACGCTTTATATGGAAGTGAAACTTGGAGAACAATCGGAGTATCTGAGAAGAAAAGATTAGAAGCTTTTGAAATGTGTTGCTATAGGAGAATGTTAAAAATCAGATGGGTGGATAAAGTGACAAATGAAGAGGTATTGCGGTAAATAGATGAAGAAAGAAGCATTTGGAAAAATATAGTTAAAAGAAGAGACAGACTTATAGGCCACATACTAAGGAATCCTGGAATAGTCGCTTTAATATTAGAAGGACAGGTAGAAGGGAAAAATTGTGTAGGCAGGCCACGTTTGGAATATGTAAAACAAATTGTTAGGGATGTAGGATGTAGAGGGTATACTGAAATGAAACGACTAGCACTAGATAGGGAATCTTGGAGAGCTGCATCAAACCAGTCAAATGACTGAAGACAAAAAAAAAAATAGGTCCGGAAATAAGTAGTTAACGAATGTCGGCCGACAAAGGATTTCGATCTGTTTCTGCACCGTTGGTAAAATTAAACAAAATTGTGACATGAAAAATTAAAAAAAAAATAGTCCCATAACTGTCGTTTTTAATAGTTTTTGTGAAATTTGGGTAAAACATAAAATATTAGGATCAAAAAGAGATATTTTATGTTTGGAAAAAGATAATTTTGTATTTTTTCGACCCCCAATCTTTGGTCTTTTATCATAGATTTCTCAAAAAAATACTAGAAATCCAGTCCTTGTACCTTTATTATTTTCAATTTTTTAGATATTACATACGAAACCATTAAATTTAAAACATCGGTAAAAGGCTTTGGTAAATTTATACTAGACTGTATATCATTAAGGAGTAAATTTAATGCATTTATATGAAACCTGATCTAAAAAATTGAAAAAAAAAATTGACAACACGGTTGTAAGACTTCCCGTCCCGCGCCAGGGACGCGTTCCGGGAAATTCAAACAACTGTAGGTTATTTTACATGCACGGCTTACATACACAAAACATAATTAGAAATATTTATCATTTTATTTAAATATAATACTTTTTCGATTATTTAATTCAATGATTCTAACTAAAACGCGCATACGGTATTTAATTCGCGCGGGTTTGGGGGTACTAGTGTCAATAGTTGGCAATAAGTAAGCTAATGTAATATTAATAACCCACCGGGTTGGTCTAGTGGTGAACGCGTCTTCACAAATCAGCTGATTTGAAAGTCGAGAGTTCCAGCGTTCAAGTCCCAGTAAAGCCAGTTATTTTTACGCGGACTTGAATACTAGATCGTGGATACCGGTGTTCTTTGGTGGTTGGGTTTCAATTAACCACACATCTCAGAAATGGTCGAACTGAGAATGTACAAGACTACACCTTCATTCACACTCATGCATATCATCCTCATTCATCCTCTGAAGTATTATCTGAACGGTAGTTACCGGAGGCTAAACAGGAAAAAGAAAAGAATGTAATATTAATACATACAAGGAAAAATTTCGCTGTAAGGAAAAAAGGTCTGTATAACTGAAATTTAACTCAAATTTTACCAATTCCAATACGTGGGATCCTCTGTCCAATTCAGTTATATAGAAGTCAGTGTTTGCAGAACTTCGGCGGTTGCATTCGCCTCCTTTCTGCTGTATAAATGGGTCTGTTGTTCTAATGCTAGTCAGTCTTCTACTAACCTTCATGGATTCAACATAATATTACATAAAAGGTTGAATTATAAGTTCAATGACATTACATATAAATTTACAAGTACAATAATATTATACGAGATATGTAATACATATATGTAGATATATATGTTACATATTCAATAAAAATAATGAAATATAAACTACAAAGGCTTTATTTGTTCATTAACCAGCTATAATAAAGGATTATACAGCTGGAACTACTGCTACAGCTCTAACGGGAATATAAAATGTCCCAGAACTGTATTTTCAAAATAAAATGTCCTATAATACTACGTTTGTCAATTACGGCTAGTGAAAGATTTCGCTCAGATTTCAGATAACCCGGTAAAATGAGATTGTACTGAAATTTTTAGAACGTTAAGTAAGGGACAAAATTAGTGATTTCTTATGTTTATGACTTGAACAAATGAATATAACACGTCCGAGAACTGTAACTTAAATAGGTTTTTGAGAAATTTCAGGTAAAAGACTAATAATTGAGGTCGAAAGCACAGTATTTTATATTTTGGCTTAAAATATCGTTGTTAATCGAGTAATCTATAAAAATAAAAATCTAAATATTTGTTTGTTTAAAATCTTAAATCACCGAAAGTTTTTCACCTATTGCTTTGAAATTTTGACAAAACTTTGCATTCGAATACTTGTTTTTATATGCCTACTATTTATATACCTAAGATTTACCTGTGACAGGTAAAAACATGTTTTTTTTTTAAAAACAGCGCTATCTGTTGGACGTAAAAGCAACACACGCTATACTAAATATTTTACGATTTCATTTCGATTTTCCCGATATGTGTATCCGCTGTAGATTAAAAACAACTGGATCGATTTACGTGCGGGGAAAAAGGGAGAAAGGGAAAAATCGACAAAGGTAAAATGGAAGAAGGGAAAAATGGATAACGGGGAAAAGGAATGGTCATGGGGAAAAAAGAATTAAAGAAAAGGGGAAGTGGGGATGGGAAAGGGAGAGAAGGAAAAGAGAAACGGGTGAAGAAAATAGAAATGATGAGTAAAGGGGGAATGGGGGAAAGAATACGGGGAATGGAGGAAATAAAAAAAAAACATGGTAAAAATGAAAATGGGAAAAGGAAAAGGGAAAGGGTGAAAGGGTAAAAGGGAAAGTTTAAATTTTGTAAAGTTCCGTAATGTTCATTTTGTTAATGTTTTATCTAACTTTTTCAATTGTTTTCATTTAATGTATATATATATATATATATATATATATATATATATATATACAAATCAAGCAATAGCGAAGCATTGCCGAATCTCCTAGGAAACATAAAATTTTCAACTAAAACATGTAGAAAATTTGATTCTAAGTAAAGTGGTATGAATAAATTTAATAGAAATTAAATACAAACGTAAAAATTTCGAAGTTAATTAAAAACAAATTATACCAAAATGCGACAGATTTAAATTAAATATTAAATTTAAAAAAATGTAATTTTACAAAACAAGAGAATTAAATTGAAAAAAAAAAATGAATAAAATAGATTCCAGAACCATACGTAGCTGCAATAGTTTTTGAAAAATCTGAGGTAAATGACTAAAAATTGGTTTCGAAAGCGCAATATTTTATATTTTGTCTTAATAAAACATCGTTAATCGAGTAATAAACACGTAAAAATTTTAACTCGAACTTATAGAAAATTTGATTATAAATAAAGTGGTACGAATAAATTTCACAGAAATTAAAAAGACAAATCTAAAAATTTTAAAGTTTATTTAAAACAAATTATATCATAATGTGACAAATTTAAATTAAATATTAAATTTTTAAAAAAATATAATATTACAAAACAAGAGAATTAAATTTTTTTTGTGACAGAAAAGATTACATCAAAAAAATAAATAAATAAAACTCCCATTGATAAAACAATTTATTAGGCATCTTTTAAAGCCAATTATAAAATTAATTTTATATAAATTTTCCCCTAATGAAAATAATAGAAAAATATTAAAATAAAATATGCTTTTTTGATTTAAATAAAATTCATTTAAAAAATTAGAGCTGTTTCGGTTCACATTTCCTTCTTCTGATGTTAAGTATAGAATAATAATTTTGTGAAAATCAAAAAAACAAATTTTTTTAAATTTAATTTGTAATTTCAATTGGTATAGAATTTGTAGAAATTTTGATGTATAACTTTAATTAACATAATAATATATGTTATAGCAAAGCTTTATTTACTTAAAATATATTATTTACTCGTTGTAAAATTTAAATACCGTGTTGGTTTACTAAATATACGGTAACTGATTCTAATGACATAAATTATTAATGACGTAAATTTATTGAGAGGTTAGAAGGGTGAGTAAAGAGGTTAATTAAAGATTATAATTAAATTACATTGTTGTTTAGAATATTACTTAATAGATAGCGCAATTAGATAAAGAAACATGCAATAACCATATTTACATAAAGTGTTCCAAGGTTTGGTAATTTTGTATGTGGATGTTTTTGGGTTAATGTATGAAGGTGTGTGTGTGTGTGTGTGTGTGTTTGTGTGTGTGTGTGTGTGTTATATTCAAAGAAAATTTTGCACAAATAACAATGAATTCAAAAGGAAGAGGAACCTACGTGGAACGGTGGAAAATATGAAAAGAGGTTAGAAGGGGATGTAATTGTACCAAAATGGATGGAACTTGAATCGATATGTTGTAATACAAATAGAGAAGATTTTCTAGTAGCACTTAAGTGTATGCTAGAGGTACACAATAGAGCTAATACAACCCTTTCACTAAATCACATTTACTTTAATCGATAAATTTAATCAGATTTATTTTGAATTTTTATCTAGATCTTTTTTCTGTTTTTCTTATTTTAACTTACCTCCATTCTATGATACTGATGAGGTTATAATGGATCACGAAACTCATCCATTTTTTGCCTGAATTTTCACTTAATCGACGCGCACGCCCACACACACACACACACACACACACACACACACACACACACACACACACACACACACACACACACACACACACACACACAAATAGACCCATCGAAAAATTATATTATTGGAAAATATTCGTTAATTTTGTTTTTAACTTATTTTCTATAGTTGTGAATTTTTTTTATTGAATTATTTATACACTTTTTTATAAACTATTATAGAAAATTATTAGATAAGTTCAAGAAAATCCAATAAATACGATTAATCAATTAAATCATTTCTGTACGCACATCACCCAAAAACTACTGTATTTGTTGTAACTTATCAGTTACAACAAATACCCACCTTTTCTAGAATTCAACGCACTATCGATTCACTGAACGTAGATGACTCATTTAGTTTTTTTTTCACAAAATTATCCATTTTGTATAAGAAATTAATTTTAAAAAAAAAATCCAGTTACAGCAGAAGCGTAACAAAGGTTCTAATACAAGAATGATGGAAACGTTGGAGAAATGAGAGAGCTTTTCAGGCTTTAATTAACATTTATCAGCTTTATTCTAAAAACCGTGAATATAATGGACAAATGGGAAGATCAGGGGACGGACCAACTAGTTTGAGGTATAATTTTAATTTTTTTTTTTTTTTTAAAGCATAAATAATCAGTAATATTTAAATAAACATTTTGTTTGAATTTATTCAAGTATAATACGATTTTTATGCTTATATAAAGAAATATCTACCAAAAAAAAATATTCGAATTATCATGTAATTTATAACATTAATTTTGTTTTTTTATATAAAGCGTACTTAAAACAAAGCATTATGTACTTAAAACGAAGTCATTCTATGTACGTATGTATATTTGTTCCACATCTCCTTAAACACAGGGCTTATTTTAACCAAACTTGGGATTACTTTTATTATTATTTCTATTCTAATTACTTTATTTATTACTTTTCAACTTTGGTTAGGATTACTTTAATTATTACTTTTAAACTGAGTAAAAATAATGAAGGTAACTTTCCGCTTTCAACTGGGATTGCCTAAAATGATAATTCATAAATTTTATTTTATATTTATTCTTGTTTTACGAACATAGATTGAAATATATTTTATTTAACACTTATTTAATTATTATTATTATTATTATCATCAATATCAGTTTTGTTTTTCATTTATCTTTGTTGAGTTTATAAATATATAATTTTTATGAATTTTTTTTTAACAACCAAAATGAATATATAGATTTTATATATATATTTTTTTTTTATATAATTTTTTCTAATCTCATACTAATTTGTCTAATCCTACAATACTTATTTTATATTTAAATCGGTTGATTAGAATAATTGGAAATAACAGTAAAAATAAAATTAGAATTTTTAGAATTCTCTTAGAATAGAATTCTTGTAACAATAACGGATTTCTGTGGACGTTCTTTTCCACTAAAACGACATAACTCTCAGGTAGGTGCATCTTAACATAAGTTGTTATCCTGAATCCGTGCCAGAAGACACGTGTGTGTGTATATATATATATACACACGTGTGAATATATATATATATATATTCTACGCTATATTTTAAGTATTACCTTGTTTTTTAATGCCTAGGTTTTTTTTTAAATGTAAAAATAAAATATAAAATATAATTTTTAGCTAAACAGATGTAACGTAAATTCAATAGCTAATTATTTGTGAAATACATTAACAAAATTTCTTTTATGGTTTCTAAAATTATGAATGAAACCGAATCCCTCCTACACTTAGAAAGGATATTGTGTATTTTTATTTTTACTTTTTGTAATTTTCACGAAACGTTCTCTGTTAGGGTGTTGCATCTTTAATTACCTTTTTGTTATTAATTCAATCTTTTTTCTTCTTTTAGAATTTTCTTATAGTTAGTTACTTTTTTCCATTACCAAATTAATTAAATTCTAGATTCCTTAAGAAGGGTTTCTATGTAACCTTTTTTTTTTTTTTTTGTTTTATCTCTTTCTTTTTAATACTTCTTTATTTTTTATCTGTATGAGTAAATCTGATTTTTAAATCGTTAATTCATTTGGTTATTGATATGTAAGTACAAAAACCTAAAAAGATTTTCTTTGTGTTTACTTTTTTATTCAGTGTAATAAAATTTTTAATATTAATTTTGTAAAAATTAATAAAAATCTGTTAAATTAAGTTTCAGGTAGAACGCCAAGTAAAATGATTTCTGATAAAAAAAAAGGACAAAAATTTAGGTTTAAAATCTTCTTTCCCTTTTGCCATTAAGTGTCTGGTCCATCTAACCATTTCTTGTCCATTTACCAAGTCCGGATACATCTCTTTGTTTTTCTCTGAATAATTTATATTTGTACTACAAGGGTTATTAGCTCTACGGTAGATTATTCGGAGGAGGTGGCTGCCCTCTTAGTGTGCATATGCTTAATTGTAATTAAAATCGGTATTATGATATCGTTTAGCAAGTTTAACCGACAGGCACCGTAATGTAATTCCAGTTTAATGTAGAACATTACACAAGTAAAACGATTATTTATTAAAAAAGACTAAAAATTTATGTTTTGCCCTTTTTAAACCTAAATTTTGATTATTAAATATTAGGTGAATTGTGTGTCATCTATTCCTTTCTTCGGGAAGTTTGTAAGTTAGAACCCTGATTTTTTTTTTTTTTGTTTTTTTTTTGTCTTCAGTCATTTGACTGGTTTGATGCAGCACTCCAAGATTCTCTATCTAGTGCTAGTCGTTTCATTTCAGTATACCCTCTACCATCCTACATCCCCAACAATTTGTTTTACATACTCCAAACGTGGCCTGCCTACACAATTTTTCCCTTCTACCAGTCCTTCCAATATTAAAGCGACTATTCCAGGATGCCTTAGTATGTGACCTATAAGTCTGCCTCTTCTTTTAACTATATTTTTCCAAATGCTTCTTTCTTCATCTATTTGCCGCAATACCTCTTCATTTGTCACTTTATCCACCCATCTGATTTTTAACATTCTCCTATAGCACCACATTTCAAAAGCTTCTAATCTTTTCTTCTCATATACTCCGATCGTCCAAGTTTCACTTCCATATAAAGCGACACTCCAAACATACACTTTCAAAAATCTTTTCCTGAGATTTAAATTCATTTTTGATGTAAACAAATTATATTTCTTACTGAAGGCTCGTTTAGCTTGTGCTATTCGGCATTTTATATCGCTCCTGCTTCGTCCATCTTTAGTAATTTTACTTCCCAAATAACAAAATTCTTCTACCTCCATAATCTTTTCTCCTCCTATTATCACATTCAGCGGTCCATCTTTGTTATTTCTACTACATTTCATTACTTTTGTTTTGTTAATAATAATCCTGATTATTATTTTTTAACATTTTATCAAAAAAAAAAAAAAAAAAATTGGGCATCAACTTATTGTAGTTGCTTTTATGATTAAAAAATTAAAAATTATTTCAGAATAAAATATATAAGTATTTTTCAATAATTATTTTTCAATAATATATAAGTATTTTTATATTTAATACCAATTTATAGGGAAAACGTCTTTTTTATAGAGCTGAAAAATTTATTGGACTTACGGATTCCATTCTACAGTCTGCATTTTCTGCATCCTAAAGAAATGCAGTTGGTGTGTTTTCATTTATGCGCCCCGTTTTTTTATGCGTTATTTATGAATATTTTTTCCACATGTTTTGTGTTTTTTCCACTATCCGACCATAAATTATTACTTTTCCATTCGGATACTGAGAATTAACAACAAAGCTTGACAAGTATTATTAGTTAATATAGTCTTGCCATCCATAACAACGATTTTAAAGAGTACTATTACATGGTAACTAATGAATATCACCGTAGCTTTACATAAAAAAAAAAAAATACAAAAATAGAATATTAACAAATGGCAAACTGTCACATATAACATTTTTTAATAAGGTCATCCATAGGAGATGTGCTGTTCGGAGAAAAATAACCAACATTGTTTTAAAAACTATGACACACATTTTACATATTGTACAAATTTAACTAACTAAAAATAATCTAAACGATATGTCGAATAACGGAACATTATTATATAGATACATTAATTTTTCTGCACATTATAACGAGTTTACGTACAGACTATATTAGATATCTATGTTATCTGTAAGCCATATAGGCTAACACAGGAAATAGTTTTCCACAATTTTTTACCAATGTCGTAATTTAATACTGGGTAATTCAAAAAGGTCTTCAGATAAAGCATGTAGAAATTTATTTAGATAACTTACATAATCGATTGAAGTCGCATTTCATAGCAAAACACATCAAGTTTTGTTTCTAATTAGTACCGAATTCGGCGCCACCAGTGTTAAAAATGGATACATTTACTAGTGCGGAACGTGCTCGCTGTATTTTTTGGTTTCACGATTTACAGTTCAACGTAATTTTCGTAGAGAATACAGTAGGAAACCTCATAGTAGGTATACAATTTATTCTTCGCACCATACCTTCGTTGAGACAGGTTATTTTTTTAAATATATAAAATCACCAGGACGTCCACGCTCCCTGAAGCTGCTATAGAACAATTAGGAAAAAGTTTTGCACGTAGTCCAAAGAAATCAACCGGACATATCTAACGTAAGACTAGAATTCCACAAACGACTGTTTGGCGCGAGTTACGTAAACGATTGCATTTATTTTTTATTCCTCTACTCCCATGGGCCGGACCGACTTGATGGTATTACGCCATCCAGGGGAATGTCCGTTACTCTAATTAGCCCTCCCCACCTACCAGCAATATACCGGCATGGCAGGTCGAGCTAACCGGTGGATCTTTTGAGGTTTATTTCATTTTTGTCCTTTATGGTACCACACCATACCTCAAAGCCGTGGTGTGGCCCATGGATCTTTTGATATTTTTTTATTCCTACCAAACACACCCAAGGAGTCCTCAGCAGATCATTGAAACCAGCACACCTCAGCATGCAGGCTCTCACTGCTGAGGCTGTCCACTCCACCTAACAAACTAGTACCCCATATTTCTTTCATCTATGTTCTTTTGCTTTAAAACTATTCTTATGTAATCAGCAACCTTTTTCCATTTTACGTCATTATCAAGCATATAGTCAACTATTTCTTTTGGCGTTTTCCCTCTAATACCTGCATACTGCCTTAACTCCTGCCATTTGTGGCACCTCAAAATGGTATGCTCAACAACATCTTGTTCTACATAGTACATACAAGTATGCTGATCTCTTTTGGAAATTTTATAAAGATATACATTGAAACAACCATGCCCTGTTAAAAATTGTGTAACATAATAATCCATTTCACCGTGACGCCTACTTGTCCATATTAATATGTCAGGTAATAATAATCTAGTAAAATTAGCTACCCCTGCATCCAGCCATCTTTGCTTCAAAAGTTAACGATTGCATTTGAAGCCATATAACCTAACTGTGGTTTTTCAACACATTAAATGTGATGGCTCGGCTGCAGTTTTGTGTGGAAATGATGGAATTGAAGGTACATGTTTAGAAAGTGTAATTTTTAGTGATGAGTCAACGTTTCATATAAGTAGCGAGGTGAACACCCATAACTATCCAATACGGGGAAGCGAAAAAGCTAATGAAACTTTGCAGCACATTTTTTTATATCCCTGATGCCAATGTTTTAGGTAGATTTCATAAGAAAGCTACCTATTGTAATGGGTACCATGATTCGACTTTCGGAAAATTTCGATATATCTTCGCGTTTCATATCCTCCAGACCCCAAAACCACCTTCAGTTCAAAAGTTTATATATGTATTTCACTTGACATGATAACTGCCGTAATTTTCCACCAATCTGTTTCAACATGATACATAATATATACCGACCCAAAATCTCGGTTGACTTTGTCAATGGGTAAAATCGGACAATGGAGTTGGAAATAGGGGCTTTTTTGAAAAAACAAAATATCACTATAACTTTGTTATTAAATAAAATATCGATTTCTTTTAAAGTTCATACTATTCTTCGAATAAGGGCCTAAAACTTATATAAGTAAAATTTTTTGATATCACCAACCATTGGTTCAGAGGGTGGAAAAAATGGGGTTTCGAAAACCCATATCTCCCTTAATAGACACAGTATCGAATCTGTTTAAAATGGTCGTTAGTCCTCTAAACATTGTCTAAAACTTTTGTCTGAAACAATTCTTGATAAGACCAATCTTTATGGTAAGGGATGACCAAAATATTGCTGGAATTGTAAGAAGATGGGGCTTGTCTTATGCTAAACATGTGAAACATTTTTTCACGTGCAACCATTGTCGTATTGAGTAAATTTTATGTTTTTCTTAACTTTAAGGTAGAGATTTTTTATCTCCTATTTAGCACTGATGAAATCTACCCGTCCACCTTCTAGCGTGCCGAAATGGATTTTTATTTTGGATTTCCACGCAAAGGTTGTACTGCCTATTCTTCCTCCAGAGGCAACCATAATTGGTATCCTTTATCTGAACGTACTTCAAAATTTTCTAACTCTTTTGTTAAATGTTGATGATCATAATAGATATCATTACTCTCAGAAAGACGAGACACCCTCTCACTACCACGTAGAAGTCCGAGATTTTCTAGATACTCAATTTCCAGGTCTGTGGATCGGTCTTGAATTTTCAATTGCGTGGCCACCTCGCTCTGCAGATTTGACCTCGCTAGAAATTTTCTTGTAGATTTCATTAACTATCGGATTTATGTACCATCTTCTCCTGCTAATCTTGCTGAGCTAATACTTGGTTACAGTTTGGAATGAAATCGACTTCTGGTGGAATGTATATAGTATTAAATATGTAAGCCACATCGAACCAAAATGGATGATAGGTGCCATTTTTTATGTTTAACCTCAATCAAATCTGGGAAGTTATCTAAATAAATTTTTATATGGTTTTACACTTGTGAAGTTTTTTTAATGACCCGGTTTTATGATTTAACCGACGTTAAATCAAAACCTTATATAAATCCATAAGAAATAACAAAAAATAAGGTTCGGAGCGCATAGTGGAAAAGACCCTACAGTTTTACAAGTAAGATACCTCTTCACTATTGATATAAACATACATTGAACAAAAATTATTACCAGTACTTTTCATATCTTAGAATTGAAGTAGTCATTTAAAAAAAAAAAAAATTAAAACGGAAACTTGTTTATATCCTAAGAGTTATTATATTCGAGTAATTAATAAATATATATAAACCGAGGTAATGGAGAGGGTTTTATTGTTTAATAAATATAATAAAATTTTTATTTTCAAATGTTACACTGATGTACAAGCAAGGAGCTTAGCAGTAATATTCTTCCATTTAAATATGGTAACATGTATCGTATTTCACGCGTGTTTGTCTATGCATGCATGTAAAACAGAGCAGAGAATATTTAACTAGTTTCATTTCAGAATAATCGAACTTGTGTATGCTATTATATCGATTAACAACGTTCAATAATTATTTATTTATTCTTACAATAGACGATGCGGTCTGTTCACTTTCTGTTCATTGTTGTGGGGAATCTACGTTGTATATTTTTGCGCACTCGTCTTTGTAATGTAATGTTGGGCACTCATTTATATTTATGAATTTTTAGTTATTGTTTAACAGTTTTACCAGCATGATTAGAAATTATATTTCAAAATTAAAGTTCTTAAGTTCAAATCCTAATAAAGGCAGTTGATTTTATTCGGATTTGAATACTATACCATGGATACAGGTGTTCTTTGATAGTTTTTTTTTTTTTACCACTGAGGCTGAACCAGCGGTTACGCATTGCGCATCCTCCGTGGGTGCCTGATATAAACATACATTGAACAAAAATTATTACCAGTACTTTTCATATCTTAGAATTGAAGTAGTCATTAAAAAAAAAAAAAAAAAAAATTAAAACGGAAACTTGTTTATATCCTAAGAGTTATTATATTCGAGTAATTAATAAATATATATAAACCGAGGTAATGGAGAGGGTTTTATTGTTTAATAAATATAATAAAATTTTTATTTTCAAATGTTACACTGATGTACAAGCAAGGAGCTTAGCAGTAATATTCTTCCATTTAAATATGGTAACATGTATCGTATTTCACGCGTGTTTGTCTATGCATGCATGTAAAACAGAGCAGAGAATATTTAACTAGTTTCATTTCAGAATAATCGAACTTGTGTATGCTATTATATCGATTAACAACGTTCAATAATTATTTATTTATTCTTACAATAGACGATGCGGTCTGTTCACTTTCTGTTCATTGTTGTGGGGAATCTACGTTGTATATTTTTGCGCACTCGTCTTTGTAATGTAATGTTGGGCACTAATTTATATTTATGAATTTTTAGTTATTGTTTAACAGTTTTACCAGCATGATTAGAAATTATATTTCAAAATTAAAGTTCTTAAGTTCAAATCCTAATAAAGGCAATTGATTTTATTCGGATTTGAATACTATACCATGGATACAGGTGTTCTTTGATAGTTTTTTTTTTTTTACCACTGAGGCTGAACCAGCGGTTACGCATTGCGCATCCTCCGTGGGTGCCTTGGTCTCTAATCACCCGAGACCCCGCAGGATCCAGCTATGCCGTACCCTGTGGGGTCGCTTACCCGGTAAGCCGGGACTCAGTTCGTTTTTGTACCACGACTCTAATGTGGTGCCGTCCCGTGAAGGTGGGCTCCAACCGGGTCTCGCTCTTTTATCTTCCCCTTAACACAAAGGACACCCCAATCAGTCATCAGAGATGGCCTTCCTCAGCGAGCCGCCTTCTCATAATCAGGACTGTCCTTGTAAATCCCTATCTGTTTATACACAATTTGTTTTTTATTTTTAAAAAAATATAAATTTCTCAGGAACGTGTAAACCTACAATAATTAAATTTGATAAATCTAAGACTAGTGACTTATTTAAATGCTGGCAATTAACCCGGCAGTATACTTGTGCACCGTAATGCAAGCTGGTCATTTTTTTTCTGTTTTATTTCCTCAAGTAATAAAAATTATTAACAATAAATAGATATAATATAAAAATATAATAAAAATCAACCTTACTAACAATTTATATTATGTCCCTAGCACTTTCAGTAATTCGATCATCCTCAGAAGACAAATTTTTTGTAGTTTTTTTTTTGTCTTCAAATCGGTTTGATGCAGTTCTCTAAGATTCCTTATCTAGTGCCAGTCGTTTCATTTCGGTACACTCTTACATTGTAGGATCTATCGAGTATTCCGAAATGAAGCGATTGGCAGGAATGTAGGTCCCTAACAATTTGTTTTACATATTCCAAACGTGGCCTGCCTACATAATTTTTTCCTTCTACCTGTCCTTCCAATATTAAAGCGACTATTCCAGGATGCCTTAGTATGTGGCCTATAAGTCTGTCTCTTCTTTTAACTATATTTTTCCAAATGCTTCTTTCTTCATCTATTTACCGCAATACCTCTTCATTTGTCACTTTATCCACCCATCTGATTTTTAACATTCTCCTATAACACCGCATTTCAAAAGCTTCTAATCTTTTCTTCTCAGATACTCCGATCGTCCAAGTTTCACTTCCATATAAAGCGACACTCCAAACATACACTTTCAAAAAGCTTTACCTGACATTTAAATTAATTTTTGATGTACACAAATTATATTTCTTACTGAAGGTTCGTTTAGCTTGTGCTATTCGGCATTTTATATCGCTCCTGCTTCGTCCATCTTTAGTAATTCTACTTCCCAAATAACAAAATTCTTCTATCTCCATAATCTTTTCTCCTCCTATTTTCACTTTTCAGTGGTCCATCTTTGTTATTTCTACTACATTTCATTACTTTTGTTTTGTTCTTGTTTATTTTCATGCGATAATTCTTGCGTAGGACTTCATCTATGCCGTTCATTGTTTCTTCTAAATCCTTTTTAATCTCGGCTAGAATTACTATATCATCAGCAAATCTTAGCATCTTTATCTTTTCAGCTTGTACTGTTACTCCGAATCTAAATTGTTCTTTAACATCATTAACTTCTAGTTCCATGTAAAGATTAAAAAGTAACGGAGATAGGGAACATCCTTGTCGGACTCCCTTTCTTATTACGGCTTCTTTCTTATGTTCTTCAATTGTTACTGTTGCTGTTTGGTTCCTGTAAATGTTAGCAATTGTTCTTCTATCTTTGTATTTGAACCCTAATTTTTTTTAAATGCTGAACATTTTATTCCAGTCTACGTTATCAAATGCCTTTTCTAGGTCTATAAACGCCAAGTATGTCGGTTTGTTTTTCTTTAATCTTCCTTCTACTATTAATCTGAGGCCTAAAATTGCTTCCCTTGACCCTATACTTTTCCTGAAACCAAATTGGTCTTCTCCTAACACTTCTTCCACTCTCCTCTCAATTCTTCTGTATAGAATTCTAGTTAAGATTTTTGATGCATGACTAGTTAAACTAATTGTTCTGTATTCTTCACATTTAGCTGCCCCTGCTTTCTTTGGTATCATTACTATAACACTTTTTTTGATGTAAGCAAATTATATTACTGACTGAAGGCTCGTTTCACCTGTGCTATTCGGGATTTTATATATCTCCTCCTTCGTCCATCTTTAGTAATTCTACTTCGCAAATAACAAAATTCGTCTACTTACGTATTCTTTTCTCTTCCTATTTTTATATTCAGTTGTTCATCTGCATTATTTCTATTACATTTCATTATTTTGATTTTGTTTTTGTTTATTTTCACGCGGTTGTTCTTGCGTAGGACTTCATCAGTGCCATTCATTATTTCTTCTAAATCTTTTTTTTCCTCTCGGCTAGAATTACTATATCATCAGCAAATTGTAGAATCTTTATCTTTTCACCTTGCACTGTTACTCCGGGACTAAAATGTTTTTTAACCTCATTAACTGCTAGTTCTATGTAAAGATTAAATAATAACGGGGATAGAGAACATCCTTGTCCGACTCCGTTTTTATAAACTGGAAATTTTTTATTACTTTTTTTTTTTAGCAGGAATTAGTATATTATCGGAAAATCGTAACATCTTTATTTTTTTACCTTGCACTGTTACTCCGGATCTAATTACGTAATTAAAACATTAAAATTAAAAATATTAAAACCATAAAAACTGGTCGTCATTGTATAAAAGTAACTACGTCAGTTATGATTTTAATATTTTATAATTTTTTTAATTTTAATGTTTTAAATTACGAAAAAAAATTTCCACTGAAGATGGTCGAATGGTCGAAAGCGCTAGAGACATAATATAAACCGTTGGTAAAGTTGATTTTTGTATTATAACTAATTTTCATATACGAACGGTGCCATGTGTGAAAAATCTAACATAAGAAAAAATGTAATAATAAATAATAATATTAAATTAAAAAAAAATGACCAGCTTGCTTTACGGTTCGCAAACGTACTGCCGGATTAATTGTCTGCAATAACTCGATTATTTGTTTACGAATATTTAAAAAGAGGTGTCATTTCGCTAAAAATAAAATGCTTAATACATTTTTTTAAAGTAAAAATTTGATCAAATAAATAATTACCAACCTTATTTAAGCTTCTAATAGGCCACATACTAAGGCATCCTGGAATAGTCGCTTTAATATTGGATGGACAGGTAGAAGGGAAAAATTGTATAGGCAGGCCACGTTTGGAATATGTAAAACAAATTGTTAGGGATGTAGGATGTAGAGGGTATACTGAAATGAAACGACTAGCACTATATAGGGAATCTTGGAGAGCTGCATCAAACCAGTCAAATGACTGAAGACAAAAAAAAAAATAATTACAAAGATATTGAAGATTAAAAAATTAAGATTGCCGCCATTTTGAAGGTGACTTTTCAAAATTTTTTATTTTGTAGTTTAAGATACTAGTCATAGATTTCTCAAATTGAATTAATGTAGGTTTATTTGTTCCTGATAAATAATTTTTTGTTGTAATCAAAATAATAGTTTCCGGAAGGAAAACAAAGTAAAAAAAGATTTACGTCGATATAAACCTTTTTGCTCATTTTGGTGTTCTGAATTTAATACATGAAGTTATGGAACAAATAAAAATTTATATTTTTATTTATGTATTTTTTTTTTGTCTTCAGTCATTTGACTGGTTTGATGCAGCTCTCCAAGATTTCCTATCTAGTGCTAGTCGTTTCATTTCAGTATACCCTCTACATCCTACATCCTTAACAATTTGTTTTACATATTCCAAACGTGGCCTGCCTACACAATTTTTTCCTTCTACCTGTCCTTCCAATATTAAAGCGACTATTCCAGGATGCCTTAATATGTGGCCTATAAGTCTGTCTCTTCTTTTAACTATATTTTTTAAAATGCTTCTTTCTTCATCTATTTGCCGCAATACCTCTTCATTTGTCACTTTATCCACCCATTTGATTTTTAACATTCTCCTATAGTACCTCATTTAAAAAGCTTCTAATCTTTTCTTCTCAGATAATCCGATTGTCCAAGTTTCACTTCCATATAAAGCGACACTCCAAACATACACTTTCAAAAATCTTTTCCTGACATTTAAATTAATTTTTGATGTAAACAAATTATATTTCTTACTGAAGAGTCGTTTCGCTCGTGCTATTCGGCATTTTATATCGCTCCTGCTTCGTCCATCTTTAGTAATTCTACTTCCCAAATAACAAAATTCTTCTACCTCCATAATCTTTTCTCCTCCTATTTTCACTTTTCAGTGGTCCATCTTTGTTATTTGTACTACATTTCATTACTTTTGTTTTGTTCTTGTTTATTTTCATGCGATAGTTCTTGCGTAGGACTTCATCTATGCCGTTCATTGTTTCTTCTAAATCCTTTTTAATCTCGGCTAGAATTACTATATCATCAGCAAATCGTAGCATCTTTATCTTTTCAGCTTGTACTGTTACTCCGAATCTAAATTGTTCTTTAACATCATTAACTGCTAGTTCCATGTAAAAATTAAAAAGTAACGGAGACAGGGAACATCCTTGTCGGACTCCCTTTCTTATTACGGCTTCTATCTTATGTTCTTCAATTGTTACTGTTGCTGTTTGGTTCCTGTAAATGTTAGCAATTTTTCTTCTATCTCTGTATTTGAACCCTACTTTTTTTTAAATGCTGAACATTTTATTCCAGTCTACGTTATCAAATGCCTTTTCTAGGTCTATAAACGCCAAGTATGTCGGTTTGTTTTTCTTTAATCGAAGCTCTCAAAGATTCCCTATCTAGTGCTAGTCGTTTCATTTCAGTATACCCTCTACATCCTACATCCCAAACAATTTGTTTTACATATTCCAAACGTGGCCTGCCTGCACAATTTTTTCCTTCTACCTGTCCTTCCAATATTAAAGCGACTATTCCAGGATGCCTTAGTATGTGGCCTATAAGTCTGTCTCTTCTTTTAACTATATTTTTCAAAATGCTTCTTTCTTCATCTATTTGCCGCAATACCTCTTCATTTGTCACTTTATCCACCCATTTGATTTTTAACATTCTCCTATAGTACCGCATTTAAAAAGCTTCTAATCTTTTCTTCTCAGATACTCCGATTGTCCAAGTTTCACTTCCATATAAAGCGACACTCCAAACATACACTTTCAAAAATCTTTTCCTGACATTTAAATTAATTTTTGATGTAAACAAATTATATTTCTTACTGAAGGCTCTTTTAGCTTGTGCTAAAAGATTTATGTATATATAATGATAATAAATAATAATGAATGGGAAGGTGTTATAAACAGAACCCTATCTAGCGATTGAATTTCATCATATAATTATTATTGTTGTAACTTATAAACTTCAGATGCATTCTTGCTAATAAATAATTTGTCTAACGGTCTTTCGGAGTAATTATAGACCACATAACTAACTGGTGGATCTAATATATAAATTATTTACGAACATCATCAGACTTAAATTTTGATTTCACTCGGTGCATTTATCGTTACTATACAATAACCTATTTCTCTAATGTATACTGAAATCAACTGGGAAATATAAAGGTAAAGTAAATGAAAATTTAGCTCTTTTACGACCATTAAAAACCAATCACGATCTGTAAACTAAAACGAAGAACTTTCTTCTTTCGTATTAACAGAAATCTTGGAAAGCTTTGACATTGAAGAAACTCCTTCTTCCTTCAAACATATCTAAATTTATATTATATTCAAATTAACTAATAGTAATTGTAAAAAAATACAAAATTTAAAGGAAAGCGTATTTTTATTTTTTAAATTAAAATATTGAAATATATTCGACCAAATAATTTCTTGAAATCATAAATTAATTTAATAAAACATCACTAATTCTTTAAGCAGGTTTCTACTACAAATTTGGATAATATTTTTATTTAAAAGTCCTTTAAAGTGTTTTAGATCTCATTAGGTTTTCAATCCACAGTGACGGGATGAGAAACACAATAAATTACGTTTCGGTGATGGATCATGTAATATCAGATCATTAAATTTTTTTTTTTTAAACTCTATCTATAAAATCTATCACTCCATTATGAAGAAGAGTGATAGTGTCTTGTTTTTGATCCAGAGGTTCTGGGTTTAAATCCCGGTCAACTATGACATTTTTCATAAGCTAAACAATTTATATTTTCACATTCGCTAATACAAGGTTTGAAATAACGCGATAAATTAATTCATTAAGAAAATAATAACCACACGATGATCTTCTGATATAAAAACTAAATTTCTATGATAAAAAAAAATTTCTCTTTCGTTTCTCCCTCTTTATTTTCCCTTTAAAAAAAAATTTACATAAAAAATGTTTTGATTTAGGTTAAATCAGTCGTTTTTTTAAAATTAATTTTCATTAAATAGCTTAATAAATATACTACTAAATTATTAAAACTTTCCAAAAATAGAATTGTTTTATCACGTATCCATTGTAGGTAGATTTCATAACAATGCTACCTATTGTAATGGGTACCATGATGCGTCTTCCGGAAAATTTCGACATAACATTCCGTTTCACATCCCCCAGATTCCAAAACCAATGTCAGTTCAAAAGTTTATATATACATATATATATTTCACTTTCTTGGGACACGATAATTGCAGTGATTTTGGGCCAATCGCTTTTGAATCGACCAAAATTTTGGTCGAGTTCGTTAATGGGCAAAATCGGATAATATGGGTGGAATAAGTGGTTTTTTTGGGGAAAAAAATTCGCTATAACTTTCTTATTATCTAAAATATCGAATTCGTTTAAAGTTTCTACTATTCTTCGAATAACGGCCTAAAACGTCTTTAAGTAATGTTTTTTTATATAACTAACCATAGGCCCAGGAAGTGAAAAAAAATGGGGTTTCAAAGACAAAATAAAAATCATACCTTCCTTAATAGACACAATATTGAATCGGTTAAAGTGGTATTTAGTCCTGTAAATTAATATTTAACGGTAATCCGTTAAATTTTTTTGAAATAAGTTTTGATATCATCAACCCTTACGGCAAGAGATGACCAAAAAAAACAAAAAAAAAAAAAAAAAAAACAGTAAAAACAAAATATCGCTATTATTTTTTATTAAGTAAAATATCTTTTCTTTTTCCTGTTTAGCCTCCGGTAACTACCGTTTAGATAATTCTTCAGAGGATAAATGAGGATGATATGTATATGAGTGTAAATGAATTGTAGTCTTGTACATTCTCAGTTCGACCATTCCTGAGATGTGTGGTTAATTGAAACCCAACCATCAAAGAACACCTGTATCTACGATCTAGTATTAAAATCCGTACAAAAATAACTTACTTTACTAGGACTTGAACACTGGAACTCTCGACTTCCAAATCAGCTGATTTGGGAAGACGCGTTCACCACTAGACCAACCCTGTGGGTAGTATTGCCATCTGGGGCAGGTATTTGAAAATCTAGTTCGCTCACTTTTAAATGGTTTTATTCAGTGAAAATTCATGGTTGCACAAGTTAATATTTTTTGTTTTTTTTAAATCAGCAGTGTCAATACTACTTATAAGATAGAACTACTACGGATCTATGTGTTTATGCTTTCTGAATTTTGACTAGTAACTATACAAACATGTCATGAACTAATTCTAACATTTTGTGAAATTTCACATTCATTGGTTAGTGATTTATACAAGTTTTAGATTTTTATCACAAAATTGTTGTAAAATTTCAGTAAAATTATTAGTAAATTTTAATCTTAGACCAAAAATGGTTGTACGTGTTTAATTAGGGAAAAAAATCTGAAATGGACACCACATGACTTCCTTTTACACCTATTAAATTGATTATATACATTTATATACATTATATACAAAAATATCAAAATCCAAATGTTTTGTATTTTGGGCTTTTTTTGATCCTTTTAGACTATATATTTTTTTTTTATCTGTAATTATATATAATTAATTATTAATTAAAATAATTATTAATTTATCTATAATTATGTATTTTATCTATAATTATAAGCAATAATGCTTATATTTGTAATATGTCAAATATGTTAATATGGAGAATGTTTAAAATGACCAGTATAAAACAGTTAGTGTGTTATTGGGTTATTTCTCCAACCTTTTTTTTTTTTTTTCTCTCTACTCCCCTGGGCCGGACCGACTTGATGGTATTACGCCACCCAGGGGAGTCTCCGTTTCTCTAATAGGCCCTCCCCGCCTACCGGCATGGCAGGTCAGGCCTACCGGTGGCTCTTTTGACATTTTTTATTCTCTATTATGTCCTCTATGGAACCACATCATACCTACAAGTCGTGATGTGACCCCCGGATCTTTCATAATACTCTCTTGTCCCTACAGCACACCCCAAGGAGTCCTCAGCGGATCATTGAAACCAGCACACCTAACCATGCTGGCTCTCACCGCTGAGGCTGTCCACCCAACCTAACATACTAGAAACCCATACTTCTTTCATCTTCATTCTTCTGTTTTAGTACTGTCTTTATATAATCAGCGACCTTCCTCCAGTTCTCCTTACTGCTGAGCATGAAATCCATGGTCTCCTTCGTCGTTCTTCCATGAATACCCGCGTCGTGTCTTAGTCTTATCCATTTATTACATACTAAAAACGTATGCTCAGAATCATCGTCCTGTTCGCAGTACATGCACGTGGATTCATTCCTTCTTCCCACCTTATGGAAATAACCATTGAAACACCCATGTCCCGTCAGGAACTGGGTGATCCAATAGTCAGTTTCTCCATGCCGCCTGTTAATCCATCCTGTTAATTCTGGAATTAAGGTTCTTGTCCATCTAGCCACTCCAGCCTCCGCCCACTCTTCTGCCAGATTCTATGTATGTTTTCCCTGACTTAATTTTCTGCTCTCCCTAAAAACCTGTCAGTTCTATATCTGGCGATAAGGTCAATCGGTAACATTCCCGAGAGCACAAAGAGGGCCTCGTAAGAAACAGTTCTATAGGCAGATACTACTCCCAGTAGTATCCCCCTGTGTGCTCTCTATTTCTCCAACCTGGTTATTGTTAAAATCATAATTTCCTGCTTTTTTGAAACATAAACATATTCCCATCTAATTTTTATTGGATATAAAAAAATACATCGATTTTAGGTTCATTGGTTAAAAAATTAAGTGTTCTATTTTGAGGGGGAGGGGAATTCCGAAAAAAATGTTAAGTTCTTAACTATTTATTAGCCGGAAAATTTTCATAATTATTTTTCTTTTTACTAAAACATATTTTTTTTGTATAATTTTTTGGAGAAATATATAAATAAAATTGTAACGATACACCACGAGTTACTGAAGTATGTGCGTGGAATGTGGAAATTAAATTTTGTAGCGTATAAGAAATATCATGCCTGACCGGAATTCGAACGCGGGACCTTCGGAGGAAAGGCCAAGATGCTACTACTCTGCCACGGAGATTGGCAACTAGAATAAATAGATTTTATAATACGTTAATTATGTTTTTTTTTAGTTTTTTTTATTTGAGAGAGAATGCAGTTATACCATTAGAGAGGACTTCAATAATAGAAGAGTCTAAATATATTCATTTAAAAAAAAAAAAACTGTAACTAGATTGAAATCTTGGTTTGTATTATATTAAAATTTTCTAATAATAGCTGATTTGTAGCAATCCTTTCCATATTTATAACAAGAGGTTTATATTAAACAAGTTTTAATGAAAAGCATTTACTGTGAGTTTTCGTTTTTGGGATTAATATTTAATTGTTTCTTTGTTTAACCATAAGAAAATTTTCTTTTATTCTCTAAAGTGTAAAAATATTTAATAAGTTTTGAATTTAAATTGATGTTTATTAAAAAACTACTTCAGAATTATTTTCAAAAAAAAAAAGAAACATTTATAATATATTTATTTATATACTATAAAATTTTGTTATACCATTTTTTTAAACTAATTGTTTATTTAGATAAATATCTTTTGATAATAAATAAAATGAATATAAAATATATGTATTAATGAACGTTATAATTTTTTTTTTCAAATTTTGTTATTAAAAGTTATTAAAAGAAAATTATTAAAAATTATTTTTATTTATATTACTTGTAAGTATGCGGGTGGACGTACGTATATATGTTTGTGTTGTCTATTTGATAAACTGTAAACAACTATAACAGCAGGAATTTATATTAATCTGTATAAGTGAAGTAGTCGTACATACATACACCGAAGATGACCGATTCTACGCGGAGCTTAACGAATACATAACTAACTCAGTTGAACCTCAGTCGCTTACCGTTCCGGTCGTGAAATAACGTTCTAACGATGTAATTATATTAGACTGTGTTTTACTTTATGCAAGTAAAATATTATCTTGTTTTAACTTTGGGTATGTATATACAATTTTATTTATTTTAATGTGTTTATTTATTTGGTAATACTTTAATTTAAAAATGAAATATATTTAATTTTTTATTTTAATTTCAGTTACTAGTTATAAATAATTTATTATGTATATTTTTAATTATTAACATCGAACTTTTTCTTTTGTGTCGTATTATAAAAAGGGTGTAATATCATATAAAATATTTGAAAAACTTGATTTTAATACGTGAATTAGAATTAGAAATATTTTATTAAACTTTTAAAATTCTATCATACAGAATTTTCTAAGATATTTGATAAAACCCGAGATTGTAGTTCTGTGTTTTATTTGTTTGTGTTATATATATATAGATAAGTTTGTGTGTGCGTGTGTGTGTGTGTGTGAATGCATGTGTATGTATGTATGTATGTATGTATGTGTGTGTGTGTGTGTGTGTGTGTGTGTGTGTGTGTGTGTGTGTGTGTGTGTGTGTGTGTGTGTGTGTGTGTGTGTGTGTGTGTTTGTATGTGTGTGTATTTGTGAATGTATTTAATTCATTATTAATACTGAAAATTGAAAGAAAGGTTTTAATTTTATTAAGTAATCAAAAATAACATAAAATATTTTTAAATCAATAGATTTTAAAACTTACAAACCTAACTACTAGTCTTACTTTCGCAGCGCTAGCAATATATACCGCCATAGCAGCCTTAAATTGCCTTAAATTTACATTAAAAACGAAATAGATTTAAATAATTTGTAAATAATCTGGGGAAAAATATTTTATTCCAGTGCGCTCCTATATCAAAAAATCTGTTTTTGTCATACGAAGTCCGTTTGTTCCTGTGTTTTATTGTCCTGTTTGACTCATGGTCCTGTTGACCTATTTTCTTCAAACTTGGTAGACAGGTACTACCTTCGCCAGGGAAGGAATGAATTAAATTTTGAAAAATGTGGAGTGGTTTAGAGCTGAAAAAAATTCAAATTTTTACTGGGGGAATTTAGCTAAATGATTTTCTAAAAAAAATTACGTTTTTCATCAAGATCACAAATTATTAAAAATATTTATTTAATATTAATTTCTCTTCTCCAAAAAACTTACTTTATATATATATTTATTATATATATATATATATATATATATATATAGCTAGATATTTATATAGATATTTTAGCTACATCATGTTTCGGAAAATGAGTTAATAGCAGTTTTTTTTTTTTTATTAAATTTTCTACATCATAAGCTTTCAAACCATTAAAAAAAATTTTGGGCACCCTTTCTAATTTCTGTAGAAAAAAAAAATTATTTAAAAAAATTAAAATTTAAATCTGATTTACAATTAAAACCGAATCTAAAATTAATCATAGTAAATAAAATATTAAAAAAATCCACTTTTTTTGATAATCCTTACTTTAATATTTTTCAAAAAATCTTTTGTAGCCAACACATGACTTCCTTGTACGCCTATTAAATTACATACACACATTTTTTTAAAATGAAAAAACATAAAATTTTATTTCATTAATAACTTGTGATATTTTATTCATTTATTTATTATTTTTTTTATTGTTATTATTGAATTATTATTTATCGTAATGATTTTTTTACATTCGGAGGTTAATAATTATTAATAAATCAATATATTTAAATTAAAAAGAAATAAATAAAAAAAAGAAATGAAGTCTGATTCGGAACCGATGTGCCTTTTCCTTACAAGATTTAAATATTTCATTAATTAACATTTAATTAAGCTATAACGCTGGAATCAATGAAAATAATTACCACTTATGATATATCACTGAAAAGCTCTCAATGATAGCATATTACTGCAGTTAAGAAAAAGTCCAAAATTCAATGTTTTGGGGAATTTTTAACTTTTTTGGACACTTTTGGTCCAGTCGATTGCAATCAAAAGAGGAGGTGAACAATTAGGTGTTATAATAGTCAAAATTTCAACATTCAACGGATAATCGTTTTTGAGTTATGCGAGAGATACGTACAGACGTCACACCGAAAATGGATTCAGGGATGGTCAAAATGGATATTTTCTTTGAAATCTGAAAACCGAAATTTATCGCGAACACAATACGTCCTTTACTTTGTACAAGGAAGTAAGAAATTAATGATATAATATAAATAATTTTTTTTTTTGTCTTTAGTCATTTGACTGGTTTGATGCAGCTCTCCAAGATTCCCTATCTAGTGCTAGTCGTTTCATTTCAGTATACCCTCTACATCCTACATCCCCAACAATTTTTTTTACTTATTCTAAACGTGGCCTGCCTACACAATTTTTCCCTTCTACCTGTCCTTCCAATATTAAAGCGACTATACCAGGAAGCCTTAGTATGTGGCCTTTTAAGTCTGTCTCTTCTTTTAGCTATATTTTTCCAAATGCTTCTTTCTTCATCAATTTGCCGCAACATCTCTTCATTTGTCACTTTATCCACCCATCTGATTTTTAACATTCTACTGTAGCACCACATTTCAAAAGCTTCTAATCTTTTCTTCTAAGATATTCCGATTGTCCAAGTTTCACTTCCATATAAAGCGACACTCCAAACATACAGTTTCAAAAATCTTTTCCTGACATTTAAATTAATTTTTGATGTAAACAAATTTTATTTCTTACTGAAGGCTCGTTTAGTCGTTTAGCTTGTGCTATTCGGCATTTTATATCGCTCCTACTTCGTCCATCTTTAGTAATTCTACTTCCCAAATAACAAAATTCTTCTACCTCCATAATCTTTTCTCCTCCTATTTTCACTTTTCAGTGGTCCATCTTTGTTATTTCTACTACATTTCATTACTTTTGTTTTGTTCTTGTTTATTTTCATGCGATAATTCTTGCGTAGGACTTCATCTATGCCGTTCATTGTTTCTTCTAAATCCTTTTTAATCTCGGCTAGAATTACTATATCATCAGCAAATCTTAGCATCTTTATCTTTTCAGCTTGTACTGTTACTCCGAATCTAAATTGTTCTTTAACATCATTAACTTCTAGTTCCATGTAAAGATTAAAAAGTAACGGAGATAGGGAACATCCTTGTCGGACTCCCTTTCTTATTACGGCTTCTTTCTTATGTTCTTCAATTGTTACTGTTGCTGTTTGGTTCCTGTAAATGTTAGCAATTGTTCTTCTATCTTTGTATTTGAACCCTAATTTTTTTTAAATGCTGAACATTTTATTCCAGTCTACGTTATCAAATGCCTTTTCTAGGTCTATAAACGCCAAGTATGTCGGTTTGTTTTTCTTTAATCTTCCTTCTACTATTAATCTGAGGCCTAAAATTGCTTCCCTTGACCCTATACTTTTCCTGAAACCAAATTGGTCTTCTCCTAACACTTCTTCCACTCTCCTCTCAATTCTTCTGTATAGAATTCTAGTTAAGATTTTTGATGCATGACTAGTTAAACTAATTGTTCTGTATTCTTCACATTTAGCTGCCCCTGCTTTCTTTGGTATCATTACTATAACACTTTTTTTGATGTAAGCAAATTATATTACTGACTGAAGGCTCGTTTCACCTGTGCTATTCGGGATTTTATATATCTCCTCCTTCGTCCATCTTTAGTAATTCTACTTCGCAAATAACAAAATTCGTCTACTTACGTATTCTTTTCTCTTCCTATTTTTATATTCAGTTGTTCATCTGCATTATTTCTATTACATTTCATTATTTTGATTTTGTTTTTGTTTATTTTCACGCGGTTGTTCTTGCGTAGGACTTCATCAGTGCCATTCATTATTTCTTCTAAATCTTTTTTTTCCTCTCGGCTAGAATTACTATATCATCAGCAAATTGTAGAATCTTTATCTTTTCACCTTGCACTGTTACTCCGGGACTAAAATGTTTTTTAACCTCATTAACTGCTAGTTCTATGTAAAGATTAAATAATAACGGGGATAGAGAACATCCTTGTCCGACTCCGTTTTTATAAACTGGAAATTTTTTATTACTTTTTTTTTTTAGCAGGAATTAGTATATTATCGGAAAATCGTAACATCTTTATTTTTTTACCTTGCACTGTTACTCCGGATCTAATTACGTAATTAAAACATTAAAATTAAAAATATTAAAACCATAAAAACTGGTCGTCATTGTATAAAAGTAACTACGTCAGTTATGATTTTAATATTTTATAATTTTTTTAATTTTAATGTTTTAAATTACGAAAAAAAATTTCCACTGAAGATGGTCGAATGGTCGAAAGCGCTAGAGACATAATATAAACCGTTGGTAAAGTTGATTTTTGTATTATAACTAATTTTCATATACGAACGGTGCCATGTGTGAAAAATCTAACATAAGAAAAAATGTAATAATAAATAATAATATTAAATTAAAAAAAAATGACCAGCTTGCTTTACGGTTCGCAAACGTACTGCCGGATTAATTGTCTGCAATAACTCGATTATTTGTTTACGAATATTTAAAAAGAGGTGTCATTTCGCTAAAAATAAAATGCTTAATACATTTTTTTAAAGTAAAAATTTGATCAAATAAATAATTACCAACCTTATTTAAGCTTCTAATAGGCCACATACTAAGGCATCCTGGAATAGTCGCTTTAATATTGGATGGACAGGTAGAAGGGAAAAATTGTATAGGCAGGCCACGTTTGGAATATGTAAAACAAATTGTTAGGGATGTAGGATGTAGAGGGTATACTGAAATGAAACGACTAGCACTATATAGGGAATCTTGGAGAGCTGCATCAAACCAGTCAAATGACTGAAGACAAAAAAAAAAATAATTACAAAGATATTGAAGATTAAAAAATTAAGATTGCCGCCATTTTGAAGGTGACTTTTCAAAATTTTTTATTTTGTAGTTTAAGATACTAGTCATAGATTTCTCAAATTGAATTAATGTAGGTTTATTTGTTCCTGATAAATAATTTTTTGTTGTAATCAAAATAATAGTTTCCGGAAGGAAAACAAAGTAAAAAAAGATTTACGTCGATATAAACCTTTTTGCTCATTTTGGTGTTCTGAATTTAATACATGAAGTTTAGCGAATACGTCCTGGAACGTATATATATTTTTCACAGAAATTTAATAAAAAATATTCTAATAATTTCGGTATCATTCAGTACTATTTGACGTATACACCATTGAGACAATATTTTATTGAAATATTTGGTTTAATGTAATATTCTTCGTTGCTGAAATGTATGTTATAGTAAGCGGATTTTACTGTAAGTAAATATATTTTACAAATGATCGACTTCTATTAAAATCAAAATAATTAGATTAAAGTAATTTAATAGAAAAAAAAATTCGTTTATCTTTTTCATAAAATTTGTAACTATACTCCCTTTAAGAACGCTTAGGAGGAAAAAAAATTACTTTTAACACCGACTAAAATTAAAAAAAATAAAGATTATTATTATTATTTTTGTTATTATTATTATCATCATCACATTTTTTTCTAACCCTATTAAAATTAATTAAAGAATGTTCGTTCAAATTTACTTCATTTATTTTTTTATATCTTCCTCGATTATTTTTCTACATATTTTTTCTTCTTCTTCAAAATGGTTTCTTTTTATTATAGTAAATTAATTAAAAAAATAATTAAATTTAAACGTTTTTTTTTTTTTTTATTATCATGAATTAAAATTAATTAAATTAACTAAAAATAATAAAATTATTTTATTTAATTTTTTTTTTGTGTTCAGTCATTTGACTGGTTTGATGCAGCTCGCCAAGATTCCCTAGCTAGTGCTAGTCGTTTCATTTCAGTATACCCTCTACATCCTACATCCCTAACAATTTGTTTTACATATTCCAAACGTGGCCTGCCTACACAATTTTTCCCTTCTACCTGTCCTTCCAATATTAAATATTAATTTATTTAATATATACTTAAGTAAATTTTCATACAGTATGATTCAGATAGGACGTAAAACACATTAAGAATATTTTCTCTTGGTAAAAATATATAAAAATAGGTTGAGAAATTACGTTAACCACTGTCTTATGGTAAATGATTTCTGTACCAGACCGCGATTCTTGGGACCGAAATTAAGGGGTAAATTTTGTAAATATGTTTATATGAAGTCTGAACTAAAAAAAAAAAAGAAAAAAAATAGATCTAGAAATGTATTTTTAGAAGTTTTTAAGAAATCTAGGGTAAAATATGATACACTTTCTCTTTTTCCTGTTAAGCCTCCGGTAACTACCGTTCAGATAATACTTCAGAGGATGATATGTATGAGTGTAAAAATGAAGTGTAGTATAGTACATTCTCAGTTCGACCATTCCTGAGATATAGGGTTAATTGAAACCCAACCACCAAAGAACACCGATATCCACGATCTAGTATTCAAATCCGCGTAAAAATAACTGGCTTTACTAGGACTTGAACGCTGGAAATCTCGACTTTCCAAATCAGCTGATTTGGGAAGATGCGTTCACCACTAGACCAACCCGGTGGGTTAAAAGATGAAACATTGGGATCGAAAAACACACTATTTTATGTTTGATATAAAACAGCTTTGTTAAATGGGTAATAAATACATAAAAAAGCCGACAACTTAGTTATAGGACTTTCTCGTCATCCGGATTTTTGCTGATGCACGGCTTACACCCACAACTTAATTTAAAATATTTATCATTTCATTTAAATATAATATTTTTTTGGTTATTTAATTCAATGATTCTAACTAAAGCACCCACGAATACGTATTTCATTCGCACGGGTATTTCGATACTATAGGCCACTTTAAATACCTTTTTACACTTTAAAAATTATTCATTTATTTAATTTTTCCGGTCAATTGTGACATCACAATATAGCGACCACTACAGTAGCTGTACGTCATTCAAGAGTTCTATCGTTCAAATCCTAGTAAAGGCGCAGTTAACTTTATACGGATTTGAATTCTAGATCGAGGATACAGGTGTTCTTTGTTGGTTGGGTACAACTATCATGATCCTACGCGATCACAATACTTCCTTTACTTCGTACAGGGTAGTAAAAATACTTTAAATTATTTTTATTCTTTTTTATTCAATTTCTCTTGGTTTAAAATCTATTCCGTTATGAAATTAAAATTCTTTTTCAAGTTATTTATGTTTTATTTCTTATATTATATATTTTTTTAAATAAATAATTAAAATAATAATATTTAATAAAATAATTACATATTAGCTTAAAGATTTCTAAATAGTTCAAAAAATAATAATAAAAATAAAATTAATAATTAAAATCAAATCATAATTTATTAAATAAATATATATATATATATATATATATATATATATATATATATGCAAGTAAATGAGTGGATGTATTTAAATTCTGTTGAATTACATTTAATAATACATATAACTAATTATATGAATAAATTTAAATGCAGCATTTGGTGTAACTTCAATTAATCACTTTAAGCGGATTTATTTTGTCGATAAACCAAAGGAAATTAATTTACTCGTTTTTTTGGAATTTATCCAGGTTACTTCCAGTGGTTGGAAGTCGAAGATAGTTGTAATTTATGACAAACTGCATCCAAATTTATAATACCTGTATGTGTGTGAGTATATATATATATATATATATTTATTCAACAATAAGATTGGTTGTATAAATGTATTACAGCAAAATGAAATATTGAGATCTCAAATAAGTCACTACGTAGATATAAAATAAATATAAATTCACAGATAAAATACTTAGAAAAGATATATTTTATTTAATAAATCTTCAGGTAAGCCAACCATTTTACATTATTATTATTATTATTATTACAAAAAATAAAAAATAAAACCCAAAACTATATATATATATTTCTTTTCTTTTCGGAATTCCCCCCAAAACAAAAATACTTTATTTTTTTTTAAAAATCGATGTATTTTTAATATCCAATAAGAATTTGGTGGGAATATGCATGTTTTAAAATAGCAGGTTATCAACAATAACCAGGTTGGAGAAAGAATCCGATAACACACTAACATGGTGTTTCATTCATCCGCCAGGGCAACCCACTTGGAGGGCGTGTCTACGGCACTCCTCTGTAGCTAGTATTACTACTAATGTAATTATTGTTTGAAGATAAAAAACAAAGAAATTTAAATTATTTTTATGCAGTTGATTACTAATATTTATGTAAAAATAACAATTTCTTTTGATCCGATTTTAAACCTTTTTACGTTTTGAATTCCATTTTTAACTCTTTTCATCGATTTATGATATAGTTACGTCAAAAGGTGAATTCTCATTACTATGAAATTTGACTGTAAGTTTCCTTGGATGTATATACGTATAACAACTTCTCCTACAATTGTTTATTGTAGAATTTTGGTTGGTGCACATGCCAACCGTTAGGTTTATCTGATTTAACCCACCGGGTTGGTATAGTGGTTAACGCGTCTTCCCAAATCAGCTGATTTGGAAAGTCGAGAGTTACAGCGTTCAAGTCCTAGTAAAGCCAGTTATTTTTACACAGATTTGAATACTAGATCGTGGATACCGGTGTTCTTTGGTGGTTGGGTTTCAATTAACCACACATCTCAGGAACGGTCGAATTGAGAATGTACAAGACTACACCTCATTTACACTCATACATATTGTACTCATTCATCCTCTGAAGAATTATCTAAACAGTAGTTACCGGAGGCTAAACAGGAAAAAGAAAGAAAGGTTTATCTGATTGATTCAACGCCTATCGATTCCTATGTTTACATCTTATTTTTATCAATATCGATTTTTCTGTTTATATTATAAAAAAAAGCATATGAGTTGGTGGAAGTACCTCAAATTAGAAATTTATTATCTATGGGATAAAGCTTATAAATTGATGTGAGTCAAATTTTTATTCATAAAATTAGTTCCCAGTCGCAACTTCGCTCGCGCTATATGGTTACTTGCGTTTCCGGTTGTGGTCAATCTTTTTATTTTATATTTATTAGTCAAGTAACCGGAGGCAGGTGCAGTCAGTCACACATACAGTAACGGTGGCATATCTCATTTCCCGTTGCTCAGTTGTTTCAATGGAGCGGGATTGATCTGTGCGTATTCGGTCGCTTTCTAAACGTATTTCCCGTCGCTCAGTTGTTTCAGTCGAACAGGATCGGGCCGTGTGTATTCGGTCGCTTTCCAATCTCGACTGTCTTTCGTCTTCAGTCTCTGCCGCACGAACAGTTTTCATCATACGTGCTTTTTTTTTGTATTTCTCCCGATTGAAGAATGTCTTTTAGGCATGGTATGATGTTTTGAAAAAAGATCACAGAATTTAAAAGATTGCAGTTAAATACTTTACACACTTTAAATTAGTAACACACACATGATAAACAAAAGTAGCTTTATTTATTTATATTTTCAAAGAGCTGTAAAAAATTGTAAATGAATGAATCGTAAAATTTACATATCCATGTGCGCTAAATCGTTTGAAACTTAGGAATAACTGTACGTTAAAACCTCAGCGCTTTTCAAAATTAATCCATTCAAATAAATGTTAGCTAAAAATTAAATTTTTCTTGAAAATCAAAGTCATTTTGAAAATTAAATAAGCTTTAAGGAAGAAATAAAGTGTTTGTTGTAAAATTTCGTTACGTCGGAAGTCCAAAAAAATTAGCCTATGTTCACCACAGGGATTCAAAGTGTAGGTGTGCATAAATTTAGACAAATCTGTCCGGTAGATCTCGAGTTAACTTGGAACAGACAGACAGAGAAACAAACATTGATTTTTATATATATAGATAAAATTATCTATCTTCTGTTAAATCATTTCTTGCTTATAATTTTCAATATTTTAATTCATACTCGGTGACAGTTTACTCTTCACAGATTTACGAACATAAAAAAATAATAAAACAAATTATTTTCTTTAAAAAAATTCTTCATAAAGATTTTGTAAATTAAATCTGTAAATATGGAATTCCATTAAATATCAATTACAAGGTAAACGTACTTGAACGTTAGCATTGTATGAGAAAGACAAGATGAAACCAATCCGTTCCTTACAAGAAAGGATTATGTTTTTAGGTGGGATTGAGGTCAAGCTTTATACGAGAAAGGTTTTAACTATTAGCCTTAGTGAGCATCTGCTGGATAGGAAACAGAGACTTCATATTGATCCACAAATAACCACCCACTTCTAAGTTTCACCTGCACTATTATATATTTCAATATTTTTTCCATCGAACTAATAAGATTGATCAATTTTATAATATGGAAATAAAAAAGTATGAAATTTAAGAATATATATATATATATGATGAATGATAAAGGATTATTATATTCCATCAAATGAATCATTTTACGTGATAGGAAATTACATCCAATGAATGAATCCCTCATTACAGGTTACGTATATTAGCATTATCACACCCACGAATCATAATTACTTAAAAAAATAATTAATTGGATTGATTTATTTACCGAATAGTTCCAAAACTTTAATTTTTTTTTTTTGCTTCAGTCATTGGACTGGTTTGATGCAGCTCTCCAAGATTCCCTATCTAGTGTTAGTCGTTTAATTTCAGTATACCCTCTACATCCCTAACAATTTGTTTTACATATTCCAAACGTGGCCTGCCTACACAATTACACAATATTTTGATAATATCGGCAATATGCATCTACCAATAGAATTGATGGATTATTTCGAAGAATTTAGTTACATACAATAATACTAGATATCAAACCGATGACGATGTAATTTGCAGGTGATTATGTTTAGAATTTTTAAGTGAGACCCACCAGGTTGGTCAAGTTGTGAACGCGTCTTCCCAAATCAGCTGATTTGGAAGTCAAGAGTTCCACTTTTTGAAATCTTAGTAAAGGCAGTTACTTTTATACGGATTTGAATACTAGATCGTTGATACCGGTATTTTATGGTGGTTGGATTTCAGTTATCCACACATCTCAGGAATGGTCGAACTGAGACTTTACAAGACTACACTTAATTTACCTACATACATATCATCCTCTGAGGTATTATCTGAATGGTATTTACCGGAGGGTAAACAGGAAAAAGAAACAGTTTTAAAGTGAATAAAATATTAATGTTTGTTTTACTTTTTCTCTACTAGAGATATGACGCTTCTAGTATCGATTAATGGTACAACTTCTGTGATTAAGATTACATATTTCCTGCTAATCGATTTTTTTAAATGACAATATATTACGGGTTTACAATGGTTCATGACGGTCAACAGTATTCCGAATGTCAAAGAAAATAAAAATAATAAATTGTGTTTCCCGTTTGACGAAGATGTGAAAATAGATGAAAACAATAATAAATATGAGCAAACCAAAAAACTATTACATAACCATACCGACGGGAGGTCTTGAGATTTAAGGTATCGGTTAATATACACAAACCTAAATGAAAAACTTTAAACAAACCGTTTCCATTAAAGCGAAGAATAACACATTACTGACCGAAATTAAAAGTACAGTTTGGATATATTTATCAGATAAATGTTGCAGTATCGGCAATCCGTAACCCATTAGGTTTAAGGATCGATGCTACTCAAATCGTATCTAATACGGGTATCGGATCGCTCCTGTAAATATAATACGTGTAAAATGGAATAATGTTACGGGTAGTTTCAAAGATCTAGACAATATTTTGTATGCGTTTCCATTATTCGCCAACCTCGATGATATGGTTGACGAATATCCAGTTAATATTATATTTTTACCGGTAAATGTGAAAGAAATTAGCGATTTAGACGTACAATTGATCGATCAAAACGACAATTTATTAAATTTGCGCGATCAGAACAAGTCAGCTTATTATTGATAATTCAGCCTAAGTAAAAATAAACTTGCAA
Source organism: Lycorma delicatula (assembly GCF_047948215.1). Taxonomy (NCBI): domain Eukaryota; kingdom Metazoa; phylum Arthropoda; class Insecta; order Hemiptera; family Fulgoridae; genus Lycorma; species Lycorma delicatula. The sequence goes on along the minus strand of NC_134467.1, from coordinate 35,523,411 downwards.
TTGAATTTTTATTCATCATAGATAGGTAGATAAAATATGCATTTTGTATTCCATAGTGATGTTATTTTTCTTAATTTTTTTTTTTGTCTTCAGTCATTTGACTGGTTTGATGCAGTTCTCCAAGATTCCCTATCCAGTGTTAGTCGTTTAATTTCAGTATACCCTCTACATCCTACATCCCTAACAATTTGTTTTACATATTCCAAACGTGGCCTGCCTACACAATTTTTTTCTTCTGCCTCTCCTTCCAATATTAAAGCGACTATTCCAGGATGCCTTAGTATGTGACCTATAAGTCTGTCTCTTCTTTTAACTATATTTTTCCAAATGCTTCTTTCTTCATCTATTTGCCGCAATACCTCTTCATTTGTCACTTTATCCACCCATCAAAACTTTCATAGTTAATTAATTTTTCTTTAAGAATTTACAAAATTCCTGGATAAGAGATGATCAGGATAACAAATTCTGATGCTCAAAAACAGTAAAAAGATTTTTTCCTTTTTGGAGAGCAGTATGATTAAATTTTATGATCTAGTTATTTTTCTAGTTTTTATTGGTAAAGGTTGACTGCCGTAATATTTTAGGTAGATTTCATAAGAAAGCTACCTATTGTAATGGGTACTATGAGTCGACTTCCGGAAAATTTTCCACATATCTTCGCGTTTTACATCCCCCATACCCCCCCCCCCCATAACAACCTTCATTTTCAAAATGTTTATATATATATATATATATATATATTTCACTTTCTTGTGTTCACGATAACTGCCGTAATTTTGCGCCAATCACTTTCAAATTATTCCGTAAAACTAACACGATCCAAAATCTCGATTGACTTCGTTAACAGCCGAAATCAGTCTATTGGGGTGGAAATGGGAGGTCTTTTTCGACAAAAAAAAACAAAATATCGCTATAACTTTCTTATTAAGTAAAATATCAAATTCGTTTAAAGTTCTTACTATTCTTTGAATAAGGGCCTAAAACTTGTTAAGAAAAGTTTATTGATATAACCAACCATTGGCCCAGGGGATAAGAAAAAATCGGGTTTCGAAGACAAAAACAAACCATACCTACCTTAATAGGCACAGAATCTAATCAGTTTAAAGTGGACATTTGTCCTCTAAACGTTATCTAAAATCTTTTTCTAAAAAAACATTTTTGATATCACTACACCTTATTGCAAGGGATGGCAAAAAAAATTCGTAATACATTTTTTATTAAGTAGAATATGAAATTCGTTTATAAATTCGTTTCTTTTCTTTGGATAAGTGCCTAAAACCTATATAACTAAGATTTTTTTATATCATCAAACATTGGCCCAGGCGGTGGAAAAATGTGGTTTCGAAAACCAGAAAAAACTTACCTCCCTTAATAGTCACAGTATCAAATCGTTTTAAAGTGGTCTTGGTTTTAAAGTCCTCTAAACATTACCTAAAACTTTAGTCTGAAACAATTTTTGATATATGACCAACCCTTATGACAAGGGATGACCAAAATATTTTTGGAATTGTAAGAAGATGGAGCTTGTCTTATGTTAAGTATCTGAAACTTTTTTCACATTCAACCTTTGATAAATATATTTTATCCTCTACTTAGCACCGGTGAAATCTACCTTCGCCTTTCGGCGTGCCGAAAGGGATTTTTTTTTTACAGATGAAGGATCTGGGAGGATATATTATTTCACAAAATACATGACTATGGTCAACAACAAACCACCATGAATTTTACGAACAATCTTTACACGAAGCGAAAATTGAAATGTAGGTCGGTTTGAGTAAAACGCACATTGAGGGTGCAATATTTTTTGAAATTATTATTAATAGTTATCGATATTGTGTTGTTTTAAATAAACATCAATAGTCTGTTAACAAAGGATGACAAAAATGTTGCTGGTATTGTAAGATGGGAGCTTGTCGTATGCTAAATATATGAATTTTCATGCGATAGTTCTTGCGTAGGAATTCATCTATGCCGTTCATTGTTTCTTCTAAATCCTTTTTACTCTCGGCTAGAATTACTATATCATCAGCAAATCGTAGCATCTTTATCTTTTCACCTTGTACTGTTACTCCGAATCTAAATTGTTCTTTAACATCATTAACTGCTAGTTCCATGTGAAAATAGGAACAGAAAAGATTATGTAGGTAGAAGAATTTTGTTATTTGGGAAGTAGAATTACTAAAGATGGACGAAGCAGGAGCGATATAAAATGCCGAATAGCACAAGCGAAACGAGCCTTCAGTAAGAAATATAATTTGTTTACATCAAAAATTAATTTAAATGTCAGGAAAAGATTTTTGAAAGTATATGTTTGGAGTGTCGCTTTATATGGAAGTGAAACTTGGACAATCGGAGTATCTGAGAAGAATAGATTAGAAGGTTTTGAAATGCGGTGCTATAGGAGAATGTTAAAAATCAGATGGGTGGATAAAGTGACAAATGAAGAGGTATTGCGGCAAATAGATGAAGAAAGAATCATTTGGAAAAATATAGTTAAATGAAGAGACAGACTTATAGGCCACATACTAAGGCATCCTGGAATAGTCGCTTTAATATTGGAAGGACAGGTAGAAGGAAAAAATTGTGTAGGGAGGCCACGTTTGGAATATGTAAAACAAATTGTTAGGGATGTAGGATGTAGAAGGTATACTGAAATGAAACGACTAGCACTAGATATGGAATCTTGGAGAGCTGCATCAAACCAGTCAAATGACTGAAGACAAAAAAAAAAATATATATATGGAAATGTTTTTCACATGTAACCATTGTCGTATTGAGTAAATTTTAAGTTTTTCTTAACTTTACTAACTTTAAAAAAAACAACTTTTTTCACATTAATGCTTTTAATACTGCATAATTTTTTAATTAAACGCATAATTTGATCAAGGAGGTCAAATCTCTGACCCGTTCCCCGGAAAAGTAAAAATCATAGATGTTCAAAGTTTACTTTTCATTAAATTGATAATTTTATGTATTTTTTAGGGGAAATTCCTCTAGTAATCCTGAGAAAAGCTTTTTTTATAACTTATGTGAACGGAAAATTATTTAGCCTAAATAAACGGTTTGAAGATAATTGTCGTTATCATTGAATTGTTGTAGTGTGATGATTCATATCCTAATGTCATTTCTTTTATTTAAAAGGAAATTGTGCAAATTACAAATTTCCTGTATTAATTTGTTGTTTTAATATCATTTCTATTGCTTCTAATGACTGTGATGTATGTATTTTCTATACTAATATTATTAAGAGTAATATTTTTTATGAAAGTAATGAATGATGTTTATATTAATACAACATTAATAAACATTTTGAATTAGTATATATCAATATATAAAATATTTATTCGTCTTTTATGAAGACAGAAAATCATTTCATTTCTCATTCTATATTCCCTAGTAAGCCTAAACAAGTTTTATTTTATTTATTCATTTTTTAAAAATTATATTTGTTCTTACAAGTATAAAACCGAATGATATATGGTCTAAAACACTTTTATAATAATCTGCGCTACTTGTGTTAAAACAAAAAAATTATTTATTAAAATATTTTTGACAGTAGTCAAAACAAACAGACAAAAGCTATTATGTACAAGCTATTATGTATAAAGTTTCAAGGACAAGTATATAAATAACATTAGTATATAAAAAACTGTGTAACAAAACGTCTTGTACGTGTTCACTGTTCGTGTCTGGAAGGGGGTGAGGGATGTAAACAATGAGTCATCGTTTGTCTCTTTTATTTCATAAGCCAATAATGCGTACTAGAGAGACAAATTAAAACAAAATTAACTTATTATATGGTTAGAGATCGTTAAAGATAAATCTTTTTATTTTAAAATTAATATTTGTCTTGTGTGTGTTTTAAAAAAACATTTAATTTATTAAATCAAGGTTATATATATTTAAAATAAATAAATAAAAGAATTTTAGTTACTTGGCTTTTTTCTTTTTTTTTTTTTTCTTTTTTTAATGTGGTATTTCATAAGTGTAGTAATTCCTTCATTAATGCGATATATTGCAGTGAAATAAATTTTAATAACAACTAAAATTTTATGAATAGATATCAGACAAAATACGACTTTAATAATAAAGTAAGTACAATATCTGATATATTTTTATTTTGATTTATTTCGAAAATATTTATTACATAAATGTATGTAATAATTTATTGATTCTTACGATTTCCTGGAAATTTTTAGTTGCTTATTATACTTGATTCGACCGCCGTTATCAACTGCGTCCCTTATTTGATATAGTTAGAATACTTGTAACTTATTATATAAAAATAATATAATATTAATTAGACCGGATTATTGGCTAGGAGAATTTATACAGTAGCCATTAGTTTTTAAATATGACTGGAAATGGTCAAATTTAAAATTATATTAATCTCCTTTATCGGAAGGTTTATTATAATCATTTGATAGATATTTATATTTTTATTTTCTTGAATAAATTTAATGGTTTTATTGGTTTTAATTTTAATATTTGTTTGTAGAATTGATTCAAATCGTTAAATTTATTTGATCCTTATTACATCATTTATCGTTCTGATCTGCTGTTGTTAATACATAATTTGATTTCAATTTTATTCGGTGTAACCCGGTAATCAGAATTAGCGTTCCCTTTGATATTAAACGAGTGATCTACCAATTCTAGTATCCTAAATTTTATGAAAATAATAACTTCCATGTAAAAAAAAAAAAACATCCTATTTTAGTAGGATTTTAATTTCTTTTCTCCCTCTCACTAATAATTTTTTTAATGTTTTCTCTTTTTAATTTTACATACGAATTCTAAAATCTTTTTGTAGATTAATAAAAAATAAATAAAGTGAAAAGTAATATTAGTCAGGACTCAAAGCAGTATTTGTAAAAAAGTATTTTCGGAGTAAAAGTTTAACTTCAGCGAGGTGGTTTGTATCGATTAATTTTTATATCTTTATATTATGTAACAATTAACGTTACAGATCGATTTATAAATCAATTTCGTTTTGCTTTTATTATCAAATAGTCTTACTGTCAAGTAAAAAATTATCTTCACAGTTTTTTATTATTTCTCCATATTTAGAAGTGACCTGAAAAAAAGTTATAAAGTTTCTATTTAATGATTTGATATATATATATTTTTTTTTTTTTTTTTGTCTTCAGTCATTTGACTGGTTTGATGCAGCTCTCCAAGATTCCCTATCTAGTGCTAGTCGTTTCATTTCAGTATACCCTCTACATCCTACATCCCTAACAATTTGTTTTACATATTCCAAACGTGGCCTGCCTACACAATTTTTCCCTTCTACCTGTCCTTCCAAAATTAAAGCGACTATTCCAGGATGCCTTAGTATGTGGCCTATAAGTCTGTCTCTTCTTTTAACTATATTTTTCCAAATGCTTCTTTCTTCATCTATTTGCCGCAATACCTCCTCATTTGTCACTTTATCCACCCATCTGATTTTTAACATTCTCCTATAGCACCACATTTCAAAAGCTTCTAACCTTTTCTTCTCAGATACTCCGATTGTCCAAGTTTCACTTCCATATAAAGCGACACTCCAAACATACACTTTCAAAAATCTTTTCCTGACATTTAAATTAATTTTTGATGTAAACAACTTGTATTTCTTACTGAAGGCTCGTTTAGCTTGTGCTATTCGGCATTTTATATCGCTCCTGCTTCGTCCATCTTTAGTAATTCTACTTCCCAAATAACAAAATTCTTCTACCTCCATAATCTTTTCTCCTCCTATTTTCACATTCAGTGGTCCATCTTTGTTATTTCTACTACATTTCATTACTTTTGTTTTGTTCTTGTTTATTTTCATGCGATAGTTCTTGCGTAGGACTTCATCTATGCCGTTCATTGCTTCTTCTAAATCCTTTTTATTCTCGGCTAGAATTACTATATCATCAGCAAATCTTAGCATCTTTATCTTTTCACCTTGTACTGTTACTCCGAATCTAAATTGTTCTTTAACATCATTAACTGCTAGTTCCATGTAAAGATTAAAAAGTAACGGAGATAGAGAACATCCTTGTCGGACTCCCTTTCTTATTATGGCTTCTTTCTTATGTTCTTCAATTGCTAGTGTTGCTGTTTGGTTCCTGTACATGTTAGCAATTGTTCTTCTATCTCTGTATTTGAACCCTAATTTTTTTAAAATGCTGAACATTTTATTCCAGTCTACGTTATCGAATGCCTTTTCTAGGTCTATAAACGCCAAGTATGTTGGTTTGTTTTTCTTTAATCTTCCTTCTACTATTAATCTGAGGCCTAAAATTGCTTCCCTTGTCCCTATACTTTTCCGGAAACCAAATTGGTCTTCTCCTAACACTTCCTCCACTCTCCTCTCAATTCTTCTGTATAGAATTCTAGTTAAGATTTTTGATGCATCACTAGTTAAACTAATTGTTCTGTATTCTTCACACTTATCTGCCCCTGATTTCTTTGGTATCATTACTATAACACTTTTTTTGAAGTCTGACGGAAATTCCCCTTTTTCATAAATATTACACACCAGTTTGTATAATCTATCAATCGCCTCCTCCCCTGAACTGCGCAGTAATTCTACAGGTATTCCGTCTATTCCAGGAGCCTTTCTGCCATTTAAATCTTTTAATGCTCTCTTAAATTCAGATCTCAGTATTGTTTCTACCATTTCATCCTCCTCAACTTCCTCTTCTTCCTCTATAAAACCATTTTCTAATTCATTTCCTCCGTATAACTCTTCAATATATTCCACCCATCTATCGACTTTACCTTTCGTATTATATATAGGTGTACCATCTTTGTTTAACACATTATTAGATTTTAATTTATGTACCCCAAAATTTTCGTTAACTTTCCTGTATGCTCCGTCTATTTTACCAATGTTCATTTCTCTTTCCACTTCTGAACACTTTTCTTTAATCCACTCTTCTTTCGCCAGTTTGCACTTCCTGTTTATAGCATTTCTTAATTGCCGATAGTTCCTTTTACTTTCTTCATCACTAGCATTCTTATATTTTCTACGTTCATCCATCAGCTGCAATATATCGTCTGAAACCCAAGGTTTTCTACCAGTTCTCTTTATTCCGCCTAAGTTCGCTTCTGCTGATTTAAGAATTTCCTTTTTAACATTCTCCCATTCTTCTTCTACATTTTCTATCTTATCTTTTTTACTCAGACCTCTAGCGATGTCCTCCTCAAAAATCTTCTTTACCTCCTCTTCCTCAAGCTTCTCTAAATTCCACCGATTCATCTGACACCTTTTCTTCAGGTTTTTAAACCCCAATCTACATTTCATTATGTATATATATAAACAGTTTAACCTATGATTTTTTTTTTTTTGAGATTAAGGGATTCGACTGCTATCGTTATTTAGTCCTAATGGAAATATGTAGCGTATGAAAAATGTCATACCTGACCGGGATTCAAACCCAAGACCTCCTCCTGAAGATTGATCTGTACTTTTTAAAATTAAAATCTGTTGAAATTGGGAAGATGTTAAAAGTATTTTATATCTATATTGTGTTTCTTTGTCTAGAATAAGAAATATTGTTAAAAAAATAATAAGATTAATTCATTTTTAGAAATGTTTCTTTAACTTACTCAACCTTAAAAATTTTAATTAAGTAAATTGTTTTGTAAAAGTTTTTAATTTACTGACTTTTAACATTTCTTCTATATGAATATTTATAGGAACAGTAATGAATTTGTTGTTTTTTTTTTGTTTTTTTTTGTCTTCAGTCATTTGACTGGTTTGATGCAGCTCTCCAAGATTCCCTATCTAGTGCTAGTCGTTTCATTTCAGTATACCCTCTACATCCTACATCCCCAACAATTTGTTTTACATACTCCAAACGTGGCCTGCCTACACAATTTTTCCCTTCTACCTGTCCTTCCAATATTAAAGCGACTATTCCAGGGTGCCTTAGTATGTGGCCTATAAGTCTGTCTCTTCTTTTAACTATATTTTTCCAAATGCTTCTTTCTTCATCTATTTGCCGCAATACCTCTTCATTTGTCACTTTATCCACCCATCTGATTTTTAACATTCTCCTATAGCACCGCATTTCAAAAGCTTCTAATCTTTTCTTCTCAGATACTCCGATTGTCCAAGTTTCACTTCCATATAAAGCGACACTCCAAACATACACTTTCAAAAATCTTTTCCTGACATTTAAATTAATTTTTGATGTAAACAAATTATATTTCTTACTGAAGGCTAGTTTAGCTTGTGCTATTCGGCATTTTATATCGCTCCTGCTTCGTCCATCTTTAGTAATTTTACTTCCCAAATAACAAAATTCTTCTACCTCCATAATCTTTTCTCCTCTTATTTTCACATTCAGCGGCCCATCTTTGTTATTTCTAATAACAAAGATGGAATGTGAAAAGCTGAAGAGCTGAATGTGAAAATAGGTTGTTTAAATAATACAAATTAATGATATCAAAACTACATTTTATACAGAGTGATATTTTAGTCCTATTACCCAATTGTTAATGTCTGGTAATTTTTTTCTAAGAAAGGGAAATTTTGTTTTGTGACACGAAGTTAGTAGCGCTAAACCGGTATAGATAGGCAGTGTGAGTTGATTCTTCTTTAGCTGTGTAAATGTTTGTGCCATTTCCAGTCGTGTTACGAATAGAATGTCTTTTACAATAGAACAACGTGTTTTCATTCTTGAACAATATTTTGGTACGAAATCGTACGCAAGTGTAAAATAATCATTTCAAATTAAATTTTTTGGTGTTCCTCCAGCAGAAAAATGTAAATTTTTAGGCTAGCAAACCGATTTAGCGAGACAGGTAGTGTTTGCGATAGAAAACGTAGTGGTTGACCAACTTGCTTAACAGATGACGTTTTAGAGAATGTGAAAACAAGCTCAATTCTCCACGGAAAAGTTTACGAAAACGTTCCACGCAAGTTGGTTTGTCATATTCGAATGTTCAAAAAGCTGGTAAAAAAATTGAAATTGTATCCGTATCGCGTACGATTTAAATGTCTTTTGTAACAAATACAAATAGATTTTTTATTCCACCTAAATTTCCCTTTCTTAAATTACATTTAAAATTGGGTAACAGGACTAAAAAATCACTCTGTAGAACCCTACGATACTGTCGTTGCTATAAAATGGAGTTTTGTGTGAACGTTTAAAATTTTTTACAGATTTAAAAAAAATATTAAACATTATTTACTTTATAAAATTTTCAACAGCTTTTTTTAATTAATAAAATAATTTAAATTAGATAAAAATAACTTTCATCTTCGTTCATAATGAAGAGATTAAATATTATTTAGTAATACTAAGGTACTCTTTATTCTTTTTATTGCCTATAGAAGTATTTTCAACATATATTAAAATAAAGATATTGTCTGTAGTTTTTTTTTTTGTGTAGTTTCTTATTTCATATTAATCCAGTGTAAATAACAACTTATATGTAAGCTATTTATTGGTTGCAAGCATTAACTTGCCGGGTTGGTCTAGTAGTAAACTCGTCATCGCAAATCAGCTGAAGTCGAGAATTCTAAGTTTCAAATCCTAAAAAAAGGTAGTTAGTTACTTTTATACGAATTTGAATATTAGATCGTGGATGCCGGTGTTCTTTGGTGGTCATGTTTCAATTAATAACCGCACATCTCAGGACGGTCGGCCTGATAATGTACAAGACTTCATTTACGTTCATACATATCATCCTCGGACGTAATATCGAAATTAATAAATTACTTTAAAAAACTCGTAATTGTTTAACAAAATACTTTATCTTCCTGAAATTGCCTTGTTTTAGCTTACAAATTCGACCTTAAAGTACTATTGCTGAATTTTTTATTTTGTGTAAGCAAATTAGTGGTATTTCTTTTCGATTGCGTAGTTTACAATGTAAGATGTGTCATCTACATTTTCGTTTCTGTAATTGTTTTAAAAGATGTATATTACACATTATTTGAGTCAATCTTAAGTTCGGTTTTTACTGCTTGGGGCATAATGGGGATTTCCATTTAAATGTAACCCATTTCATCCAAATAAGGTAATTAAAACTATTCTAAAAGTCTATAACAATAAATATATTCCAAAAAAAAATACTTACGAATTTAATAGAGTCAGCAGACTTTTATCACCCAGAGATCTGCCGTATCAAAGTATTATTATGGATAACTTTTCTCATCGAACTTTTTAAAAATAAAAAATATGAACGATGGAATTGGAAACACACCTTATTTTTTATACACCGGCCTCATAAAAATCAATTTATTACAGATGCTCTAATTTTGATAAAAAGTTTTTAATTTCCGTACTCGCCGATAGATCATTACAATAGACATTTCTTTATAATTTTTAAAATAATATATCAAATTCATACGCTATCTGCTCCAAGTTAATAACACTGTTTTCCACCTGAAAAATGACACTTGCAGATGTAGGATAAGTTGTCATATCTTTTACCAAAAATTTTCTCAGATTTGTATTTGGATACATTAAATTTAATTTCTATGAACTGAAGGAAGATATTCTTAATTTTTGTTTAAATATTTAATTAATTTAAAGTTATATGAAGGTGGCAATTGAAGAGCAGAATGTTTATGTGGATAAGGAGATTTTCTGACTTATGTTAATTTGTCATGCATTATGAATCTTGTTTTATATTTAATTTTTCTATAGAATTTCTTTTCTCGTCTTAAATCTGTTTTAGATCTGTATTTGTTATCTATATGGAAACCCCCTGAAAAACTGTTGTGTCAGTTTAGTGGATCCTATAAAAAATGTAAACTAACTTTAAAAAAATGTATTATTATATACCGATGTACAAAATGTTTTTTTTTCAATTTTCCATTAATAACAGTGGTCTGTAAATTGGAAAAATATTTTGTAACAGAAACATCAATAAGTGATTTAAATCTCAGAATGAAATCAGCTTTTCTCAATCATCTATCATATTTCGTTCCCGTCTTTATAGCGCTATAGCTTTACAACGGAAAGTATCGTAATCGGTTCAGTTTGGACATATACGGTTTTCACCGGATCTTTACGTTTTGAGAATTAAAGTATCCAAAAAATCAAAACATCGGATGGAATTTTTCCGGATTTTCCTATGTACGCGCGCGCGTGTGTTCGGTACAACACCCTAAATCTCCTTATACCTCCAAAATTACTGGACCAATTTCGTAACTTAAAAGTTCAAGACGTTGAAGCTGTTCGACAAGGTTTATCTTGAAATTTCACCTGATTAAGGTCATATTTATGTTAAGCGCATTTTTTAAGTTTAAAACATGATAATATTTGCAAAAAAAAAGATTTTCCCAAAACTTCACCCCATCCTAGAAATTGTTGTTGTAGTCGTCTACTACGTTGTGACGTCACGGGTGAGCGATAGAATTAAATAAATGAATAATATTTAAAGTGTAAAAATATAAATCGGTATGGCTGGTCACGAACTTGATCGCCCGGATAACTCGGTACTTGATGCGTTAAGCCTAGCAGCTACACCAGTATGCCGACCGTAGAAGCGATATTTTTTCTGCGTAAGTTGTGAAATTACATTAATTTGGTTAGTTCCAACTGTCGCCGCTAGTACTGCTATACCAACGCTAATTAAATACGGTATGCACCTCGCGTTTTAGTTAGATTCATAGATTTAAAAAAACGAAAAAAGTATTATATTTAAATAAAGTGCTAAATATTTTAAATTATATTTTGTGTGTGTGTGTGTAAGCCGTGCATCAGAAACAACCCCACAATTGTAGGACTTTCTTGGAACGATGCTTTAGCCGTGTAAAGGGAAAGTTCTATAACATATTAAAAGTTCTTTAATACATTTTGTAATGTGCTATATATATTTTTAGTAGTTATATCTATTTTAGTGGTTATATCTATTTTTAATTTATTAAATTAAAAAAAAAAAAAAAAATATGAAAAGAATAACTGAAAAAAACGTACCTAAAATAATTGATAACTGAAGTCTATGAACACAAATTACTTTTATTGCATTTGATACGTATCTTTGTAGAAACCAACAGTCGTTACTCATCAACGAATCGTTCTGTCAGTCTTTGTAAATGGGACGCTGCTCAATTTGTAATATATTCTGGTGGATGCATCCTCCCAAAAAATCACTCACAACATCAAATGTTTTGAGAAAAAGTCAAGATTTTTCGATTTTTGGGGAAGTGATAATTTTGGGCATTTACATATATACTGAGCTTAATATAAAGTGCGTTTAGATTTGTAAAATTTTGAAAAAAAAACCCGAAAAAAATTATTAACCCCCCCCCCCACTAAGAAATATTGATTCCAAAATTTTATCAACAAATTACCCCATATATATACTAGTCTGTATAAAATTTCATGAAATTCGGTTTATCTAGTCAACTCTTATATATTCAGGTTCACAGGTTCAAACACGCCAACATACGTACGAACATTACCCCTTGTTTTTTTGTTGTTTGATATTCCTGGGTCATGAAATGTAGAGAAATAAAATAAAGCCCATTCCCAATGTTTTGGTTGATTAACTTACTTTCCATCTTGTTATGATTACAGGAAAATAAAAAATAACACCATGGTTTTTATAAGTCTAGCAATCAAATCTGATATTCATGGCTGCCGGATTATTTTATAAAGTAAACATGTGGCATTATGACTATTAATCAAATTCTTTGGAAAAATAATTGTAGAATTGTTTAAAGTGTTTAATTTTCTTACTTTGTTTTCGTCCGATGGATTTCGCAAGAAATTTAACTTTTCGAACGATGTAATTTTATTAAATTTTCGGTTTTTTTATTGATACAAACGGTTTTTATGTTAAATCATTAATTTTATAGTGAAAATTTTTAATAAAAATAATCTTCTTTAGTAAAAATTTCATCCGACATTGATTTTGTTACCTCGTTCACATTTATTAAGTATAATAATAAAATAATAATAATATTATTTTCTTTTTTACTTCTTTTACGAAGTAAAGGAAGTATTGCGATCACGAAAAATTTCGGTTTTCAGATTTCAACGTAAATATTCATTTTGACCATCCCTAAATCTATTTTGACTAGTTTCGGTTTGACGTCTGTACGTACGTATATATCTCGCATAACTAAAAAATCTTTAGCCGTAGGATGTTGAAATTTTGGATTTATGATTATTGTAACGTCTAGTTGTGTACCTCCCCTTTAGATTGCAATCGACTGGACCAAAAGTGTCCAAAAAAGTCCAAAATCAAAAAAATGTGGATTTTGGACTTTTTCTTAACTGAATTAATATGTCCTCATTGTAAAATTTTTAATGATATATCATAAGAGGTACTTATTTCCATTGATTATGTCAAAAAATTTTTAATTTATGAAATATTTGGATCTTACAAGGGGAAGGCAGATCGATTCCGACTTCTTTTCTTTTTCTTTTTTATCTTTTTTTTTTTTAATTTAAATATATTGATTTATTAATAATTATTAACTTCTGATTGTAAAACAATTTTTTTAATAAATAATAATTCAATAATAACGATAAAAAAAAAATTAATAGATATCAGAAGTTATTAAGGAAATGTAATTTTACGACTTTTCTTTTTAAAAAAATGTGTATATGTAATTTAATAAGCGTTCAAGGAAGTCATGTGGTTTTCACATCAGATTTTTAAAATGAAATAACGCATCTTTATCGATTTTTAAAGTAATATTCCATTCACCGTATCTGGTAAATTATTTCATGTGATTTTTAAAAAATTATTATACAGTATTTAATTATGATTTCCTTTAACTTTGTTTAAAATAGATGATTTTAAATAATTAAACAAAAAAATAATGTGTCACTTGGAAAATATATGAAAGTATTAAACTGTTCTGTTGTTCCAAATATATCCTTCTTCTTACAGGCTGCATTCATTCTGCCTTATTTATGGATTTTACGGTAAAAGGGAAATTTTCCGGAGGTGATAAAATAATAATAAATTGTTATTATACAAGAAAGTCATGTGGTATTTAGATCAATTTTTTTCTTGATGTTCTCACTACATAAGCTTGAAAATTGTCCGTGGGATATTTGAAATGGGATCTTGTAGCGTATGAAATAACCATACCCTCCCCGGGACTCGAACCCGGGACCTACAAATTAATGGACGAGACACTGTCACTTCGCTACTGAGCCGATCGCCATAGTGGAGCGTTTATTTTATTCTAATTTTATGTAACAATTAATTTTATTGTTAAATACTATAATAAGAGAAAATTGTATTACTGTAAAATATTTTCTCTCTAATTTCATTAACAAAAAAGTACTATGTATACAAATAGTACTTACTGATCGAAAACAACTGTTCTTGGCAAAAACACAGTTTGGCATGAAAATGGTGAATACAGGACCATATATAAGGTGGTGGGGTGCTTGCTTCACTTTTTCTAACAGGGCTTGAAAATTAATTTTCAGCTCACCCTCGTACATATCAATGCCACGCACGCACGCACGCGCGCGCTTGTGTATATGTGGGTTAGAATCTCAAATTTTTCGTACTTACTAGATAACATATCAGCAGCTAGATTTCATAAAAATGGATGTAAAAAGGGTAAAAGAGAAAGAACTTATGAGAGAGTGAAGTATGTGTCAGACAAAAAATATTTTCTTTTTCTACTCTCTTAAATCAAATTTCTCTCCTGTATCCTTTCTCGTGTATATGTATATATATATATTATTCCATATGTATATATTATTTTATTTCTTTTTTTTTTGTTATCCTAAGGCCTTTTGATTTATATCTACTACCTATTTAAATTTCTTTTTCTCGCTTAGTACTTCTATTCTATATCAAATGAAATAAAATATTATACAGTAAATATTTCCCTCAATCATCATTTTAAAATCGTTATATTTCAATTAAGCGAGAAATTTTCCTATCTCCGTTACTTTTTAATCTTTACATGGAACTAGCAGTTAATGATGTTAAAGAACAATTTAGATTCGGAGTAACAGTACAAGCTGAAAAGATAAAGATTCTACGATTTGCTGATGATATAGTAATTCTAGCCGAGAGTAAAAAGGATTTAGAAGAAACAATGAATGGCATAGATGAAGTCCTACGCAAGAACTATCGCATGAAAATAAACAAGAACAAAACAAAAGTAATGAAATGTAGTAGAAATAACAAAGACGGACCACTGAATGTGAAAATAGGAGAAGAAAAGATTATGGAGGTAGAAGAATTTATTTGGGAAGTAGAATTACTAAAGATGGACGAAGCAGGAGCGATATAAAATGCCGAATAGCACAAGCGAAACGAGCCTTTAGTAAGTAATATAATTTGTTTACATCAAAAATTAATTTAAATGTCAGGAAAGGATTTTGAAAATCCAAATTTTTGGAAAGTGTATGTTTGGAGCGTAACTTTATATGGAAGTGAAACTTGGACGATCGGATTATCTGAGAAGAAAAGATTAGAAGCTTTTGAAATGCGGTGCTATAGGAGAATGTTAAATATCAGATGGGTGGATAAAGTGACAAATGAAGAGGTGTTGCGTCAAATAGATGAAGAAAGAAGCACTTGGAAAAATATAGTTAAAAGAAGAAACAGACTTATAGGCCACATACTAAGGCATCCTGCAATAGTCGCTTTAATATTGGAAGGACAGGTGGAAGGAAAAAATTGTGTAGGCAGGCCAGGTTTGGAATATGTAAAACAAATTGTTACGAATTGTAGAGAGTATACTGAAATGTAACGACTAGCACTAGATAGGGAATCTTGGAGAGCTGCATCAAACCAGTCAAATGACTGAAGACAAAAAAAATATTTCAATTAATTTGTTACCAATTTTCATATGTTCATCTGTTTTTTCGCATGGTTTTATTACTTCCACGATTTTTATAACTTATTACTTTTAATTTATTGTAGGTGTTACTTTTTTTATATACAGAGTGTACCACGAAGTTCTCCCAGGACTTTCATAACCTATTCTACTCGTGAAAATAATGGAAAAAGTTTATATAAAGTATATCCTAAAATATTTCGTTTGTTGAGTGAAAAATTTCACTCGAATAGTTGGTACCCAGGTGAAATGAGGTCGTACGAAAATTTTTAGGAAAATTAAGAGGCAGAATTAGGAATTTCTTATACTTTTTGACCTGAAATATTGAATAAAATAAATCCCAGATCGTAATTGCAATAGTTAAACAGAAATCCGAGTTGAAAATCAATAAATTGCAGTAAAAAACCCTGTTTTTTTTAGTTTTGACGTATTATAACTTTGGTAAATATGTAATAAACACATGAAACGTTTAAAGAAACCCTGTAAAGGATTTAATTTTGAACAAAATTGTGTAAGATGCATTGAATAAAACAAAGAAACTTAGAAAAATTCGATTTGTATTTAGATACAACATATTACTACTATATTTGTCAGTAAAGTTCTTACAAACAAAAACCAAATTTCTTTTCTGGCCATGCGAAAAATCTGTAAAAACAAAATATATTGTTAAATAATTGTTAATTTACTTATTACTTTACTTTTTACTAACGTAAAAATATTAAGTAAATAAAATTACTTAGATAATAACTTTATTATTAATGAAAAGATACATAAATTATTTAAAATTTGGGGATAAAATAACAGCTAATCAACAATGAGCAATACTGTATTAGTATTTAAATCATTCTGTAAGGTATATTAAGAATATCTATAACTTTGAGCTGTTCTTTCGTTAGAGAAGATTTTCTGAGAATTTTAGTTTGAAAATGATCGGTTTGCCATTGAAGTAATGTTATACTTATTTACAACAGAATACTTTGATATGGTATTCATTTTGGGTGTTTGTAATGCTAATTCTACAGCTGCTGTAGTAGAATATGAAATAATTTTACCGAATCGTACGATTACAGATCTTGAAACAATTAGCTCTACTTTCAGTAATCTATAACAGGTTCACCACCTATTCATACCAGCTCCTTTCTTATCCTGTTTAACCTCCAGGAATTACCGTTCAGGTATTACTTCAGAGAATGAATGAGGTTGATATGTATGAGTGTAAATAAAGTGTAGTCTTGTACAATCTTAGTTTGACCATTCCTGAGATGTATGGTTAATTGAAACCCAACCACCAAAGAACACCGATATCCACGATCTAGTATTCAAATCCGCGTAAAAATAACTGGCTTTACTAGGACTTGAACGCTGGAAATCTCGACTTTCCAAATCAGCTGATTTGGGAAGATGCGTTCACCACTAGACCAACCCGGTGGGTTAAAAGATGAAACATTGGGATCGAAAAACACACTATTTTATGTTTGATATAAAACAGCTTTGTTAAATGGGTAATAAATACATAAAAAAGCCGACAACTTAGTTATAGGACTTTCTCGTCATCCGGATTTTTGCTGATGCACGGCTTACACCCACAACTTAATTTAAAATATTTATCATTTCAATTAAATATAATATTTTTTTGGTTATTTAATTCAATGATTCTAACTAAAGCACCCACGAATACGTATTTCATTCGCACGGGTATTTCGATACTATAGGCCACTTTAAATACCTTTTTACACTTTAAAAATTATTCATTTATTTAATTTTTCCAGTCAATTGTGACATCACAATATAGCGACCACTACAGTAGCTGTACGTCATTCAAGAGTTCTATCGTTCAAATCCTAGTAAAGGCGCAGTTAACTTTATACGGATTTGAATTCTAGATCGAGGATACAGGTGTTCTTTGTTGGTTGGGTACAACTATCATGATCCTACGCGATCACAATACTTCCTTTACTTCGTACAGGGTAGTAAAAATACTTTAAATTATTTTTATTCTTTTTTATTCAATTTCTCTTGGTTTAAAATCTATTCCGCTATGAAATTAAAATTCTTTTTCAAGTTATTTATGTTTTATTTCTTATATTATATATTTTTTTAAATAAATAATTAAAATAATAATATTTAATAAAATAATTACATATTAGCTTAAAGATTTCTAAATAGTTCAAAAAATAATAATAAAAATAAAATTAATAATTAAAATCAAATCATAATTTATTAAATAAATATATATATATATATATGCAAGTAAATGAGTGGATGTATTTAAATTCTGTTGAATTACATTTAATAATACATATAACTAATTATATGAATAAATTTAAATGCAGCATTTGGTGTAACTTCAATTAATCACTTTAAGCGGATTTATTTTGTCGATAAACCAAAGGAAATTAATTTACTCGTTTTTTTTTGGAATTTATCCAGGTTACTTCCAGTGGTTGGAAGTCGAAGATAGTTGTAATTTATGACAAACAGCATCCAAATTTATAATACCTGTATGTGTGTGAGTATATATATATATATATATATATATATTTATTCAACAATAAGATTGGTTGTATAAATGTATTACAGCAAAATGAAATATTGAGATCTCAAATAAGTCACTACGTAGATATAAAATAAATATAAATTCACAGATAAAATACTTAGAAAAGATATATTTTATTTAATAAATCTTCAGGTAAGCCAACCATTTTACATTATTATTATTATTATTATTATTACAAAAAATAAAACCCAAAACTATATATATATATATATATATATATATATTTCTTTTCTTTTCGGAATTCCCCCCAAAACAAAAACACTTTATTTTTAAAAAAAAATCGATGTATTTTTAATATCCAATAAGAATTTGGTGGGAATATGCATGTTTTAAAATAGCAGGTTATCAACAATAACCAGGTTGGAGAAAGAATCCGATAACACACTAACATGGTGTTTTATTCCTCCGCCAGGGCAACCCACTCGGAGGGCGTGTCTACGGCACTCCTCTGTAGCTAGTATTACTACTAATGTAATTATTGTTTGAAGATAAAAAACAAAGAAATTTTAAATTGTTTTTTAAACCTCCAGGAATTACCGTTCAGGTATTACTTCAGAGAATGAATGAGGTTGATATGTATGAGTGTAAATAAAGTGTAGTCTTGTACAATCTTAGTTTGACCATTCCTGAGATGTATGGTTAATTGAAACCCAAAAACTAAAGAAAACCGGTATCCACGATCTAGTATTCAAATCCGTATTAAAGTATTTGCCTTTAATAGGACATGAACGCTGGAACTCTCGACTTCCAAATCAGCTGTTTTGGGAAGGCGCATTCACTATTAGATCAACCCGGCTGGTTTGTTCGTACCAGCTATGAAAGATCTGTCCAACCCGACGCTGTTAGTGTTGAAATCATTGTCGATGCAGTTCAACTGTCAGTAAACGACGTATTTCTAATCGGATCGGAGTTTCACATTCGATGGTTTGGAGGATTCTTAAAACTAAATTTTAATCTTTAACTTAAATCTTATCAGCAACAGCCAATTTAACATCTACACCCAGAAGACAGTCCGCTTCGCGTGGACTTCTGCAACTGGTCGAATATAAATCTACAACTTTACAAGAATGTTTTGTTTACCGACGAGACGAATTTCACTCAGACGACGTCAATAACTTACGCAATGCACATACATACATACATACATGGGCAGAAGTATATCAATATGAAACAGTGGAAGGCAATTTTTTTCACTGATTTAGCGTCAGTACATGGTACGGCCTTCTTGACAAACAAATGTATGTACCGTTCATATTACAAAGTTCACAGTACCCGATATACTTAATGTACTTAAAACTAAATTTCACAACACTCTGAAATAACAGTTTTGTATCTTTATGAAATTCCCACACACACACACAAAAAAAAAACACTTAATTTTATAACCACTGGACCAGAAATCGATGTATTTTTAATATCCAATAAGAATTAGTTGCAAATATGGATGGTCCAAAATAGCAAGAAATATTGATACTAACTATAACGAGGTTGGAGAAATAACACACTAACATGCTCTTTTATTCCGGTAATTTTAAACATTCTACATATTAACATATACATATTAAAAATATAAAAGCATTATTTCCTATCATTATAGCTATAATCAACCAAGCTTAACCTACGCTCGCTTCGAGCGCTAACCTCGACTAATTAACTGTAATGTTTTGATTATTTAAATAATAAATAATTGTAATAATTAACTAAATTTATTAAACATTTATTAATCTAATTAAACTTAACCTGCCCGCCCGCTAACCTCGACTAATTGATAGTAGTGTTTTCATCATTTAAATCATAAATAATTTCAATAATTACTGAATTTATTATTTAAATATTCAAAACATTACTGCTAATTAGTAAGGTTAACGAGCGAAGCAAGGGTAGGTTAAATTTTGCTAGATTATATTTATAATCTATATTATCTATATATATATAAATATATATAAAAATGAATGTTTGTCTGTCTGTATATCTCTTATGCCTTCCTAAACCGTTCATCCTATAGCGATGAAACTTTGGAGAATGTTTGGACGCATGCCAGGGGAGGTTTCTGAATTAGTTTGGTTCCACTAGGTGGCGCTGGAGTAGAGATATTTCAAAAAATTGTATTTATGGTCCGATTTGGCTCATATTCAGAATATACAGTAGTTAAGTGATAAGAAATATTTTTGTAAAAATTAAATCCGCTAGGTGACGCCGTTGTCGAGATATTGTGACAGACTTTCTTTTTCTACATTTATAAAAGATAATGCTCGCATGTGTGTTCCGCTGTAGACTAAAAAACGACTGGACCGATTTATAAGCGGAAAAAGGGAGAATGGAAATAAGGGAAAACGGGAAATAGGGAAGAAGGGAAAATGGAAGAAGGGGAAACGGAAAACGGTAATAGGGAAGATGGGATGAAGGTTAAATTTTGTGAAGTTCCGTAATGTTCAGTTTTTTAATGTTTTATCAAACTTTCAATTGTATTCATTTAATATATATATATATATATATATATATATACTAAAATCTAGCAATAGCGAAGCATTCCCGGGTCTACTAGCCACGCATTTTTATAGATAAAAATGAATGTTTGTATGGTTGTACGTCTCCTATGCCTTCCTAAACCGTTCATCCGATTGCGATGAAACTTTGGTGAGTTGTTATGCGCACGCCCGCAAAGGTTTCTGAACTAATTTGGACCCGCTAGGTAGCGCTGGAGTCGAGAAATTTGAAAATTACATTTATGGTCCGAGTTGGCTCATATTCAGTATATGTGTTGCTTATTTATTTTTTTGTTTGTCTTCAGTCATTTGACTGGTTTGATGCAGCTCTCCAAGAATCCCTATCTAGTGCTAGTCGTTGCATTTTAGATTACATCCTACATCCCTAACAATTTGTTTTACATATTCCAAACGTGGACTGCCTACACAATTTTTTCCTTCTACTTGTCCTTCCAATATTAAAGCTACTATTCCAGGATGCCTTAGTATGTGACCTATTAGTCTGTCTCTTCTTTTAACTATATTTTTCCAAATGCTTCTTTCTTCATCTATTTGCCGCAATACCTCTACTTTTGTCACATTATCCACCCATCTGATTTTTAACATTCTCCTATAGTACCACATTTCAAAAGCTTATAATCTTTTCTTCTCAGATATTCCGATTGTCCAAGCTTCACTTCCATACAAAGCGACACTGCAAATATATACTTAAAAATTTTTTCCCGACATTTAAATTAATTTTTGATGTAAACAAATTATATTACTTACTAAAGGCTCGTTTCGCTTGTGCTATTCGGCATTTTATATCGCTCCTGCTTCGTCTATCTTCAGTAATTCTACTTCCCAAATAACAAAATTCTTCTACCTCCATAATCTTTTCTCCTCCTATTTTCATATTCAGTGGTCCATCTTCGTTATTTCTACTATATTTCATTACTTTTATTCTGTTTTTGTTTATTTTCATGCGATAGTTCTTGCATAGGACTTCATCCATGCCGTCCATTGTTCTTTCTAAATCCATTTTAATCTCGGCTAGAATTACTATATAATCAGCAAATAGTAGCATCTTTATCTTTTCACTTTGTACTTTTACTCCGAATCTAAATTGATCTTTAACATCATTAACTGCTAGTTCTATGTAAAGATTCAAAAGTAACGGTGATAGGGAACGTCCTTGTCGGTGATAGGGAACGTCCTTGTCGGACTCCCTTTGTTATTACGACATCTTTCTTATGTTCTTCAATTACTACTGTTGCTGTTTGGTTCCTGTACATGTTAGCAATTGTTCTTCTATTTCTGTATTTGAACCCTAATTTTTTTAAAATGCTAAACATTTTATTCCAGTCTACGTTATCGAATGCCTTTTCCAGATCTATAAACGCCAAGTATGTCGCTTTGTTTTTCTTTAATCTTCCTTCTAATATTAGTTTGAGGCCTAAAATTGCTTCCCTTGTCCCTATACTTTTCCTGAAACCAAATTGGTCTTCTCGTAACACTTCCTCCACTCTCCTCTCAATTCTTCTGTACAGAATTCTAGTTAAGATTTTTGATGCATGACTAGTTAAACTAATTGTTCTGTATTCTTCACATTTATCTGCTCCTGCTTATTTTGGTATCATGATTACAACACTCTTTTTGTAGTCTGATGGAACTTCCCCTTTTTCATAAATATTACACACCAGTTTGTATAATCTATCAATCGCTTCCACACCTGCACTGCGCAGTAATTCTGCAGGTATTCTGTCTATTCCAGGAGCATTTCTGTTAATCAAATCTTTTTTAGTGCTCTCTTAAATTCAGATCTCAGTATTGTTTCTCCCCTTTCATCATCTTCGACGTCCTCTTATTCCTCTATAACACCATTTTTTAATTAATTTCCTCCGTACAACTCTTCAATATATTCCACCCTCCTATCGACTTTCGTATTATATATCCGTGTACTATCTTTTTTTAACACATTATTAGATTTTAGATTATTTACCCCAAAATTTTCCTTAACTTTCCTCTATGCTCCGTCTATTTTACCAAGTTTATTTCTCTTTCCACTTCTGAACACTTTTCTTTAATCCAATCATCTTTCGCTAGTTATTATTAATACCTATATAAATCATCTGTTCTTATAACCACATGTTTAATAGTAACTTTACAGTGTTTCCAGTTTGGCTGCAAAAAAAAACTAGTCCATGTATTAGTTTATTTACAGACGTAGTATAGTATAAAGCATTTTGAATAATGGAACTCTAATTCTAGTGTAACTATTTTAATGAGGGTGTGGGATATATTATTGGGATTCAAACTGCTTTATCCATTCATGTTTTAATTCCAGATATATCTGATATCAAAATAAATTCATAAATCTTTCTAATCTCTGTTTGTTTAATTATGTATAATCTCTCATATACACAAACAAACGCATTAATTCATCTGTCTTTTGATTGGTTCGATTTATTTTATAATGGCAACATATTTAGTCCCGCGTACATTCACTGTTATCATTCACATAAATTCCAAAATTTTACATTATTTCCCTCCTCTGGAGGTTTTACGTTTTACATATCCCTCCATTAATAGATTGTTTAAACCTGGATGTTTTATACGTGATTTATAAATCTAGTTCTTCTGTTTATATGATTCTATTGTAATGTTATATTTGTTTTAAGACCTTCATTTCAAATTTTATTGATCGACCTAATTTTCAACGCTTTCTTGTAACATCATATTTCAAAGAATTTTTTTTTCCTACTCTTTTTGTTTTAGCATTATAATGTTCTACTCTGTATAGAAATATTTTAAAGAAAATCTTAATAAATTTTAGTTATATTTGTACTAACTGATTTCCTTTTTTTGTATTATAATAGCTGTCCTGTTTGTAATTTAAATTTGGTTATTTTAAACCAAAATACTTGGCGTTTATAAACCTAGAAAAGGCATTCGATAACGTAGACTGGAATAAAATCTTCAGCATTTTAAAAAAATTAGGGTTCAAATACAGAGATAGAAGAACAACTGCTAACATGTACACGAACCAAACAGCAACAGTAACAATTGAAGAACATAAGAAAGAAGCCGTAATAAGAAAGGGAGTCCGACAAGGATGTTCCCCTATCTCCGTTACTTTTTAATCTTTACATGGAACTAGCAGTTAATGATGTTAAAGAACAATTTATATTCGGAGTAACAACAGTACAAGGTGAAAAGTTAACGATGCTACGATTTGCTGATGATATAGTAATTCTAGCCGAGAGTAAAAAGGATTTAGAAGAAACAATGAACGGCATAGATGAAGTCCTACGCAAGAACTATCGCGTGAATATAAACAAGAACAAAACAAAAGTAATGAAATGTAGTACAAATAACAAAGATGGACCACTGAATGTGAAAATAGGAGGAGAAAAGATTATGGAGGTAGAAGAATTTTGTTATTTGGGAAGTAGAATTACTAAAGATGGACGAAGCAGGAGCGATATAAAATGCCAAATAGCACAAGCGAAACGAGCCTTCAGTAAGAAATATAATTTGTTTACATCAAAAATTAATTTAAACGTCAGGAAAAGATTTTTGAAAGTGTATGTTTGGAGTGTCGCTTTATATGGAAGTGAAACTTGGACGATCGGAGTATCTGAGAAGAAAAGATTAGAAGCTTTTGAAATGCGGTGCTATAGGAGAATGTTAAAAATCAGATGGGTGGATAAAGTGACAAATGAAGAGGTATTGCGGCAAATAGATGAAGAAAGAAGCATTTGGAAAAATATAGTTAAAAGAAGAGACAGACTTATAGGCCACATACTAAGGCACCCTGGAATAGTCGCTTTAATATTGGAAGGACAGGTAGAAGGGAAAAATTGTGTAGGCAGGCCACGTTTGGAGTATGTAAAACAAATTGTTGGGGATGTAGGATGTAGAGGGTATACTGAAATGAAACGACTAGCACTAGATAGGGAATCTTGGAGAGCTGCATCAAACCAGTCAAATGACTGAAGACAAAAAAAAAAAAAAACACACTAGTATTAGGTAACACTAAAAATGTTGAAATAAAATAATTATAAAATAATAATAATAAGTTACTGACTTCAAAAATAATAGTACTAAAATGTTTCAAATAATTATATATTTATTTATTAACTAAAGTTAAAGTATTTACAACAAATAACTATTTTTGAAGTCGGTACCAGCCAACACAAATTAAACAAAAAGTTACGTAAAGTTAGTTTCTCTATCGAACGTTAGGCGGTTAACCGGGAATCCCACATCTAAAATGTGATCTCACGAGCATATAACAGAGAGAGAGTGAGTGAGAGAGATTGAGTGTGTGAGAGAGAGTTTCTCACGATCATACCTCATATTCAGTTCGCTAAGGCATTTATACTTTGTGATAATAAATCTACCAAAGCATCTATAAAGTATTCTTATATCATAATTTTGTATTTCGCATTTTATTTTTATATTATATTTTTTTAGATTTAATTTCATTGTTGTAAAATTTATATTACCAATTTTACTTTGTTTGAAGCAGGATTTGTAGTATTATATAAATGATTTTTTTTTTTTTTTTTAACTTTTGATGACGCACCGAATTCAAAAATAGTTATTTGTTGTAAATACCTTTACTTTTGTAGTTAATAAATAAAAATATAATTATTTCTAACATTTTAGTATTTTTTTTTTGTAGTCTGTTTTAATATTTTTAAATAATTTGAATAATTTTTTCGATTCACTCTGCTACAACTTTGATAAAATTATCTACTGTGTAGATCAGTACGTACAAAATATTTCCCCGTAATTAAGGAGAAGTAACCTCAATTCCTCCCTATAGAGTATAAGTGACTTAAATAAATAAATAAAATTGACTTATTTTACGAGTAAAACGAAAGAAATATACTAATTATTGGTATAAGAGGAATTTTGGGCTATTATATTGGTATAATTTTGTATGAATTATACCAATATGTTTCTATTTTTATAACCCCCCCCCCCCAGAATTAAACGGCTGCCCCAAATAATTAACGTGGTCTTATTAACTGGATTTCACTGTATTTTATTTGAAGTACGAAAGTACTTTCTTTACACCAGAATTATCTGTTGATTTGGTTTACGAATAGTAATGTCAAAATCGGTCCAGAACTACTGGACCGATTTTGACCAAAATTTATCAGATTACTTCTTTAAATTGATCATTGATGCCGTTAATTTTTCAACTTAAAAGTCAAGGAGGTGAAGCTCTAGAGCAAAATCACCCCTCATTATCTCGAGATTTCACCTAATTAAGGTCATTTTTTCCTTAAAACGTTTGTTAACAATTAAAAAATAAAAAATATTTGCAAAAAATAGTTTGAAAAATCGCACCCTACCTCAAAAAAACTCTCTAAATTAGTGACTAAGTGAGCATACTGCGTCAATAGTATCCCTTTTCATCACAAAAAGCGCTAGTTCACAGTCTGCCATCTTGGAATTTCCCTTTTTTCTTATGGGAAATTCCATTTTCCCTCGTCCTCTTGGGTTGGCAAATATGAAATTCAACAAGGTTACCGAATTATTTTTTACACTTTAAATATTAATTATTTATTTTATTTATTTAATATTTCAAATGATGGTAGCACTGATGTATAACTGCTGTAGTCGACTGCTATGTTGTGACGTCTCGGGTGAGCGGTAGTTTTAAATAAATGAATAATATTTATAGTGTAAATAATGTAACTTGTTCTAGTTGGGTCTCGAAATCTATCGCCCGCTTGTCTTGGTACCCGGTGCATTAAGTCTTGCGGCTACGTCAGTCCTATGTATTAGTTAGTTAGCGCCAACCGTCGCCGCTAGTACCGCCAAATCCGTGCGAATTAAATACGGTATGCGCGCGCGATTTAGATAGAATCATTGGATTAAATAAACGAAAATCTATTATATTTTATATTTTAATAAACATTTTTAATTAATTTGTATTTGTATGTGTGTTTCTAACCGGGTGTTAAAAATCAGAGATTGTAGGAATTTCTACAACTGTTTGTCACCGGTTTTAATAGTTATTAATAAATAATATGTTTTCATTTTGTTAGAGGTTTTTTTTACGTCGAACGATTAAAGATATGATAAAAAAAAGATGTTTTGGTGCGGTAAAAGAATTACATAAATTTTTAGTGACAATGCCCATTGATGTGTAGGGGTAAAACGCCTAGATTTTATTAATGAGCGAATCAACCAGGGATGAAGATAAAAATTTATTATTAATTGAATCGTTTAAAGTAAATAACAAAATTAAAATGAATAAAAAAGAAAAATATTATCAGTGACGGTTTGATAAATTATACTCTTTGAAAGTTTTTCCTACGTAATTTATTTATATGTATGACATAGAAATATCACAAGATAAATATATAAAATATGAAATTGTAGTACAACATTTGTTAGCTATTATTATAAAAGAGTAGAAGAAGGAATCTTTTTTTCAACACTATTAATCCAATTCTTTCACTCAAGAAAAAAATAACTAAAAAATATTATAATAATGAAGTAAAAAAAAATTTCAGCGTTAAAGAGAAATAAATTGTTCCAACAGTAATTTTCTGGATCGATTTAAATCGTTTTGCTCACTCTTTCTTCTGAAATCAAGTATATCGTCTTACTTATTTTTTATTTCTATGCCACTTAATAAACTTTTTCTTTTATCATGGTCATCAATCTTTTACTTTACTTTTACTTTTATTTCTTTAAACTTATTTTTAATACAATTAATAATATTTCACTTAGTTTTAATAAGAGGTGTGTGTGTGTGTGTGCTTATTAAAAATATTAGACAATAGAATTGTTTATTAAATGTCCACTGTCATAGGAATAATTCATCCTGCTATTTTTATAATTTAAAATGCTAAAGCTCACTTTATTTTCTAAATTTCATTTGTGGGCACCGTAGAGCTATCAGTTACGAGAACGTGACTTAATATTTAACTGTGAAAGTATAACTAAAAGAAAGATGATAATAAAGTACGACATGCTATGAGTTTAAAACTTTTTTTTTCATGTAGTAACATAGTTAAGTGGATATATTTCAAAAAAAAAAGAAACTTTTTTAATTTCTTAACATAGAAATTATACAATTAAATCGATTCAGCGGTTTTTTTAAAGTTTTAAAAGAATATTTGTACACACTATAAAATACGAATCTTGATTTACGTAAAAATATTCGTATTTATCATTATTTTTTTATTAGACGTAAAAATACGTCATAAAATAAAGACTCATATAATTCTATTTATGAATGAAAATTTACGTACGTCATGAACAGTAGGTACAAAAATAAATCATTTTTATTTTGATCAGTAATTTTTTTTTATTGGGTGAACGTGGAATGAAAAAAAAATGTATTTCGGTATCAAACAACTGAATGATTGATCTATTGTATGAATAAATAGTCAGATATATTGTTTAACGTTTGATTAATATAAATACGTGAATACATTCACACGTATGCTTGTTTAATTTATTTCATATAAAGCTTAGCGAAATTAAAAGTTTGTCATTTATATACCGGTTCATATATATGTAACTTACCCATGACGTATAAACAATAAATAATTAATTTAAAAAAAAAAAAACAGCATTTGAATTTATTTCTAGAACGTTACGAGGAGATTTAATAATATGAAAGGTCATTACTATATGTGTGCGTTACTATATAAATGTTTATCAACGTTCCTATGTATGCGCTTGTGTGTGTGTGTGTGTGTGTTTATATATATATATATATATATATATAAATTTAGATTTACATTAGTTGGTTGAAAAACAATACACTATCTGAATATAAAATAAAATACATAACTATACAATGTTTTATACAATGTTAAAGCCCAGGAAGGGAGGAGAGACTATCAAGTGGGGATAAATGAAAGAGAGAGGGGAATGGCTATTGTATAAATGATATCCTGACAGATATGTAACGCTATAATAGTACCAGCCATAACAGAATACAAATGTATATTATATGTACAAATGTATATTACAAGTATATTATATGTACGCAAGATATTTTGGAAAATTTTTAATTTATATTTCTCAAAATTGGTTTGTATATTTTTTATTTAATTTTAATAAATTATTTTTTTTAATATATTATTTTTGTTATTTCATTATATCTGCATGCAATTAATATTAATTCCAGGAAAAATACTTAATATTTTATTTTCATTATCTGAAAAATTTTAAATGAATAAAAAAAAGGTTAACACTGGATAAATGTACCAAGAAAATTTGTATACATAATTCATTTGCTATAAGCAAATAATCTTC
Source organism: Lycorma delicatula (assembly GCF_047948215.1). Lineage (NCBI taxonomy): Eukaryota > Metazoa > Arthropoda > Insecta > Hemiptera > Fulgoridae > Lycorma > Lycorma delicatula. Next base: position 35,494,331 of record NC_134467.1, on the reverse strand, counting down.
GTGTAATTAATACACAAAATAATTTTTTTTGTAATTAAATCATATTTTAAATGGATATTCATTGAATATATGTGCTTTTTCACTTTTTCTTTTGAGTTTTAACGTGTGTAAATTTCATATTTTGCAAGTTTATTAATACTTTGAATATAAATATCATGTAAAATTTTCATTTTACAGTTAATATCTTTGTATACGTAATCTGTTTCTGTTAGATAAATTATTTATTTAACTGTACTGAATTGCCTAAAGCAGATCGAAATTGAATTATAGTAGAGAAGTTATATTAAACACGTATACAGTTCAAAGCGATTTCTAATATATATACGAGATACGAGTGTATAAAGTAACAAAAGAAAAAAATAAATCAAAATTACCTAAATTAATAGTAAAAAATTTTGCAAAAGTTCAGTTTCGTACTTTCAAGACATGTTTCTTTTACGTGTAAAAACATTAATTTGTGACAAATATAATATTTTTGACTTTGATGTACGATTAATTCTCTCAATATTGTTTAATTTTTACATTTCTTTATTGCTATTATGTCTATAAATTTTTTAAATTTTCTTACATATTTTTGTTGTTCTTCTCATAGTAATTTTGTTTGTAACATTATAAAGTATGTTAAGTATTAACACATTTTTTTTTCTTTTACTAAGCAGTATTTTGATTTTACATTAATAATACAGTCATTTTGAAACTTGTAAACTACAGAAACATAAGTTAATAAATTTCTATTTAAAAATAACAAATCTCTTCATAAATATTATGGATTTTATATACAAAACAAACGTGGTAACGATTTGAACGGAATATTCTGAAAGTCATAATCTGAAAAAAAAATTAGTGTGTTATAGCGATGGTCATAACTCCGGTCTTTTTTCAATACATCACTCTTTTGTGAATTTCCAAGTAAAAATAGTTTTTTTTCCGTAGGAGTAGGAAAAACTCTGACGACAAGTGCGGGGCTCTTATGCGCTAAAAAAAACCTCCCCCTTTAGTCACGCAGGGTAATTCACATGGTATGTACATAACCCCTCCGCAATCACCTAGGCCCTCTTGCCACCGAATTAGAATAGCCAGAGCGAAGTCCCCAGGGATCATCGGCGAACGACAACTCCGAGGAGCCCCCGCCGCCCACCACGTAAGACTGGCCATCCATAGTTGTCCGGTTTCGGTTTCTCCGGCTCAGATTAACTTCCACCCGCCCTCTCATCAACTAAAAATAGTTGTTTCCGACTACGATTCACGTTGATGGCGACCCGAATGTTTTCGAAGTTTTCATCGGTTTCAAATATCTGTAGGATGTTCTGATTGCTGATAATCTTCATTCAACATATCTTCTTCGGTTTGAAGTGTAAAAATTACTGGTAAATAAGTTTTCTTATTCCTTCCGATTCTTTTTAGTCTTTTTGAATCGTTGCGCTTGTAAAATTCACTGTACCTGCGAAGTATCTCCAAGAATCTTGTATTCTCGCATATTGACTCGAAAGGGTTCCACCTAAACTCTTCCAGCTGCAGAAGCGCGAACTATGACATTACCCACCCACGAATTTAATTCGCGTTTTTTAAGGGTCCTCATTTATATCTGAAAAAATTTATCTTATTCTTTTATTCAAAGAAATGTGAAGAATATTTGGTTGAATAATTTGGGCTTTTCATTTTATTTAAATATAAATTTTTCTTCCAGAAAAAAAATTAAATGTTTTCAAATTACGGTTACGTTACAGTAAATTTTATACAGCCTCAAAGTCGTTTTTCATATCAAAATTGCATCTGGCTTTGTCACTAAAGTTTTTATATTGCAAATTTGGGTGTTTCATTAACTGATGAATTTCCGTTCTCAAGAAATTAATGGGGATTTAATTACGTGCATTTATGGAAACCGTTAGTAGTGTGGTCAGATTCTTACATAACTAGAGTTTTTTTTTATATTTTAACACGTCAATTAAGTTTTCCATCATATATTCTAATAGCTCTTTTCACTTGTTATCTTATCCCTCAAAGAAACCCCACATTATTTTCTCTCAATAAACTCATTGCTGCACTATGTAATATAAATTTGGTTCGAATTGATAAGACCTTAACTAAACTAGATACTCCATACAGAACTGTACAATATATTAAACATGTAAAAACTACTTGGCATTTGGTTTGCTTGGAAATTTCTCCCACCAAAACCCCATTCGGTCGCCCTAAAGCATACGACCAAATGTCTGTGCCACAACCGACTACTGAGCCTCACAACAGTTTAGCGACTAGTATCTTCCAGTATAAAAACTAATGTTTCTCATTATTTTATGAAATCTAGCTGCCCATCGTAATCGTCAGAACAAAATGTTTTTCTAAGATAGGTTAAGGTATTCATCGCCACTTAGACAATCCTTGTACAGCCTTATCACAACCGTTTCGGTACAATTTTGTTGTTGCCCTTGTTCTAAAACATTTAGATTTCCCGGAATTAATTCAAAATTTTACTTTTTGTAAAACTCGACAAGATTTCAAATTATGTTCAAATTATATTAATCGTATCTTTTACTATCATCATTTATCGTCAACAAATCCATCCTTTTCCAACAAAATATCTTTTAAACTTCTGAAATTATATTTTTAAAGTTCTACTCAGATATTTCTTAAAGATAAATGTCAATATCCAAGATCTTTGAATCAGGCTTTTAGTTACAGAAAGATTTTAGAAAATTTCTTTGCTATTTCATAAGATTTCCATTAAAATTCTGTTCATAAATAAATCAGAACTATAAAATTTGTATCGTTTCAATTAATTTTCAGCTAATATTTAAAACTAAAAATAATAATTCATAAATTTTAAAATAGTAAAAATAATTATTATTATTAATACAACTCCGGAAAAATAGATGAATGATACCATATTTGTGTATTTTTTTCTCTTTATTTTATTATGATAGTTATTTTATAATATATTTTTTTGGTATTTATTTTAATTGGAAAGATTTTCATTTAACAACGCTTTTAAAAATATAAAAATAGAACTGTATAATTAGATAATACAGTATTAAAGTAAAGGACGTATAAATACGTCAAACTGTAATCCTTTTTCACTTGTTTAGGAAAGAAGGGCAAGATATATTTTTAAATCTTTATTAGTCTCACTTAAAAGTTCTTCGACCGGTATATTATCTAGTTTAATTTTTTATTGCGTTCAATCTTTTTTCATAGCCTAATAAATAAGAGAGTTGAAACTATACTTAGCGGTTTTGTTCAGATACTTTTATGTTTCTTACCGACAGTTAAATAAGTTTGTATAAATAGATAAGTGAAATAATTAGTTTCATGATGAAAGTTTTGATTTCTTGTAAAGAATTATATATTAACTTTCATTGTTATGTTTTGTATGTTAGTTTTCATTAAAAAATAAAATAAAAATTGATTTTTCTACCTAATGTTTTGATCGATTTCTGTAAATTAGTTTTTCGAACATGGCACCTTTTGGTATAATAACTATTACGAATAATTTTACCAAAATTATACTTTTTTTATACATATACAAAGTGATTATCAGGTTATGCAGAAGGAGCTCATTCTACATATAAAAATAAGAAAAAGTGCATATAAACATAGGTTCGGAAATGCTTCGTTAACGAGTTACAATTGACGAAAAATTTCGCCCAGATTTTATCTCTCTAGTGAAAGGAAGCTATACAATCTTTCGGTGCATAAATGTAAGCTAATTTACTGGTTTCATATGAAATTTGATCTGAAAAAAATGTTTCCGAGAAGTATAAATATTAGTATATTTTTTAGAAAACCGTAAAAAGCTGGAGTCGATAAATGCACTTTTTTATTTTATGACTTTAAATAACTTTGTTAAATTGCCAATAAACAGATACAACTGTTTAATAAAACTTGTCAGAAATTTATTTCTAAACAGAATAGTATAAATATAATAAACAGAAAGCGAATACCAGCTATATAAAATTATTTTTATTTAGAACAATACAAAGCAAAATTTAACTGGCTTATATTTTATTTATTTTTTAAGAGGATTTCTCGCAATCTATTCCACCTTAGAAATTGGTATTGGGTGATTTTTTTTATTTCTTTTTATCATTTCGACCCCTCCCCACTCTAGCTTACCTGTGTTTGTCTACCAGCGAAGCTCCAAATAAGCAAATATTTCGGTCTTTTACCAACGTATTTGTTATATGTCGTAATTCACCGGAGAATATCGACCGACATTTGCCAGATATCGATTTTTCATTGTGAAATATACATTATATTTATGTAATGTACATTAATTTTCAAAATGTAAAAATTTTTAAATATAAAATTTAATCGATCTGGAACAAAATTGCAAATTGTCGGATATATACGTCCTTAACTAAATTAAACATTTCTAAAATTTTGTAGATTTTCATACGTTCTTATCGCCTTCTTGTGTTATATTTTTTAATTTCTTAATTTGTAAACGTTATGTTGTTAAATAATATGAATCTGAATGCTAGATATTAACACCGGACAGGTTTGAGTTACTAAATTCGTTTATCTTCACCATTTTGCTATCTTTGAATGTAACGCTTACTTCGTAGTGCAGCTAAATCCATTCTTTGTCCCTCTCTTTCTCTCTCTTTCTGTCTCTGTCTATACTTCTCTATTTCATGATAACAACAATCATTATTCTGTCCTTTGTTAGGAAGCATTTGATTAATTCGAAACTGTTAACAATAGATGATCGATTGCGAAGTATGATGAATGAGTGACTAGGTGACATAGAAAACTATCCATGTATGAATTGACATTCAAATAGAGCTAAGTGGGAAAAGGATTCAAAGAGAAACAGATAAAATTCCAGTTCTCCTTTCACCAAAATGAGTTTGTCCATCGGTTATTACGACAAACCATACTTAATTTTCCCATTGATAAATGTATTCTGGAAAATAAAGAGTAATTAACTTTTTTATTTCGAAAAAGAAAAATGGTAGATAATCCTCCTTATTGGAATGTAAAAATTATATTATCCAATCAAATGACCAGCCGAACTGCCAACCATACTGGCGTAAGTCATAGCGTCTCGACCTTTCATTCGGATGTCACGGGTTCGAATCCCAGTTAGGTATAACATTTTCACACGCTATACAATTTTCGTTTCATCTCATCCTCTGAAGCAGTACCTAACGATGGTTAGAGGCTAAAGAAAAGGGTACTTACGTATTAACGCCACCACAGCTACAGCTTTATTTAAAAACAAAGTAGTTAATCGGTTTTCGGTGGAAAATGGGCTGATATAAGTTTAACATAGATTCAAAACAGTCTCTTTATTAATTTTAATAAATGATTAGGTTATTTACATTTATTTATTTTTTAAATATAATTTAACCAAACTTAACTTACGCTCGCTTCGCTCGCTAACCTCGATTAATTAACAGGAGTGTTTTCATTATTTAAATAATAAATAATTGCAATAATTACTGAATTTATTAAATAGATACTCAAAATATTACGGTGTTAATTAGTGAAGGTTAACGAGCGAAGTGAGCGTAGGTTGTTTGGTTAAATTATATTTATAAAATAAATATAAGTAACCATTTATTAAAATTAATAAAGAGACTGTTCATTTTCCACCAAAATCCGATTAACAATTTTGTTTTTAAATAAAGCTGTAGCTGCGGTGGCGTTAATACGTAAGTACAAAAAAAAGTATAAAATCCTGAAAAATAACGAAATTATTTTTTGAATTCATCAATTTTCAAAGTATTCATCCAGTTTTCTACCTTTTTTTCGGACCATTCTTAAACACCACCAAAGCAACCGGTCCTCGGAATTAAGCAATACTCAAGTCACCTCGGGGTGTTGTGGCAGCAGTCTGCCCTCTCTGTTTAACCTCATGTTCAGGTCTTCCCATCGGGGTCTTCCTAGTTTTATTAAGAAATGACGGCCGGCTTCCCCTTCTGAATAGCCGGCGCTCACATAATGAGGCTCCCGGCTGTAACCTATCAGTTCCTATCACTTCATCACTCGCGGTCCTCTCACACAACTGGAGGGTCCGTAATGCTGTAAAAAAAAAAAAATTAAATTTTTTTTATGTAAAGAACGTTATTGACTTCAATTTTGTATATTGCCGACATCTACTTTATGATTGTGGATAAATCCACTGTCATCATATGGTTATGATGCGTTAGTGCAGCTCATGTTGGGTTACCGACACCTGTGCCTTATGTCTTTTCTTCTTGCTTACAGTGTTTTATTCACATAGCCGTAATGTGTGTACTCTTTAGGGCTGCATTTTCATTTTCTTACGAGATTTTCCAGACATATATAAAACATTTTACAAAAAATCATTTCACATTACATAAGCTCATATTAATCTCAGCAAAAAATCTTATTTCAGCATGTTCTATTCATATTACAACATAATAGGATACATTATTACATATTTCAGCAAGACTTAATAACACACACACACACACACACACACACATATATATATATATATATATATATGATATGCTCATTTATTAACAAGGGGCTTGATCATCTCCCGGCGACTGATGCCATGTGATTCCACCATGGTTATTCTTTACATATAGACGTACATCTAAAATTCTTACGCATTAACTGAAAGACCGTGGTTATTAACATTCGCCAGAGCAAGCCACAGGTTTGGCTCATTCAATGCAATTGTTACAAGTACAATTACATTTCATATGCATATTACATATCAATTCATATTGTACTAACCCTGAAAAAGATCTTTTGTCCGTTATTTCTTCGTGGACAGTTTTTAAGTGATTGTGAAAGCTGCTCCTGAATGATCCTTTGCAAGTTAAAATTTTATTACCGTAAATAAAAACTCGTCTTATCTTTTTCAACCTTTTTGAAATAATTCAATATATCTGATATTTTAGAATAAAAAAAAATGAATATTATACAAATCGATATTTTTAGCCGTATAAAAATTACAATAATATCTGATGAGTAAATACTGTAGACTGTGCCACGAAATAATAAACATGGTAATTGGTTCTGAATTTCATCCATCTAATCTCAACACACATTTGTTTACGTAGACACCGTAAACACAAGTCGATTATGGACTTCATTTTTCCTGTTTAGCCTCTAGGAATCACCGTAAGGAATTAATTCAGAGTTTGATATATGACTGTAAGTGAAGTGTAGTCTTGTACAGTCTCAGTTTTGACCATTCCTTAGATGTGTGATTAATTGAAACCTAACCACTAAAGAACACCGGTATCTGCGATCTAGTATTCAAATCGGTATAAAAAGTCTTTACTAGGATTTGAACGTTGGAATTTTCGACTTCGAAATCAGCTGATTTCAGAAGATGCGTTCACCACTAGATCAACCCGGTCGATTCAATTACACACTCCTGCTGTCTGATAAAGACTGGTCCACTACTGGGCCCACCGCACGCACCGATCGGACAGTGCGCAGTGCACGTAAATGTCTAGTCAGCATATCACGTGTTCTTGTACGTTTACACTCTACTCAGGCAACAGTGTTACCAGATCTTTCTCCGGTATTTTCATCTTTCTGTGTACTTTTTGCTTGCATTAAAATCATTATACCGGAGTAATATAAAAGTGTTATGTATAAATTAAATGTTTAGAATCGCATAATTTTCTTTTAAAAACCGATAAATCCTATTAGATAGGGAATCTTGGAGAGCTGCATAAAACCAGTCTAAGAAAAAAAATACTGTGACGTCATAGGTGAGGGAGTAGAATTAATTAGAATAAAACTTAAAATGTAAAAATGTGACTTGGTCTGGCTGGGTCTTGAACTCGATCGCTTGGTTAACTCGGTGCCTGATGCGTTAAGCCTCGTGGTTATACTATTCTGCGAACCGTGCAAGCGGAATTTGTTTTAAGTTGTGGAATTATATTGGTTTAGTTATTGCCGCTGGTCGCCCTTAGCACCCCCACACCCGTGCGAATTAAATACGGTATGTGGGCGCATTTTAGTTAGAATCATTGAATTAAATAAACGAAACAATATTATATTTAAATAAAATGATAAATATTTGAAATTATGTTGTGTGTGCGCGCGCGCGTGTGTGTGTAAGCCGTGCATCAGAAACAACCAACATGTTGGAGTTTCCCGTCACTCGGCTAGCCGCGGGGAAAGTCCTACATGTGGGTTGTCAGCTTATATATATATATACAGGATTATCATAAAAGAATGGTGCGGTTTTAGTAATTCATAGGAAGATTGTAGGGAAATTTCTAGATGTTATATTGGTATCCCTGAAAGCCTCAAACACAAAAGTTTGTTTATCAGCAGTTGTAACTACAACGTCAGTTCTTGTATTGTTGTTGCGGTGAGTTTAGTGAGTTACTATGTTCTCGGATAAAGAAAAAGCAAAGTGTGTTTTATTGAATGCCAAATTAAAATCCGTAATTTTATTTCAACGTGCGTTTCGACGGGAATTCGGAAGAGATCCGCCACACAAAAATAACATAACACGTTGGTTCAAACAATTCGAAGAAACCGGATCGGTTAAGAAACAGAAATCAACCGGCAGACCAAGTGTACCGGACGAAACGGTTGAACTAATTAGACGATCGGCAATTAGAAATCCTGGGAAGTCAATCCCCCGTCGAAGCGTCGAATTAGGAATTCCAAAATCAACAGTTCACAAAGTTTTACGTAAAAAATTGAAATTACACGCTTATAAAATCCAGATACTGCAGGAATTGAAACCCGATGGTGGTGTAAAACGTTACAATTTCTCTGTTGAAATGTTGAGCAGAATAAGTGAAAACGAATCATTTTTAGATGATATAATTTTTATAGACGAAGCTACATTCCATGTGAATAAATGTGTTAACAGACACAATTCAGGAATATGGGGCTCTGAAAACCCACACGCAATTATTGAGAAACAACGCGATTCGCCTAAAGTTAATGTTTGGTGTGGTGCGATGAAAAATAGTGTAATACGGCCTTTCTTCTTTGCTGAAAAAAAAAACAATTAATGGAGTTGTGTATCTTGACATGTTAACCTATTATTGCTTTCCTCAGCCGGATGAACTCGAAAACATTCATCGACTTCATTTCCAACAAGACGGTGCTTCCCCGCACTTCATGCATCCATCGGTCACGGACGCTTTGAACGAAAAATTTGGAGATCGATGGATAGGCCGGCAAGGACCCGTACTTTGGCCTCCAAGGAGTCCAGACCTAACACCGTGCGATTTTTTCTTGTGAGGGTACATCAAAAGCGTTGTTTATACAAAAAAAAAAATCGCGACCTAAACCGCTTAAAAACAGGATTAATGAAGCAGTGACAACCATTAACGAAGAAATGTTAACTAATGTCTGGAGAGAAGTTGAGTATCTTTTGGACATTTGTCGAGCGACTAAGGGCGCACATATTGAAATTTATTAATTATATTAAAAAAAATGTTTGAGACGACAAATTTGAAAAATAAAAAAACATAAACTGTAAGTAATTCTGTTTCAATTTAAACCATGTTCAAAACCGCACCATTCTTTTATGATAACTCTGTATAAAACTAATTCCAAATTACAGTTAAAGAAATTAAATACAATTACATCGATTTGAAATTCCATGAATTCATATGTAAAGCATTTGAATTCATGGAATATATAGCATTCATATATAAAGCATTCATATGATAAATAAAGCAGTAAAAAAACAAATTTAAAAACTGAATGTAAAGTAAAAATAACTTTTTTGCCGTATTAGCGTAAGGTACCAGTATTTTATATATATGTGTGTGTGTGTGTGTGTGTGTGTGTGTGTGTGTGTGTGTGTGTGTACATAATCTTTTTAGAAACATCTAAAAGTGTAAAAAATTAAATAACTTTCTATATTTACATAAAAAAAGTATATAGGCAACCGGGCGTTGTGTAAATAAATGCACGCATTAGATCTTTTGTAAAGGGAGATTAAAGGCCATGTTACAATATTTGTATACCTTTATAAACGTATGAGTAAAGGACACTAATGAGGGAATAATAAATTATTCAAAACCTTGTTTATATATCACAGGCATTATTTTATACAAATTGTATGTGTATATACATACATTCATTTATGTGTGTGTGTACACTTTTTAATTCAAGACGGAACCTCAGGAGAAATATCTCTGTTTCAATCTCTGTATTTTATACCTTAACGGTATAAACCGTTAGGGTGAGTATATACCTTATACTCACTCTTAATGAGTATATACCTTATACTCATTTTAGTAGGTATAAAATATTTAGGTATTTTTTTTTTCTTCTTTTGTAATTAGACTTTTTATTTTATATTCCAATTATTTTTAAACAATTATAAATAGATAAATAAATATATATATATATATATATATCTTGTTAAAAACTTAGGTTTATTACAAAGCATTTTAGATACTGAAGCGTCTAGCGTGTGTGTGTGTGTGTGGGTGTGTGTGCGCTCACACACACACACACACACACACACAGAGAGAGAGAGAGAGTGAGAGAGAGATTGAGAGAGTTATTCCAAATTGCACGGTAATCTCTCGAAAGATGATTTTATAGTCATAAATAAGAAGAAAAATTCATATAAACGTAGGTGAGAAAACGGTTCGTTAGCGAGTTTCCGGTCGCAAATTATTTAACCCTGCTTTCTGCTCCTTCTGTAAAATTAAACCATACTAAATATGTAACAAACGTTCAGATGTTCTACTAATGAAAAAAAAGAAGAACGTTCATTAAAAATAAGTTCGTAAACGATGTTTGCTAGTGTCGGCTGACAAATGATTTCTCCCTCATTTCTACGCCTTTGGTAAAATTATATCTTTATTTTTGGATCCAAATTAAACAGAAAAATTTATTGTTTTTTTTTTTTTTTTTTTTTTTTTTTTTTTTTTTTTTTTTTTTAATGAAATCTGATCTTAAAAATTGAAAAAATGGATAAGTGTCAAAATGGGTCAAAATTTTTTTTTGAAAAGTTGGGGTCAAAAAATACATGTGTTGAGTAATATAACTATTTTAAATATATATTTGTATTTAAATACATATTATAAATATATATATATATATATATATATATATATATATATGTTTTAATAAAAATTGTAGAACATTTTTTCTGAGTAAAGCGGTATAAAAAAAAAATCCCTTTGGTACGCCGGAAGGCGAGGGTAGATTTCACCCGTGCTAAGTAGGGAATAAAATATATTTCCACCTTAAAATTAAAAAAAAACTTCAATTTACTCAATACGACAATGGTTGCATGTGAAAAAATGTTTTACTTGTTTAGCATACATTGTATTGCATACATTATATTGTAAGAAGATGGGCTCTTCTTACAATTCCAGCAAACTTTTTGAGTAATATAACTATGGTAAATATATATTTGTATTTAAATACATATTATAAATATATATATATATATATATATATATATATATATATATATGTATTAATAAAAATTGTAGAACATTTTTTCTGAGTAAAGCGGTATAAAAAAAATCCTTTCGGTATGCCGGAAGGCGGGGGTAGATTTCACCGGTGCTAAGTAGGGAATAAAATATATTTCCACCTTAAAATTAAGAAATACTTCAAATTTACTCAATACGACAATGGTTGCATGTGAAAAAATGTTTTACTTGTTTAGCATACATTGTATTGCATACATTATATTGTAAGAAGATGGGCTCTTCTTACAATGCCAGCAAACTTTTTGAGTAATATAACTATGGTAAATATATATTTGTATTTAAATAGATATTATAAATATATATATATATATATATATATATATGTTTTAATAAAAATTGTAGAACATTTTTCTGAGTAAAGCGGTATAAAAAAAAATCCCTTTCGGTACGCCGGAAGGCGGGGGTAGATTTCACCGGTGCTAAGCAGCGAAATGAAAAGAAGTTGAGAAGTGTCCATAGACTGGCATTGCTGCGTGTAGCTGCTAGTTACTGTACGGTATCGTATTACGCGCTGTCCGTACTGACCGGGGTCCTACCCATAGACCTTCAGATAAAAGCCAGAACCCTCAGACACAGCGGTATGTCGAAAGAAGAGATGGAAGGGATTATAGAACAAGAATGGCAAGAAGAGCGGGCAGGGTCCAGAGTGGGAGAATGGACCAGACGCCTAATCCCTAATATTAAAACCTGGAATAACAATAGACTCGGAGATGTCAATTTTTACATGACACAAATACTGTCGGGGCACGGCTCTTTCGGTCAGTATCTGTATAGGATCGGGAAGAGAGCCACCCCGCAGTGCACCTATTGTCCAGAGAACGACGATGCCGAACATACGTTGTTCATATGTCCAAGATGGGCCGTTAACAGAGGTCAAATAGTAATTAATGGTCTTACACCAGAAAATCTCATAAACCGGTTGGGGTACAACAATGAGAACTGGGAATGGTTCCGCAGGTTCGCCGGGGAGGTCCTGCGGGCCAAAGAGGATGAAGACAGAAGAATGGGAGTATAAACAGTAGGGTAGGGCGGACAGTCACTCCATGGAGGGCCTGTACGCCTTGGTGTTCGGGTACCTGAGAAGGGGGTGAACTCCAGGGGAGTTTGAGTTTGGGTTAAAATAAAAGACCAAGTCCCGGTCGGCGGGGTCGTCCCTGCGGGAGCCTAGGCTCTTTGTGGGGTCGGCGCTGTCGATTAGAGGCCAAAGGCGTAAAGACCGAGTCCCGGTTCCCTGCTGAGGCGCTGGGGGATGGCATAGCCGGACCTTGGCTCTAAAGCGGGGGATTAGAGGCAGGCAATGTAAAACAAAAGATCCGAGACCGGGGAGGCCAACCTGCCGTGCCGGACGTATAGCCGGCGGGTGGGGGACGCCTCTTTTGAGAGTAAAAGGACACTCTCCCCGACTGAGTATACTTAATTGGATATCCGGTCGGGGAGAGTAGAGAAAAAAAAAAGTAGGGAATAAAATATATTTCCACCTTAAAATTAAGAAAAACTTTAAATTTACTCAATACGACAATGGGTGCATGTGAAAAAATGTTTCACTTGTTTAGCATACAAGCCCATCTTCTTTTAATTCCAGCAAAATTTTGGTCATCTCTTACCGTAAGGGTTGATCATATCAAAAATTGCCACAGAAAAACGTTTTAGGTAATTTTTAGCGGACTAAGGACCACTTGAAACCGATTCGATACTGTGCTTATTACGGAAGGTATGATTTTTTTATCTTCGAAACCCCATATTTTCCACTCTCTGGGCCAATGGTTGGTGATATCAAAAAACTATACTTATATGAGTTTTTGGTCCTTTTCCAAAAGGAAATGGAACTTTAAACGAGTTCGATATTTTACTTAATAAGAAAGTAAAATAAATAAATAAATAAATTCGAAAAAAAACCCTCCCATTTCCACTCCTACGGTCCAATTTTGTCCGTTAACGTACTCGACCGAGATTTTTAGACAAATTATTTTTAAGGAACAGTTTGAAAGTGATTGGCCCAAAATTACGGCAGTTATGTTCAGAAGAAACTGAAATTATATATATATATAAACTTTGAGCTGACGGTGGTTTTGGGGTCTGATTGATGTGAATTGCAAAGATATGTCGAAATTTTTCGGAAGTCGAATCATGGTACCCATTACTATAGCTTTCTTATGAAATCTACCTACTAAATAAATTATTATAATTATAAATTAAAATCATTTATTTATTAAAGCTTTTAATTCAAAGTTAAAATGACAAAGTTGGGTTTATCAGACTCCCTTTTATAATAATAAAGCGTGATTAAATGCGGTCCTTTTTACGACATATACTATATTTGTACATACACTATATCAAGATTGTTAATGTTGACGAGTAGGTGATTTATATCTAGGTAGTTGTTTATATGACGACTCGACGTTGTTGTAAAAGGCTTTGTAATGTCAGTCCCGATTAGACTAATGCAAAAGATTGTGATGTCAAAGCAGTTCATTTCAAACGTTCTATATCTAGTTTCTATGTCCTTATGTCCGTGTGAAATAATTTTATTTGGTATTGTAAAGGGCATAAAGGAACATGGAATAATTATTCTCTCAACTATTTAATTGATAAAAATCATAAAACTCCAAAGAATTACAATTAATCTTATAGTATTTTGTTTTATGAACAAAGGGTTTCACGAATTTTTCTCTTTTTTATAACATACTACTCGTGAAAACAATAGGAAAATTTTCATATAAACATATGTCTCTATATCTATGTTTTCTTAAATTTTTTTCTAATCAGTAATGCAAACCATAATTTTTATACATGTTTATTAATCATTTAACAAAATTATTGAACATCAAACATAAAAAAACAAATTTTTTATCCCAATTTATTGATTTTCAAAGCAGATTTCTCAAAAACTACTCCATATACAGTTCTGGGACCTGTTTTATTCGATTTTTTAAGTCATAAAACATAAAGAATCTTAAAATTATTCACCTTTATTGTTGGGTTCCTTTGTTAGTCTAGTATCTCGAGAAGAAGTAAATATTTTTATACAAAGAGTATTACAAACTTATCCTAGTATTTTCATAATCTATTCTGTTCGTGAAAATAGTGGAAAAATTTCATAATAAACATATGTCCTAAAATATTTCGTTTGCGACTTATAGCTAGTGAAAAATTTCGTTCGGTTTTCAGCTATCCCGATGAAATGAGGTCGTACTGAAACTGTTAAGACGTTAATTAAAAGTCACAATTAGTGATTACGTATGATTATTGACCTGAAAAATTGAATAAAATAGGTCCCAAAACCGTATCTTTAGTAATTATTGAGAAATTTGGGGTGAAACCAATAAATAGGGTAAAAAATCCTGTTTTTTATATTTGTTCCACAATAACTTTGTTAATCGGTAATAAACACATAAAACGTTTAATTAAAACTTTGAGAGATTTTAATTGAAAACAAAATGGTCTAAGAAAATTTGAATAAAACAAAGAAAAGTTAAAAAAATTCGAAATTTATTTAGAAACATTACACTAGACTAATGTGTACGAACCAGTTTATAATATATGTTCAAAAATGAGCATAATAATGAAATCAATAATTGTGTTCCATAAATAATGTACTAAAAAATTCAGTACGACCTCATTTAATTGGAGTAGCTGAAATTCGAGCTAAATCTTTCACTAGCCGTAACTCGCAAACGAAACATTTTAGAACAAATGTTTATATGTACTGTTATATTATTTTCACAAGTAGAATATGTTATGAAAGTCCTGGGAAAACTTCTTGGTCGACTCTGTATTTCCATATAAATAAATATGTAAATGTTCATTTGTTCAAAATCTTAAATCTCCGAAAGTTCTTCATCGTTTTCTATCACCGTTTGACACAACATTGCATTCGAATACGCCCGTGTTTTTATATATCCACTATTTATATACCTAAGATGTCATACCTGTGACAGGTAAAAACGATTTATTTTAAAAACAGCGGTATCTGTGGGATGTAAAAACAACACATACTACACTAAGTATTTTACGATTTCATTTCAATGTTTCCAATATCTGTGTCCGGTATAGGCTAAAAAACTATTTAACCTATATACGCGCGGGGAAAAAGAGAGAAAGGGAAAATCCGAAAAGGGAAATAAAGAAAAATCGAAAAAGGTAAAATGGAAGAAGGGTAAAATATTGAAAAAAATGGGAAAACGAGGAAAAGGAAATAGAACGGGGAAAAGAAAATAGGGAAGGGTAAAGGGTAATTGAGGGAAAGATAAATGGACGAAGGAAAGGGAAGGAGAAATGCGGAAAATGGAAAGAGGAAAACTAGGGGAACGAAACTGAATATGGTAAAAATGAAAATGGGGAAAGAAAAATGGGAAAGGGAAAAGGGAAATGGAAAAATAAAATGAGAAAAGGTAAGGGAAAAGGTATGTTTTATTCAAACTTTCAATTGTGTTCGTTTAATCTATATATCTATATATATATATACTATTTTATAAAGAAGAAAATGGTTTTATTGTTCAGGATAACCAAAAAAAACTACTCGATCTTTTTGCTACTAAATTTTTACCAATAATTGTTGGCATAACCGAGAAGCTTTCTGCTTATATTTCATTTCAAAAAAAACATCTGTGTGTGTATATCGTAGTGGAGGTTAGCCGGTTGAAGAAAAAACTATAATGAATTGAATTAATGAACTGTGGACAGGGTTTGAACTGAATTATTCCAAACAATCGAGTGAATATTGTTACATAATAATAGAATTAAATAATCTATCTATACCGTTGTATAAAGAGGAAGAGGGTTGTTTTGTTCGGGATAATGAAAATAACGATCCGATCTATTGCTAGTATATATATATATATATATATATATATATAAATGACCAAATATTACCACAATTATTAAAAAGAAATGAATGCATAATAACGATATGTCAAATGAACAACTCAGATCTATGTTAGTTTATATTATTTTCATACAGATTCATTCGAAAAAAAAGATTTGCTCTTTACACGCACTTGATTAGAATGGATGAAAAAAATTGACGAGATGATAGATAGAGGTAAAAAGAACATTGAGTGGTTTACACAAGTGAAAAAAGTTCTCTTAATTGCAGGGATATATCCAACAGATATAAGGAACACAGATGCTTTTAGGAAGCAGATCCAAATTTGTGAAGGTTTTCAGAAAGGAACCAGAGAGTGCAACAGTAAGAAATGGTCGCAAGAAAGGAAGTACGTTGCAGCGGCAAGGGTAAAATCTTTAATACAGGATGCAAAATTTAAGTTTTGAGAGTGATGGCTGATTATACAGTATTGATTCGTCAGAGGAATGGGGATTTTGTCCCCATTCCTCTGGATAAAGCCAGAGAAACACGATTACGTTCCTCTGGATAAAGCCAGAGAAATGGGGATGAAAAAAGCTCTAGAGCATAAGAATAAATTTCTGTGCCACAAACGGCTTTTGAGCCTTGAAACAGTTTAGCGACCAGTATTTTAACTAGTTCCTAAACCTAACCTAAAAGCGTGAACGGAATAAGCATAATGCCATGTACAATTCGCTTGCGTGTCCCACGTACCACTTGTGGTATATCACTAAAATGGGTAACCGCACCCCGTCAACTATTAAAACATATACGTCTATCCATAATTAAATTTATTTCGTTAAAGACAGCAATTCACTGCCACGCCTAGGGCGCTGAATGCCAGCAAGTACCTGTCCACCATTAAATTGCTTGGAGCCTTAATCTCTCTGTTAGCTTCGTACAGCAGCGTTGTAGGAATTTTTCCCCTTAGGTAAATTACTGCTGTCCATTGAACAAACCAACCGCATCAAGGAACTCCCACACGGTCCGACAATGCGGATCTCGCCGCATTGACTCGTCGTTTGTGAGTGGCTAATTTTCTCCTTGACCTCTAAGTTCCAGGGTGGCCTGAGTTCTGGCCCCTCCAAGCGCTGAGCAGTCGAACATCATGTTCGACAGTACTTCCTCGCAGACGCACAGCTCACATCAACTGCCAGACGGAACCTAAACAAATATTGGTTTAAATTTACATGGTTGGAGAGCACTCGGGCTCCCGGTGCTCTTAAAAACGAAGGAGAAGAATACCATTCCCCCAGATTCTATATAAATCTATACTAGGATCTTCCCTTAGTATTGGCGTGCCATTCTTGCTGCCATGCTTCCGTCGCGAGGCTGTAAAGCCTCCTCCACAGGGAGATGGAAAACTGTTCGAAATTTAGAACCGGTGCATTGAGATCACCGTTCTGCTCCAGTACAGGCCTGGCTCGAAACCGCATCACAATTACCTCGTTTTCCCTGACTATTCGAAATCTCTACATGAACGGGGATATACGGAGAGAGTTACAAGTGTCTTCATTACTTGATGATATTTGGTTAGCTGTCATCTCTCCCGCCACCACCCCATTCAGTCGCCCTAGAGCATAGACCAAATGTTCCGTGCCAAAAAACGGCTACTGTGCCTCAAAACAGATTTGCGACCTCGTTATTCCTAATGCTCCTAGTGAGCTCCTATCTTGCGTGAGCGGTTAAGCTGGGTGCCGTATAGCACCCGCTTACGTGTCCCTACGGCTCACTTGTCAAATTAAAACTAGATCGGGGAGGCGCACCCCTTGTTACAAATTAAAACTAAAAAAGTTACTAGTTAAAATGACGGCAATTTAAGCCGCCAAGCCTCGGTCGCTGTCAGCCAGCTAGTGCCTGTCCACCATTTAAAGCGCTTGGAGCTTTTACTTTCTGGTGGCCAGCCATTATTTCGGATAAGGACTACCCACAGCTCCGCTAAAGGAATCAATAAATCCCATTTAAATTTAAAATCTAACGATGACGGTTGAACATCGCAACCTCATCGAGGAACCCCCACATGGTCCGACAATGCGGCTCTCTCCACATCGACTCGCCGTTTATGAGCGGCCAGTTTTCCCCCTGACCTCTAAGTTCCAGGGTGGCCCGGTCTCTGGCCCCCCCAAGAGCAGGGCAGTCGAACATAAGATGTTCGTTCGACTGGACCTCCCCGCAGACACACAACTCATCAGCCGCTAGGCGAAACCTAGACAGATATTGCATCAAATTCACATTGTTGGTGAGCACTTGGGCACCAGACGCCCTTAAAAATGAATTCGAGGCATACCATCCCCCTAGATCCTGTATAAATCTATACAGGGATCTTCCTTTATTCGTGGTGTGCCATTCATGCTGCCATGCATCCATCGCGAGGCTCCATAGCCTCTTCCGCAGGCGGGAAATGGGCAACTGAACGAAATTTGGACCCGGTGCATTGTGATAGTCGTTCCGCTCCGGTTCTAGCCCGGCTCGAAACCGCATCCCAAATACCTCGGTTTCCCGACCTCTTCGCAACTTCCACATGGCTGCTCGAACTTTCACCACTAAATCGATTGGGAGAGCCTTTCCCAATACGATGGTAGCCTCGTAGGAGGTTGTTTTAAAAACACCAGTGTTTTTTCAGAGCCTATTAAGGCTCTGCGCTGGGCACTCCTTAAATTTTGAAGCAGTGCTCTATTTCTATCCAACCTATGCGCCCAGACAGGCGCCGCGTATGCGATCATACTCTCGAAGACACCTCGATTACTTGATGATATAAAACTATAAAGGTTAACTGTTACAAACATGTGGAAAGGATGTCGCAGGAACCACTACCAGTCAAACTAGAAAATTATAGACCGCATGGTAGAAGAGATAGACCATTACGTAGATGAGTGCCGGGACAAGGTTTTAGAACGTAATCGTGTTTGTAAAAAGAAGGAGAAAGGAACAGCATAGTTTGAAAATAAAGGAGAGTTGAAAGAATAATGAAGTCAGCTAGGGATTAACAATGAAATGTGGTCTATACTAGCGCTGATGTCGAGGGGGGAAAAATCTTTAATTTCGTTTATAATTTTTGGAATTTGAATTAATTTTTTCACAAAATATTAGAGATACGTAAGATTTATTTTATTCAATTTTTCACATCAAGAAACTTCCTTAATTAATTTTGATCCCAAGAATTTCATTATGAATTTATTTCATCCGAGTAGCAGAAATCAACGCGAAATATTTCTCTAATCGTAACTCGAAAATAAATCATTTCCATTTATATCTTTATGCATATTTTTCTTCTTATATAAGTATACAAAATCATTTTGTGAAGGATTTTTATTCAATTTTTAATCATTCTGTGATGTATTTATCTTTTTTATAACAGCTTATTATAGCTTAAAATGTTATCCATAAATTAAATCCTTGTAAACAAAAACCTCTTTAATATTTAAAAAATATTTTTAAGCTGAAAAAAAAATAAATAAAAAAAAATAAAATAAAACCGTGTTTAAAAACAGTGACAGTGAAAATGGGTTTTGTTGGTGTTATGGGAAGAGAGAATGTGTTAACATTTTAGGGGGAGAGAGAGAGAGAGAGAGCGAGAGAGTAAAGTTTTAGCAGATTAAATGGCTTGGATATTGAGCGCGTTTAATTCACAGCTTGATATCATATATATATATATTTCGTAATATGAAAACACTGGTACCATGCAGTGAACATAAAAATGTACTTTATGAAGCATCTATTTTTAACTTCTCTATTTTCCATAACTTAATCTATCTTATTTATCTGTTACGTATACACATATACATATACAAATATATATATATATATATATATATATATATATATATATATTGGCTCCATTATATATATGATAGAATATTGGCTCCATTTGGGAGTACCAAAAAAGATTTTTTTTTTTTTGTTATTTTCCTCTCTTATTTTAACTGAAATACTATTACGTATTTTATAACTTAATTATTTTGACTTTTTATTTACTAGCACTCAAATGAAATTTGATATGATTATTTTACTATTTAGTTAAATATATAAATGGATTAACCATCCTATCTTATCAATTTGTTTTATATCTAGTTTTTTTTTAAATAGATAACTGTATTTAATATTTATGCTTGACCAAAGTGATTAAGACCCTACAATTTTTTACTAAATATTTTGAAATACAATTTTTTATAATCATATTACTTAAATAAAAAGAGAGAGAAAAGAAAAACTACTGGCATAATGAAGGGATTAATTAACTATAAAGAAAAGTGGAGAAGATACATAAATATGCTGTCAGACATAAATATATATATATATATATATATGTGTGTGTGTGTGTGTGTGTGTGTGTGTGTGTGTGTGTGTGTGTGTGTGTGTGTGTGTGTGTGTGTGTGTGTGTGTGTGTGTGTGTGTGTGTGTGTGTGTGTGTGTGTGTGTGTGTGTGTGTGTGTGTGTGTGTGTGTGTGGTGCCAAATGCAATTACAGTTACCGACTAGCCAGTACTGATATAGCAGCAATGTAACCCACGGGGTTGGTCTAGTGGTAGTTCCATCGTTCAACTCCTAATAAAATCGGTTATTTTTATACGAATGTGAATACTAGATCACGCATACCGGTGTTCTATGGTGTTTGGGTTTTTCAATTAACCACACATCTCAGGAATGGTCGTACTGAGACTGTACATGACTATACTTCATTTATACTCATACATATCATCCTCATTCATCCTCTAAAGTAATATCTGAACGGTAACTACCAGAGGCTAAACAGGAAAAACAAACAGGAAAAATGTAGTCTGGAGTAGAATCGAATCGACCATACCTGAGACGTGTGGTTAATTAAAACCCAACTATCAAAGAGCCGGCCTCCGTGGTGCGAGTAGTAGCGTCTCGGCCTTCCATCCGGAGGTCCCGGGATCGAATCCCGGTCAAGCATGGCATTTTCACCCACGCTAATTGTCAGTCATTACATTGTCTGAAGCAGTACCTGACGGTGGTCCTTGAGAATAAAAAAAAAAAATTACCACAAAGAACAACGTATCCATAGTCTAGCATTAAAATCCATGTAAAATCAGTTGATTTTACATGACTATAACCTTTGAAGTGACTATACACTATGACATGCCTTTACAGTGACTATAACCTTAGAACTTTCGAGGGATGGTTTTAACCACTCAGTATATATATATATATATATATATAAACAGACCCGGCAATGCATTGCTAGATTTGAGTGTGTGTGTATATATATATACACACACACACACTCAAATCTAGCATATACATATATATATATATTCATATGCATATATATCCGATTAAATGACCATAATTAAACATTTAACATTAACAAAATGAACATTACGGAATTTCACAAAATTTAACCTTTCCCTTTTACACTTTCGCCTTTTCCCACTTTCCCTTTCTCCCTTCCCCCTTCCCCCTTTCCCTTTCTCCATTTTATTTTGCTCCCTTTCCCCATTTTCTTTTCCAATTTTCGTTTTGCAATATTATCTTCCCATTTCCCCTTCCTATTTCTTCTTTCCCACTTCCTTTTTCTCTTTTTTATCCTTTCCCTTTCCATTTCCATTTTCCCCCTACTTCCTTTTTACCTTTTTATATTCCTTTTCTCCCTTTCACCCCTTCTGTTTTTAGAAGAATATGTTATTATCATTACGTAGAAGATAATGGCTCCTCTTCTACGTAAACACTCACGAAGTCTCTTCGTTAAA
This sequence comes from Lycorma delicatula, assembly GCF_047948215.1. Classification (NCBI taxonomy): domain Eukaryota; kingdom Metazoa; phylum Arthropoda; class Insecta; order Hemiptera; family Fulgoridae; genus Lycorma; species Lycorma delicatula. Next base: position 35,472,346 of record NC_134467.1, on the reverse strand, counting down.
TTGTTTGACGTAACATCTCAACTGGAATTTCCGCAATTGCTTCACGGATCTTTGCCTTCAGTTCTTCCGTTGTAGCAGGTCTACTGTGGAACACTTTGCTTTTAAGGCGACCCCACAAAAAGTAATCGCAAGCTGAGAGATCAGGCGATCTGGGAGGCCATCAAAAGTCACCGTTTCGTGAAATGACCCGTTGTCCAAACAATCGGCGTACAGCTACCATCGATATTCGTGCAGTATGTGACGTTGCTCCGTCTTGTTGAAATCAGGCTGTGTTAAGAATCGGTGGAAATTTCTTTTTTGTTCCACAACAAAGGTTTCAAGCACGGCTACGTAACGAGCCGACGTCACTGTAATCGCAAGACCGTTATCATCCTCAAAAAAATAAGGGCCTATAACACCATAAGATGACATAGCACACCATACGGTCACTTTTTGGCTGTGCAACGGACGCTGGTGTAGCTGAATAGGATTTTCTTGTGCCCAGTATCTGAAATTTTGCTCGTTAACAAATCCACTGAGGTGGAAATGCGCTTCGTTTGACATCTACAGTTCGCGAACAAACTCTTCGTTATCATTTAACTTCTGAAGCATTACATTACAGAATTGTGCTCGCACAACTGCATCGTTCGGTTTCAGTTCCTGGACGATCTGCAACTTGTACGAATGGTATTGCAAGTCCTTCACTAACATTCTTCAAACACTTGAACTATGCAATTGTAATGATACTGAGAGACGACGGATTGACCGATGTGGACTTCGTGTGACAGCATCTTGTAAAGCTTGAATATTCTGTGGTGTACGGACGTTTCGCTCACGGCCTGGAGGTTTCTTTTTCATTGCCGAACCGGTTTCCTCAAAATTAGATATCCGTGTTTTAATTGCATGTGCTGATGGAACACGGTCGTACCGTCCCAGATTAAAATGACGGCGAAATTCTCTACGCGCTCCCTTCACACTGTCATTGTTTTTGTAAAACGCTTTGATAGCAGATGCACGTTGCGCACCGCTCCAAGGATCCATGACAACTAAATGGCAGGTTAGGTTAGAGAGGCTGGCGCAACTTATCAAGTGATACCAATCGCCCACGGCTACCAACACAATTTTCAAAATTTCCCGTTTCTTTGAATCAGCCTGAATATTCACGAAATATACGATCATAAATTTTAGTAGCCTTAGAAATTCTTTTTCTTATCTGTAACCTCATCGATCTAGACATTATGAAAATATTAATAGAAAGTTGAAATTTGCAAATTGTGTATGGCTACTCTGATAAAACTTCTAGTTCAAGAAATAAAAATTTACAAAATGCTGTTTTCTTCGCGTGTTTATAGTTAACTGTGACTTACCGCCAAATTAGACAACTTTTGTATTTAGTAAAACCACATAATAAATATCGATTGTAAAACTTTATATCGATACCGAAATATTCCTGAAATCATCAAAACATTATTACGTCTGTAAATATTCGTCAATTTTCTTTAAATTATAAGTTGTTAAATTATTTATTTAACAACATTATTACAACGTTATATTATTATTTAACAACGTTATTTTGTTGTTAAATTAATTTTCTTTTATATACATTGTGATGATAATTAAAAAAAAAAAAAAAACACATAGATAGACACAGGACAACATAGATTGATAACGTATTTCCCCCTTCAAATGGGAAACATTTTTTCCTAAAATATGTAGTTTTTGAGATTTTGATATGTCTCAAATTAAATGGATCACTCGGTATATCGATATATATATATGCGTTATATCGATATATAATAATATATCAGTATACATCTGACCACCACGAGACGTGTACTAACGAATCAGGATTTTCCGCTAGTGATCGGTACATTCCGGTGCTAAACGAAGCCACCCACACACAAAACACACACACACACACACACACACACACACACACACACACACACACACACATATATATATATATATATATATATATATATATATATATATACACACACACACACACACATTTATAATTATTTTATTTAAATACAATATTTCTTTGTTTATTTAATCCATTGGTATTCTAATTAAAATTATAAAATGTAAACTGATACGTAATTTAATATACGATATGCGCGCATGCATACCGTATGTAATTCACGAGTGTGTTACGGTATTTTTAGATCTGTAGATATTTTGTCTCGTAAACTTAATAAACTAATAAAATTAAAAATAATGTTATACAGAATTTAATGTTTGTCATACTAATTAAATAATTAGATTTAAATAATGGTATATTAAATTTCAAAATAGAATCTACGTTGTTAGATTGTCCGTAAGCCAGTTAACAACATTTGTAACGTGCAGGAAGTATTTTAGGGGATTTGTATGTTTTATTTTTAATAAACATGGAAATTCTTACGTTTATATTTAATTTCTGTGAACTTTATTTATAGCTTTATACTCAGAATTAAATGTTCTACAAGTCTTGTTTAAAATTAATCGATCCCAATTTTTTATGTGTGTTGTTCTACCCCAATTTTTTGTGTTTTATGTTAGAGTTCTCAAAAATTACTAAATATAAAGTTCTGGTACCTATTTTTTTTTTGTTCAAGATTTTAGGTCAGATTTCATAAGACCACTAAAGTTACCCCCATATTTTTTGTAATAAGAATTACAGTCTGGTACCTAAGACGCATAAAATAGAGTGAAATAATTCGCTAGCTAGCACTCGTTGATTAAGCGTTTTCGAAGCTAAGTTCATATTAAATTTTTTTCTTTATTAATACAATTAAAACACGTCTTGAAAATTGTTTACATCCATAATGAATCACTTTGTATATACAAAGAGCATACAAAATATATATAGGTTACGAAAAAATTCATTAATCCGGTGATTAAGGGGCTGGTAAGGCTGAAATACAAGATCGGATGTTCCAGGCTTGGCAGGGTCGTTGGGATCGTTCGTTCACCTAGCGGTGGATTCACCGCCTGATTCCGCAGGTAAAGCCATGGGTCAGCCGTAGTTTTGGCGAGATCTGCTGTTGGTTGACCCAGTTCCTAACTGGTCACGGCGTATTCCGGGTATATTTGAACGCACGAAAGCGGGCTGATGATCCCTTTTGTTTATCCTGCGAGGAGCTCGACACTCCGGAGCCTGTCGGACCTGGAACAGGGAGCGCTTACAATGTAAGTTGATTACTGAGCCACTTATGGTGGAGGGTATCGTAGGTTGAGGTACAATTCCGTGCTATATCTGATTTTACCACACGGGTCCTTCAACAGAATGATAGGGCTGCTAAGGCAACGAGGGGATGAGGGACATCTTCCTGCTGAGTTGCTATTCGTTTGTGCATGCACAGATGGGAAGCAGTGATTTGTCACGGGGACTCTCTCGTCCTCTTATAAAAAAAGATTTAAGTCCCGGCGAGAATGCTCCTTTGGGTGTTCTCGTTTGAGGCAAACAAGGCATAAAGACCGAGTCCCGGCTTCTAGGATGGGGAACAGGAATGGCATAGTCGGGCCTGGTAACCCTACTCTGGAAGTTACAGGTAGGAATCAATAGTTAAGATCCAGCCGGCTTATAAAAGGACCCTCCGGGTTATGCTTAACTGTGGATTCCGATCCGGCTAGAGGGAAAAAAAATCCGGTGATTATGTATGATTACTGGTGAATTTGATTAATTGTCTCCAGTGTTGGAAAATGACATTTATAACTTGTATATTTAACGTTAATTAGACGAGGTTAGCGAGTATAGGTTATGTTTGGTTTCATTTTAAACTTCCTTTTTTTTTACGAGGGTTTCTCGAGGGTTTTGAAGTCGATAGTTCAAAAGTTCAAATCCTAGTAAAGGCAACACTTACTTTTATACGGATTTGAATACTAGATCGTGGATACCGGTGTTCTTAGATGGTTGGATTTCAATTAACACACATCTCAGAAATGATCGATCTGAGAATGTATAAGACTACATTCCATTTACACTCATCTTCTGAAGTAATACCTGAACGGTAATTCCCGGAGGCTAAACAGGAAAAATGAAAAAAAAATTCCGTAAGTCAGAATTGTGGTTTTGATCTGCAAGTTAATTAACCGGAAGATTCATAATTAATAAACCAAAAGATGATTCAAATTATTTAATGATCATTCAAATAAATCCGTGTGAAAAATTTTAGAAAATAAATAAAATTCAAGAGTCCCATTTATAAATCATTACTAATACTTATAAATAATTCTAAAATTATATAAAAAACATCGCATTATTAGAAAAAATTGTAAAGTAATTTAAATAATTTTTTAATTATGTTTTATTTTTTAATTATTATTTAATTAACAGCACTGTTTTTTAGCTTGAATGAATGAATATAGTACGTTATATATATTTTAATGCGAAAATTTGCTACCAAAATGAATTTAAGTTGAAAAAAAAAATAGCCAATTTTACCGAGTAAAGTAATAAATCGACAGAAAGGTATTGAAGAAAAGTGAAAATACTTGAACTTGAATGATATTTACACTTTGTATAAACAAGAAACGTTTTCTGTAATATTAAGAAAACGGGAAGTTTAGAAATAACGACATTTTAACGTCGTACACAAAAGGTTAAACCTCTCAATTTCTTATGACACATACATCATTTTATTCGCACCCAAAGTAATTTAGGTCTCTCTTCATGAGAAATATTTCCCTTATTTTTTTCCTTACCCTCACGTACCCCTTCTAGTAATCACACCCTCTCTTATTTTATTTTCTATATTTTTATCTCTCTCTATTTCGTACTACATCAGTTCTTACAACCACCAATCCGCTTTATCAAAAACACGCTCGTAAACCGCAGATGTGTTGAATCTACGCCAAAACCGTTAAAGGAATATTTGGTAGGACTTTTCATACGTCATTACTTCAGCCAAATTCATATACGTATGCACTTCAAATACATATTTGTCTTCTACAACACATTTACATGTAATATACAAATTTTGATCTGTTCAGTTAGTTTCTTAAATTACAATATTATCATAAAAGTTTTATGTTCAAATCGTTATTTTATTAAACAAATATTTGTAGTGAATTTGAAGACAAAATTAAACCGTATATATATTTTTTCGGTTTTTATCCCGAAACCGGACATACCTTTATTCTCATTTTCTGAATTACTAATATCACTGGGTATTTATTTATGAATAAGTAAAAATGTAAAAATTTAAGAGAGCATTAAAAGATTTAAATGGCAGAAAGGCTCCTGGAATAGACGGAATACCTGTAGAATTACTGCGCAGTGCAGGGGAGGAGGCGATTGATAGATTATACAAACTGGTGTGTAATATTTATGAAAAAGGGGAATTTCCGTCAGACTTCAAAAAAAGTGTTATAGTAATGATACCAAAGAAATCAGGGGCAGATAAATGTGAAGAATACAGAACAATTAGTTTAACTAGTCATGCATCAAAAATCTTAACTAGAATTCTATACAGAAGAATTGAGAGGAGAGTGGAGGAAGTGTTAGGAGAAGACCAATTTGGTTTCAGGAAAAATATAGGGACAAGGGAAGCAATTTTAGGCCTCAGATTAATAGTAGAAGGAAGATTAAAGAAAAACAAACCAACATACTTGGCGTTTATAGACCTAGAAAAGGCATTCGATAACGTAAACTGGAATAAAATGTTCAGCATTTTAAAAAAATTAGGGTTCAAATACAGAGATAGAAGAACAATTGCTAACATGTACAGGAACCAAACAGCAACAGTAGCAATTGAAGAACATAAGAAAGAAGCCATAATAAGAAAGGGAGTCCGACAAGGATGTTCTCTATCTCCGTTACTTTTTAATCTTTACATGGAACTAGCAGTTAATGATGTTAAAGAACAATTTAGATTCGGAGTAACAGTACAAGGTGAAAAGATAAAGATGCTACGATTTGCTGATGATATAGTAATTCTAGCCGAGAATAAAAAGGATTTAGAAGAAACAATGAACGGCATAGATGAAGTCCTACGCAAGAACTATCGCATGAAAATAAACAAGAACAAAACAAAAGTAATGAAATGTAGTAGAAATAACAAAGATGGACCACTGAATGTGAAAATAGGAGGAGAAAAGATTATGGAGGTAGAAGAATTTTGTTATTTGGGAAGTAGAATTACTAAAGATGGACGAAGCAGGAGCGATATAAAATGCCGAATAGCACAAGCTAAACGAGCCTTCAATAAGAAATATAAGTTGTTTACATCAAAAATTAATTTAAATGTCAGGAAAAGATTTTTGAAAGTGTATGTTTGGAGTGTCGCTTTACATGGAAGTGAAACTTGGACAATCGGAGTATCTGAGAAGAAAAGGTTAGAAGCTTTTGAAATGTGGTGCTATAGGAGAATGTTAAAAATCAGATGGGTGGATAAAGTGACAAATGAGGAGGTATTGCGGCAAATAGATGATAAACAAGCATTTTGAAAAATATAGTTAAAAGAAGAGACAGACTTATAGGCCACATACTAAGGCATCCTGGAATAGTCGCTTTAATTTTGGAAGGACAGGTAGAAGGGAAAAATTGTGTAGGCAGGCCACGTTTGGAATATGTAAAACAAATTGTTAGGGATGTAGGATGTAGAGGGTATACTGAAATGAAACGACTAGCACTAGATAGGGAATCTTGGAGAGCTGCATCAAACCAGTCAAAGGACTGAAGACAAAAAAAAAAAAAAGTAAAAATGCACTATACTAATTACTAATATTTATCTGTAAAAGTAGTAATAACCGTATATTTCAGCCTGTCTTATCTTATCATAGTTATAGCACTGTCTAGTAGACGGTGAAGTCAATTATTGCAATCTTACATTACATGTTTTACAATATTCATTAATTTCAACCGATATAGGGTTGATTGATTTGACCAACCGGTTTGGTCTACTGGTGAATACGTCTTCGCAAATCAGCCGATTTCGAAGTCGAGAATTCCAAGGTTCAAATCGTAGTAAAAACAGTTATTTTTATACGAATTTGAATACTAGATCGTGTATACCGGTGTTCTTTGGTGGTTGGATTTCAATTAACCACACATCTCAGAAATGATCGACCTGAGAATGTACAAAACTACACTTCATTTACACTCATCCTCTGAAGTAATACCTGAACGGTAATTCCCGGAAGCTAAACAGGAAAAAGAAAAAAAAAAGATTTCAGCTGTTCTATTTGATTAATTTTTTGCGGTTCTTTTATTTTATAGAAAACTTTAACCATGGTTTTGAAAAGGCCCAGAAAAAATGTTTCTGGTGCAGCACCCTCACTCCGCGAATCATCGTCAAGTATTACTTCAGAGTATGAATGAGGATGATATGTATGAGGTGTAGTCTTGTACAGTCTCAGGTCGACTGTTCCTGAGATATATGTTTAATTGAAATCCAACCACCAAAGAACACCGGTATCCACGATGTATTATACAAATCCCTATAAAATTAACTGCCTTTACTAGGATTTGAACATTGAAACTCTCGACTTGGAAATAAGCTGATTTGCTAAAGACACGTTCACCACTAGACCAATCAAGTTGGTGAGTTATTAAGTTGTGAGAAGCTAGGTGTTATCGTGTAGCTGAATGATTCCTTTGTACTGAGATCCAAGGCGTTTTAACACTGTTGACTTAATTTTGTTGATAAGAACCTCACAGTAGTATGCTTTGTTTATTATTCATTATTGAATCTTTGACATCCCAAATGACATTCATCTTGTTTTAGGTTGGGAATTTTTTTTTTCTTGATTAATTAATTCACTGCTTAATCTCGGAGCTTGTGTGTAAGATTATGAAATGAAAATTTTGTAGCGTATAAAAAATACCATGCCTAACCGGGATTCGAACCCAGGATCTCAGGATGATAAGCCGTGACGTTATCTTTTCTCCACGGAGATTGCTTGAAGATGAACTCGTGTGTTTTCATTCTATGCTTGTCATTCTGATTATGTGAATTCATTTTTCATGAAAGGTTAATACAAAAAAACAGCACCTTCCTTCTTATATTGTTGTTTCAGATCTATGTAATTGGAAATTTTATTTCCTTATAGAAAAAATATCACCTGTCTTGGAACCTACATGCTCTTGTTTTATGGTACTTGAGTTTACCGGTGATTATGTTGTGAAATGTACCGATATTTACTTAAAATCTTTCAACTATAATCTCATCTGCAATCCACTGGTCTTCTTATATTAAATAATCTATTCGAATTTTAATAGCTTGACCTGAAACTTAAATTCGGCATTCAAGGACGGTGTTCATCAGTCGGTGAAGTTCAACTTTCTTTACGTTTTTCTATTGTCTTGTGAATATTTCTGCAGGTCATACAACTTTCTCCATATTGTTTGGTTTGGAATCTTTCTTAGATAAATTTCATAAGAAAGCAATTTATTATAATAGGTACTACGATTCTACTTCCGGAAAATTTCGAGAAATCTTCGCGTTTCACATCCCCTGATGACCATCGTCAGTTTAAACGTTTATATATATATATATTTCACTTTCATGTGGAAACGGTAACTTCAATTTTGCGCCAATTACTTTCAAATTTATACATAAACTATAACCACAAAAAATTTCGGTCGAGTTCGTTAATGGGCAAAATCGAACAATAGGGGTGGAATGGGGGGCTTTTTCGAAAAAAATATTCACTATAACTTTCTTATAAAGTAAAATACCGAATTCGTTTGAAGTTTCTAATATTTTTCGGATAAGGGCCTAACACTTTGTAAGTAAATTTTTTTATCGCCAACAAGTTGCCCAGGAAGTGTGAAAAAATGGGGTTTCGAAGACAAAAAAGTATCATACCTCGGTTTAAAGTAGTCGTTAGTACCCTAAACATTATCTAAAACTTTTGTCTGAAACAGTTTTTGAAATGACCAACCCTTCTGGCAAGGGATGACCAAAATATTTCTCGAATTGTAAGAAGATGGGGCTTGTCGTATGTGAAACTTTTTTTACATGCAACCATTGTCGTATTGAAAAAACTTGAAGTTTTTCTTAACTTTAAAGTGGAAATTACTTTTATCCTCTACTTAGCACCGGTGAAATCTATCTCCGCCTTCCTCTGTGCCGAAAGGGATTTTTTTTTAAATTATGTCAAAGTAAACATCCTGTCAATTTGGTGTTCTCAACTGTTGTTACGATTATTTATCTCCGCATTCCGGCGTGCCGATAACGATTTTTTACAACTGCAGTTAAGACATTACCGGTTTTGCATAACTGCATTCGACAAATCATATCAAATGTGAATATCTCTAAAATACAGTCCATACAGTGGAATTAGTGCAAGATAAAATGATCTCACTGTTTATAGGTATTTTTAAATGGTAAATGTGTAACAATAATGGTCATATGTAATAATAATTTTTTTCTTTTAGTCGTTTGACTGGTTTGATGCAGCTCTCCAAGATTCCTTATCTAGTGCTAGTCGTTTCATTTCGTAATACCCCTTACATCCTGCATCCCTAACAATTTGTTTTACATATTCCAAACGTTGCTTCCCTGCAAAATGTTTTCCTTCTATCTTTCTTTTTCCTGTTTAGCCTCCGGTAACTACGGTTTAGATAATACTTCAGAGGATGAATGAGGATGATATGTATGAAAGTGAATGAAGTGTAGCCTTGTACATTCTCAGTTCGACCATACTTGAGATGTGTGGTTAATTGAAACCCAACCACCAAAGAACACCGGTATCCACGATCTAGTATTCAAGTCCGTGTAAAAATAGCTGGCTTTACTAGGACTTGAACGCTGGAACTGTTGACTTCCAAATCAGCTGATTTGGGAAGACGCGTTCACCGCTACACCAACCCGGTGGGTTTTTCCTTCTACCTGTCCCTCCAATATTAAAGCGACTATTCCAGGATGCATTAATATGTGTGGCTTAAATTAATAAAACGAGACAAAACGACACATTATAATTAAAACTTGGCCTTTTATTTCGTTTTATTACTATGATGATTTTCTCGTTTTGTAATTTTGATTCGCTTGTATTTCGAAAACGAAGGGATTTATCGAAAAATGGTTTTTGCTAGTGTTTTTTTTTCTTTTCTGTAAACGTTTCATTAATCATTTATTATCTACCTACCTATTTAAACAAAAAGTTTAATTCAATTTGGTAGATCTAAGATAGTGGATAAACATACTATTTCCAACACACACTATAAGTAATAAATTTTCTAACTACGTAGATGTGCACCTTGTTTCTACATCCTAGTATTCCTTGGTTTAAAATAAAAATCAATGTTCATCCTTTAATATCAATTTGAATATATTTATTACGTTTACATTTTATTACTTAAAAAAATATAATAAATTTAAAAAAATAACTTTAATGATTTTATCTATAATTAATAAAATAACATTCATATATACGATAAAGTAAAAAATTATATTAAAATTAAGAAAGCGTTATCTTTCAAGTAAATTAGGCTATTAGTAAAGGGTTAATGAGATAACTGAGAGGAAAGCGAAATAAATTTTGTTGTAATTACTCTACTCTTATCCAAGCAATTTAATCAAAAGTTAAGTAACATTTCATTCAGCTCTAATACCTCTAATATCCTCATTTATTAGATAATCTATTTAATTGTAGAAGGATATTACTTTTATTTAGATACGCAAATTATTTTTTTACCAGTCTATCTAAAATATTGCTATATATTTGTCTGGTTTTAGATAATAACAATGAATTTTACTTTGTCCATGTGTGTGTAACAAAAAATTTAATTCAGTTATTTACGATTCAGTGGTTGTAACTTAATGATACAATGTTATTGCAGTTGAGAAATATATATTATATATAAAAAGATTTATTTTGAAAATTTTAAGCTTGAATACTCGATTTTTAAATATTAGGGACATTAGCTGGACGTATAGGGACAAGGGAAGCAATTTTAGGTATAAGATTAATAGTACAAGGAAGATTAAAGAAAGACAAACCAACATACTTGGCATTTATAGACGTAGAAAAGGCATTCGATAACGTAGGGTGGAATAAAATGTTCAGCATTTTTAAAAAATTAGGGTTCAAATACAGAAATAGAAGAACAATAGCTAATATTTACGAGAACCAAACAAAAACAGTAAAAATTGATTAACATAAGAAATAAGCCGTAATAAAAAAGGGAGTCCGACATGGATGTTCCCTATCGCCGTTACTTTTTAATCTTTACATGGAACTAGCAGTTAATGATGTTAAAGAACAATTTAGATTCGGAGTAACAGTACAAAGTGAAAAGATAAAGATGCTACGATTTGCAGATGATATAGTAATTCTAGCTGAGAGTAAAAAGGATTAAAAAGAAACAATGAATGGCATAGATGAAGTCCTACGCAAGAACTATCGCATGAAAATAAACAAGAACAAAACAAAAGTAATGAAATGTAGTAGAAATAACAAAGATTGACCACTGATTGTGAAAATAGGAGGAGAAAAGATTATGGAGGTAGAAGATTTTTGTTATTTGGGAAGTAGAATTACTAAAGATGGACGAAGCTGGAGCAAAATAAAATGCCGAATAGCACAGGCAAAACGAAACTTCAGTCAGAAATATAATTTGTTTACATCAAAAATTAATTTAAATGCCAGGAAAAGATTTTTGAAAGTAATTGTTTGGAGTGTTGCTTTATATGGAAGTGAGACTTGGACGATCGGAGTATCTGAGAAGAAAAGATAGAAGCTTTTGAAATGCGGTGCTATAGGAGAATGTTAAAAATCAGATGGGTGGATAAAGTGACAAATGAAGAGGTATTGCGACAAGTAGATGAAGAAAGAAGCATTTGGAAAAATATAGCTAAATGACAGACTTATAATTCACATATTAAGGCATCCTGGAATAGTCGCTTTAATATTGGAGGGACGTGTCGAAAGAAAAAATTGTGTAGGCACGCCACGTTTGGAATATCTAAAACAAATTGTTAGGGATCTAGGATGTAGCGGGTATACCGAAATGAAACGACTAGCATTAGATAGGTAATCTTGGAGAGCTGCATCAAACCGGTCAAGTGACTGGACAAAAAAAAAACTCGATTTTATATAACCAGTATATATATATATATATATATATATATATATATTACGAGGTCTGTAAATAAAGTAATGACTAGTTTTTTTGGCTGGCAAAGTGGCAACACTGTAAAGTTACTAGGAAACATTTGGTTATATGAACTGGTTATATAAACTATATTATTTATATTAGGTATTAATATTTTTAGTCTATTGTTGCTACGTGAGACGTAAACAAACTTTTCGTGAAACGAGTTTTCATTTTGCCTTACAAAAATGAATGATACTAATTATGAGGAACGTTATGCAATCAAGTTTTGTGTTAAACTCTGTGAAAATGCTACTGAAACTTTTCAAAAATTATAAACAGCGTATGAAGATGACGCTCTGTCACGAGCCCAAGTTTTTAGGTTGTTTATAGCATTTTCAGATGGCCGGGAATCAGTTGCGGACGACCACGCACTGGAAGACCGCTAACGTCAAAAAGTGACGACAATATTGAGCGAATCGATTGTTGATAAGGTACGACCAAAGGTTGTCAGAATAATTGCAGAACAATAGAATTTGAACCGTTCGTCCATCAAATATTGACAAACGAATTGGAAAGGTAAAAAAAAAATTGGTTTTGTGTGTTTAATTATTTTTACCTCCGGAACCATCTTTAGGTATTGCTTTAGAGGATGAAGTGAATGATTTTTAGCGTGTATGAAAATTATATGCGTGACCGGGATTCGAATCCAGGACCTCAGGATTAAAGGTCGAGACGCTGTCACTCGCGTCACGGATGCCACTCTACTTAAGCTTATCAGTGACAATATTATGTACTGTAACGACACTTCCTTGTAATATTTCATTTATAATCTCAACTGAAATCTACTGGTCTTGTTGGGTGAAAGAGTCGATGAGAACAAAAAAAAAATACATCCTGAGAAGTCAAGCACTGAAGTTCAAACTTCAACGGACGTCCGGAACGTTGCTCAACGGACACTGAAGTTCGACCATCTTTAAACTTTTCTACCCGTTTGTAAAAGTTTTTGTTGTTCATACAAATTTTTCCATATTTTTTTTTTTTTTGCCGTAAAAGAATAAACTTACATGTTTGTACGTTTGTTAGTTTAATTACAATATACAAGTAAAAGCTTGAACTTAGCTAAAAATAAGTATAAAAAATGTGAAATAACTGATATGTTTAATCATATCCTAGATATAAATATAATTTTTTTTTTATCGATATCAGTTTATAAAAAAATATTTCAAAATTTCTCTTATTATAACGGATGTTAATCGTAAGTTTAATGACTGAAGTGTTTTTCGAACAAGAAGTAAATATTAAAAATAAAAAAAAACGACTGCTAAAAAAAAACATTGGTGACAAATATTGCTCTTTAATAATAGAATAATTGAAGAAAATGTGAGTGACAGTTTGTATATATATTTTTTTTGTTTCAAATTTGTTAATCTATTTAAATAAATATAAATATGAATACTAAATTGTGGATACTGGTATTGTTTGGTGGTTGGGTTTCTATTGACCACACATCTTAGGAATGGTCGACCTGAAACTATACACAATATTAATACATATCCTCGGAAGTAATACCTTGCGTTGATTCCGGAAGCTAAACAAATAAAGAAAAATTATATATGTATATATATATAATATAGCCTACGAAACACCTGGTAATGTAAGGATTTCAACTCGTGGTCATGCATCAAAATCGGTTCAACCGTTGAGCTCCTACGGTGAAACAAACATACATATATATACATATAAACAATAAAAATTACATGTCTTTTTTGCAGTAGTATAAAAACGTTAGTTACATGAATAAAATTGATCATTTGATCTATTAAATGATAGATTTGAAGAAATTTATCAGATGAATGAGTCATTTTAGAATAACTCGCATCTCATCGCTTGATTCTGAAGATTCGGAAACCTCGTGACTCATACGTAAGCTGCGTATAAGACTCGAGGTTTCTTTACAACCTAATTGCATTACACTCATTTCTGGGTAGTTGTGTAAATAAAAGTAAGGGATTACTAGTTAATATTAGTAAAAAGATGGTGGCGCAGAGCGGACCCACGGTGGTGTGCGGGCAGGTACACATGGCTCCCCTCCATGACTCTTTCCCGCTAGAAACAGTCCGTTGTTAGTTAATTTACAAATTATTTTATTTCAAAGTGTAGATTATTTTTACTTATTAATTTTATCAATACAAGAAAAGGGATTATTAGTTAGTAGTAAAAAGAACATGCTTACGTGTTCGAATATACCGTCAAAAAATTATAAATTGTTTTTTTTGCTCAATAACAATTATAATTACAATCGGCTCTCTGCGGAGCCATAAGTAAGTTTTCTGACAGAAGCACGTGATAAGAAGGTCCTTAAAGAACCCTCAAAATAAGTAATACCAAATAAGTAGTTACAAGTAAACTTAAAGTCCAATATGAAATTCAAGCTCAGTCATAAATCACAAACCATTAATTTCAGCACCATATAGTCCACAAAATAAATATTAATAACAAATAAAAAAAAAAAAAAAGAGAAGTAACAAGAAATTAGATACGACACCACTAACCCACCGGGTTGGTCTAGTGGTTAACGGGTCTTCCCAAATCAGCTGATTTGGAAGTCAAGAGTTACAGCGTTCAAGTCCTAGTAAAGCCAGTTATTTTTACATGGATTTGAATACTAGATCGTGGATACCGGTGTTCTTTGGTGGTTGGGTTTCATTTAACCACACATCTCAGGAATAGTCGAACTGAGAATGTACAAGACTACACTTCATTTTCACTCATACATATCATCCTCCTCATTGAAGAATTATCTAAACGGTAGTTACCGGAGGCTAAACAGGAAAAAAGAAAGAAAGATACGACACCACTAAACTTGACGGTGTTAAATTCTAAACTGTTATTCAGATCCTAAGTCGAGTACTTAGGCACGTCTCAACTGTCGGACGTCTCTGCTGTTATCGAGTAGATTAATTGCAAAGTAGTTTACGTGGTTCTCAAGCCTCTGCAGGTATTTGACACTGCGCTGTTGTGCAATCTCACGAACCGACGGGAGCTCCAGATAATCGTTAATCTCATAAAAAATTATATGTTTTTTTTCTTAAATTTTTACAAACAATAAGTAAGAAGAAGAAACACCAACAAATAAGAGCAAGAAGAAAAAAATATGGTTACATGACCGAACATACTGCTCGTCAAAAATCATAAGATTCTTTCTTAAATGTTTATAAACAATAAATGACAACAGTAATAATAATTATAAAATAAATTAATAAGTTTTACTACCGTAATTCATTCATTCAATTTCGTAGCAGATCTTAAAACACAACTATATTCGATACAAATAAATCGATACTGAAAATAATATCGATTATCCATTTAGAATCGTATATATGATTTTTTCCCCTTTGTAGTAACAATTAAACATACATATATACTTATTTATAGAGCCTGCCGGTCTCCATGGCGCGAGTGGTAGCGTTTCGGCCTTTCATCCGGAGGTCCCGGGTTCGAATCCCGGTCAGGCATGTCATTTTCCCACACGCTACAAATCATTCATCTCATCCTCTGAAGAATGCCGAAAGGTGGCTCTGGAGGTAAAAAAAAAGAAGATTTATTGAGCCTATAACAATCCCCGTAATATAAGGATTCCAAAGCGGGGTCATAGATCTAAATCGATTCTTCGATTGGCTGCTACGATGGACAAACATACATGTATATACCCTAAAAAACATTAGACTCCTTTTTGGGTGGTTGTATAAAAATACAGCCTCCCAATCTGATGTAAAATAAAATTTAAAAAAATTAGTATTTATTCTTTGAAAAATGTTTATTTTTTTTAACTAATTTTTTTGTAATCGCAAACTATTAGCAGGTGTTTTTAACGTAAAAAAAAATAGTAGGAACAATGATATTTACATAGAGGGAATAAAAAAGATAATATAAAAAAGGAAGTGAGAGAAATTACAAAAGAAGTACGAAAAGAAAATGACAATTAAATTTGAAAATTCGAAAAAATAAAAGTAAATATAACTAAATAAATAGAATAAAAAACTACAACAATAAAAAAAAAAAATACTGTATAAAGTATAAAAGACAATGGTTCAGAAAGAAACGCATAATATGCATTACAAAATTGTACGTTGTACAGAAGAAAAGCAAAAAAATATAATGTATTTAATCATTACGAAAGAGGGAAAATAAAAATATATATTATAATAAAAAAAGGAAATAAGTGAAAGAAGTTAATGGAGAAGAATGTAAAGTACTATAGTAGAATAGTAAATTTAATATAAAGAAAAAAGAACAAATGAGTCAGACATAGATGAAAGAAAAACTCTACAACGAATGTGAAACTGTAATCAGTGAGAAAAACGAAACATTTTAACGAGCGGTTTGGAAGGAGAAAACGTAAAAGAAAATGGAAATTACAAAAGAAAATTCAGTTTAAAAAGTAAGGAAAGGGCAGAAAGGAAGGTAAGTAGGATAAAAAAGAGAACGAATGGATAAGGAAATTCATTTTCCGTTATTTGTAATTTTATTGAAAAAGGAAAATGAAACGGATATAAGACAGTAACCGGAATCGAACCTTGGTTATATGAATATCAGATTCTCTAAACCTTTTTTTTATGAGTATATTCTACAAAAAAAAGTCACTACAGAATTTATCTGCCTATATCGATAGGTAATACGAAAGATTAAATTAGATAGAAACTGAGAAAAAATCATCAAGGTCACGGCAGGTCTGTTAGTAAATTTATATACAAATAGATTTATTTCTTTTGCTTAAAAATTAATTCATCACAGAAACTTACAGAGAAACGTGTACGTGAGGATTAGTTAATGGAATATTGTAGCGTATGAAAGATGTAGTGATGGAAAATCGAACCCGGGACCTCTGGGTAAATGGCCGAGATACAGCCACTACTCTACAGAGATCAGTAATTTAAACATATAATTTTCCTCTTCTCTGCCAACCAGTTAAATTTAGATTTTTTATTAGTACCTTTCAAAGAATTGCAATTGGTAGAATTATATAAAGAGGAAGTGGTACATGATACTTTAAATCATAACGAACACAGTTTTTAACCAATTAAATCAAATATTGAACTTATGTCAGCATAATAAGCCCCGCCCTTTAATCTACCAGTTTGTATTACTTATAAAAAGTTTTAAAAAGTTCAAAACAAAATAGTGTTAAAAAAATTCATTGTCTAAATTTTTAGCTTAATTGAATATTTTATCAAAAAGTTAAATATAAAAATTGTAATAGTTTTATTCCAACCGAATGAAATCGAACTGTAATTACAGATTCACATTTAACCAATTGAAAATCGAAGTAAGCTTTGTGTTCAGGAGTTTCCAAGTTTCTTAATGGCGCTTTCAAGCGGAAAGATAAGGAATCAATCGACAGCCAGCGCGTAACTAAAATTGTCTTTTATACGATTGCCCATAAAGGATTGTAATGTATTCAGGCAGTATGTATGTATGTTTGTTCCACTAAAGCAGCGCAACGACTGAACCGATTTACATATATAACCCCGTGTTGGAATCCTTACGTTACCAGGAGTAAAAAAAACTTTCGTTTCCAGAAATATCTTGTTAATAAAAAAAAAACAGGAAAACCCATGGAGTCTTTCAGATTACTGTTTTTCTTCCAGTAATGTATATATACATAATTGTTTTGTTGTCAATAAATTATAAAATATTTTTTGTTGAAAATAAATCTAGCTAAAATAAAATTTTAATTTTATTAACATGCAACTTTATTTACTCTAACATTAAATTTCATAAAACGCATAACAATTTTTTCAAGAAGTAGATACTAACGACTTGAACAAACTCAGGTCGACTACTCGTGAGACGTATAGATAATTGAAACCCAACCACCAAAGATCTGCCGGCATCCGTGGGGCGAGTGGTAGCGTCTCGACCATTCATCCGGAGGTCCCGAGTTCGAATCCCGGTCAGGGATGGCATTTTTATACACGCTACAAATCATTCATTTTATCCTCTGAAGCAGTAACTAACGGTGGTTCCAGAGGTTTAAAAAAAAACCACTAAAGATCACTGGTTTTTACGATTTGGTATTCAAATCCGAATCAAAATACCTTTACCATGATTTGAATCTGAGAACTTCGACTTCGAGATCAGATGATTTACGAAGACCCATCGGGTTGGTCTAGTGGTTAACGCGTCTTCCCAAATCAGCTGATTTGGAAAGTCGAGAGTTACAGCGTTCAAGTCCTAGTAAAGCCAGTTATTTTTACACGGATTTGAATACTAGATCGTGGATACCGGTGTTCTTTGGTGGTTGGGTTTCTATTAACCACACATCTCAGGAATGGTCGAACTGAGACCGTACAAGACTACACTTCATTTACAGTCATACATATCATCCTCATTCATCATCTGAAGAATTATCTAAACGGTAGTTACCGGAGGCTAAACAGGAAAAAATAGAGAGATGATTTACGACGACGATTTTACCACTAGACCATACCGGTTGGTTTATTTAACGTATTGATTGAATATACATTTTTAAAAATTTAAATTTAGATTTAATTTTAGTGAAATATTACCAGAACGTCAGATTTAACGAATTTTTCATTGGAATTTATATGATTTCTTATTTTTCATCACTTTTTTTTTCGGTGGGTGTTTTGAAATAGGTTAAAAATGATCGATTGTTTTAAACAGTAAATTGATATTTTAGGTAGATATCATAAAAATCTACCTAATGGAATGGGTATCAGGACTTCTGGAAAATTTCGACTTGTCTTCGCGTTTCACATCCCACAGACCCCAAAACCAACGTCAGTTCAAAAGTTTATATATATAGCGCCAATCACTATCAAATTGATACATAAATTATAACGACCCAAAATATCTCGGTCACGTTCGTTAATGGGTAAAATCGGACAATGGGGGTGGAAATGAGTAGGCTTTATCGAAAAAACAAAATATCGCTATAACTTTCTTATTAAGTAAAATATCGAATTGATTTAATGTTTTTACTATTCTTTACATAAGGGCCTAAAACGTATCTTAGTTAAGTTTTTTAATATCACCAAACATTCGTCCAAGGGGTGGAAAAAATTTTGTTTCAAAGACAAAAAATCATACCTCCCTTAATAGACTCGGTATCGAATCGGTTTAAAATGGTCTTTAGTCCTCTAAACATTACCGAAATATTTTTACTGTAATAATTTTTGATATGACCAATCCTTACGGCAAGGGGTGACCAAAATATTACTGGAATTGTCAAGTTGGGGCTTGCAGTATGCTAAATATGTGAAACTTTTTCACATGCAACCATTGTTATAATGAGTATATTTGAAGTTTTTCTTAATTTTAAGGTGGAAATCTTTTTTATCCTCTACTTAACACGGTGAAATCTACCTCCACCTTCTGGCGTGCCGAAAGGAATTTTTTTTTATATTGGTGTAATATTATTTTTATTACATTTTTACTTTGTTAACTTCCGAACTTTAAATAGATCTTAGTTGTATAATATTTTTCTGAAAAATTCTACACGAATCAATTAAAAAATAAAGGAGATAAAGTATAAAATTTATTGAGGAAATACTTACTAAAGCATTTTTGGTAAACAGTTATCTCATTTACTTGTAACCACTAATCTTATTCCAGGGTAGAATGTTTATTGTAATATATTGCAGATTATAGAAAAATGGAATTCGGCCTTATCTTTGTAGTAACAGATATAATAAGCTACACATTTTCCTGTCACGGTATTGTGATTAAAAAAAAAACAAAAATAACTAACAATTAAGAGTTTACAAAACTAGCTTTTCTTTTTCCAATAAATTATAAAATATTTTTTTATTGAAAATAATTGTTTTAATAATTTGTTTTTTATAAAAGTGTAATTTTATATACTACAACATTAAATTTTGTAAATCACATAATTTTTAGAAGAAGTCGTCGATATTGACGTTATCAATGATCGATATAGACCAGGACAACGACAAAGGTTAAGCCTTATTATTTTCATTATTTCTTTTTCTCTTTAGCCTCCGGAACCACCAAAAAGTAATACTTCAAAGGATGAATAAGAATGATATGTATGAATATAAATGAAGTGTAGTCTTGTACAACAGACTTAGGTCAACCATTCCTGAGATGTGTAGTTAATTGAAACCGAACAACCAAAGAAACCCGGTATTCACAATCTAGTATATTCAAATCCTTACAAAAGTAGGCCGTAATAAGAAAGGGAGTTCGACAAGGATGTTCCCTATCCCCGTTGCTTTTTAATCTTTACATGGAACTAGCAGTTAATGATGTTAAAGAACAATTTAGATTTGGAGTAACAGTACAAGGTGAAAAGATAAAGATGCTACGATTTGCTGATGATATAGTAATTCTAGCCGAGAGAAAAAAGGATTTAGAAGAAACAATGAATGGCATAGATGAAGTCATACGCAAGAACTATTGCATGAAAATAAACAAGTACAAAACAAAAGTAATGAAATGTAGTATAAATTTCAAAGATGGACTACTGAATGTGAAAATAGGAGAAAAAAAGATTATGGAGGTAGAAGAATTTTGTTATTTGGGGGGTAGAATTACTGCCGAATAGCACAAGCGAAACGAGCCTTCAGTAAGAAATATCATTTGTTTACATAAAAAATTAATTTAAATGTCAGGAAAAGATAAAGTGACAAATGAAGAAGTGTTGCGACAAATAAATGAAGAAAGAAGCATTTGGAAAAATATAGCTAAAAGAAGAGACAGACTTATAGGCCACATACTAAGGCAACCTAGAATAGTCGCTTTAATATTGGAGGGACAGGTAGAAGGAAAAATTGTGTAGGCAGGCCACGTTTGGAATATGTAAAAAAAATTGTTAGGGATGTAGGATGTAGGGGATATACCGAAATGAAACGACTAGCACTAGATAGCGAATCTTGGAGAGCTGCATCAAACCAGTCAAATGATTGAAGACAAAAAAACAAGCCTTTACTAGGATTTGAACCTTTCTCGATTTAGAAATCAATTTGTTACGACGAGTTCACCACTAGGCTAACCCGGTGAGTTGTGATTAGGCCTTCAAGGACCACACAAATAACATTTCATGTATTTCTTTCTTTTTCTTGTAGAAATTCTTCATTATTTCGGGCTGTTTAGCTTTTCTTTCTTCAATCCATATTACAGGGACAAAAGTTTCCTTTCTGTATTATTTTCGATCTAGACAGTGGCTTTTTCGTCCGGACTACATAGGATCACGTTTGCATAATATTCTGGAACTTCTTTTGTTTTTCCCATATTTTTTTCATTTTTTCATTCTGTTTTCTGTTGTTTTTATCCCTCGGCCCATTTTCTTCCCGTACTCTTATTATCCTTCTTTTGAAATTTAGATTTTTTGATTAATTTTCTAAATTGGTCTCTATTTAAACAGGTTTCTTTGGAGATCTGTAAAGTTTTAAGATTTTTTCTAATTCTTTAAACCCTTTAGTTTTAATAGTTCTACTGTTGTAAAAGTTAAATTTTCTATTTTGTTCATAAAATTGTAATCTTCTTCTACGGGTGGTGGCTTTTATTTTTTCTATATTTTTATTTATTTATAAGTGGGTTATTTATTAATACCTTTTATTTTTGATTTGTAAAAAAATATAGTAATGCGATTTGTGAGGTTTGAACAAATGATGTTGAATTTGAAGTTTTGAAATGATTGATTTAGTAAATCTTGCGCTTATAAGAACCAAAAAAAAAAAAATGTTACCTCTTTATATAGAAGTGATTTAACGTAATTAATAATATAAATTTATCCTGTCCTTTATTACACAATACGTAATTAATTAATTTTATTTAAAAATAATCATATTGTAACGAGGACAGTATAAAGGGTTTCTTCCATTTAAGAAGAAAGGGAGAGATCATAAAGAAAGAAAAAAACTAGAACGAACGGTAAAGTGATCCTTTATAGAAAATGACTTATAGAAAAACGTGGAAGGCGTGAATAATAAAAATTATTACGGAACGGATCGGAACGCAAAAGTGGCGGGAATTTTACAAATTCTCCCTTCGAATCGCAGAGCCTGGACAGTGTCCCTTGCTGATGTATGATTCTGTTAATCGGGTGTGTTTCAAGGGTTTATTTTTAATGTCGGGTCTAAGTTTCAAGTTTTGTTATATTTTATGGACGGATTTGTGAATAGCGTTTCATATTCTTTCGGACCAGCGTTTTTAAACCCATTCCTGGGTCCGACCGCGGGAGACTAGGCTTTTAAAACCTGTGCTCCCGACGTAATTCCCCTTCAGACCGTCCACTGAAGTCCTTTCCGTGCTAACGCTTCATACGCTAGCAGGAATACGCCACAACGGGGCCCTAATTCTTTGGAGGGAGCAATGCGCCCCCTTTTCCGGAGGGAGCCGAAGATCTTCATCTATTTCTTCGGTGGCTGCCCTTCACGTTCCTTCTGTGCTGGGCTCTTTTCCGGACTCTAGTCCTTGACGGCGGATCGCGTAGTGGGTCTTCTTTCTTCTTTTTCTTCTTAAGATGACCTCTTCGTTCTTCTTTGGCCTACACTTTCCGAGACTCGGCAGTAATCGAAATTACATGCCATTAACCTTGATATTCCCGTGGCCCTGAAGGGCTGATCGGTGGAAAGTGCAGTTTTCTTCTTTCTTCGTTCTTCTATGCTGTTGGTGGCTGCTCGACTGGTGACTGCTGGGCTCTTTCCCTGTTCTTTGTTCTTGAAAGGAAAGGAAAAAGGGGAACTTATAATTTTTTGATATTTTTCACTGTGAATATTCATATGCATAAAACTTTATATTTATTGTAGCGTATATTTATTTATTTTTTTGAAAACTGTCTATCAAGATTTGATGTTATATTTATGAGTAAAATTATAGTTTTGAATGACACAGAGAATAGCACACATCAGATAAATTCTTGATTTTAAATAAATAATTTTGTATTTACAAAAAACAAAATTGTTTGATAAAATATAATCGAAGTATATTCGATTAACTTTTTTTTTATATGTCAATGAATACTTCAATACTATTTAAATTGTATAAAATAAATATTATTTAATTCAAATTTTATTCATGGTATTTAATATCGTCTATCGATCGGTTGACTCATTTAAAATTTGTTTGAATGCGTAAAAAATTTTTTTTTATTCACGCCAAAGATGTATAACTTCTTACGTGCGTACGTAAGTGTACACATGAGGTTTTTTCCTTAATTTCGCTTTCAGAAATTACAGTAGGATCTTCTTTTTATTAGAAGAGTTGAAATCCCGGGCTAGTCGTAACAGGAAGACAAAGAAGAGATATATTTATATAAACATTTTTCATTATACTCACCAGTATAACATGTCCTGAAGTTTCTCAGTTTCTTCGTGGGACAATTTGTATATATATATATTTATTTTATATATTTTTTTTATAGTAGTAAACAGTATTTATAAGAAATTTTTACGTTTGTTATTCTCCTAGTATTCTTATCGTACCGCAAAAATGCGATAATATCTTTTATTACGAAACATATTTAATTTTGTAAGAAAAGTTTTTTTCAAGTCATCTATTTAAACCGTAAATCCTTTCAGGTAGCTCCATTAAAAATATATTTAACAAATTTTTGTAGTCTAAGGTAAGTAAAAAAATCCTTCTCAGGTTTTTTTTTACTTTTCCTTGTTTTTTACTATTAAATTTATCTTTTATACAGGTTAAACTTCTTCTTTTTTTAAAGTTATCTCTACCTTACTGATAAGTTTGTTAACAATATCCTTTTTGTCAGAACGTGTAAAAAGATTTTGTCTCTTGGTTTCTTAAGAATGGGTGGTGACGACAAAGGTTTTATATAAACTTATACTGTTTTTCACATATGGTGTTTCAGTAATCTTTACTTCTGCATCGTAAAAGGGTTAACTTAAGTGAGGAAAGGGTTGTCTCAATAGTTGTGTAATATCAATGTAGTATAGCGTAATGACATCTTTTGTCCTTTTACGTATTTTTGTTATATACTAAAACTGGTAATACTGAAAATGTTATAATACACATGCATGTAATTCTCTTTCTCTCTTACATTTATATACACGTACGCGCGCGCACACGTTGTTAAAAGATTGACCTTCATTTACTTTTTATTTTTAACTTTATCTTATAAACCTCTTTTTTTTCTTCTCTAACCATTTTGTTCTTTATAACTTTTATATTATCAGTGTACCAACTTGCAAACATGAAAAAGTCCCAAGTCAAATTAATTTCTTTCCAAGACTCAGTTTTTATAACAATCTTTTACGTTATTTTTTTTCAAACAAGATATTTTTATATTATTTTATCATATAATAAAGCACATTTAAAGTTTATAAATAGGAAAATAAATTATATTAGTTTAATTAAATTTCCTTACAATATATGTTACTATTATGGGCAATAAATTTGAAAGCGTTTTATTTAAAGGATACATTTTACTAAAAAAGATAACATAGTTTATACAGTTAATATAAAAAATTCAAATCTTTTTTTTTTATAAAATTTTATTAGTTCAGAGCATTAATTTTTTTTTTTTTTGTATGGTTCGAATCGAATTAAATAAGTATTATTTAGATTGTAAAAATCCCTATAAAATTTAACTCGTTTTCTATTTTATTACCACTTATCTCATGTTACATTGTTTTTATAAAATAGTAAACATAATTGACTGTGAACCGGATATAAAATTAAAATATAAAAATGGATATGTGTTAAAGATATTTATATAATCATAATATATAGATATTAAATTATATCTCATAAATTTAATGTAATAAAAGCAATGTATGAAAAAAGTAAATTAAAAAAAACCAAATATATAAGCACTTACGAAACACTGTAAAAAAATATGTTATGAAGTTGAACATGATAAATGTATACTTACATTATGTCTCACCCTTATATACTAAACTACACACTACACACACTACACACTACACACTACACACTACACACTACACACTACACACGTGTGTGTAGTGTGTAGACAACAATATATATTGTCGTCGAATGGCCTCGACGGCACGTAATTTATAACCTTGCGGTGGCCCTGAGAAGGGCCGTTTTTGCGTTAGCTCTGAGAAGAGCTGTTGGGTAAATTTTTCAGATTAGATTTCGTATAAATCCACTAAATTTAACCTTTAATTTTCGTCTAAAAATAAGATTCTGGATTTATTTTATCGATGGCGCAGAAATCAGGGCATAATCTTAATACATAGTTTTATTTAATGTAAACTATTACGAGAAAAACATTAGTGAAAATTGTTTCTCGATAAATATCTTAGTTTTTGAGATTTAAAACGCCCGGTAGTACCTCTTTTATTTCGTATTATCTTTGAATTACATCTGATAACGAACTTTAAACAGTTAATTTTGGAATCTGTACGTTTACCATCAAACATGATACAAAAATTTGGAACAGATATTGCTGTTAAGTTAAATAAGAATGTAAAATTACATTCTTACATAAGAATGTAAGAATGTAAATATATTCGATTTCATCCAAAAATCCGGATCAGGTTAAAAAGTACTAAATTTTCCCATAACTTCGATATACATATATATATATATCGATATATATACGATATATAATAATTCAAGTATACATCTGACAACCACGAGACATGTACTAACGAATCGGGATTTTCCGCTAGTGATCGCTACATTCTGGTTCCAAGCTAAGGAGGACATACATAAACACAGAAATACAAATACCGTAATAGGGTAGGATTACTGTATTGTATTTTCTTAAAAGTAACAGTTTAGTCAGTACAGGATTCGAAACATTATCTAAAGTATGTGGGTTTCAGAGTCACACGTTTTAAAAACATTAGTTACTACTGGTTACCCGTCCTTCATACGGATAAAACAATTTTATCCGTATGGAGGACGGGTAGCCTCCGGTTAGCCTCCGTTTAGATAATGCTTCAGAGGATGAATGAGGATGATATGTATGAATGTGAATGAAGTGTAGTCTTGTACATTATCAGTTCGACCATACCTGAGATGTGTGGTTAATTGAAATCCAACCACCAAATAACACCGGTATCTACGATCTAGTATTCATTTCCGTGTAAAAATTACTGACTTTACTAGGACTTGAACGCTGGAAGTCACGACTTCCAAATCAGCTGATTTGGGAAGACGCGTTCACCACTAGACCAACCCGGTGGGCTTGGAAGATCCACCTGGAATCATCGGTTAGTTCCTCTCTTCTCGAACTTTAGTTTACAAAATCCCTGCCACGAATCCTTCATCTGCTTCAAAGTGATACTGGCTTTTCGTTGAAGACCTACATAATAATCGTGATTCAACATATTACAGATGACGACAAAGTCGTTCGGCAACAGTTTGGCATGGAAATGATGGATTGAATAGTAGAAAACGATTTATTTTTAGATAATATAATTTGTAATTATGATTAAAATATCAGTGACAAGGTGTTCACCCATAACTGTCGAATATGGGATAGCGAAAACCATCATGTTACTGTCCAGCACATTCGTGATAGTCTGAAGGTCAGTGTTCCATAAACAAACAAAGGCTGTACGGCCAATTTTCCGGCCGGTAAATGATATCGTTTATCTGGATATGCTTCAAAATTTTTTAATTCCTTATTTAGATGATATGATCAAGATAGACGCCGTTACTATCAGACAGACGGAGCACCACCTCTGTACTGCCAAGAAGTCCGAGATTTTTTTGATACTGGGTGACTAACTTGGTATATTTTTCTATGAAATTAGACCGTAATCGAATATGTTGTTATCTCAATAAAATTTTATATTCTTTTCAAATAGTGAAGTCGTTTTTAAATCAGTATAGATAAGAATTAGAAATAATAGAAAGAAAATAAGGAAAACTACTTGGTAGAAAGTACACTAATGAGTACAATAGGGATAAATAAAAGCGTTATGAAAAGTATTGAAATAAAGTTCAACTAGTGATTTTACAAATTTTAGGATGGTTTTATGAGAAAAAAAGGGATAAAGATAAAAGGAGGATGTGAAAGGGTAAGATAAAAGAATAAAAGATGATGGTTAAAAGAGAAAACAAAAGTATTTATTTAAACGATTATCGTTAAAATGAAACAACGAAAAAGAAAAAATATAGCAAAATAAAACGGAATAGGAATAAAAAAGAATCACATTTTAGTTAAAAGGATTTATTTTATTTTTTTTTTATTGTAATTTTTATTACTTTATATTTTTAATTTACCTGTAACCTATTTCAACAAACTCTACAATCAAATGATAAGTTTCAAATTTAAATGAAATGAAAAAAAATAATTAAAATTGAAAAAGAGAATGAAATTGAATAAAAATATAATCTATACTTTAAATATATATTTAATCCTGGCGTCCTTTGCGATATCGATAAATAATTTACGTAGATTGTATTCCTTTTTACATATACTCCCAACATTTATATATGAGTTTTATTATATACGTAGTGTGACTGCTTTTGAACATTTTTTATATTTATTTAAGGATGGAATGAGTTTAGCGTTTGATACATAAATAAATAAATGTACTGATTTTTATATATTTGCCGTACATACGACAAATACGAGTTTGTGGTACCAAAAGCAGAACGGGTTTAACTCAATCGAATACAGTTTTGGCAATTAAGAGAGATTATTTCTAAAGTAAAGACCATTTCATTGTTAAAAATATTTATTCTAATACCTTTAGAAATATTTTTTATTTCTTTTAAACTACATATCTTATACTACTTCTCTATATAATCGCCATATGAATTAAATACATTTACCGCAGCGATACAACAGCATCAATATACCCTAGTCGTATTCTTCTGCCGCCAGTCAATTTAGCCGGTTATTAACAGCCTTTTTAAGTTCATCGTCACCCGCGAATTGCTTATCACTCAAAAATTCTTTCAATTTCCCCAAAAAATTATAATCAGGAGCTAAGTCCGGACTATATGGTGGGTAATCGTACATATCCCATCAAAATGTTCTCAGTAAATCACGTGTCAGATCCGCAAAATGTGGACGAGCATTTTCGTGGCCGACGACGTCGTCTATCATCCGCCGCCCACATCGCCGATTTTGAATGGCGCACCATAATTTACGCAGAGTTTCACAGTAGACTTCCGTATATAATCGTCTCACGAGGCATAAAATCAATCAGCACTATACCAAACCGATCCCAAAAGTTTGTGGCCATCAGTTCGCGTCCAAATGGCTGTGGTTTGACCATTGTCGAGCTGGTTGGTGATTGATGATGAAGCCACGACTTGACTGTCGTTTTCTCTCTGGCGTATAATACGAAATCCACGTTTCATCCCCTGTAAGAATTATATTAAGGAACTAATCACCTTTTTCTGTGTAGTGCATAAAAAATTCCAAAGCATATCCCATTCGGATTCTTTTGTGTCGTTCTTTAAGACGTGCGGCACGCAACGTGCACAAACCTTTCTAAAGCCTAAATGGTCATGAACAATGCGATCATTAACAGCTCTTGAAACATCATGGAAAAGAAGGACATCCAAAGACGTTCCAAAGAAGGACATCATGGAAAAGAAGGTCGGAGATCTCTGAGCGAAGATCTTTTCTGATTTCATCGTAGACGCGTTTCAACAATACCTAGGTGAATATCGAGAGCCTCTCCGAACGTTCTTCATCGTGCTCATTAATTATGTTATTTATAAACCTTTCACACCATTTTCGGACGATTCTTTCATTCATTACATTATCACCGTACACAGCAACCAACTGACTATGAATTGCAACCGGTTTAACGTTTTAATGGTTTAAAAATACGTATGACTACAAGTATTTCACAGTCAGCGGCAACATCGATTTTCCTATTCATTTTATAACGTAATAACTCACACGTAATTAAAATGCTACAACGCGATAAAAAACAGACAACATTGCAGTGTTTTCTTTACTAGCGTGACCATGAACGAAACATGTTCGCCAACCTTAAGGAGAGAAATTTCCCAGCGGTCTTAACTTTAGAGATATCTCTCGTCTAAAAAAACAAAAAAAAATCTTTAAAGAAAATGTAAATGTTACAAGAGAAAAATGGTGAAATTTTTATGTGTGATAGAAACGTCCATTACCTACACTTCTGTCGATCAAATTTAGTTGACTTTAATACTTGGATATAAATTTTAAGAAATTTACATTTTTAAAAAAGTTCTAAATATCTATAAACAAAATATATGATAATTCTTTTTATTTTTTACTCAAATATTTTAATAGATCATTATAATGATAAATTTATCTGACCTTTAAAATTCATATATAATTATCATTTTTAATGATTATATTTTTGTACCTATAAAGCAACTTCTCCTTTTTTTTTTCTTTTCGTGTTTAACCTCCGGTAACTACCGTTCACATATTACTTCAGAGGATGATATATATGAATATAAATGAAGTGTAGTCTTGTACAGTCTCAGTTCGACCATTCCTGAGATGTGTGGTTAATTGAATCCCAACCACCAAAGAACACCGGTATCAACAATCTAGTATTCAAATCCGTGTAAAAATAATTGACTTTACTCGGACTTGAACGCTGAAACTCTCGACTTCCAAATCAGGTGAATTGGGAAAATTCACCAGTAGACCTACCCGGTAGGTTGCCCTTTTTCAAATCCATGTAATAAAAATTTTTATTTTCTGTTTTATCGCTGATTAAAAACCAAAAAGCAATATTCTTGATTAAATAATTTTTATTTATATATAATATAGCGTTCCGTTTTCCCGGCTTAATCCCCTACATCAATGCGGTTTCATCAGCAATGTATTTCTAATATCAAACATATATATTTATTTAGAAATATAAATTATTTAATTAATTTATTGCTTTTTTAGATTTTTAATAAATCCTGATAAAACGTAAAATAAAGATGTTTATTAAATATATTTGAAGAGTATACGGAGGAAATGAATTAGAAAATGGTGTTATAGAGGAAGAAGAGAAAGTTGAGGAGGATGAAATGGGAGAAACAATACTGAGATCTGAATTTAGGAGAGCATTAAAAGATTTAAATGGCAGAAAGGCTCCTGGAATAGAATGAATACCTGTAGAATTACTGCGCAGTGCAGGTGAGGAAGCGATTGATAGATTATACAAACTGGTGTGTAATATTTATGAAAAAGGGGAATTTCCGTCAGACTTCAAAAAAAGTGTTATAGTTATGATACCAAAGAAAGCAGGGGCAGATAAATGTGAAGAATACAGAGCAATTAGTTTAACTAGTCATGCATCAAAAATCTTAACTAGAATTTTATACAGAAGAATTGAGAGGAGAGTGGAAGAAGTGTTAGGAGAAGACCAATTTTGTTTCAGGAAAAGTATAGGGACAAGGGAAGCAATTTTAGGCCTCAGATTAATAGTAGAAGGAAGATTAAAGAAAAACAAACCAATATACTTGGCATTTATAGACCTAGAAAAGGCATTCGATAACGTAGACTGGAATAAAATGTTCAGCATTTTAAAAAAAATTAGGGTTCAAATACAGAGTTAGAAGAACAATTGCTAACATGTTTAGGAACCAAACAGCAACAGTAATAATTGAAGAACATAAGAAAGAAGCCGTAATAAGAAAGGGAGTCCGACAAGGATGTTCCCTATCTCCGTTACTTTTTAATCTCTACATGGAACTAGCAGTTAATGATGTTAAAGAACAATTTAGATTCGGAGTAACAGTACAAGGTGAAAAGATAAAGATGCTACGATTTGCTGATGATATAGTAATTCTAACCGAGAGTAAAAAGGATTTTGAAGAAACAATGAACGGCATAGATGAAGTCCTACGCAAGAACTATCGCATGGGTGGATAAAGTGACAAATGATGCAAATAGTATTGGGGCAAATAGATGAAGAAAGATGCATTTGGAAAAATATAGTTAAAAGAAGAGACAGACTTATAGGTCACATACTAAGACATCCTGGAATAGTAGTTTTAATATTGGAAGGACAGGTAGAAGGAAAAAATTATGTAGGCAGGCCACGTTTGGAGTATGTAAAACAAATTGTTGGGGATGTAGGATGTAGAGGGTATACTGAAATGAAACGACTAGCACTAGATAGGGAATCTTGGAGAGCTGCATCAAACCAGTCAAATGACTGAAGACAAAAAAAAAAAAAAATTAAATATATAGAAGGAATAGATGATAAACATTGAACTGTTGCCCTACTGTTAAACATATATGTCTCCGAAAAGGCCGATTTATTATGTAGCTCTAAAAAATCCTATTTGAAGCCGTGACAGAGGAAGACTAGTATATATTAAATAGAGTGTTTCTAATATGGTGGTCTGGTTATATATTTTTTCGGATTCTACTTGTAAAATTAAACAAAAATATCCTTAGGAAAAATGGTAATTTCTCCTTCGTTCTTCGCCTGTTTGCCATTTTATTATTATTTTTATATAAAAATTTATAGATCTAGTTCGGATAGAGGAATCACATTATTATTTTTTAAGCGTCTTTGTAATAAAGGTTTAAAATTAGCAAAAATTCAGGACTTAAATAATTTTGAAAATTATCAGATGGCGACCATGTTTATTTTTCAATCCGTTATATCTTTTTTTTTTTTTTTTTTTTATTTTTCTACTCCCCTGGGCCGGACCGACTTGATGGTATTACGCCACCCATAGGAGTGTCCGTTACTCTAATAGGCCCTCTCCGCCTACCGGCTATATACCGGCATGGCAGGTCAGGCCTACCGGTGGCTCTTTTGAGATTTTTTATTCTCTATTATGTCCTCTATGGAACCACATCATACCTACAAGTCGTGATGTGACCCCGGATCTTTCATAATACTCTCTTGTCCCTATAGCACACCTAAGCATGCTGGCTCTCACCGCTGAGGCTGTCCACCCAACCTAACATACTAGAAACCCATACTTCTTTCATCTTCATTCTTCTGTTTTAGTACTGTCTTTATATAATCAGCGACCTTCCTCCAGTTCTCCTTACTGCTGAGCATGAAATCCACGGTCTCCTTCGGCGTTTTTCCATGAATACCCGCGTTGTGTCTTAGTCTTATCCATTTATTACATACTAAAAACGTATGCTCAGAATCATCGTCCTTTCGCAGTACATGCACGTGGGTTCATTCCTTCTTCCCACCTTATGGAGATAACCATTGAAACACCCATGTCCCGTCAGGAACTGGGTAATCCAATAGTCAGTTTCTCCATGCCGCCTGTTAATCCATCCTCCCTCCGCCACTCCAGCCTCCGTCCATCTCTCCTGCCAGATTCTATGTATGTTTTCCCTGACTTCATTTTCTGCTCTCCCTATAAACCTGTCAGTTCTATATCTGGCGATAAGGTCAATCGGTAACATTCCCGAGAGCACACAGAGGGCCTCGTAAGAAACAGTTCTATTGGGAGATACTACTCCCAGTATTATCCCCCTGTGTGCTCTCTTCAACCTGTATCTATTTCTGCTAATATTGAGAGCACAACTCCATGCTGGCACGGCATACATCATTGATGACACTACGGTTGTCGCTAAAACTCTTCTTTTTGATGCCCGAGGAGCGCTCTGCTTTGACAAAATTATATTTAGGCATTTAGTCAGTTTCTCCGCACTCAGACAGACACTTAGTACCTGCTCAGTAAATCTGCAGTTTTTCTGTAAGATGACTCCAAGATATTTTAATACTGTTACTTCCTCAATATTATAGTCTCCAATTCGTATATCTGCTGGCTGCAATACACGTTTTCCAGTGAATTTAATGTATTTACATTTTTTATAACAATCCGTTAAATCTACATAAATATTAGTTTTCTCAAAAATATGTATTTGCTAAGATATTAAGCCTTTTATTTTGAAGAAAAATGACATTTTACTTTTTGAAATGGGTTAACAAATAGCCGAATTATAGCAGAAAATTTATGCATTTTTTTTTGGCTGTTTTCATTTTCTCCACGTTCAATTCGATGAAATATTGTTTTTATATATTATGAATTCTAATATTGGAAATTAGTAAGTAATAATTTTCTCACAATAAAATTTAACAATACATATCAATAAAACAATCGATATTAATTTTTCACTTTTGAATAATTTTAAACAGCGAATATTACTGCTGATCATGTTAACATTTCTTTTAACTTTTAACAATTAACTGTTTATTTAAAAAAAAGTATACCTAATCTTCTATTAAAATTACCGTAAGATTTTCACAGTTATTTTATTATTTTAATTACTAGCAGACTCGGCATTGCTTCGCTATTGCTATATACATATATATATATATATATATATATATATATAGAGAGAGAGAGAGAGAGAGAGAGAGAGAGAGAGAGAGTTTGAAAGAACACAATTGAAAATTTGATAAAAAAATTAAAAAAAGAACTTCACAAATTTTACCTTTCACTTATTCTCCTTCCCCTTTTCTCTCGACCCTCTCACAGTTTCCTTTTTACCCTTTCCCGTTTTCCCGTTTTTTCTTTCCACCTTTTCCCCTTTTCCCTGTTTTCCATTTTCCCCTTTTGGCCGCACGTAAGTCGGTCCATTAGTTTATTGGTCTTTAGCGAACACACATACAAACATGCGTTATACACACATATATATATATATATATATATCGTTATATATATATAAAAGTTTGTTTGTGTATTTGTTTCGTAAATATCTCGACACCGGCCCCACCTAGCAGGTATAGTTTTGGCAAAAATATTTCTTTTCACTAATATTCATATTCTGAAGATGAACCAAATCGGTCCATAAATATAATTTTTCTAAATATCTCAACCCCAGCGCCATTTAGCGGGTTGATTTTTTGCAGAGATAATTCTTTCCATGTAAGTAATACGTACTCTGAATATGAGGTAAATCGGACCATAAATACAATTTTTCGAAATATCTCAACGCTAGCGCCACCTAGCGGGTCCAAATTAATTTAGAAACCTTCCATGGTATGCGTCCAACCATTTCCCAAAGTTTCATCGCTATTGCATGAACTGTTTAGGAAGGCATAAAAGACATACAGACAGACAAACATTCATTTTTATCTATATAGATTATTGTGTAAGTATTATTTAGTAACACTGATTTAGATGATTTTTTTTTGAAAAAATCTTGTTGGAAAAAATCATTGGTAAATGTAATAATATACATATATATATTTGGATTTGTTTATTTTTTATCATCATATGTACATAAACATTTGAAACAATGAGCATACCGCATTTATCTACCTAGAATTACCCCAAAAAATACTGTCATTTATCATTATGAAAAATCCTTTTGTTTACTTTGTATGTATTTTTACACGATAATCTTCTTAAAGAAATTGTAATTTTAAATACAGCTAAGTGTTATTTTGTTATAAACATTTTCTTAGCGTCTATAAAATGAATATTTTATTTATTATTTTCTCTTTTTCCATTTTAACTTTCAAGGTCGTTCTTGAAAAATAAATTTCTTACATGATTACGTAATACTGGATAATGTTTATTATATAATTATATATTTTTGGGTTGAAATAATTTAGTTTCCCTTTTTAATATAATTGATTAGAAAAATTAATTAAAATATTAATGATTAATTAACAAATAACATGAGATAAATATTACAATTTAAAAAACACGAAGGGTAAAAAAAAAACATTGCTCTGTAATAAAGGATAGTTAAAGAGCGTGTGGGTGGGTGACAGTTTTGTACATGAATTTGTTTTTTTTTTTCGTCTTCAGTCAATTGACTGGTTTGATGCAGTTCTTCAAGATTCCCTATCTAGTGCTAGTCGTTTCATTTCAGTATACCCTCTACATCCTACATCCCTAACAATTTGTTTTACATATTCCAAACGTGGCCTGCCTACACAATTTTTCCCTTCTACTTGTCCTTCCAATATTAAACCGACTATTCCAGGATGCCTTAGTATGTGGCTTATAAGTCTGTCTCTTCTTTTAACTATACTTTTCCAAATGTTTCTTTCTTCATCTATTTGCCGCAATACCTCTTCATTTGTTACTTTATCCACCCATCTGATTTTTAACATTTTCCTATAGCACCCATTTCAAAAGCTTCTAATGTTTTCTTCTCAGATACTCCGATTGTCCAAGTTTCACTCCATACAAAGCGACACTCCAAACATACACTTGAATTGATAAATTTGTATATTGAAATATTTTTTCAAAAATTTTAAAATTATATATGTAGAGAGAGAGAGAGAAAAATGGTGAGGCCAAACTCAAGGAAGTGATTCTATTTAATATACTGAAGAAAAAATGTCCAGTGAACATAAGTCCGAAAACGCATATTTTTCTGTCCATCGCCATGTTAGTTTTTTAAAGAAAAAATTTATTTTTAAAGAACGGTCTTCAACCGTTCTTTAAAAATTTTAAACTAACATTTTTTAATAGGAAAAAAACAACGATACAACGAAGAATATGACAAATTTCAAAATGACTGTCGTTTCAGTTTTTCAATCCTAAATATCATAGAAATTATTATATTTATCAAATTGTGTGTATTATAAAAATTATGAACCATTTTTTTGTGAACAAAACGACACCTTAGTCGTAAAAATCCAACGACAAACAATATAGTTATTACAAAAAATAAGCCTAAACTGATATGGCGGCCATCTTTTATACTCTATAATTAAGTTACTATTGCATACTCTGTAAAATAAATAAATGACAATCATCACTATCACTTTGTTGCTCCATCCATGTTTTTCTCCGTGGAGGGGGGGGGGGGGGGGGGAGTGGCAAAGAAGTGAGAGAGTGGGTGGCACGGGCCACCCTCTCTCTCTCTTTTCCTGTTTAGCCTCCGGTAACTACCGTTTAGATAATTCTTCAGAGGATGATATTGTATGAGTGTAAATGAAGTGTAGTCTTGTACATTCTCAGTTCGACCATTCCTGAGACGTGTGGTCAATTGAAACCCAACCACCAAAGAACACCGGTATCCACGATCTAGTTCCAGGCCACCCTGGAACTTAGAGTTCGTGGTCACTAACAAGCGGCGAGTCAATGTGGCGAAAGTCGCATTGTCAGAACGTGTGGGAGTTCCTTGATGCGTTTGCTTTGTTCAACCGACATCAGCAGTGTACCTAAGGGGAAAAGACTCCTACTGCACTGCTGTGGGAAGTTAACCTAGTGATATATATGATTGACCACCAGCCAGTTATGGTTCCAAGCGCTTTAATATGGTGTGACTGGTACTTGCTGGCATTCAACGACCTAGGCGTGGCAGCAAATTGCTATCTTGACAAATGAATTTTATTTTATGGATGTCATATATATTTTTAGTAGTTGACCGGTTGCGCCTACCCGTTTTAGCAAATATATTACAAGTGAGCGGTTGGGACATGTAAGCCGGTGGTGTATAGCACCGCGCTTAGTCTGCTCACGTTGTTAGGTAAGCTATAGGAGCTATTTAGGATACTGGTCGCTAAACTGTTTCGAGGCTCAGTAGCCGTTTGTCGCACAGGCATTTGGTCGTATGCTTTAGGGTGACTGAATGGAGTGGTGGCGGGAGAAATGCTAAGCAAACCAATCCATCCATGTTATTGCACTATTTATTTATATTTTCCAGAAAGTCTCTTGTTGTCTTCTCCGTAACAACGACCTCTGCTACACCTTCCCTTTCTTCCTCCGAAAAATTATCGTTAGGTTGTAAAACGGAGTTAGCAGAACACAATTTATCTTCTGCTTACAATCAACTACTTATAATTTCTTCAGATACATCGGAATCCAGGATTTTTAACGACCTGACTTTACCTTTTCAATAATTTCTAATTTTTCCTTTACACAATACATTTTTCGTTCAGATGACATTTTAGACAAATACAAACATTACAAAATCTACTGAAGTAATCTTCTTTTTCCTGTTTTAACCTCCGTTAACTACCGTTCAGATAATACTTCAGAAGATGAATGAGGATGATATATATGAGTGTAAATGAAGTGTAGCCTTGTACATTCTCAGTTCGACCATACTTGAGATGTGTGGTTAATTGAAACCCAACCACCAAAGAACACCGGTATCCACGATCTAGTATTCAAATCCGTGTAAATATTAACTGGCTTTACTAGGACTTGAACGCTGGAACTGTCGACTTCCAAATCAGCTGATTTGGGAAGACGCGTTCACCACTAGACCAACCCGGTGGGTTTTTCCTTCTATCTGTCCCTCCAATATTAAAGCGACTATTCCAGTATGCATCAATATGTGTGGCTTATAAATCTGTCTCCTTTTAACTATATTTTTCCAAGTGCTTCTTTCTTCATCGATTGCTGCAGCACCTCTTAATTTGTCATTTTATAATAATATCTTATTTATTAATTAATTAATAATTATATTAATTATTATGAAGGCTGTTATTATTGAGTGTTTGGGAAATTAATTCGATCAGTAACTGTTTAAAGTTTATTATTACTGCAATTTTGAAGGTAATTCGAAATAAAACGAGACAAAACGACACATTATAATTAAAACTTGGCGTTTTATTTCGTTTTATTACTATGATGATTTTCTCGTTTTGTAATTTTGATTCGCTTGTATTTCGAAAACGAAGGGATTTATCGAAAAATGGTTTTTGCTAGTGTTTTTTTTTCTTTTCTGTAAACTTTTCATTAATCATTTATTATCTACCTACCTATTTAAACATTCAATTTGGTAGATCTAAGATAGTGTATAAACATACTATTTCAAACACACACTATAAGTAATAAATTTTCTAACTACGTAGATGTGCACCTTGTTTCTACATCCTAGTATTCCTTGGTTTAAAATAAAAACCAATTTTCATCCTTTGTTTAGCCTCCGGTAACTACCGTTTAGATAATACTTCAGAGTATGAATGAAGATGATATGTGAGTATAAATGAAGTGTAGTCTTGTACTGTCTTAGTTCGACCATTCCTGAGATGTGTGCTTAATTGAAGCTTAACCACCAAAGAACACCGGTATCCACGATCTAGTATTCAAATCCGTGTAAAAATAACCGATTTTACTAGGAATTGAACTCTGGAACTCTCGACTTCCAAATCAGCTGATTTGGGAAGATGCGTTCACCACTAGACCAACCCGGTATGTTCTACTGAAATAACCAATGTAATAAAATTTAACAACACTGATAAACAGAGTAAAATCAGCTCGGAATAAATCGTTATACGTAATAACTTTTCAGATACCGTATACTGTGACTTGTAAAGGCAGCACATTGATAATATTTTCGCTGTTACAAAAAATGAGTCATGTGCAGTACATCATAAGAATTTCTCCTGTTACTGTATTAGAATCATGTTTTTGGGAATTCGAAGTTTTTAAGATTGGTCGTGAGTAATTGACAGATTATCTATTAGAAGAGTATTGTTGACAATTTCCAAAGATTTTTGGTGGGTTTTACACCGATATCAAATACAGTGGTAGGGTGACTAGCATTACTTTATCCTGTTTTATTTTTTAAGATATTCAGATATTTTTTAGGGCACATGTTATATCCGTATCCTCAGTAAATCGAGGCGCGTTATAGCGGGGCTGTGCTGTATCTTCCTTTTTCCAGAAAACATCCCTGACAGCTATCTTTTCTTCTAGGATGCCCATTTCATCAGATCAATTCTGATTTCTTTAACCCATTTTTTAGTTTTTCTGAGTTTTGTAAGATTATCAAAAATAAATTTCGTCTGCCTGTTTGTATCTACCCTCTTTAGGTTTTTCATAAAATTTAGTTCTTCTTTTCTTGATAGTTGTGAAAGTTTCCATTTTCTTGTACAGTTCCTCGTTGTTCCGTACTCGTTACTCTTCTTCTTTGTTTTTTTTGTGGTATTAAAATTTTCCTTAGTATTCTTCGTTCCCTTTTTTTAATCTCCTTGATATTCCCTTTTTTGTCCATGGATAAATATTCTACAGCGTATAATCCTTCTGGGTTAATTATAGAATTTTTCTTATCTTCGCAAGGATGGATATACTTTTTTCGTTTTACTGGTTCTTCGTTATTCTGTAGGCTTTTTAAATTTTCTTAACCCGTGTTTGTACTGCCATTTTATCTACTCAATTCGGTTGTATCCTTTTTCCAAGATACTTGAAGCTGTTGAACCTGCTGATCTTGCCGTATCTTGTTTCTATATATCTTTCATTCTTATATATTTCGAATGAGAGAATCTATAATTTATCCATTTCCAAATTTTCCGATGAGATTTGCAGTTCTGTTTTTTGTACGATTTCCTGTAGTTTCTCAATAATTATCTATGCGTCTTCTATGTTTGATGTCAGAAGTGCTTTGTAATCTTTTTTTTTCTTTTTCTGTTTATCCTCCGGAACTACCGTAAGGTATTACTTCAGGGAATGAATGAAGATGATATGTATTAATATAAATGAAGTGTAGTCTTGTACAGTCTCAGGTCAACCATTCCCGAAATGTGTGGTTAATTAAAACCCAACCAGCAAAGAACACCGGTATCCAGGATAAAGTATTCAAATCTATATAAAAGTAACCTTTGAACCTTAGAACTCTCGACCTCGAAATAAGCTAATTTGTGATGAGGAGTTTACCACTAGGCCAATCCAGTGAGTTTTCTGTGTCATCCGCAAATGCCAGGCAGTCTAATGTTAAGTTGTTTTTTTGGTCCCACTCGTATTTCTTGGATATTTTGTTTTTCTATTTGTTTCCGCCATTCTCTGATGATTATATATATATATATATATATATATATATAGAGAGAGAGAGAGAGAGAGAGAGAGATAGAGAGATATAATTAAACCTACCGGGTGGTCTAATGGTGAACGCGTTTTCCCAAATCAGCTGATTTGTAAGTCGAGAGTTACAGCGTTCAAGTCCTAGTAAAGGCAGTTGAATACTTGATCGTGGATACCGGTATTATTTGTTGGTTGGGTTTCAATTAATCACACATCTCATTGGTCGAACTGAGACTGTACAAGACTACACTTCATTTACACACGTACATCTCATCTTCATTCATCCTCTGAAGTAATACCTGAACGGGTAATCTTCTGAGGCTAAACAGGATAAAGAAAGATAGATATAATAAAACTGTATTCGATTTATTTTATAATTTTTATTTTTTAATTTCCGAAATGAAGAATATCAATTTTAGTTTTATAATTTTTGTATAGATATTATTGTTATAGACAGCTGAATTCTGTACCGTATATAAATTAAGTAAGCTATATTACTCATATGTCGATTGTTTTGACTAATGGTTATATGATAAGTAGTACTTATATTTTTGTTGTTATATCAGTTAAAAGAAATTAAACAGTAAAATCAATAAAAGACTTAAGTTTTTAAAGCTTTTGTGCTAAGAAATTATTTTATATTTTTACTTATTTATTAATAAAAATATTGTAAAGAAAAGAAACAAAATATTGGCAGCTTCAAATTATACTTCGAAGTTTATTTAAGCGAAGTATATTTATTTCTTAATTAAGTAATCAAATAATAAGAGGGTACACATCTTCCAAAGGTTTATTTTCTTTAAGCCCAGTTTTACTAACCATTAATTATGTCACTGAAGCAAAACAAAATGTATAAAATATTTGATAAAGAAGATTATATATATGTTTAATTTATAAACAATTTTTTCTTTTTTCTTTGATGAAAGATTACTCTTGACACATTTCGTCCCTTTTTTTATTGCATGTCAATCATTTATTTTCTTCATAATAATTATAATTAATAACATACTTTAATGTTTTTATCGTTTACAAATTTCCTTTTTATAAAAATTAATAACCCTTTTTTAAAATATAATTTGATCGTTTTGTCCTGTTCAATTTGTTTTTGTAAACAAAATTCTAACATAAATTTTTTCTTCTTTAATTATTCCAGTGTATAGCGATTATCCGTTCTAAATTCTTTCCATGAAGAACGAATGAAGTGAAATTTTGACAGTTAATAGGAAATAGCTCAAGGAACATAAATTATATAGTGTCGATACCTGCTTTTACTATGTGGGTGGATCCTACCCACTTCTAGGGGGTGGACATTTTAATCTCATCGGGGGTGGACAAATTAATTTTAATCTCTTTTCATACATTTTCTTTAGTTAACTTTATATATTAAGATTGTGCCAAACCTTATGTACATTTTACATAAAAGGTATATTTCATATTAAATTATCAAATAAAAATAATAAATATTTACTGTATATATACATTCATATATGAAGAAAAAACGTAATCCTTGAGTGTGTATATATATATATATATATATATATATATATATATACAGGGTTATCATTAAAGAATGGTGCGGTTTTGAACATGGTTTAAATTAAAACAGAATTACTTACAGTTTTTGTTTTTTATTTTTCAAATTTGTCGTCTCAAACATTTTTTTACATAACAAATAAATTTCTTTCAATATGTGCGCCCTTAGTCGCTCGACAAATGTCCAAACGATACTCAACTTCTCTCCAAACATTAGTTAACATTTCTTCGTTATGGTTGTCATTAATCCTGTTTTTTAAGCTGTTTAGGTCGCGAATTTTTTGTATATAAACAACGCTTTTGATGTACCCCCGCAAGAAAAAATCGCAAGGTGTCAGGTCTGGACTCCTTGGAGACCAAAGTACGGGTCCTTGCCGGCCTATCCATCGATCTCCAAATTTTTCGTTCAAAGCGTCCGTGACCAATGCGTTGAAGTGCAGAGGAGCACCATCTTTTTGGAAATGAAGTCGATGAATGTTTTCGAGTTCATCCGACTGAGGAAAGCAATAATCGGTTAACATGTCAATATACACAACTCCATTAATTGTGTTTTCAGCAAAGGAGAAAGGTCCTGTTACACGATTTTTCATCACACCACACCAAATATAACTTTAGGCGAATCGCGTTGTTTCTCAATAATCGCGTGTGGGTTTTCAGAGCCCCATATTCGTGAATTGTGGAATGTAGCTTCGTCTGTAAAAATTATATCATCTAAAAATGATTCGTTTTTACTTATTCTGTCCGACATTTCAACAGCGAAATTGTAACGTTTTACACCATCATCGGGTTTCAATTCCTGCAGTATCTGGATTTTATAAGCGTGTAATTTCAGTTTCTTATGTAAAACTTTGTGAACTGTTGATTTTGGAATACCTAATTCGACGCTTTGACGAGGGATGGACTTCCCAGGACTTCTAATTGCTGATCGTCTAATTAGTTCAACCGTTTCGTCTTGTGCACTTGGTCTGCCGGTTGATTTCTGTTTCTTAACTGAACCAGTTTATTCGACGAATTGTTTGAACAACTGCTGATAAACAAACTTTTGGGTTGGAGGCTTTCAGGGATACATATGTAACATCTAGAAATTTCCCTACAATCTTCCTATGAATTACTGAAACCGCACCATTCTTTTATGATAAACCTGTATATATATATTTCTATATGATTTTTAATCTTGTGTCTTTAGAACAAAATATAAATTGGTTTTTGATAATATTTTTTAAAGATACACAGAAATAAAAACACGGAGTTGTTTGTGTGTAGTGTGTATATGACAAGCAAAAGAACCAATTCAATGAAGTTAAAAAGAGAACTTTAATTTCTTGTGTAGTATGTGTTCTTGCAATCTTTTTAAGACTAAATTAAAATTTATATTGTAGAGATTTCGTAATAAGTACTATGTGACATATCTAAATACGAGGGAAATAATATATCATGAAACCCCATATTTTTTATGAACGTTTACAAACTTCTGTAATTGAAATCTTGGTAAAAGATTTTCTTTTTTTTATTAATATATATCTTATATTATCCACCAGTCGTTTTAACGGATGATGTGTTCATACTTTTCAAACATAATCGTTAAACATTTTTTTAAAATTATTTAATCATAAAACATTATTACTATGTAATTAAATTGAACAGGAAATCCAGTTTATTTTATATTTTATTATTTTTACATTTCGAGTTTTAAATGGGAATGAATAGTAAAGGGATCAAATATTTCATTTCGAGGTTTACCCAGATCATAAGATTTCATCATCCACCTTCTAAAAAAACAGCACAATTTTAATTTTGAAAGATTTCTGTATGATGTATGTAATTACTAGCTTATGTTGGATCAGATTTTCTCTTTCATACTAAGAAAGAAAAGAAAGAAAATTCAGTTTGATAATAAATAATAGTAAAAGAAAATTAATAAAATTTGACATAAGAGGTATTATGAAATTCAATATTAAGATAAATGTAATAAAGCAGAAATAGGCGATTCATCTTATTTAGATCGTTAAATTACGAAGGATCGTACAATTTAATGTAGACATCAAAAGCAGATTTCTATAAGTAATTGAAAGCAGCTTTTATATTACAAAAAAAAAAAATCTCTTACTATCAAATAAATATCTAAAAATTAGAAATAGGATCTTTAAATATTTTTGGAATTTAATGGTTTATGAAAGTTAAAAATATACAAAAGAAAATAAATATAAGCCTGGAAATTTTTCATTGTATGAAGATTTTAAAAATAGATGAATTGAGAAAATTGAACATGGTTATATTTTATCGTATTACGTTCTTACATTAATCCTTTCTGAAAAATCACAGCATATATTTCTTCTTATCTCCTTTTACAGTTGTATCTGATTCTTGAATAAATTTCACCTTCCTAAATTTAAGTTCAAATTTCCTTAAAATGTAAAAATTTCATTCCATTTTACATTATCTAAATCTAGATCTAAATATATACCATTTCTTTGTTTCTTTTACAACGAACAGGATATTTAAAAAAGAAAAATAAATTTCTTTGCTTATTTTATAAGTACTGGAATTTTACTTTCCCTATAGCGAAATTATAGCTATATAAAAGGGAAAATATGATGATAGGTCAAAATTGAGGATATCCGCTTTTCACTGAATCTTGACGAATTAACCCCTAATGACCCCAGAAACCGAAAAATGGAATGGAAATATGGGCGATAAAATGCTCGTTGGTGCTAGGTATGTTGGTGTGTAAATCGCCTTATATCTCCAGAACTACTTCACCGAATTTCACCAAACTTGGCTATAACATTTCTATAGTAGTGGCATTGATGCTATTAAATTTTCAGTTCTAAAGGTCAGGGGCTGATGGTTACAAGGGAGGGAAACGAAAACGTCTTCAGATTTTCCATAATTACGGTTGTATTTTTATATTACGGTTATAAATGGGGATTTGAACCGCAAAGATATCGAAATTATCTGGAAGTCAAATCATGGTACCCATTAAAATAGGTAGCTATAAATATATATATATATATATATATATATACCTTTTTTTATTTTTATTTTTTTTAAACTATTTGATAATTTTGGAAAAATTAATAAAAAACTTTTTTGCAAAATTTCACCCCCAGCCCTAAAAATGGTTTTCGGTGTTGGCCAATAAATAACCTTATATCTCCAGAACTACTCGACTAAACTTTGTCAGGTAACTACTATATATTTTTATTTTTAAGGAACAATTTGAAAGTGATTGACGCAAAATTACGGCAATTATCGTGTCCATAAGAAAGAAATATATATATATATATATATATACATTTTTGAGCTAATGATGGTTTTGGGGTCTGGGGGATGTGAACCGCGAAGATGTCAAAATTTTCCGGAAGTCGAATCATATTACCCATTATAATAGGTAGTTTTCTTATGAAATCTACCTAATATATCAATAAATATATAAATATATATATATATTTATTTAAAATAAATATTTTTTTTTTTTCAGTCATTTGACTGGTTTGATGATTCCCAATCTAGTGCTAGTCGTTTCATTTCAGTATACCCTCTACATCCTACATCCCTAACAATTTGTTTTACATATTCCAAATGTGGCCTGCCTAC
This sequence comes from Lycorma delicatula, assembly GCF_047948215.1. Taxonomy (NCBI): domain Eukaryota; kingdom Metazoa; phylum Arthropoda; class Insecta; order Hemiptera; family Fulgoridae; genus Lycorma; species Lycorma delicatula. The sequence continues at coordinate 35,427,564 of NC_134467.1, read as the reverse complement.
ACAATTTTTTCCTTCTACCTGTCCTTCCAATATTAAAGCGACTATTCCAGGATGCCTTAGTATGTGGCCTATAAGTCTGTCTCTTCTTTTAACTGTATTTTTCCAAATGCTTCTTTCTACATCTATTTGTCGCAATACCTCTTCATTTGTCACTTTATCCACCCATCTGATTTTTAACATTCTCCTATAGCACCACATTTCAAAAGCTTCTAATCTTTTCTTCTCAGATACTCCGATCGTCCAAGTTTCACTTCCATATAAAGCGACACTCCAAAAATATACTTCAAAAATCTTTTCCTGACATTTAAATTAATTTTTGATGTAAACAAATTATATTTCTTACTGAAGCCTTGTTTCGCTTGTGCTATTCGGCATTTTATATCGCTCCTGCTTCGTCCATCTTTAGTAATTCTACTTCCCAAATAACAAAATTCTTTGTTATTTCTACTACATTTGATTACTTTTGTTTAGTTGTTGTTTATTTTTATGCGATAGTTCTTGCGTAGGACTTCATCCATACCGTTCACTGTCTCTTCTAAATCCTTTTTACTCTCAGAAAGAATTACTATATCATCAGCAAATCGTAGCATCTTTATCTTTTCACCTTGTACTGTTACTCCGAATCTAAATTGTTCTTTAACATCATTAACTGCTAGTTCCATGTAATGATTAAAAAGTAACGGGGATATGGAACATCCTTGTCGGACTCCCTTTCTTATTACGGCTTCTTTCTTATGTTCTACAATTATTACTGTTGCTGTTTGGTTCCTGTACATGTTCCTGTTGCAATTGTTCTTCTATCTCTGTATTTGAACCCTAATTTTTGGAACTTAGAAGTCAAAGTGGAAAATTGGCCACTCATAAGCTGCGAGTCAATGTGGCGAGAGCCGCATTGTCAGACCGTGTGGTAGTTCCTTGATGCGGTTGCTATGTTCAACCGCATGTTTACTTAAGGGAAAGACTCCTAACCCACTGCTGTGGGAAGCTAACCTTGAGATATATGGTTGACCACCAGCCAATTAGAGCTCAAAGCGTATTAATGTGGTGGACAAGGTACTTGGTGGCATTCAGCGATCTAGGTGTGGCAGCGAATTGGTTACTTGACAAATTACATTTTAATGTATGGATGTCATATATATTTTTAGTAGATGACGGGGTGCGCCTACCCATTTTAGTAAATATATGACAAGTGAGCGGTTGGGACACATAAGCCGGTGGTGTATGGCACCCCACTTAATCCGATCACGCTGTTAGGTAAGCTCTAGAGCTCCTAGATAAATAACTATTTAGGGCGCTGGTCGCTAAACTGTTTCGAGGCTCAGTAGCCGTTTGTGGCACAGACATTAGGTCTTATGCTTTAGAGCGACCGAATGAGGTGGTGGTGGGAGAAATGCCAAGCAAACAAAACCAATCTACTATTACGTTTGCAAACTTCCCTCCGTATGGGGTAAATGTGTAGACTAAATAAGCGACAAAAACGTTTTGTTAATTTACAATTGTATATCAATATTCAAAAACTTCACTATTTTGTTACTTTTTATAGTAAATTTTTGATTGAAAATTGTTTTTGATATATTATAAGTACAAATATATAATGTAAACTTTTGAAATCCAAATTAACCTACTAATTAAACTCATGAATATATGATAAGAATTTGATTAAAATATGACTAAAAAGGATGTAGCTAAATTTAAAATATTTTTTTAAAAAATCTTTGTAATATTATTTTATGCGTTATATAATACTTCTTTATGTAATATTATATTCCCAAAAAATTATAACATACGATTTATATTATAATGTTTAATGTAACTAACATAATATTACCGATACTGCATTTACATAATTAAAAATAAAAATTTCAGTTCATTTGATAGCTAAATTTTTCCACCTATAAAATTTAGTATTAAATTTTTAATTTTCATTATTCTTATAGAACTAAAAGCGTCTTCGTAGAAAGTATATACTGAATGTTAAAATTGAATTTTAAACAAATTTTTTCACCTACCACTGCCAAATAAAATATAGGCCTGGCTCTGGCACCAATTTCAAAAATAGCTATTTGCTGTAAATACCGTATGTATTCGAACACCCCACGCACTTATTTACTTGGAATTGGAGAGAAAAAATAAGGGTGCAAGGATTACATGAAACATAGGCTTTAGCCAGGATAATTTATGTAAAGTAAACGTTTTCTTAGACAAATCTAAATTCAATCACATAAACATAGTTACAATAGACTTTCGTTTATCAATACCGGATGCCACTTATACAGAATACATTCTTAATTATTAACATTCTGTTCATATTTTCGATAGGATCCAAGTTATAGTATTTTTATAAAACTGATTCATTCTGTATAAGCTGCATACGGTTTTAATGACACTACAGTTACAGTATCAGTTACTCATTGTCGCCTTACCTATTCGCCATAGTGATTGTATTGTTTGTATATGTGGACGGTTGTGTGCATTTTATCTGTTTATCTTGTAAAATTTAATACGGTGATTTATTTTAATTACGGAATTAAAACGAGTTAAAAAAGGACAGCGTCAACGATCTTTTACAGTAAATGAAAAATTGCGCGTTATAGAAGAGGCTGAAAAAATTGGAAATCGGGCGGCATGAAGAAGATTTGACGTAGATGAAAGTTGCATTCGAGACTGGCGTAAAAAGAAACAACTTCTGGTGAAAGGCACTGGTAATAAAAGATCTTTTCGTGGCTTAAAACCAAAATACACAGACACGTAGAAAAAAAGTTGTATGACTTTGTTATGGAGAAAAGGAAATGCGGTTATGCTGTCACAACGATATTTTACTCGTGAAATCGCTACATCATTGAATAAAGTTGATTTCAAAGCAAGCCGTGGATCGATAACACGATTTTTTGCACCAAATCATTTGCCAATAAGACGAAAGGCCACCATTTCTCAACGACTTCTAGACGCTTATGAACAATATATATTACATTTTCACAAATACATAATGTACGTATCTCGCATAACTCAAACACGATTAACCATATAATGTTGATTTTTTTGGATTTAGAACTGTTGTTAACATCTAGTTGTGCACCTACCCTTTTGATTGAATCGACTTTACCAAAAATATCCAAAAAAGCCCAAAACTGTAGTAATAAGTTCTCATTGAGGGCTTTTCAACGACTATCATAAGTGGTACTTATTTTCATTGATCCCAGAGTTTAGTCAAATAAAATTTTAATTAATGAAATATTTGATCTTACAAGCGGAAGGCACATCGATTCGATCGAATATCTCCTTTTTTTAAGTTTTTTTTTATTTAGATAAATTGATTTATTAACAATTATTAACTTCTGATTGTAAAAAAAAGTTTTATAATCAGAAGACACATCAAACTTTTTATAAATTATTTTATGGTTACGGTGAAGAGGAACAGATTGTAAATTAAAAACTGCGGCAAAAAATAAAAACGTTTTCACTCTCGAAATTTGTTTACATTTTGTGTTTGTTTTTTTTATTCTTTAATTTATTTAATTAAAAATAATGAAGAAAAATTACGTTAAATCTGAGAAAAAAAATTTCAGTATTAAATAGTTAAATGAAAAAAAATTTCATTTACACTTTATAAAAAATTATAATTCTGAACACCCACTCGAAATCCTAGGTTAAAATTTGCAGTTAATCTAAAAAGAATAAATACAAAATAAAAGTAAAAAAACAAAAAAAAAAAAATAAATAAAACGTTTATTACAGTTAAAAACCATATTTACAAGCGTATTTAATTAATGCATATTTCTTCACTCACTTACTTGACAATAATTAAAATAATTATGTCATTTATTATTTAAACAAATTAAAAAAAAAAAAAAAAAAAACAGAAGTTTTAGAATTATTGTAAAGTGAAGTGAATATTAGGGGTAAAAAGAAAAAAAGCACACTGGAAAATGTTATTAAGTAAACTAAGCTGGTAGTTTGTTCAAAAGGATCGATATAATCATATATTTTATAAACCTTTTTTTTAATATAAACACCATAATGTAGGTTAATGAATTCAATAATATCGAATAATGAATAATATTTTTTTATCGTATTTTTTTATTTTTCCCTCATTCTACTATAATGGTATCACTACTCGACATAGTATCACAATTTTTTTATCCATCAATGATTAAAATATATATATATTGTCGCCGAATGGCTTCAACGACACGTAATTCATAACCTTGTGGTGGCCCTAAAAAGGGCCGTTTTTACCGTTAGCTCTGAGAAGAGCTGTTGGGTCCGGAAGCTGGTCTCCAGCGAAGTCGGGGAGGTCCATTGAAATCCGACCGGGCTTTCCCTCAGCGGCAGTTGGGTCTTCATTACAGCGTGGCAGTGATGGCTTCCAGAGCCCCGCAGTGTCGGTCGTCCTTCGCCGGCGCGGCCGTTCTCCACGAACGATTCCACGCTGGGCCCGTTCTTGTTGCTGAGTCCGCCGCAGCCAGGGCGATTGAAGACCGAGGAGGTGGAGCGTGCTGCTCCGGCGAGAATGTTGGCATCCGCCGGGAGGTCCCACGTTGAACCGGCCAGAGGACTTCTTCTTCTTTCAACTTTTTCTTCAGATGGTGATCGACGATGAATTATAAATTCACTCGCGTGAACGCTCTTTAATTGGAGCCTGAGAGTTGGGGGGGCTGCAGTGCCGCTATGGTGGGAGAACTGAGTGGTCATCTGCGCGATGGGAGTGATGTTTGTGTCAGCGCGTCCGTATACTGTGCGTCCGTTCGCAACTCAGTTGCCATACAGTTCACCCGCCGATGTTAAATTAGGCATATATGTAGTAACAATATATATGTATATAATTAGTCTTTATCATTTTTAAATTAAAATTCACCCGCCGTCAATATCGCTCACTAACTGAATTCATTGTTAATTAATATTATCAGTACTGGTTTTCTATTATCACAAAATACATATTTATTTACATTATTACTTCTATAAAAGTAAAAGGTTAAATTTTGTGAAATTCCGTAATGTTTGGTAAGTTTCTTAATGTTCAGTATTAATTATGATGATTTTTCAGCCATATTTCTTAATCATATTTCATTAAAAAGTTATTTTCCACCAACTATGTTTGGAATTAAATCCGATAGATGGATAAATCTATTTTTGAATTAAATCCGATAGGTAGTGCTGTTGTTTTGCCAATTGGATTTATTTAAATTTTGATTTTTACAGTGAAAGTTTAAATTTTGTGAGGTTCTGTAATGTTCAGTTATTAATGTTTTATCAAACGTTCAATTGGGTTAATCTGTATATATATATATATATATATTTTTTTTTTTAAATCTAGCTTAGCGAAGCATTGTCTCGTTTCTGCTAGTATATATATATATATATATATATATATATATATATATATATATATTGTAGTAATGGAGATCTGCCCGGTTGAAGCAACAAACTTTAATAAATTGTTAACTGTGAGTATTTATTACTCTAATTTATAATTATTTAGTAATGTAAATGTCTGCCGAGGAATTTACGTCGGTGGCATCCCGACTGAGGTCTGGATGATGACTATAAAATGTAATCAGTTAGAGGGTCAAAAGACGACCTCCGGTAAAGCCCCTCATGGCACGGAATGGAGGGGGTGGTGTAACCTCACGAGGTGGGTGTTTTCGCATCCCAACCCCATACGGGGTTGGGATGTACGAGCTGGGTTTGAACTTTTGATTAGAAAATCTAAAAATAAATTTCTGGATATTTTTAGTTACATTCTGAGTTTCAAGGGTTACAATTGATTTTAGCATTTTTTTTTCAAACCTTGTTATTTTATTTAATTTCTCGGTAAAAAATGAAGTAAAACAATCGTGAAAAAACTCGATTTCTAGATTTTTGAAATTCGACCTTGAAATGGGATGAACATAGGTAAAACATTTTTTAAACCATAACTTTAATTTTCCCAATCCCGACTATAGTAAACGAGATTACAGTAGATTTGTGCTTGCAAATAATCTTCATATAAACATTAAAAAACATTATCGGTTATTTTTTTTAATTTCAATTTTTTAAGGGTTGCCAAAGTATACGGCGCTGTGTCTCAACCAACACAGTCACTGCCACAATTTCTGTTTGTGTAATTAGGTACACCTGCCTCCTGTTACTTGATTAATAAACTTAAAATAAAAAGATTGATCGCTATGGGAAACGCAAGTAACCATACAGCGCAGGTGATGCTGTGAAGGGGAGGTAATTATACTTAATTTAAATTAGGATCAAATGTTTTTGTTAATGACGTAACTTGGTAATTGGATTTCAACGTTAATTGCTTTAAAATTATTAACGTGATACTTGATAAAATATAATTATAGTATGTATCGAATTCTATTAAAGGAAAAATAATTAAATAATGTATGATAAAAATATTTCAAATTATATGCGCATTTCGATGGTTTTATAATCACAATCAGTGTATATTTAGATAACAGAATTTCTTTACATTATTTTCACCGTAACACTAATTTACGGCTATCAATTAAATATACAAGTAGCCATAGTTTGAATATATTTTTTATTCACCTTTGTGAGAGTGATGTGTGTTATTTGTTATATAAAGAAATACTAATTTTAATAATGGATATTAACATATTAAGTACAAAAATCTGCTAATAATGGCAGTAACATAACAAGTTTCTTTACATATATAGAAAGAAACATCTTGGATATTACAAATAAAGATAAAATGAAGTCGGGATTGACCAATTAGTATATATAATAAACTGTAAGTATACTGAATTACGAATGTAAAAAAAAACTAGAAATAAAATTTACTATGGAGAAGGAGGAAGATAAAAAGAAGATATGTACTCAAGAAAAGAAGGAACTTTCGTAGTCCAATGTCAAATTTAACCTTTTTTTTTTTTGCATTTGATCTATAGGAATTAAATTTGTTTTTCCGACAAAAATTAGATCTATAATTATGGTTTCTTATTTAATATCTCAATATACATAAAAAAATAATGTAATTATTTAATAATTGAGATTATAAAGTGTAAAAAAAGAAAATGTTATATTAAAAGATATTTTTTGTGTAAGCAGTAGTTATTTATTAATTTTTTTAACATGGCATGTTGGTATTAATATATAAATTATTTATATAATAGTTTCCACTTACCAGCAATCTTAAATAGTAATGTTCGAGCGCTTTCGGATTATTAATCTATCCTCAGGAACAATGATGTGTTATACTTTATAATTATTTTCTTCACATATTATTAATCATACTAAATTGAATTTTTATAAAAATATAAATGTAACAGTTGATTGTCAAAAGGTAAAATAGAGTTAACGTTATCCGACATGTCAGTACGAAGGTCTCAATTTTTATGTTTATTAGTATGAAACAGTATTACCAACCTATAAATCAAAATTTTTGTGTAATATTTGTTTGGATAATATTTTTTTTTGTCTTCAGTCATTTGACTGGTTTGATGCAGCTCTCCAAGATTCCCTATCTAGTGCTAGTCGTTTCATTTCAGTATACCCTCTACATCCTACATCCCTAACAATTTGTTTTACATATTCCAAACGTGGCCTGCCTACACAATTTTTTCCTTCTACCTGTCCTTCCAATATTAAAGCGACTATTCCAGGATGCCTTAGTATGTGGCCTATAAGTCTGTCTCTTCTTATAACTATATTTTTCCAACTGCTTCTTTCTTCATCTATTTGTCGCAATACCTCTTCATTTGTCACTTTATCCACCCATCTGATTTTTAACATTCTCCTATTGCACCACATTTCAAAAGCTTCTAATCTTTTCTTCTCAGATACTCCGATCGTCCAAGTTTCACTTCCATATAAAGCGACACTCCAAAGATATACTTTCAAAAATCTTTTCCTGACATTTAAATTAATTTTTGATGTAAACAAATTATATTTCTTACTGAAGGCTCGTTTAGCTTGTGCTATTCGGCATTTTATATCGCTCCTGCTTCGTACATCTTTAGTAATTCTACTTCCCAAATAACAAAATTTTTCTACCTCCATAATCTTTTCTGCTCCTATTTTCACATTCAGTGGTCCATCTTTGTTATTTCTACTACATTTCATTACTTTTGTTGTGTTCTTGTTTATTTTCATGCGATAGTTCTTGCGTAGGACTTCATCCATACCGTTCACTGTCTCTTCTAAATCCTTTTTACTCTCAGAAAGAATTACTATATCATCAGCAAATCGTAGCATCTTTATCATTTCACCTTGTACTGTTACTCCGAATCTAAATTGTTCTTTAACATCATTAACGGCTAGTTCCATGTAAAGATTAAACAGTAACGGAGATAGGGAACATCCTTGTCGGACTCCCTTTCTTATTACGGCTTCTTTCTTATGTTCTTTAATTGTTACTGTTGCTGTTTGGTTCCTGTACATGTTAGCAATTGTTCTTCTATCTCTGTATTTGAACCCTAATTTTTTTAAAATGCTGAACATTTTATTCCAGTCTACGTTATCGAATGCCTTTTCTAGTTCTATAAACGCCAAGTATGTTGGTTTGTTTTTTCTTTAATCTTCCTTCTACTATTAATCTGAGGCCTAAAATTGCTTCCCTTGTCCCTATACTTTTTGGATAATATATACTTTCTAAATTTCGTTTGTTCATTTGTTACAGTTTTATTACTTAAATATGTACAATATTTTTTGATATATGTTTTATGAAAGTTATTGGAATATTCAAGAATATTAAAAAAATTATTTAGGTTGTAATTATGATTTTTTTTTAGGATGTATCTAATAAAATTGTATCTTCCTTTATGCAATTAATCTGTTTATTAATTCTAATCGAAAAAGATTAACCAACATCCCGATATATTCCAGATCGTAATTTGTGCATTTTAACCAATATACTCCCTGTATATCTAAATTAAATTGATTGTTATTTATTATTCTAGTAGGATCTCTATTATTTATATAGTTAATTATTTTATTATTCGTTGTGTATGTAGTTTTTAATTCAAAAAATTTAAATATTTTACATTATTTTTCTTCAAATTGGGTTGCGTTTCATACGAACACTTTGTATATACATCTACGACTTTATAAGCATAATACTTAAAGAAATTTATCAGAAAATCTTTTGATAATTTTTTAAAACGCAGTGTAATATAAAACAAAACTTTTAAAAAAATGTTGTTTCATAGGGTGATAAATATGTTTTGTACATAATAAAAATATATATCACTTGGATAATAAATTCTTTTCATAAGTTTTGATGCCTTGAATAATAATGAAAAACAGGACAACGTAATGAATTATTGTCTTTTCTTGAATGCGTTTATACTTCTTTTTCAGTTTTTCGTACATTTTTATGAAGTGGTAAATCATACTTTTACTTCCGTAATACTTTTCAGTTTTTCCTTTTATATTTTTTTGATTTATTTTTTTTTACTTTCTTTTCATATTGAAAATATTTTGTTGGTGATTTATTGCCATATGTTGTCACCTACTCTTTTTATCATGGTCTATAACCAATTTCCTTTTTAAAGAAAGTATGTTTAAGTCTTTTTACGCAACATTACACTCAAATACATGCGTATTAAACCATTTATATTTTAACGTATTCCTTATTTTTACTGAAAAATTTATTTAAAAAAAAATGCAGTAATTTATATATATACAGGATGATTCAGGAGGATAGAGCAGTATTTTGATAACTCATTCTAGAGGCTAAAAATAAGAAAAAAGTTTATATAAATATACGTTCGAAAACGCTTCGTTAACGAGTTATACAGAGTGAAAGATTTCGCCCGAGTTTCAGTTCCTCCGGGTAAATTAAGGCTTTCTGAAATTCTGGGAAGGTCAATTAAGGAACAAATTCAATTGTTTCTTATGGTTTTTGAACTGAGAAATCGAAAAAAGTATATCCCAGAACTGTATCTCTCTTAGTTTTTAAGATATTCCATGTAAAACGCAAAAAATAGGCTCAAAAAACACATTTTTTACGTTTGACGTACAATAACGTTGTTAAATTGGCAATAAATCATACATTTTTTAAACATAAATTGTAGAAAATTTAATTATAAGAAGATTGATGTAAATAATGTCAACAGAAAACAAATAAATTTTTAAATATGTCATATGACATATTCGAGTCCCGCGGTTCATCAAATGAGAAAAAAACGTTGTCTATCAAATACGAAGTATTTTTTGAAAGTATTCCTTATTACTAATCTAATTGAACTGAAATAAAATGTTTTCACGTTTATTTTCCCCCCAGTTTTATTTCACTGTTAGGTTAGATCATATTTAGAACTGTAAACGTAGTTTGTTGATTTCGTCACCTCTTACTGACGAAGTTCTAACGAACTCCGTGATTGTTTATTTAATATTTTTATATTTTAGCTTCCAGGATTACCGTTAGATATTGCTATACAGGGCGAGATGAAATTATAATTTTGTAATCTGTAGGTCTGGGTTTCGAATCCCAGTCAGGCATGGTATTTTCACACTTTACAAAATTATAATTTGATGATTATGTATAATATTTATAATACATTCTTATTTAATTTTATATGCGCTCTAAAATTCTGTATACTATATAAATTCTGTATTATATATATATATATATATATATATATATATATATATATATATATATATATATATATATATATATATATATATATATATATATATATATATATATATATATATATATATATTAAATATCAGAGCCCTGTGAAGTTAAAACGGGATTGAGGCAGGGAGATGGGCTGTCGCCAATATTGTTTAATCTAATCCTCGAGAAAATAATAAGGGAATGACGGAAGAAGAAAGAGGAAATCGGATTAAAAGAAATACGATTAGGACCTGGTAAAAACCAAATAAAAGTGGATTGTTTGGCCTTTGCAGATGATATAGCAATAATTACAAAAAATGTTGAAGAGGCTAGAGAATCGATAGAGTTACTAGAGGAAATAGCCATAAGGACAGGACTACAGATATCTTACGAGAAGACGGAATACATGGAATACCGACATCACAAGGAGAAAGAAATAAAAACAAAAGGAGGGAATATCAGGAGAGTCGATCGTTTCAAATATCTTGGGGAAATTATTCAAGCTAATGGACTCAATGAGGCATCTAACACGGAAAGGACCAGGAAATTAGAAAGAGCATTCGGGATAACAAAGAAAATCTACAACAAAAAAAGTATATCATACGGATCAAAAATAAGACACTGCACTACCGTGTTCAAACCAGAGGCGCTCTACACATCAGAATGTTTGATACTCGGGAAAAAGAATGAACTGAAGGTAATGGAAATACGTGAAAGAAGAATCTTGAGGAAAATATTGGAACCAGAAAACTAGAAGACGGATCTTACAAACTAAGAAGTATCGAAGAACTTTATAAAGGGAACAACGAACCGCTGACGTCGACAATGAGAAAACAAAGTGTCAAGTTCTACGGTCATATACTCAGGATGTTGGATGATAGGTTAACGAAGCGCGTCTTTAGTTTTTAACAAATATGAAAGCGACTACGGATTGGGTAGTCGAAGTTAAGAAGGACCTCAGCGAACTACAACTGAACGAAGGCGATGAGTGTAACAGAATTGAGTTTAGAGATAAAATTAATAAACACATTTTACGGAAACTTACAGATAACATTAGAACTGGGAGGCAGTGAACTGATGAACAAAAACAAGTTAAACGAGACGAAATGAATTTGAACTGGGAAAACAGACGGAAGACATCTGTTGTGCAAAAAGTTGAACGCAGTCCAAAGAAACCATAACGAAAAAAAAAATATATATATTTAAAATTCTTTGTATATAATTAATTATATACAAAAAAATAATTAATTAATTCTTTGTATGTATATATATTATATATATATATATATATATATATATATATATATATATATATATATATATATATATATATATATATATATATATATATATATATATATATATATATATATATATATATATATATATATATATATATATATATATATATATATATATATATATATATATATATATATATATATATATATATATATATATATATATATATATATATATATATATATATATATATATATATATATATATCTTATATATATATATATATATATATATATATATATATATATGTATATGTAGAATGTTTCTAAAAAGGTGGGCTGGCTATACTTTTTCGGATTCTACTTGTAAAACTAAACAAAAAATATTCATTGGAGAAATGGCAATCTGTCCTTCGTTCTCCCCTTGTCCGCCATTTTGTTATTTTTATATAAAAATTTATATCCCAAGTTCGGATTGACGAATCATATTAATATTTTGTAAACGTCTTGGTAATAAAGTTAGAGCTAATAAAATGGAATTAGCTCTCCAGCTAACACATAAAACACATCTGTCTTTATCATGGAACTCAAAATATCGACACTATTAAACTGTAATAAAGCCGGAAAAACTAAGCGGCAGAAACCTTAAGACTGGGCAACAAAGGTCTACTAGAAAATTAAAAAAAAAGAAAAAATTATAAACATTTTGGGTCCTAAATTTCAAAATAATCAGGTAAAATTAATTCCAAATAACAAACTTTATACTAAAATTAAAAAAAAAACCTATCTGCTACGATAAGGTAAAGACGAATTGCATTTAACTCCAATTTTTTATTTTTTTATTTTTCCTGTTTAGTCTTCGGTAATTACCTTTCAGATAATAATTTCAGAGGATGATATGTATGAGTGTAAATGAAGTGTAGTCTTGCACAGTCTCAGTTCGACCATTCTTGAGATGTGTGGATAATTGAAACCCAACCACCACCAAAGAACACCGGTATCTACGATCTAGTATTCAAATCCGTGTAAAAATAACTGACTTTACAAGGACTTGAACGCTGGAACTCTCAACTACCGAATCAACAGATTTGGGAAGACGCGTTCACCACTAGACCAACCCGGTGGGTTAACTTCAATTTAGATTGAATAAACTGTATATTGACTAGAGAAATTTTTTCATTTCTTTTGAAGTAAAATAAAACTAAACGTATATGGTTTAGACAAATCTAAGAAGACCTAAACGAACTAAAGAAATTATAAGAGAAAAATAAATTTTAATGAGAATATTAAAATATTGGAAATAATAGGTTCCAGCAAGCGCCAAAACGCAAGAACAATAGAACTGAACATTTTGAATAACGAATGAAAGAGGTAACAGAAAGAATAAAGAGGTACTGGGCAAATAGAAAAACATAGAAAAAGAAAAACAAATGCAAATAAATAAATGATTTAACGTGTTCTATGGTAAACTATTTGGGCAAAAAAATGAATAATATAAAATTTTGGTCGTATTAAAGATTTTCTAATTAAAATAGAATATATTTTTTATAATTTTAATTACATAATTATTTTTAAAGTAATATTTTATATAAGTTAAGAATTATAGTAGTATGAGAGAAAAAATATCATGTCAATATGAAAAGCAATAAACGCGTTTAATAGAATTTCTGAAATATCCATGACATTTCATACGATTCATTATAAACCTGTTTAATGATAATAAAAAATTACTGCAACCATTATTTTTGTGACGAATTGAATATTACGAATAATTGATTGATTAATCAATTCATGATGGTTATAAGACCTCGTAGTTAAACCTTTATTTTGAATATGCGGCATCGCCGTCGCATTCGATAACATATACATTCATATATGTATTATTAAATTGGGTCAGACTAATAAATTCTTGAATAACGATATTGTTTTATCGAATAATTTGACGATTTATATCGATTATTATATATGGAAATAGCTTATAATGATTAGAAACTGTTATGAATTAACGATAAAATTACTTTTCGATGTTAATGGAAGTACGGTAGATATATTTTTAGTGACTGATATGGGAATACAGCAAAATTATGTGTAATTATTCTTGATATTAAAGAAACAAGGATGTTCCCTATCGCCGTTACTTTTTAATCTTTACATGGAACTAGCAGTTAATGACGTTAAAGAACAATTTAGATTCGGAGTAACAGTACAAGGTGAAAAGATAAAGATGCTACGATTTGCTGATGATATAGTAATTCTAGCCGAGAGTAAAAAGGATTTAGAAGAAACAATGAACGGCATAGATGAAGTCCTACGCAAAAACTATTGCATGAAAATAAACAAGAACAAAACAAAAGTAATGAATTGTAGTAGAAATAACAAAGATGGACCACTGAATGTGAAAATAGGAGGAGAAAAGATTATGGAGGTAGAAGAATTTTGTTATTTGGGAAGTAAAATTACTAAAGATGGACGAAGCAGGAGCGATATAAAATGCCGAATAGCACAAGCTAAACGAGCCTTCAGTAAGAAATATAATTTGTTTACATCAAAAATGAATTTAAATGTCAGGAAAAGATTTTTGAAAGTGTATGTTTGGAGTGTCGCTTTATATGGAAGTGAAACTTGGACAATCGGAGTATCTGAGAAGAAAAGATTAGAAGCTTTTGAAATGTGGTGCTATAGGAGAATGTTAAAAATCAGATGGGTGGATAAAGTGACAAATGAAGAGGTATTGCGGCAAATAGATGAAGAAAGTAGCATTTGGAAAAATATAGTTAAAAGAAGAAACAGACTTATAGGTCACATACTAAGGCATCCTGGAATAGTCGCTTTAATATTGGAAGGACAGGTAGAAGGGAAAAATTGTGTAGGCAGGCCACGTTTGGAGTATGTAAAACAAATTGTTGGGGATGTAGGATGTAGAGGGTATACTGAAATGAAACGACTAGCACTAGATAGGGAATCTTGGAGAGCTGCATCAAACCAGTCAAATGACTGAAGACAAAAAAAAAAAAAAAAAAATTAAAGAAACATTAAATTTTTATTTTTCCTTACGAAAAGAGGTAGAATAGTTATTAATAAAGGAAGTATTATGATTATGTCAAAAACAGGATATGGTTTTATTTTTTATGAATTTTTACGTTTTTTAATCCAACTAGTTCAAGACCAAGCAAAACAAATGTATGTATTATGTATCTTTGTCGCACTGCTTTTGGACTACATCTCAGGTTTAACAAAACAGATTTGATTCCAATTTGGCAAAAATATTTCTATATATAGGGCTTCGGTAATATTATGTTTTTCTAAAATTCGTTAAGGGATGGGGGATATCATGAAAAACTTAAATTTCGATTTCTTTCAGAGGTATTTTAGAGAAAATTTTTTTAAAACAAATTTGTTTCAAATAATGCATATAATTATAAATAATCTAAAAAATATTTTTTTTTTTAAATCAACCCCCACCTCTTAAAAAAATTGAAAACTTTTTTCATTCTTTTGCTTTATCACCTTACGGTTAAAATACAAAAAACAAATTGAAAATGTCTAAATCATATTAGAGCTGTCTCCATATTTTTCTAAAATATAAATAAAAAAAAAAATTGTTTTTATTGAAAATTTTTCTTTTCAATTTTAGCCATGATTGAGTAAGTATTAAATTTAAAAAAAAATTGACTTAAGGAGATTTATTAGTATTTTTTTTTCTTCAGTCATTTGACTGGTTTGATGCAGCTCTCCAAGATTCCCTATCTAGTGCTAGTCGTTTCAGTTAGGTATACCCCCTATATCCTACAACCCTAACAATTTGTTTTACGTATTCCAAACGTTGCCTGCTTACATAATTTTTTCCTTCTACTTGTCCCTCCAATATTAAAGCGACTATTCCAGGATACCTTAATATGTGGCCTATAATTCTGTCTCTTCTTTTAATTATATTTTTCAAAATGCTTGTTTCTTCATCTATTTGCCGCAACACCTCTTCATTTGTCACTTTATCCACCCATATGATTTTTAACATTCTCCTATAGCAGCAAATTTCAAAAGCTTCTAATCTTTTCTTCTCAGATACTTCGATCGTCCAAGTTTCACTTCCATATAAAGCGACACTCCAAAAATATACTTCAAAAATCTTTTCCTGACATTGACATTAATTTTTGATGTTAACAAATCATATTTCTGACTGAAGGCTCGTTTCGCTTGTGCTATTCGGCATTTTATATCGCTCCTGTTTCGTCCATCTTTAGTAAATGTACTTTCCAAGTAACAAAATTCTTTTACCTCCATAATCTTTTCTCCTCCTATTTTTACATTCAGTGATCCATCTTTGTTTGTTTCTACTACATTTCATTACTTTTGTTTTGTTCTTGTTTATTTTCATGCGGTAGTTCTTGCGTAGGACTTCATCCATGCCGTCCATTGTTTCTTCTAAATCCTTTTTACTCTCAGCTACAATTACGATATCATCAGCAAATTGTAGCATCTTTATCTTTTCACCTTGTACTGTTACTCCGAATCTAAATTGTTCTTTAACATCATTACCTGCTAGTTCTATGTAAAGATTCAAAATCTTGCTGAGTAGGGTGTTTCGGCTGCAGAAGAAAGCTGTTAAGAGTGATTATGAAATTAAAATCAGAGAGTCGTGTAGGGATTCCTTCTCGGAGCTGGGATTTCTGAGGTTACTCTGTCTTTATATCTTGGTTGTTGTGGTGTATTCCTATTCGAAATGTAATTTAGTGCTGAAGGGAAATTTAAATCTATACGATACCATAGGAAGGGACAACTTGTGTGCCCAACAGCACAGAACAGTGGCTTTCGAACCTTTGCCGTCGCAAGTTGGTGTCAGATCAATTAATAGGATCCCAGAAGATTTCAAACAAATTCTCATTCTGAATCGGTTTAAATCTCGACTAAGACGCCTTTTGGTGTCTAAGTCATTCTACTCTGTTGATGAGTTCATGGATAGTCGCTGGGATAATTAATCAGAATTTTATAAGTTCAGAACCTGTCGTCAACAAAATGTGAACTGTGCTTGATGATACGTTTTGAATTAGGAAATTGAAACCCACCGGGTTGGTCTAGTGGTGAACGCCTCTTTCCAAATCAGCTGATTTGGAAGTCGAGAGTTCCAGAGTTCAACTCCTAGTAAAACCAGTTATTTTTTACACGGATTAGAATACTAGATCTTGGATACCGGTGTGCTTTGGTGGTTGGGTTTCAATTAACCTACACATCTCAGGAATGGTCGAACTGAGAATGTACAAGACTACACTTTACTGAAGTATTATCTGAACGGTAGTTACCGGAGGCGAAAAAAAAGAAGAATTGGGAGATTGAATGGATAGACAGGACTTTAAATTTTTTTAAGTTTTAACAATTTCAGAAGACTTTTAACCACTTTTTATAGTTATTGATTGTTGACGATTGTGATTCAGTTTTATATTGTTTATTACACAATAAATAGATGATTATGATTATCATTATTATTTTAATTTGATAATGAAAGCGTAATGATTATGGTTTGTTACCCGAAAAAGAAAATGTTTATCCTTGTTATATGAACATTAAGTCTGAGACAGTTCTTTACACTTTCAAATTCCATTTTCTTTTATTTCTAGCAAAATTATTTTAGTTCCTGATAGCTATAATTTCCTTTTTGATATTTTGTCATTTTTATTTTTTATCGTTCTCTCTTCTTTTCTCCTTCAATAAATCTTTTATCACTATTTTTTACAACTTTTTTATTCTTATGATATTATGTTACAGACATTTTTCTTTCCTCTTTTAAATCATTTTATTTCTTATTCTACTCTCTTTCACGCTATTCACTTTTTCATATTTTACACTGAGTATCCAGTAAATTTCTTCAATTTCCTGATGTAAAAGTTTCAGATGTTTTTTTTGTTTTTACTATTTCTTTGTCCATTTCTCTTATTAGTCATAATTCATATCGTACAAAATTATACTCGACTTATTATGAAAACTGAGATTAATATATCGATGTTTAAAAAATGAGACGAATATGTTTTTTTTAGTATTTAAAAAATTAAATACAATGTTCTTTTCTTTTAATATCATCGCTGAAGAATACTTAAAAATGATGAAATATTTTCGATTTAAGGACGGGAATTTAGTTTTTTTGCAAAATTCCAGATTGATCTGTAGTTATTGTTAATTTTTAAAGTAATTTACTATTAAAATAAATTTTATAATTAGTATTTAATATTATATCATCATCTTCAGTTCTCTTTACCCAAGATTCTTCGGTTGGCCCTTTTACAAAATTCCTTCATCTGGCTCGATCCATCAACCATTTTTTTTTTAAACACCCTCCAAGGCGACCGGTCTCCGCCGTTTAGATCTAGAGCAGTCCCTGCCCTTCCTGTCTGCCCCCACTTGGGGAGGTTCTCCCACTGGGGTTCTCTCAGCCTCATAGGAGTACGCCGACGTCCTCTTCTAGACATCCAGCGCACCGGTCCGCTGAAGAGCTAAGCTTCCCGTCCTGATCGGTTTTGGATGTGCATTGCGCACACTCGTCACCGCTCGGGACCCACTCATACCTAGAGGGTCCTCTATGATATCATCAGGGAGTTCTGACTCCCCCACTCTTGCATGTGGGCGAACTAGAACACCTTAAGCATTGAAGTTACTTTCCTAGCTCTACACGACGCCACGTTTCATTTTCCCTTTTTTTCCAATTAATTATACCACACCATCCGATAGCAGCGCCGATGACATATCGAGGCCGCATGCCTCCACCAAAAGTCCTAACACCACACTACGTTACAATTCAATTACAAAACTGTAAAATAAATTATATACTATACCATCCTACATAATTATTGTGGAACATCCCGATACGTTAAGGCGCGGCCTTAACGTACCTTGGTGCCTTGGTACCTACACAGTACCATGGCAGTGAGGTAATATTAGAAACACGTAATACTTAATACAAGAAATACAATTCAGAATAGAAAAATGATACATTATACAAGAATAACAGCAGTACCCAATACACAATAACGTAAAGAGCATAGCAACTCACACCCAATGTTAGAAATGCTCGACCATATAATATAATAATACAAGATACTGCCGTGCACACTTGGCACAACAAAAACACAATTCATAGTTTAGAATGCATCCCACATACTAGAATAGAATTTACATGTTCAATACAGTACTACAACTTAAACTTAACAATTATACAAGAAACGATGCACATATGGTAATGTACAATACATAGTCATGATATACATGGTATATATACAAACAACTACAAAATCTTATAACAATAT
This sequence comes from Lycorma delicatula, assembly GCF_047948215.1. NCBI lineage: Eukaryota > Metazoa > Arthropoda > Insecta > Hemiptera > Fulgoridae > Lycorma > Lycorma delicatula. Next base: position 35,408,452 of record NC_134467.1, on the reverse strand, counting down.
ATCGATCCTTCAACCTTTCTTTCATCACTCACACCACATCTCCTCTTGCTCACTTCCACCACCACCGTATTTATCCATTCCATTCTTAGTCTACCCCATAATCTTCTACATGATTCCACTCAATAATAATTGATAATCTTTCCTCATCCATCCTTTCAATATTCCCACACCGCCTGAGTTTAGACAATTGACTCGACAAACCCTCCCAATTTCAGTTCCTCCCAAATTATACTGCTCCTTACCCTACCCCTTCTTGACCAACCTGTCATGTTTCTCTTAAAATTCATTTTTTCTGCCTGTATTCGACCTTCCATGTTTTTGCCACATATATATAAATACTATAAATAATATAGCATATTAATTTTCTTCTTTTTTGTTTCAGGTAAGATTTCTAAGATAAACTTACAGAAAAAATAAAATTTCCAAGTAAGTTATAATTATAATTAATATTACTTTTGTAATTTAAGTTTTTAATTAGTATTATTAAATTAACTTGTAAAACTGCCTTGTTCTTAATAATTAGTAGAACACGTGATCTGAAAGTTTGCCCCTCGCTAGTAGCTGTGTTTAATGTACTACTCATTTAATTGTATTTGTTTCTTATGTTCGCATTTTATATTTATTAGTATACGGATGATGTCATCTGGTTGAATAGTACAACAAACCCCGCTCGCCCGTCGCGCAGAAGCCATCCTACAATTGACACGATTGTTGTCAAAGATAGTGCCCCTATCTTTAGCTCACTTACTGTATTTAAGTTAGTTTTTTAATTAATTATAACTTATGTCCATATTGATGCGTAGCTTAATTTAATAGAATAAATTTATTTATTTCGTCGTTATATGATGAAATTATTTTTTTAATGGTAAAGTCAATAAATTCATTTTTTATACGTTCATTTCTCTCAAGACTAATTTGTCTTGAGAGAGAGCCTTATTTCTGAAACCCGCCGGGAAATATATACGCATAAGGTCCTGATGTCGTACTCTCGAAATAATACATTTATGAACAATGGAACCTTCTTGAACATTAAACAGGAATAAACAGGATTTAAACAGGAATATTTCCTAATACCATTGTTCCGCATATTTTTACATTAAATTTCAAAGTACTTTGAAATTTATACGTGGTAAATGGAAATGGAATTTTTTAACGTATGTAAAATGCGATGCCTGACCGGGATTCGAACCTGGAACCTCCAGGTAAAGGTTTTACACGCTATCTCTCCTCAACGGAAGTAATATTAATTTTACATTACGAAAATAAAGGAATAAAAAGGTAACAACTATAACTTTGATTTTATTTAATTTAACTAATTCGTAAGTAATATCGCCTTACTACAAATAGCACTGATTTTTTTATTGTAATAATGAAAAAAATAAAAAATAAAATAAAATGTGCTAAAGGTAATTGAGTTTTATAATCCATGAACTTGTCATATGTTTATGGAATATTAAGTGTGAAGAATGGTTAAAATATAATTTAATAAACCAAGTTAAAAAATAAAGTTAGAAAAAGAAAATATAATAAAATTAAAAAAAGAGAAGAATTAAAACAGAAAAAAAATTAAAAATGAAAATTAAAAAAGAAAAAATTAAAAAGTTTTCTTGTTAACCGCAAATTAAGTTTAACAACGAGTGTCCAATGAAGAAATATTTAAGGACTTATTCCCAAGGTTTAAAGATTTATTTCCAGGAAGACTTAATTTTATAAAAATAAAATAAATAATTAAATATAGGACTTTATATATAACGTAAGCATAAAGTATGAATAATGTAATATTTGTAGTTATAAGAAATAAGTACTATCGTCTCCTTAATACTTAGTATATAAGTAAGTATTTTTTTTTTCTTCTGTCATTTGACTGGTTTGATGCAGCTCTCCAAGATTCCCTATCTAGTGCTAGTCGTTTCATTTCAGTATACCCTCTACATCCTACATCCCTAACAATTTGTTTTACATATTCCAAACGTGGCCTGCCTACACAATTTTTCCCTTCTACCTGTCCTTCCAATATTAAAGCGACTATTCCAGGATGCCTTAGTATGTGGCCTATAAGTCTGTCTCTTCTTTAAACTATATTTTTCCAAACGCTTCTTTCTTCATCTATTTGTCGCAATACCTCTTCATTTGTCACTTTATCCACCCATCTGATTTTTAACATTCTCCTATAGCACCACAATTCAAAAGCTTCTAATCTTTTTTTCTCACATATTCCGATTGTCCAAGTTTCACTTCCATATAAAGCGACACTCCAAACGTATACTTTCAAAAATCTTTTCCTGACATTTAAATTAATTTTTGGAGTAAACAAATCATATTTCTGACTGAAGGCTCGTTTAGCTTGTGCTATTCGGCATTTTATATAGCTCCTGCTTCGTACATCTTTAGTAATTCTACTTCCCAAATAACAAAATTCTTCTACCTCCATAATCTTTTCTTCTCCTATTTTTACATTCAGTGATCCATCTTTGTTATTTCTACTACATTTCATTACTTTTGTTTTGTTCTTGTTTATTTTCATGCGGTAGTTCTTGCGTAGGACTTCATCCATACCGTTCACTGTTCTTTCTAAATCCTTTTTACTCTCAGAAAGAATTACTATATCATCAGCAAATCGTAGCATCTTTATCTTTTCACCTTGTACTGTTACTCCGAATCTAAATTGTTCTTTAACATCATTAACTGCTAGTTCCATGTAAAGATTAAAAAGTAACGGTCTACCCTAATATTTCATGTAAAATTATTGAATTAATAATTGTATAAATCTTTGTGTTATTAAAAACTAACATTTCAGCAATTGTGTAACTGTCCAGTTTATTAAAGAATTGGAAGATCGTATCTTACTTTCATATAAAATAAGTTTAAATGATGTGCGGCGAAAAATGTTTATATATAATTAAATAGGCGTACAAGGAAGTCGTTTGGTGTCCACGACAGATATTTTTCTTTAGTTTTTACGCAACGCTAGTAGAGATAGATAGAATGAAAAAAAAATTATAAACCATAGGGATGAATTAATGACATTTGAATTAACAAGTGCAGCCAGGAGAGTTTAATAATAGGGTTTAAAAAATTGTTAAAAAACTGGTTTTCTTTTAAAACGAAATTGCTCTAAAAATTAGAAAATAATTTTCCAGTCATAATCAAAATAATTTTCAACATTTATAAAAAGAAACCATTGTGCGCTCATAAAATATAATTTTTTTTTTTTTTTTTGGTGGGGGCGATAATAGATAGTATTAAAATTAATCATTAATTACTAATTTTAATTATTAATTTGTATAATAGAATATATATTGTAATATTATAAATATTTAATAACAACAGCTTTACTTATAACATATAGGATATACCGTATGGCTCATTTGCATATTTTAACAGCACCAATTTATTTTTTGATGCGTTATCCTGGTTACCAAACAGTGTTAAATATTTACTATGACGTAAATTTACATACATAATGCGTTCTAACAAGTTTTTTAATATGTTATATTTTGTTACTAGATTATAAATTATATAGTATTTCCTTATAATCACTTCGTTTGTTATAATAGAAAACCATTTAACAATTAAAAATTAATGTGTAAAACTTTTCAGAAAATGTGATTACTATCTGATTTAAAAAAAAAAAAGATTAATTATTATATTCAAAACTATAGTTGTATATTTATGCAAATAGAATTTTGTTAATTCCAAAAGATTTCTGCGAAGATAATTTAAAAAAAAAAATTCTACAATAAGTGAATTATTTTTATTCGTTTAATCAACGATTTTTTTCTAATGAGATGTGCGAACATCAACTGCTGTGGTCATTTAGACCGAATGGAAATTTTTAGCGTATGAAAAATGCCATTTTACCGGGATTCAAAGCCAGGACCTCAGGGTACATGGTTGAGAGGCTACCACTCGCGCCAAGGAGATCGTTTTTTTACTTCCTTGTACAAAATAAAGGAAGTATTATGATCACGAAAGATTTCGGTTTTCAGATTTCAACAGAAATATCCATTTTTACCATCACTGAATCCATTTTGACTAATTTCGGCGTGACGTCTGTACGTACGTACTTATCTCGTATAACTCAAAAACTATTAGCTGTAGGTTGTTGAAATTTTGGATTTAGAACTGTTGTACCATCTCTAGTTGTGTACAACTAGAGATTCCCTTTTGACTACAATCGACTGGACCAAAAGTGTCCAAAAAAGCCCAAAATCCAAAAAAAAATGTGGATTTTAGACTTTCTCTTAACTGCATTCATAAACCCTCATTGAGAGCTTTTAAACGATTTATCATAAGACTTATTTATTTTCATTGGTTCCAGAGTTATAGCTAAATAAAATTTTAATTATTGAAATATTTGGATCTTACAAGGGGAAAGCACTTCGGTTCAAATCTGACTTCATTTCTTCTTTTTTTTTTTAAACTTTTTTATAACTTATATATATTGATTTATTAATAATTATTAACTTTTGATTGTAAAAAAACGTTTACAAAATAACTCAGCTATAATAAAAAAAAAGAAAAATACCAGAAGTTATTAATGAAATAAAACTTACTACTTTTCATTTTAAAATAAATGTGTAAATGTAATTTAAAAGGCATACAAGGAAGATGTGTGGTGTCCATATCTGCTTTTTAGTGTTGTTTTTGGTTTGTTAACTAACAAATATTGATTTTTTTTCTTTCAAATTTTTGAGTTATTTATCAAAAATACTGTCTGATTTCTATATTTTTTTTTTGAATTTATGATCTATATCATAGTAACGTTTGGTTCGTCACACACCATAACACTTCTGTGAAGCGTTTAAAATGTTTATGATTTATAAATATATGTATTACAAGTATAGATAAAGGAGTTGTTGTTAAAGATGTATCTTACACCAGTTCCGTTTGAATTAAATTTAAATTTTACAGTCTTCTTGAATGAAACCGGTTATTTGCTATTAAATAGGCAAGAGAACTAAACCCACCGGCTTGGTCTAGTGGTGAACGCGTCTTCCCAAATCAGTTGATTTGGAAGTTGAGAATTTCAGCGTTCAAGTCTTAGTTATTTTTACACGGATTTGAATACTAGATCGTGGATACCGGTGTTCTTTGGTGGTTGGGTTCAATTAACTACACATCTCAGGAATGGTCGAAATGCGACCGTACAAGGCTACACTTCATTTACACTCATACATGTCATCCTCTGAAGTATTATCTGAAAGGTAATTATCGGAGGCTAAACGGTAAAATACAAAAGAACTAAAGTATATATCCACTAAGCTACTTTTATTTTATCAAATTATTCATTCAGTTTTATATAACATTAGCATTTCCTATCTCGACTTCGCCTGAGTTATTACATGCGTGTAGCACTTCAAAAATTAGAAATAGTATTTGAAGGGAAGCTTCTTAACACAGGCTTCGAAATGGCGGATTCAACTGAGAAAAAGTGAGCGTCACGAAAAAGCGTCACGCGTTAGCTGATTCCTCTACTATGCCTACCACGTGCTAAATGTAAATTCTAACACGCGTGTTCAGTAAGCGCTCACACGTATATACGGCTTATGGATATAAACGCGTTATCTCTTTTTTATAATATATGTATTTTATTGTTAGTTCATATTTCTTATTAATAAAACAATTTTATCATTTGTGTATATTAAGTATACGTTATTTTGCACTATTAATAATTCATGCGATATTAATAAGAAGCTTTTCTCCTGTATTGTGTCCACACACTGACCCACTCGTTTTGATTTTTTTAGTAAATATGTTTAAGTAATGCTCTCAAAATTACGGGTATTCATAACTTACAACATATTTCTCAAATATTATACTGGATTTTGAACCGAGCATTCAAATTGTTATTCAGGAACTGGCTTTTTTTATATCAATAGTAGAGTGTAGAAGTGGCCTGATCGGGATTCAAACCCGGGAGCTCCGAATGAAAGACCGAGACGCTACCATCCCCGTGCTATGGAGACCTTAGATTCAATCGTTTTCTACAATCGTAAGTTCTTGTTACCCTAGAAAGTTTTCTTTCTATCTGTGACCTTTCTGACCTAGGTGTTATGAAAATATTAATAGCAAATTGAAATTCGATTCTGTGGCCATAACATGTAAGGCTTACCGTGAAGAGTACAATATGTTCTCAAATAAATAATTTTACAGAAAGAAGATATACATATGACATTATGTACAAACGGACATTAAATATAGTAAAATAATTCTAGGTTATCTATTTATACTTTTTTTTAAATGTACAATCTATATAGCAGTGAGATTGGTGTGATTTGAAATATGATAAACATTTCGGGGGCCATAAGAAAGCTACACTTAAAATTTCTTAATGATTAGTTGAGCAGTTTCCGCGGTTATCGGTAACAGACGACAAAGACGTCTCTTTATATTAAAGTGAAATGAGATATTCTATTTTATCTAACTTGGAAATATTTTTCCCTTTCCAGTAATATGTTATTATAATGAGATCTTTTTATTTGATAAGTCTGTCGATGACGTAATACCAATTAGTACTACCAAATCATTAATGTTCATAATTGTTTATGTTACATAGTGCAAAATGAAGAGGACCTAATATGGTGCATTGAGGTACGCCAAAAATTACTAGATGATTCCAAATTGCAGGGAAATCTCTAGGGAGATGATTTTACAGCCAAAAATAAGAAAAAAGGTTCATTATAAACATAGATATGAGAACGGTTCAATAGTGAGTTCGGCTCGCAAAACATTTATCCCTGCTTTCTTCTCCTTATGTGAAATTAAACCGTACTAAAATTCTTGGGGTAAAAATCGAAGAGTAAATTTGATGTTTTCCTATATTTTTTGATCAAAGGAATTGAATAAGAGATATATCAGCCCTGTATTTAACTTCGGTTTTAAAAAAAATGGGATAAAACAGGAAAAAGGTTGCTGGTAAATACACTTTTTTATGTATCGAATAAAACAACTTTGTTAATTTACCAATGTTTGTAAATAAAGATAAACGAAACAAAATCAAAGTACGTGTTGTTCACACTTCGTAAGGAACATTATCCTCCTGTTTTTATCTTCAATATTCCGATTCCGAGATCTCAGGACTGTAAATATTTGGGTATTCATCTTGCCCGGCGACTTACTTGGACGAAACATATCAAATCTAAGCAGAAAAAGTTGGATCTAAAGTTTAAAAACATGTACCGGTTGACAGGATATAAATCTCTGCTTTCAGTTGAAAGTAAATTATTAATTTATAAATCAGTTTTGAATCCTGTTTGGACTTACGGGCTTGAATTTTGGGGTACAGTATGCAGTTCCAGTATTAACATTCTTAAACGCTACCAGACAAAAACACTACGAAAAATGTTAAACATACCCTAGTAAAACATAGCAGTAGCCTCATGTACAGGATTATCATAAAACAATGGTGCGGTTTCAGTAATTCATAGGAAGATTGTAGGGAAATTTCAAGATGTTATATTGGTATCCCTAAAAACCCTCTAACCCAAAAGTTTGTTTATCAGCAGTTGTAACCGCAACGTCAATTCATGTATTGTTGTTGCGGTGAGTTTAGTGAGTTACTATGTTCTCGGATAAAGACAAACCAAAGTGTGTTTTATTGATGGCTGAATTGAAATCCGTAATTTTAGTTCGACGTGAATTCGGAAGAGATCCACCACACAAAAAAAATAACATCACACATTGGTTCAAACAATTCGAAGAAACTGGTTAAGTTAAGAAACAGAAATCAACCGGCAGACCAAGTGTACCAGACGAAACGGTTGAACTAATTAAACAATCGGCAATTAGAAGTCCTGGGAAGTCCATCCCCCGACAAAGAGTTGAATTAGGTATTCCAAAATCAACAGTTCACAATGTTTTACGTAAAAAACTGAAATTACACGCTTATAAAATCCAGATACTGCAGGAATTGAAACCCGATGATGGTGTAAAACGTTACAATTTCGCTGTTGAAATTTCGGACAGAATAAGTGAAAACGAATCATTTTTAGATGATATAACTTTTACAGACGAAGCTACATTCCATGTGAATGGGTGTGTTAACAGACACAATTCACGAATATGGGGCTCTGAAAACCCACACGCAATTATTGAGAAACAACGCGATTCGCCTAAAGTTATTGTTTGGTGTGGTGTGATGAAAAATCGTGTAATAGAGCCTTTCTTCTTTGCTGAAAAAACAATTAATGGAGTTGTGTATCTTGACACGTTAACCAATTATTGCTTTCCTCAGCCGGATGAACTCGAAAACATTCATAGACTTCATTTCCATCAAGATGGAGCTTTCCCGCACTTCAATGCATCGGTCACGGAGGCTTTGAACGAAAAATTTGGAGATCAATGGCCACTTTGGCCTCCAAGTAGTCCAGACCTGACATCTTGCGATTTTTTCTTGCGAGGGTACATCAAAAGCGTTGTTTATACACAAAAAATTCGCGACCTAAACCGCTTAAAAACAGGATTAATGAAGCAATGACAACCATTAACGAAGAAATGTTAACTAATGTTTAGAGAGAAGTTGAGTATCATTTGGACATTTGTCGAGCGACTAAGGGCGCACATATTGAAATTTATTAATTATGTAAAAAATGATTGAGACGACAAATTTGAAAAATAAAAACATAACCTGTATGTAATTCTGTTTTAATTTAAACCTTATTCAAAACCGCACCATTCTTTTATCATAATCCTGTATAATGATTTTAAGTCGCCAACCGTTCGGCAGGAAATCTCTCTGGTCAGCTTATAAAATCAAAATCGTTTGGATCGGTATCCGGATTACTTGGAGTCAATTTATTGGATAACACGATTGGTGATTTTTCCAGATTGTTGAGGAACAATATTATTGGTTTGTCTCTTCCTTTCAATTAGGTGTCTTTATGGTCCTGGCTGTACGGAATGATCTAATTTATTTATTTCATTTCGTTGTTATCATTAAGTCAAGAGACAAGCCGCTGAGGATGTGACTACTTAATATTAGTTCAAGTATATTTTATTTATTTATTGTTCGATTATCTTGCTGAACAGATTGCAAAGTTACTGTGTCGTTACAATAAAAAAAAAAAACAACATATATATATATATATATATACCAATGAACATATTTGAATTTCTAGTTAACCTTTAAGAAAATTTAATTCTAAGAAAAATATGTAAATAATGTCTATTAAAATTAAACACAACGTTGAAAATTTCAACTTTAATTAGAAACAAAAAACACATACTGGTTCAGAAACGTAATACGATTTTAATCAGAGAAAGTTACATACAAATGCTAAAAATTATAATACTAAATTTGAAAGACATCTTTCTAAAATACATTATACAATTTTTATTTTTTCATAGGTTGTTTCGTAGAATTAATTTGAAAGCGTGAAAGTACATAAATTTTATGCTGCCAATTTCTAAAAATTTAATTCAATTTTCACTCTGGAAGTTATATATATATATATATATATATATATATGTCTCGAAGTATTTTGGGATTAAGATATCTTAACTAATTATTATTGGACGAAATTTAATTAAAAATTTTAGATTTTAAAATTCTTATTATCTTCTAAATGATTAAGTTTTCAAATACTAATGAAAATTTATTTTACTTCCGCTTTCTTTTTCAGTTCTGATCCACTTATAATTTTAATTACAAGTTTCTCTTTAAGATTTCACGGCATTTATAATGAATAACCCGTAGTAACAGATAGAAAAGATTCATGAATTTTTTATTTAAATCGATTTGATTTATAATGAAGAGAATTAACCATTTATTTTCTTTAAATTTTATCAAAATCATATTTTTACTTATCAGTTTAAACTATTTTTATTGGCTAAATATAAAATTAAATGCCATTTTGCATAGTTTTTCTTTTTACATTGATTAATAATTCAACTTTTCCATTCTTTGTATTCATTATTTCTGTATAATATATTAAATTTATGCATATTAAACGTAATTTTAACTTGACACGTTTGAGATTTACTGATTTCCTGATGTCAGAGAAGATAAATTACCTTTGTCATATCAATTTTAATATTCACAAAGCGTTTTGTTAGTTAACACGATAGATAAATCCTTCATGATGCTTTACTTCTAATTAGTAGATGTATATGTGTGTATGTATAATTACCCGGAGAATCTACGAGCTTGTGATGTCATGTACTGACATCTTTTTATATTATTGTTTTCCAAAACATTATTTTTGCGCGTAATAATTATTTTTATTTCATTTTTCGACTTAAAAACAATACGGGCGTCCAAACAATATGTTTATGTTGTTTTGTGTTCAATTCATTCTATTTGAGTTTATTTCATGTAGAAAAATGCTTAATGGAATGTAAACTAATGCTCTGATTGGTATTATGTACAGGCCTTTCTTTCTTTTTCCTATTTAGCCTCCGGTAATTACCCGTTCAGATAATACTTCACAGGATGATATGTATACGAGATAGATGATGCTGAGCACACCTTTTTTGAGTGCAATAGGTGTTTATTTAAGTTTATTTAAATAAGTTTATTTAAATAATTTTTTGGATGGGGGTTATTTAGCAGAAATTCTTTTGGGAAATATTTTTTAATTATTAACAAATGCAACTAATAAAAATAAATTAGAGTATATCTCGAAATACTGAGGGTGAACTTGCTGTGTAGCCTCACTCCTTTGATTTTTTAAATTGGAAATTTGATGGCATTATTGCCCCGTACTTAAAAGTAATCTGACCAAGTTTGGTGAATATCATTTCCGTAGTTCTGAATATATAAGGTGATTTAGAGGGAAGACATCAAGCCATGATTGTCGAGAAGATTTGGTGAGGTTGATCATCACCTATCGCAGTTTTTTACAGGACATGGTACCTTCAATAACTACCTGCACAAAATAGGCAAGAGAGAAGAGGCAATTTGCAACTACTGCAACGAGATAGATGATGCTGAGCACACCTTTTTTGAGTTCAATACGTGGGACACACTTGGACATAGTAAGGCACTCACAGGTATAACTCCAGAGACAACAATAGACTACATGCTAAGAAGCGAGTCAAACTGGAATAATTTTGCTAATTTTGTTAGACAAGTTGTTCTACAGAAATACTCCGACGAGAGAAGACAAGGTGTTGGCTAGAATAGGACTGGGTGGACAGCCTTGCTGGTGAGGTCCAGCATGCTGCGGTGTGTTGGCACTGATGAGCCACCAAGGACTCCACGGGTAACAGTCAGGTAACAGCACACTGAATACTGAAGGGACCCGGTACCGCGTCGCGGCGAACTGGGTCTGGCGTGGTGTAATAATGTGGTGTATTAGTATTGCCCTTTTGGGTCCCCAAGGGGGCAATATTGATAAAGAACTCTCAAAAAGAGCTAACCGGTAGGCCGACCTGCCTTGCCGGTATATAGCCGGTAGGTGGGGAGGCCTATTTGAGTTTAAAGACACTCCCCTCAAGTCGGTCCGGCCCAGGGGAGCTGAGAGAAAAAAAAAAAGAAAGAAAAAAAAAAGGATGATATGTATGAGTGTAAATGAAGTGTAGTCTTGTACATTCTCAGTTCGACCCCATACCTGAGATGTGTCGTTAATTGAAACCCAACCACCAAAGAACACCGGTATTCATGATCTAGTATTCAAATCCGTTTAAAAGTAACTACTTTTACTAGGACTTAAATGCTGGAACTCTCGACTTCCAAATCAGCTGATTTGGAAAAACGCGTTCACCACTAGACCAACCTAGTGGGTTATTATGTACAGCCCTATAAAATTTTATACATGCAGTTAGAAATTATGTTTTTCGTCTCGATTAAATTGAGATCCGTCTTTCGTAATACACAATGGGTGTATAAAGAAATAAACTGTAGTCCAGTATTTATCGTGTCAGTGAAGGTATTCGACTAGCGTTTTTTGTGCGGTTGTATTATTTTATAATTATTCATTGTTTTTTGCACATTTTTTGAAATGTATTATTTTTTGTTTTATTTTTGTTCGTGTGTTATTAGTGCGGTTTGTTATGGCTGAATTTAAATCTGTAATTAAGAAAAAAAGCTTAGGAGTCAAACACGTGAAATTACCAATTTTTTTTTTTTTTTTTACCAATAATGTTTATAATTTTATGTAAAAAGAAGCTCTAAAAGTAGGTAAATTAACTGACGATAAACATATAAATGGCATTTAAAAATGTGAATATGTGATATCACGAACACAGGTTCAGAAACTCAGAAGAGAGAAAAAAAACGAAGTTGATTCTTCAAACAACATCCCAATCGTGTTTTTTCAGCACGCCGAAAAAGTATAAACGACGCTCAAAACCTGTCATTGAACTGGACAGTTTTGATTTAGGTGTAGTTAAAAGAACAGTTATTGAATTTCATTCAAAGAAGAATGAATTACTACCTACTTCAAAAAAAATAAGGCAAAAACTTCAGTCATCTATTGATTTTAAAGCAGTTAATCAACTTTAGCTGTTATTGTGAAAGAGTTAGGTTTCAAATATCGTAAAACTGAAAATACCAAAAAAACATTTAATTGAGAAATCCGATATCAGGTGGAAGAGAATTGAATAGTTGCAGGCTATGGCTAAGTACAGACAAAGCAATCCTACAATTGTTTATTTGGATGAAACGTACGTTAAAGTCGTGGCATGATAGTTTTGTTGGTAGAGTTAATATGCCGATTAATAAAGGTGACTGTTTAATTCATATTTGTGGAGAAATCGGTTTTATTCCAAACGCATTACGCACTTAGAAATCCAGTTCGAAAAGTAGTGACTAACATGACAGCATGAATATAGATAATTTCATGAAATGGGCGTTTGAAAGATTGATTCTAAATCTTCCACCAATGTCAGTAGTAGTTGTTGATAACGCCCCTTATCACAATACAGGTATTGATAAAGCAGCATTGATAAACTTCGGAAGAAAAGATATGACCAATTAGCTGGAGAAAATCCATATTCCGTATAGTTCAAAACTGTTAAAACCAAAGTTATATGAATTAATAAAGTTACATAAAACTAAAGTACAAAGATATAACTTGGATGAACTTTTGAAAAAATAAGGACGTGTTCTTAGACTCCCACCGTACTATTCTGATTTGAATCCGATCGAGATGGTATGGTCACCCGTAAAAATACATGTGACCAGTCTTAATGTAACATTTTCTTTCACAAATGTTGAAAAGTTAACTACTGAGAAAATTAAGTCAATGTTGGAAGATGACTGGAAATAGTACTGTGAAAAAGTAAAAAAATATTGAAAAAGACTATATTTAACTGGAACCATTGATAGATGAAATTAGAGAACGTTATAATATACGTGTAAACTTTGATAATGAAAGTGTCAGTGATAGTGGTTCATTTTGCGAGGATGGTGAACTTGCTTGAAGTTTGAATTAGAGCATGAATTCAAGTAAGTCATTTTTTCAGAATTTTGAGGTCACAGAGGACCGCTTTCGTCAACCCTGGTTCATCTTTCCTTTTTATTAGTTTTTCATGATTGGTACCCAATATTTCTTCATTCTGTCAGATCTTGCTTTTGTTAGTTTTTCTGAACAAACCCTTGTTGTTATTTTCTTTACTTTAATTTTAAATCTAGATTTTGCTTCTTTTAGTATTTTTATATTGTCAGTTTTATTTCGTAAATCTTCTATTGTGATTTCTAGTTTTCCAGTATTTCTCGACCAGTTTCCTGACGAGCCTGTTCTTATTATGTGTCCAGAGAAGATTCTTTTCTTCCTAAAGAGCTGGTTCTACGTCTTTATATACCTCTTGGTTTGGTGTGAGTCTTCATTCTTCCCCATCAGTATGTCGTCTTTTATTTATGCACGTTCTTAGAATTCTTCTTTCTATTCTTTGCATCTCTATTTAGTAAGAAATATTGGATTTTAGTTTGAAGAGTGTTTTGCTTCCACGTGATATTATAGGACTGATTACAGTTTTATAATATCTGAGTTTGATATTTATTGAGATTATATGTTATTTTGTGCATAACTGAGCTTTTGTGTTCTTTCTTTCCAGTTTATTTTTTCTTTGAGGTCATGTGTGATATTTCTCCTAAATATTTAAACTGTTCAACTAGCTCGTCTTTATGTCCGTTTATGATTATTTGGTTCAATACCAGAGGATTTATGTCCATTATTCTAGTCTTTTCATATGATATTCTTAGACCTATTTTTCCTGCTAGTTCTTCCAAAGCTTTTGTTTTTTTTATATTAAAATAATAAATTATTAAAAATTAATAATTTAGTACAAAAAAGGTTCTATACGCTATAAATAAGGCTCTAAATATCATTAACCTTAAATATAGAAAAATTCTTATTTGCAGTGACTCGTGTAGTTATCTCCAAGTCTTTTTTTGCTGGGTCCCTAATCAAGTAAGGATTCCAGGCAATGAACATACAGATTCAGCTGCCAAAGATGCATGCAATCAACCTCCTTTCACCACCCGAGTTGGTACGTCTGATTTTACTAATTATGTAAAACAATCTTTAAGATCAAGGTGGCAAGGTGACTGGATGGCTACTGTAGATAATAAACTCCAGCAGATTAAAGAGTCTGTGTTGCCATGGGACTCCTCATGTAGAAAATCTCGGTGAGAAGAAGTAGTCCTTTGTTGATTGCGGAAAGGACACACACGATTACCTGCTGACAAGAGGACACGCACCCGTAGGCGCACGATGCAACTGCCGCATGACTAAGCGCCACATACTAGTGGACTGCATATGTTATGCGGCATTGCGTCGTAAATTTAAACTACCCAGAAACATCCGTGGTCTCTTGTACAATGATAATAAAGTTTTAAACCGGATGTTTCTGTTTTTGCGTAGTGTAGAATTAACACATAAAATTTAATTTCTATAGTTCTGTGTTTTGGTTTTGTTATTCGGAATTTGTCAAATTTTATACTTTTTTTTTGCTTTTATGTTTTACAAATTTCGTCTGTGATATTAGTTGTAAGTCTTTAAACATAATAGTTTTAAGTTTTATTCCCCTTTTTAATTTTCGTATATATTTTGTATTAGTTTTAAGTTTTATTTATGTTTACTGTTTTAGTTTTTAATCTAGTTTTAAGTTTCATGTTAGTATTTTTATTTTTTTTTAGCTTTTTATATTCCTTTAGTGCTTTTGTTATCCGAGAATGGCCCTTTTACTTTTATCTACTAGTTTTAATTACTTTTATTTGTTCATATTTTTTCCTAAAAAAGAAAAAAAATCCGGGCGATGATAACGTGCAGACGTTTTTCGCCTTCAAAAAAAAAAAAAAAAAAGTTATAAAGGAATTAATTATGTAGTTTTTATAATTAGTACATGTAAATATGATAGTTATTACTGCGTAAAACACGATAAGTAATATTTTGATTTGATACGCGAGTTTATGTTTTTAGGCCGAGTAGTAATACGCAATCTGCTTGTGACGTCACAAGCTCGTACATTGGCTGGGCCAAGTTTATATTTCTATTATCAATTTGTTAATGTATATTAACAGCATTGTCTGTGTGTACGTGAACGTGTAATGATTATATACTTAGATTACCTTGAATTTACGACATAAAATAGTGTTTAGTTGTAAGGTGCTTTTAATACATTGTTATATGTATACATATATATAAAGGTTAAACTAAATTAGAATATGATTAACCATTATATTAAAGTTATTTTATTATTATTATTATTATGATAGATGAATCAAATTAAGCTATTCTGATAGGCAAGCTGAATTAACGTCAAAACTGTCCGTTGTTCATCCATTGTTAATAATATACAACCTGCTTCACTTGTAAATTACGACAAATCGTTTATATCTAATATAAATAATTTATATATATAGAAATATATACGTGTTAAGTGTATGTAGTGAATAAAAGTAATATAATTAAGGGCTATTTATTCGTATGTAACATAAATTCGTTGCAGTTTTATATATATATATATATATATATATATATATATATATATATAATCCCCATATATTCACCTTTGTCACGGTATATACGTATAGAACATAAAAATTGGAAATAGTTTGTTTTTTTTTTTACTAATTATATATATATGCGGGCTGTTGCTCTCAGAATTATTGCTGTTCACAACTTATTGGATAGAATAAAATGCTTCGATAAAAAAAGTGTTATAAAATAAATTTTATAATTAAATAAGATTAGAAGCTTTTGAAATGTGGTGCTATAGGAAAATGTTAAAAATCAGATGGGTGGATAAAGTGACAAATGAAGAGGTATTGCGGCAAATAGATGAAGAAAGAAGCATTTGGAAAAATATAGTTAAAAGAAGAGCCAGACTTATAGGCCACATACTAAGGCATCCTGGAATATGCGCTTTAATATTGGAAGGACAGGTAGAAGGAAAAAATTGTGTAGGCAGGCCACGTTTGGTATATGTAAAACAAATTATTAGGGATGTAGGATGTAGAGGGTATACTGAAATGAAACGACTAGAACTAGATAGGCAATCTTGGAGAGCTGCATCAAACCAGTCAAATGACTGAAGACAAAAAAAAAAAATGAAATTAGCAGAATATTAAGATTGTTCAAGAACTGTTTTGTTCCGAATAAAACAGGAACGTCCAGGAATTTTATTATTCAATCCTTTAGGTAAATTTCATAACAAAGCAACCTATTGTAATGGGTACCATGATTCGACTTCCAGAAAATTTCGATATTTCTTCGCGTTTCACATCCTTCAGACCACAAAACCACAATCCAGTTCAAAATATTATATATACATTTGTATGCGCCAATCATTTTGAAATTGATACGTAACATATAACGACCCAAAATCTCAGTCGAGTTCGTTAATGGGCAAAATCGGACCAGTTGAGGGTGGTAATTGGTTTTAATATATAGCTACAACTAAAGGATACAATGAAAAACCTAATAAACAAATTAAATACTGCAATAAAATGTATATAAAATATAATAATATCAAACTACAAATATAGTCTCTTCTTTTAACTATATTTTTCCAAATGCTTCTTTCTTCATCTATTTGCCGCAATACCTCTTCATTTGTCACTTTATCCACCCATCTGATTTTTAACATTCTCCTATTGCACCGCATTTCAAAAGCTTCTAATCTTTTCTTCTCAGATACTCCGATCGTCCAAGTTTCACTTCCATATAAAGTGACACTCCAAACATACACTTTCAAAAATCTTTTCCTGACATTTAAATTAATTTTTGATGTAAACAAATTATATTTCTTACTGAAAGCTCGTTTAGCTTGTGCCATTCGGCATTTTATATCGCTCCTGCTTCGTCCATCTTTAGTAATTCTACTTCCCAAATAACAAAATTCTTCTACCTCCATAATCTTTTCTCCTCCTATTTTCACATTCAGTAGTCAATCTTCGTTATTTCCACTACATTTCATTACTTTTGTTTTGTTCTTGTTTATTTTCATGCGACAGTTCTTGCGTAGGACTTCATCTATGCCGTTCATTGTTTCTTCTAAATCTTTTTTACTCTCGGCTAAAATTACTATATCATCAGCAAATCGTATCATCTTTATCTTTTCACCTTGTACTGTTTCTCCAAATCTAAATTGTTCTTTAACATCATTAACTGCTAGTTCCATGTAAAGATTAAAAAGTAACGGAGATAGGGAACATCCTTGTCGGACTCCCTTTCTTATTACGGCTTCTTTCTTATGTTCTTCAATTGTTACTGTTGCTGTTTGGTTCCTGTACATGTTAGCAATTGTTCTTCTATCTCTGTATTTGAACCCTAATTTTTTTAAAATGCTGAACATTTTATTCCAGTCTACGTTATCGAATACCTCTTCTAGGTCTATAAACGCAAAGTATGTCGGTTTGTTTTTCTTTAATCTTCCTTCTACTATTAATCTTAGGCCTAAAATTGCTTCCCTTGTCCCTATACTTTTCCTTAAACCAAATTCGTCTTCACCTAACACTTCTTCCACTCTCCTCTCAATTCTTCTGTATAGAATTCTAGTTAAGATTTTTTATGCATGACTAGTTAAACTAATTGTTCTGTATTCTTCACATTTATCTGCCCCTGCTTTCTTTGGTATCATTACTATAACCCTTTTTTTGATGTCTGACGGAAATTCCCCTTTTTCATAAATATTACACACCAGTTTGTATAATCTATCAATCGCTTCCTCACCTGCACTGCGCAGTAATTCTACAGGTATTCCGTCTATTCTAGGAGTCTTTCTGCCATTTAAATCTTTTAATGCTCTCTTAAATTCCGGCTTAGAATATATCGGGATAACTATTCGATTGTTTTCGATTAGAATTAATAAACACGTGAGTTTTATATATAAATAAAGTTAATATAAAACGATCCCAATTTTGCCACACAAATCATAGAGAATAATCATAATTACAACACAATTTTTTTTTTTTAAATTCTTGAATATTCTAATAATTTTAATAAAAAAAAAATATACATGCAACCGTTGTTGTATTGAGTAAATTTGAATTTTTTCTTAACTTTAAGGTGGGAAAACTTTTTAATTCCCTACTTAGCACTGGTGTAATCTATCTCCGCCTTCTTTTTTTTTTCGTTATAGATGAGTCTGAGAAATGCCATTTACGCACCCCCCCATAAATGGGGGAGTATACCTATGTGTACTCGCACCCTACCGACTAAAACTTCTATCTCACCGTTTCTCCTCCTTCGGGATCGGTCCTGCAGTTTAAGCATTGCGATTAGGCCCAGAAGGTGCCTTTAGGGTCCAGGGGTCTAGAGTCTCCGTGCTTTATCACCATCGCCCATCCGCACAAGTTCAGACGCATGACGGCTCCACAGAGGGCTGTCCTTCGCCCCTTCACCTTCAAGTCACTTTCTTCGCTTGAGTCAAAGGTCTTGTGTATGGAACTCTGATTCCTTGCTGGTTTTATTTTATACCAGGAGATTTATGAAATAAAAAAAAATATTATTGATTCAACAATAAAACATGTGAAATTAAGACAAAAAAATACATTGTTAGTTAAGTATTTAATGACAAAGCTGATTGTCTGTTGAGTTTTCAACTTTGACTGGTCGATTTGGTCGCTCCTAGGATTCCCTAAAAGCATTTTAGCCAAAGGCCGAAAGAGAAACTCTCTCTCTTTTTCCTGTTTAGCATCCGGTAACTACCATTTAGATAATACTTCAGAGGATGATATGTATGAGTGTAAATGAAGTGTAGTATTGTACAGTCTCAGTTCGATCATACCTGAGATGTGTGGTTAATTGAAACCCAACCACCAAAGAACACCGGTATCCACGATCTACTATTCAATCCCGTGTAAAAATAACTGGCTTTACTAGGAATTGAACGCTGGAACTCTCGACTTCCAAATCAGTTGATTTGGGAAGACGCGTTCACCACTAGACCAACCCGGTGGGTCAAAAGAGAAAGTCTGTTTTCAGCTTTGACTACGAAGCTTAGTCAATCTGCTGGACTGACTAGTCAAACCTAGGAATGACTGTAAATCGGCCTTTGATTGTAACAATTATATTTAATTCTATCCAATAAAGAGGAAAATAAATTACATCACAAGTTAATATTCATATATATATATATATATATATATTTATATGCACTATACATCATCATATAAATGATTATATTTTAAAATATCTGTGTTTATTACAAATTTAACAGTTATTTTACGCTAAACATTAAATCGTATATTTTTGGATCACAATCTTTTCTCTTTTACTCAAAATTTCTAAAAAACTATTAATAATTTAGTTCTGGGAATTATTATTCTTTTTGAGGTTAAAATTTACATAAAATCACTAAATTTACCCCTTAATTTGAATTCTAAGGAAATACAATCTGGGTTTTATTTTACTCAAAACAAAGAAATCAGCGCGTAATATTTTCAAAAACAATATTCACTAACGTTGTGTATCCAAACATGTGTTTATACGAATTTTCATCTGAATGTTTGTTACATTTTTCATGAATCATTCTGTATATTTGTATAATTTAATATGAAACTACAGTAATGTGTTCAAGGACAAAAAAAAAGGCATTGTATTTATAATGTATAATTTGATTCGTATTAATTAGTAATATTTTTATTTTGTTTGACACTAATAATACATTTAAAAAAATAAATAAATATATAAAAATAAAGAATGTATAGAAATAAAATGTTTTAAAAAAATAATGAAAAATATTATCTCTAAGAAATTTAAAAAAAATAATGATAGATAAATGACGTATTATAAAAAATAGACTAGTATAAATCAATAGTGTTACTATAAAAAAAAGCTCTTTATGAAAGTGAAACATGAACAATAGAAAGAACCTAGAAGAAATGTTGAAAAATAAATGAAAATATGAACAATAGGAAAATGGAAAAGAAGAGAAAATTGTGGCTTTTATATGGGGGTCATATTACAGGAGAATCTTGAAAATTAGGTGAGTGTGATACATTACGAAATAAAAGGTTCTAAAAAAAGAAATGTAAAGTAAGAGAGCTTTTTAGTAAAAAACATTCATTTTAAGTGAGATTATTATTTAACCAATCCAGCTTTGTGATTTTTTTTACCAGTATAGGATTAAAATTATGGAAATATAAAGATAAAATATGTAGAAGATATAATAAAAGATCATTTTAAAATTACTTTTAATTACATATTTAATTGATATTTGCAGATTTATTACACAACTGCCCAAAAAAGAATGTAATTAAATTATTCCTCAAAAAAGAGTGTAACGTACAGGTTTATCATAAAAGAATGATAAGGTTTTTAACATGGTTTAAATCAAAACAGAATTACTTACAGTTTATGTTTTTTATTTTTCAAATTTGTCGTCTCAAACATGTCTTTACATAATTAATAAATTTCAATATGTGCGCCCTTAGTCGCTCGACAAATGTCCAAACGATACTCAACTTCTCTCCAAACATTAGTTAACATTTCTTCGTTAATGGTTGTCATTGTTTCATTAATTTTGTTTTCTAAGTGGTTTAGGTCGCGAATTTTTTGTGTATAAACAGCACTTTTGATGTACCCCTACAAGAAAAAATCGCAAGATGTCAGGTCTGGACTCCTTGGAGACCGAAGTACGGGTCCTTGCCGGCCTATCCATCGATCTCCAAATTTTTCGTTCAAAGCATCCGTGATCGATGCATTGAAGTGCGGGGGAGCACTATCTTGTTGGAAATGAAGTCGATGAATGTTTTCGAGTTCATCCGGCTGAGGAAAGCAATAATCGGTTAACATGTCAAGATACACAACTCCATTAATTGTTTTTTTCAGCAAAGAAGAAAGGCCCTATTACACGATTTTTCATCGCACCACACCAAACATTAACTTTAGGCGAATCGCGTTGTTTCTCAATAATTGCGTGTGGGTTTTCAGAGCCCCATATTCGTGAATTGTGTCTGCTAACACATCCATTCACGTGGAATGTAGCTTCGTCTGTAAAAATTATATCATCTAAAAATGATTCGTTTTCACTTATTCTGTCCAACATTTCAACAAAGAAATTGTAACGTTTTACACCATCATCGGGTTTCAATTCCTGCAGTGTCTGGATTTTATAAACGTGTAATTTCAGTTTTTTATGTAAAACTTTGTGAACTGTTGATTTTGGAATACCTAATTCGACGCTTCGACGAGGGATGGACTTCTCAGGACTTCTAATTGCCGATCGTCTAATTAGTTCAACCGTTTCGTCTGGTACACTTAGTCTGCCGGTTGATTTCTGTTTCTTAACCGATTCGGTTTCTTCGAATCATTTTAAACAACGTGTTATGTTATTATTGTGTGGTGGATCTCTTCCGAATTCACGTCGAACTAAAATTACGGATTTTAATTCGGCCATCAATAAAACACACTTTGCTTTGTCTTTATCCGAGAACATAGTAACTCACTAAACTCACCGCAACAACAATAAAAGAAATGACTTTGTGGTTACAACTGCTGATAAACAAACTTTTGGGTTGGTGGCTTTCAGGGATACCAATATAACATCTAGAAATTTCCGAACAATCTTCCTATGAATTACTGAAACCGCACCATTCTTTTATTATTACCTGTATTTAGGGTGTTAGACTGTGTTAGCTGGGTTTCAACTGAATGATTTATAATACAAAAATAATAGAACAAAATTTACGTTAAACAAAAAAAAAAAAATATTAAATAAATTTAAAAAAATTATGTTTAATAATAATGGGCTTCTCGTAGAGAGTGCGTGTGAGGCTACAGTGGTGAAGTGATGCGAGCACCTCGTACGAAGCTACATCAAACATCACTGGTAACAATGTGGGTGCCCTTGGGACGCTGTTTCGGGAGGTGCAACGTGGTTTCTAATTTCAACCGGGTATTTGCTTGTCTAATACAAAACCATTATAGAACCAAACCAGAATAAAAATTAACGGATATACTCAGAAAATTCGGTTGGCCTGCGCTACGCTGAGACAAGTTTAAACCCGGCTGGGTCCTACAAACGGTCTTTGTAGTGTTTGATGACAGTACGATTACAAATAATGCGTTCGGCATCGGACTGAGAATTGAGTCGACTATTGTCGAATTTGATGCTTTAGGGGACAGAGGAAAGTGAAACGCTGCTACTAATATTATGCCGGGCTATGAAGGTGCATAAATTATAAGTGATTACTCTAGATAGAACTGTCGTAGATCTGAGCACACATCTTTCCCAAGGGCCAGGTCTACGTAGCATTGAGTCGCGAAGAGAAACTACAGATTTTAACCATTAGTTTGTAATAATTTTATTTAGTATGGCCCGTTGGTATATATAATGTAAAAATTATGTTATAATGGTTTCGGATGTTATTTATCCATTTTCAGGAACATCTGATAAACTTGTATATAAGTATTCACATATTAATTTTATGTAGATTAAAATAAAATTTTCATAAATATAACATTCGATCGTCAAGTTATAAAATAAGTCATACATTTGAACGTCTAGTCGATAAAAGCTTCTCAGTTATTATGTGTAGGGTATAAAACAGTTTGGCCAACATACGTATCAATAATTTAAAAAAAAATTATTTGAATAAAATATCATTTGTTGATTTATCAGTTTGTTGTTAAGTAAATGTAAATTTTTTCTAAGATATTCGTTTTATGAAAGTCATTAGAGTATTCAAGGATATTATTTGGATTATAATCATGACCGTGTTCTATGAAATGTTTGGCAAAATTAAATCGTTTAACACTGTCATAATTATGATCATAATTATTTTATTAATACCCTTGAATATTCCAATCACTTTCATAGAACGAATGTCTTAGAAAAATTCTATAATACATAAATAACAACAAACTGATAAATGAATAAACGAAATTTGTTAACGATATTTTATTCAAACAATAATTATTGATTCCTATGTTGGCCTAATTGCTTTTATACCGCAGACATAAAAATTCAGACGCTTTTATCGACTAGACGTACAACTGTATTATTTTATAACTTGACGATCGATTCTTATATTTATGTAAATTTTATTTGAATCTATATCAAATTAATATGTGAGTACTTATATACAAGATTATCAGATGTACCTGAAGATGGAAAAATAACATTCTGAAAGCGCTAGAACATAATTAATTACATTGTTAGGTAAGCAGAAATTATAATTTATATATTTTTACATTAGTTTGTATCCCAGAAAATTGCTGTATAATCCGCACAGGAAAAAGTCTTTCGAGAAACTCAATCGCTTGAGAAACCTGTACGTCTAGATTGGTATACGAAAGTTAAATAAATAAATAAATTGAAATGTTTACAGTTTCCTCATTTACTTTATGTTTTTGAATCCTGAAGTTTTATCGATGGTTACTTAAAAGTATTAAAAAATAAAAATAATTATAAAAATTAAAGAACACAACTGCCAAAAAATCTATATAAATAAAAATGTAAAAGTTCGTTTGTTCAAAATCTTAAATCTCCGAAAGTTCTTCAGGGATTGCTTTGAAATTTTAATACAACGTTGTATTCGAATATGCGCGTGTTCTTATATAAGTACTATTTATATACCTAAGATGTCAAACCTGTGACAGGTAAAAACATGATTTTTTTTTAAAATAGCGCTATTTGTTGGACATAAAAGCAACAGACGCTGTACTAAATATTTTACGATTCCATTTCAGTGTTTCCGATATATGTGTCCGCTTTAGACTAAAAAACTACTACTGGACCGATTTACGAGCAGGGAAAAAGGGAGAAAGAGAAAAATCGGATAAGAGTAAGAGGGAAAAATGGAAAAACGAAGAAGGTAAAAAGGGAAGAAAGAGAAAATGTAAAAAGAAAAAAGAGGAAAACGGGGAAAAGGAAATGCAAAGAGGAAAGGAGAAAAAATAAAAGGGGAAAGGGGAAATTGAATTGGGAAGGTAAGGAAAAGGGAGAGGAAAAGGAAGAAATGCGGAAAGGGAATACTAAAAATGAAATTGGGGAAAAAGGAAAAGGGAGAATAGATAAAAGGGAAAGGTTAAATTTTGTGAAGTTCCGTAATGTTCATTTTGTTAATGTTTTATCAAACTTTCAATTGTGTTTGTTCATTTAAACTACATATGTACTCAAAGCTAGCAATAGCAAATCATTACCGCTAGTATGAAAGTAAAAATCAATAAATTGAACCTAAAAAATGACAATAAATTAAACTAAAAAAAACCACAAGATATCGGAATGAAAGCCGAAATAATGGTTTGCCGTATTTAATTATATAAAATAATGGGTGACCAACAAATTTGACACAGTTTTAAATTGTTTAAATATATTTTTCATGTGGGAGAAATAGTATGCATTTAAAGTTAACTAATGATTAAGTTCTCACCAGGTCTTACATCGATAAGACAATTTTATCCCTCAACGAAAATATTCAAATATAATCAGGTGGCTCTGAATAGTAATTGTACCACATTAAAGTATTTTTTATTATTTTTTCTATAAATCTTCCTTTGTGGTGCTAATTCTTTTTGATTATAACTTTTAATTTGTACATTAAGTTTGTATTCTATTAATTAAATAATTATCTAACTTTTTACAAAATATTTTTATTATATTTTTTTTTATTATTTATAACATCAAATAGATTTTATAGCCGATCTATTTGCTTTACTCTTAGGCGAAACTTTTCAACCTCAAGATGAAGAGGGTCCAAGTGACGAGGATATTAAAGACTTTTTAGAGAGCCCAATGCAAGTCAGCTTTCCGATTAGAACAATCTCGAAAAGGTAGTTACTGAAGCTAACCAACCAGGGAAGGTGACCAGAGAAAGCTCTGGTTTTTGACTTAGTAACGTACAAAATTCTTCTTATGCTACCCCTTAAAGGCATCACAAACATTAAGGATCGCTTTAACGCTATCCTTCGGTCTTACTTTCCAACGGAATGGAAGGTGTCAGGTGGTAATGATCTTGAAACTAGGAAAGCCTGCACACGAGGTTTATTCTTACAGGGCAGTTAACATCTTACCGGTCATATCTAAATTATTTGAAAAGCTGTTACTTCGCATGCTTAGTTTTGAAGGATAAGGAGGTAATTTCGACCACCAGTTTGAGTTAAGGTAGCCAAATTCTTTGATGGTTCCACCATTGAACATTCCCATAGAGCCGTCAAAGTCATCAGTATATATCTCGAGGAAAGAAAAATCCTCTCGCCGGTATTCTTAGATATCCAACAGGCTTTTGACTTCTTGGTTTGCTTTATCGAGTAGAATTAAAACTTGCTAAACCCTATTACCTTATCTTACGGAATTTCTTGAGAGACGTTTCTTTCAGGTTAGATGTAATGATTATTATCGAAATTCTTTGACATTAGGTTAGGTGTCCATTAGGGCTTTGTACTAGGTCATGTGTTATATTTACTATTCACTGCGGACCTTTTAACTCTGGAAGGTTGCATTGCCGATGACACTACTACCCTTGACGTTAATGAACACTCTGAACTAGCTTCGCCGGAGCTGTATGTGAAATTAGACCTTGTCTCCGCATGGCTTAGAAAAAATCGGAGATTAAAATTAATCAGGATAAATCAAAGCATGTCACATTCGCCATGAGAAGATGTGACTGTCCCAGTGTGTACATATCTTGATCCCACAAAAGAAAGTGTGTGGTATCTAGGAATTCATTTAGATCGACTTTGACCGGAAGTGTCACGTGAGAATGAAAAGAAGACAACTGAAAGCGAAGCATAGGGAAATGCGTTGACTTCTATGGAGAAACTCAAAACTCACGTTGTCCAATGAAGTTCTGATATACAAAGTTATCATACGACCAATCTGGTAGTGTGGAAAAGTTTACAAGTTGGTAATTGGATTTTACCCAATCGGTATATTTCTCAATTTTTTTCTGAACATTGTGCTTTTAGAGAGAAATGGCTACGTATGTCTATGTTGGCTCGATTGATGCCCGGAATATAGAGCTAATAATTAGTACCATGACCTGTAAATTTGCCCAAAGTACGAAGCTCAACGTTTTAGAATTAATAGGGAAAATTAATTTTCTCTTGTATCTGCGTGTAAATTGGAAAACCTAAAGAGAACGGCATATAGTTGCCGGCTTTCTTAGATTTCCGGTCCTGAAGAGGAGGAATGAATGGGTTTTATCCTGTAATAGCTAGAGTAGCAACACGGGTGTGACTAAGGGCTCACTTGGACGCGTACTTCAAAGTAGAGCTGTTGGCATCGAGCCAGGTTAATTTACTTCCTTCGATTACGCTGAATTTTCTTATTATATTTTCTTTGACGCAATTAATTAAATTGCGTTTTTGAGTATATTTCGGAATTCATTTTTAGTCTTAATTTTTCTTTCTTTATAGATAATGAAATTGAAAAAAAATTTTTTGTTAATTAATTTTTCCATATTTTATTCTATTTAGGTTTAAAAATTCCGGTACACCCAAAACTTTTATTCATTAAGTGTTTTATTTGTGGTAAAAACTGTGACTTCCTTCACCACATGACTTCCTTCTACGCCTATTAAATTACATATACGCATTTTTAAAAGAACATAAAATTTTATTCCATTAATAACTTCTGATATTTTTTCATAATATTTTTGTTTGTTTTGTTATTGAATATTATTTCTTGCAAAAATTATTTTACAATCAGAGGTTAATAATTATTAATAAATCAATATATTTAAATTTAAAAAAAAGTTAAAAAACAAAAAAAAAAGTAGGATTTGAACCGATGTGCCTTTCCCTTCTAAGATCCAAATATTTCGTTCATAAAACTTTTAATTCGCTATAACTCTGAAACCAATGAAAAAAGTACCACTTATGATATATCATTAAAAAGTTCTCAATGAAGGCTTATTACTTCAGTTAAGAAAAAGTTCAAAATCCAATCAATTGCAATCAAATGGGAGGTCCACAAATAGATGTTACAACAGCACTATATCCAAAATTTTAACACCCTATGGCTAATCGTTCTTGAGTTATGCGAGATACATTCCTACCTACAGATGTCATACCGAAAATAGTCAAATAGATTCAGGGATGTAAAAATGGATATTTCCGTTGGAATCTGAAAACCGAAATCTTTCGTGATTATAATACTTCTTTCTTTTACTTTGTCATTATAATTTTTTAACTTTATTTAATTTGTTGAGCGAATTTTTATTTCAATTTTATTTCAATTCTATTAATATAAAAAATAAAAAAAATATTATAAATTAGTTCAATTCTGAACTAATTAAATGTTAACGAAGTGTTTTATAATAAATACTTTAACAGAATATTTTTAAATAAAATTTTTATTACGTTTAAATTCAGCAATATGATGAATTATTCACATAAACACACAATAAATTAATAATTAAAATCGTATAATGTGCTTAGTATGCTTAATATAGGTTACATTTCATTGTTTTATCTACGTTTCAATAGACTGCTCAAACTAATTAAATTGTTTGAAGTTATGGTTAATTGGTAGATATGTATCAATTTGTTTTATTGTCGATTCTATATTTTGGTAATGATTCGGTACAAAATATAGAGGATAATTGATTCAGAAGATAGATTCAATAATACAGTATATGTAGACTTGATTTCGTATTGTAAAATGCATTCAAACGGAATTTATAAAGGCAATAAATTTGTACATATTAATTATAATAATTTATTGTTATTATTTCATGACCTCCAAAATATTTCCCTTTTACCCGTAAAATCCATAAATAGGGCAGAATACAGCCTGTATGAAAAAGGATATATTTGGAACAACAGTTTATATACGTTCATATATTTTCCAAGTGACTGAATACATTTATTTTAAATTGTTTAAAATCATCTATTTTTAACAAAATTGAAATAAATCATAATTAAAATACTATATAATAACAAAAAAAAATCAGATTCGGTAAGCAGAATATTACTTTTTTTTTTTTTGGTCTTCAGTCATTTGACTGGTTTGATGCAGCTCTTCAAGATTTCCTATCTAGTGCTAGTCGTTTTATTTCAGTATAACCTCTACATCCTACATCCCTAACAATTTGTTTTACATATTCCAAACGTGGCCTGCCTACACAATTTTTCCTTTCTACCTGTCCTTCCAATATTAAAGCGACTATTCCAGGATGCCTTAGTATGTGGCCTATAAGTCTGTCTCTTCTTTTAACTATATTTTTCCAAATGCTTCTTTCTTCATCTATTTGCCGCAATACCTCTTCATTTGTCAATTCTGATTTTTAACATTCTCCTATAGCACCACATTTCAAAAGCTTCTAATCTTTTCTTCTCAGATACTCCGATCGTCCAAGTTTCACTTCCATATAAAGCGACACTCCAAACATATACTTTCGAAAGTCTTTTCCTAACATTTAAATTAATTTTTGATGAAAACAAATTATATTTCTAACCGAAGGCTCGTTTAGCTTGTGCTATTCGGCATTTTATATCACTCCTGCTTCGTCCATCTTTAGTAATTCTACTTCCCAAATAACAAAATTCTTCTACCTCCATAATCTTTTCTCCTCCTGTTTACACATACAGTGGTCCATCTTTGTTATTTCTACTACATTTCATTACTTTTGTTTTGTTCTTGTTTATTTTCATGCGATAGTTCTTGCGTAGGACTTCATCTATGCCGTTCATTGTTACTTCTAAATCCTTTTTATGTGGGCTAGAATTACTTTATCATCAGCAAATCGTAGCATCTTTATCTTTTCACCTTGTACTGTTACTCCGAATCTAAATTGTTCTTTAACATCATTAACTGCTAGTTCCGTGTAAAGATTAAAAAGTAACGGAGATAGGGAACATCCTTGTCGGACTCCCTTTCTTATTACGGCTTCTTTCTTATGTTCTTCAATTGTTACTGTTGCTGTTTGCTTCCTGTACATGTTAGCAATTGTTCTTCTATCTCTGTATTTGACCCCTAATTTTACTACTAATATTACTTTAAAAATCGAAAAAGACCTGCATATCTCTTTTAAAATATCTAGTGTGGACACCACACGTGTTCCTTCTACTCCTATTAAAATACATAAAAACATTTTTTGCTTCACTTTATTTAAACTTATTTCATCTGAAAGTGAGATCCTCCAATTCTTTAACAAAGTGGACAGATACACTTTTGCTAAAATATTAGTTTTTATTAACAATAAATATTTATACAGTAATTAATTCAACAATTTATTATTAATCAACAAGTAGAAATCATTTTATTACTCTAGATAATTAATGTTAATTAGAATTTTAATTAACGAACTGAATAATAATTCAATTTCTATTTGAATTTGTATAATATTTAAAACATTTTTCTACAATCATGAAATTTCAAACTAGATAGTCTATTGTCCTCTCTTCTAGGTTTCCTATTGTTTCTTGTCTCATTGAAATAAAGTGCTACAACATTCCTAACAAATAACTTTAAATATTTGCTTCTAATTCCCAAGTCTGTGTTACAAACTACGTTGGTTTCAGTTTCACTGCCTCTAGTAGAAAAGCTCTGCTGCACTTGCTTGTTGTAATCTCCTTTTGTTTGCACTTCCTTGCTTTGTCCAAGCTTTGTGACTTTACTGCATAAATAACAAAATTCTTTAATATATTTTCTGTGAACATAAGACATCACTTTTATAAAAGACGGAGATATGTTAATTAATACTATTCTGTTTATTTTTTTTTTTGTTTAATTAATTAAATATTTCGTAATTACCTTGTATAATAATTTATTTTTAATTATTTCATATTTAATAATTTTTTTTTAATGAAATAATTCAATATAAAATCGTATAAATAATTAAAAATCATAATTAAACACAAAGAAAATCTAATTTACATACGCATAATTTTTAATTTTTTATATATTTAAATATATTTATTCTGATGTATATTAGAGTGGTCCAAATAGGGCAAAATTTTTGACGCGTTGATGAACCCTTTCCGTTCGAAAAAAGTCATCCCCCACTCTACTTGAATTTTAAAGGGGATTTAACATGGGTTTTAGGTTATTTTCAAGTCGTGACGATATAGCGCTTGCATGTTTCATCACAAAACTTAAAAAATAACGTATATAAGGGTTTTTGGGGTCGGAGAACACGAATTTGAAGTCAGAAACTTGTTTTGACACATCACAACTGTCAAAATTTCTGTCAATCAATTGACAACTAGCGTTTTTATGAAAAAAAATCAATGCTCAACATTACAAAAATTGTCAATAAGGGTTTTTGGGGTCGGAGAACACGAATATGAAGTGAAAAACTTATTTTGACAAGTTAAAACTGTCAAAATCGCTGCCAATTAATTGACAACTAGCTTTTTTATGTAGAGAAATCAATGTTAGACATTACAAACAACGTTAATTAGGGTTTTTGGGGTCGGAGAACACGAATTTGAAGTGAAAAAATTGTTTTGACACATTAAAACTGTTGAAGTCGTTGTCAATTAAAAAAAATCAGAAGGATAGATTCAAAAAGATCAACTCTCATTTTATTTAAAAAATTTTATATTCATGTATATAATTATTGAAATAATGTTGTTAAAATTTTATGATTTCTATTTCTGTTATTATATTACATTACATATGTAATGTAATTATATACATTTGGATGTTTTTTGCGATGATCATTTACAATTTGTAGTATATATTGCAATTGACTTTCATCTCTAGTGAATTCACATCTAAATTCTTTCACCAACTTAACCGTTCTTTCTGAGCAGTCATTGACGACCTTTAGATTTTTAACTCAATTCAAAGCAGCCAAATAATCTTCGTTTTCGCTCCACTTACATGGATCAATTTCTAGAAAGCTAGTCGCAAGTTCGAATCGTTTAAAAAAATTCAAGGACTCCGTGTTGACAAAAAAGTCGATTTCTTTGTTTAACAATTCGTTAACATTTTTAGTTTCGTAGCGTTTCGTGTGAGCAGGTTCGTTATCATAATCAAAATCATCATCTGTCGCAGATAATAAATATTCGTAAGTTTCATCCGAAATTGCTATTTTTTCAACCATTTTCAGTTTTAATTCAGTCGAGATGTCTTCATGAAAAAGAGCTAGCGTACCTAGCCAAAATGAGTTTTTTCACTTCAAATTCGTGTTCTCCGACCCCAAAAACCCTAATTAACGTTGTTTGTAATGTCTAACATTGATTTTCCTTCATAAGAATGCTAGTTGTCAATTGATTGACAGCGATTTTGACAGTTACAATGTGTCAAAATAAGTTTTTTACTTCAAATTCGTATTATCCGACCCCAAAAACCCTTATATACGTTATTTTTGAAGTTTTGTGATGAAACATGCTAACGCTATATCGTAACGACTTGAAAATAACCTAAAACCCATGTTAAATCCCCTTTAAAATTCAAGTGGAATAGGGGATGACTTTTTTCGAACGGAAAGAGTTCATCAACGCGTCAAAAATTTTGTTTTTGAGAGTACTTTTAATTCAGGGGATGCACGTTTTTCGACAAAAATTTTGCCCTATTTGGACCACTCTAATGTATATATATATTTTTTTTTCATAAATTTTGATTATGAATATTAAGGTGTAATATGTAATAATTTTATATATCACTTATTGTTAAGAAAAACGTTTTTGTTGTAAAAATTTGAAACAAACATCTTTAACAAAAGTGATATCGCTTCAAAAATGTCTTTTAGAAAAAGAAAATGGTTAGATTTCTTGATAATTTTTAATAACGTTTACGACGTTTCATTATTTTATTCAATTAGCAAAATAAAGTCCAATTTTTTTGTGTAATAGTTCCTAAAACATGAATTTTAAAAATTATTAACCTTTAAAATCAGGGCTAATTTTTACTTCCTTATACAAAGTAAAGGAAGTATTTTGATCGTAAAAATTTAGATTTTCAGATTTCAACGGAAATATCCATTTTGACCTTCCCTGAATCCATTTTGACTAGTTTCGGCGTAAACGTAGAACGTATCTTCTCACATAACTCAAAAACGATTAGCCAAAGGATGATTGAAATTTTAGATTTAGGACTGTTGTAATATGTAGTTGTATACCATCTCTTTTGATTACAATCGACTGAACCTAAAGTTTACAAAGAATTCTACAATCCAAATTTTGATTATGGACTTTTTCTTAACTGCAGTAATAAGACCTCATTGAGAGTTTTCTTAACGATATATCATAAGTGGTACTTATTTTCATTGGTTCCAGAGTTATAGCCAAATAAAATTTTAATTAATGAAATATTTTGATCTTAAAAAGGAGAGGCATATCGGTTTGAATCTGACTTCATCTCTTTTTTTAACTTTTTTTTTTAATTTAAATATATTGATAATTATTGAAATCTGATTTTAAAATTCTATTACAATAAATAATAATTCAATTGTTACAATACAATTATATCTAATTTAAAAAAATATATTAACCAAATAAAATTGATGTACTTTTCTTTTCCAAAAAATGTTTGTATGTAATTTCATAGGCTTACAAGGAAATCATATGGTGTCCACATCAGATTTTTTTAAAAACAATTTCAATACGTATATGTATATAGATGCATGTATATACAATATATATATATATATATATAAAAGTCCCGGAATTTTGTGATAAACTCACAAAGTTATATATATATATATATATATATCTACAGGATGTCCCATATAAAACGCAACCCATCAATCACTCATCCATGAAATTTCAAAAGTCAAGCTTACTCCCTTACTCGTTACTGAAATGGACTCGTCCAACATCTGAACATCGCGGCGACGCAGTAGAACACTACCGATAGTAACAATAATGCTATCATAACGTTCAGTGTATTGCTAGAGACAAGATGGTGTTTTCACTAGATGAACGTGTTTTCATTTTCGAGTCATACTTCAGTACGAAATCAGTGGTTGCAGTGCAAGATTTGTTTAAATAAGTACCCAGATAAACCGGCTCCTAACTAAACATCAGTATTAAGGTTAGTCGCAAGATTTAGAGAGACCGGTTCTGTTAATAACAAGGAACACAAAAGATCTGCGTCAGTGTTGAATACAGATACAGTCACTGAAATCAAAGACCGATTACTCGCCTCGCCAAATAAATCGATCAGACGTTTGTCTCTGTCTAAATCGACTGTTCATCGGGCGACAAAAGGATTACAATTACACCCTTATCGCATTCAAACGGTTCATCGACTTCTTGAGCCCGACAAAGAAAAAACGGCTACAATATTGTCAACGGTTCCGTCGATTTCTGCGGGAGGGAATTAATGTTATGGATTCGTTATTTTTCACAGATGAAGCACGGTTTCATTCGGATGGCTACGTAAACAGCCAAAACAGTAGAATTTGGAGTGCCGAAAATCCCCACTTTTATCACGAAAAACAATTACACCCGCAGAAGTTGGGCGTGTGGTGCGCGATATCGCGGAAGAAAATAATCGGTGCTATTTTTTTCGAGTACCCAATTAATGCATAACGATATCAGGATATTTTATTTCAGTTCATTGCACTCTTGGAAGAGGAAGATAGACACTGCCGGCTACAACATAATATTATATATATACACATACGTACACAGAGAGTATCACAAAGTTCTCCCGGGACTTTCATAACATATTCTACTTGTGAAAATAATGGAATAAGTTAATATAAATATATGTCCTAAAATGCATGTTTTGGGAATTACGGGTAATGAAACATCCCTAGGATTTTAGCTTCCACGGTGAAATGAGATCGACTGAAATTTTTAGGACATTTATTAAGGGAGAAAATTAGTGATTTCTTATTGTTTTTGTCTTAAAAATCGAAAAAATAGATGTCCCAGAACCGTATCTGCGACAGTTTTTGTGAAATCTGGGATTAAAACCAATAAATATAAGTAAAACAACCTGATTTTTATGTGTGACCTACAATAACTTTGTTAAAAGGGTAATAAAAAATAAAATATTAAATATAATTGTAGAGAATTTAATTCTAAAGAAAATGGTAAAAGATAATTTGAATAAATCAAAGGAAAGATAGAAAAATTAAATTTTAATTAGAAACAGTACATTATTACGTTTGTTAGAAAAGTACTTATTTAATGTTAATGTATTTCATACTCTACTGTAACAGCTGTAGAATTAGCATTACACGCAGCTATAATGAATACCATTTCAGCTTATTCCTCTTCTGTTGTAAATATGTACTTCATTACTTCAATGGAAAACCGATCACGTTTAAATTAAAATTCATGGAGAAACTTCGTCTCGGCTAGAATTACTATATCATCAGCAAATCTTTATCTTTTCACCTTGTACTGTTACTCCGAATCTAAATTGTTCTTTCACATCATTAACTGCTAGTTCCATGTAAGATTAAAAAGTAACGGAGATAGGGAACATCCTTGTCGGACTCCCTTTCTTATTAAGGCTTCTTTCTTATGTTCTTCAATTGTTATTGTTGCTGTTTGGTTCCTGTACATGTTAGCAATTGTTCTTCTATCTCTGTATTTGAACCCTAATTTTTTTAAAAAGCTGAACATTTTATTCCAGTGTACGTTATCGAATGCCTTTTCTAGGTCTATAAACGCCAAGTATGTTGGTTTGTTTTTCTTTAATCTTCCTTCTATTATTAATCTGAGGCCTAAAATTGCTTCCCTTGTCCCTATACTTTTACAGAAACCAACTTGGTCTTCTCCTAACACTTCTTCCACTCTCCTCTCAATTCTTCTATATAGAATTCGATTTTAATATTTTTGATGCATGACTAGTTAAACTAATTGTTCTGTATTCTTCACATTTATCTGCCCCTGCTTTCTTTGATATCATGACTGTAACTCTTGTTTGAAGTCTTTTTTTGAAGTTCAAATAATATTGGCTTAATATGAAAGTCAGAATGTAACAATGCGCCTTTAGAAAACTGTAACCAACTTGCCATACCTAAGGTCTATTTTGCTAAAAACATCTTTCTCTAGAAATTATTAAATTACCTTATCAGTCCCGTTAAATTAAAATAAGATAAACATTTATTTACCTTATAAAATGAAAATGATGGGCAGATGAATACAAGACCCACCGGGTTAGTCTACTGGTGAACGTGTCTTCCCAAATCAGCTGATTTGGAAGTCGAGAGTTCCAGCGTTCAAGTCTTAGTAAAGCCAGCTATTTTTACACGGACTTGAATACTAGATCGTGGATACCGGTGTTCTTTGGTGGTTGGGTTTCAATTAACCACACATCTCAGGCATGGTCAAACTGAGAATGTACAAGACTACAACTTCATTCACACTCATATATATCATCCACATTCATCCTCTGAAGTATTATCTAAACAGGAAAAAGACAGGAAAAAGAAAGAAGATGAAAAGTAGCCTTGAGAAAACGAAGAGGGTGAAGCCACATTCACAGATCGATCATAAAACTCGCAATGGCGATAGAAGTATTGTGTATGAAGATTCATATGACTCTTGGTAGGGACGGATTAACGGTTCATTGTAATTCACGGTTAATTTAAAAATAGCTTGTAACATCCACTCTCCGTATCAACTAACTTCACCATTTTCATTGTATATTTGTACATATTAAAATCAATAATGTATACCGAAAATTACATTTATTTCAATTGTAACAATAAATACTGGAATTGAAAAATAAAATAAATATTTAAAAAAATTTCATTTTGATACACTAAAAAAAATTTACTGACTTTTAAAAGAAAAGTACAGTTTTCCTTTCAGTCGCCCGGTTTGATAAGGACCTAATCTAAGTAATTTTTTTTATATCACCAACCACCGGCCCAGGAGGTGAAAAAATTGGGCTTCGAAGAAAAAAGTCATACCTCCCATATTAGGCACAGTATCCAATCGGTTTAAGTGGTCGTTAGTACCTTAAACATTACCTAAAAGTTTTATCTGTAACAATTTTTGATATAACCAACCCTTACGGCATGGGATGACCAAAATTTTGCTGGAATTGTAAAAAGAGGGACGTGTCGTATGCTTTTTTTCACATGCAACCATTGTCGTATTTAGTAAATTTGAAGTTTTTCTTAACTTTAAAGTGGAAATCTTTTTTATCCCGTACTTAACACCGGTGAAATCTACCTCCCCTTTCCGGCGGGCTGAAATGGGATTGTTTTAAATATAAAATAAAAGGAAAAAGTTTGAAATTAATTTCTGTTTTTATTTAAAAAAAAAAAATAATAAATTCAATTGTGAAATAAATTACTTTTGTATTTAATCTTATTTTTGTTTCAACATATTGTATACCAATATGATTTTTATTTTTTTTGAAATAACATATTTTTATTAGTTAAAGAAAAGAAAAAAAATATACTAGAATTGAAATATCTTAGATGAAAATGTTTGCAGTATAAGAAAAAAAATTGTTATATGAATATTATTTTCGTATTGATTCATTCCTCTATCCGTGTAGCATTTTCTTTAAATTATGTTTACTCTTTTCCCTTGTGTGTGTGTGTGTGTGTGTGTGTGTGTGTGTGTGTGTATATATATATATTTACAGAAACATATATATATTTATATATAAATAAATGTAAAATACATTTTCCTTTTCGTATAGAGAAAATAAAGTTGTATCAATTTCTAAATAGAAAAAACCTTATACAACCATCATATATTTAGTGAAAGTGAATACTCTGATCGACAAATTCTCTCTTATTTCTTCTTATCTTATACCCTTTCAGCATTGTTTAAAAAAATTATAATACTTAAATTATAACTATATACAAATGACCTTTCCAGGTCGTATGCTAAATACAAACTAATAAACTAGAAATTAAATATTCAGATAAAAATAAATAATTTTTATAAAATAACATTTCTGAAAGGCAAAACAATTTTTAAATAAATAGATTATATAAAATTAATTACAATATTAGAGAATATAAGTAGTATTCTAAACAACATCGCTCATGCTCACGCACGCACTCGGGCGTACACACACGCAAACTTACGTGCACGTACGCAATCCAGTGTTCAGTCAATGAAATTAGTCCACCGGGTTGGTCTAGTGGTGAACGCGTCTTCCCAAATCAGCTGATTTGGAAGTCGAGAGTTCCAGCGTTCCAGTCCTAGTAAAGCCAGTTATTTTTACACTGATTTGAATACTAGATCGTGGATACCGGTGTTCTTTGGTGGTTGGGTTTCAATTAACCACACATCTCAGGAATGGTCGAACTGAGAATGTACAAGACTACACTTCATTTACACTCATACATATCATCCTCTGAAGTATTATCTAAACGGTAGTTACCGGAGGCTAAACAGTAAAAAGAAAGTCAATGAAATTGTGACGAAGGATCAAATTGTTGTTTTATAGTACCATGTTTCAGTACCATACAAAAGTATACTCCAAACATAGCATTTTACAAATCTCTTTCACAGGTTAATCCATGTTGCTGCAGAGTAGGTTTGTCTTTCTAAAAAAACTTTCATTACCTCTGCAATTCTCGTTTTAATCTTTAATCTCTCTTCTTTACTCCTCCTCTTTATGCTTAGTAATATCTCAATAAATATTAATAGCTGGAAAATTATATATTGTTTCCACAAGAAAACTTAGTAATAACATTCCAAACTCTTTCTAACGAGACTGTCATTTACAAATTTAAGTGAACATTATACGGTATTTTAAAACTGAAAAATAAATGACTTAAATATTAGAAATTTGCCAGCCTACATGGCGCGAGTTGTAGCATCTCGGTCTTTTATCTGGAGGTCACGGGTTCGAATCCCGGTCAGGCATGGCATTTTCACATACGCTACAATTCATTTATCTCATCCTATGAAGCAATACACGGAGGTTCAGGAGGTTAAACAAATAAAACAAAAAATATATAAGAAATTCGAGCAAATAGTAAAATATAAAAATTCACGCAATTTGTAATATTATAGTAAATTATTTTTGATATATAATATTTTACTGCTATCAGGATATGTAAACAAATTTGATCCGTGTGTGTTTTTCCCCACTTAAAATTAAGTACTGTTACCAATTATTCTTACTAAATAGAAACTTAAGTAGATGAAATGTCTTTTGTTATAAAGTTTTACATTTGTATTAATTAAGGAATGGAATACTATTCATTTGTATTAATATACGATTGAATCTAAAACTTAATAACGGTGTCTATAATTGTTTTGTAATTCTATATAAAACATAGCTTAAATCTTAACAATTACAAATCCATCTGAATAATTCTATTACACAAGTTCTAATTAAATTATTTTCAATGAAAATAGCTGTTAAATTAGCCTAATTTCTGCATTAATTAACGTGAATATAACGAAAATTAATGATCGATTGTTATTTTCTTACATAATAATTATATGAAACTATAAATAAGTTAACATTGTTCAGATATAAACAATTGCATTTCTTGCTATTTAGTTTGAAATTAGTATTCAATTCCTTACATCGTAGAACGTTATTTATTCTAATAATACTATTTCAACATAAAATTTGACGTTAAATAAATCGAGTTAAGTTATCCGTTGAATTAGATAAATTAAAAAATCCCTTTCGGCACGCCGGAAGACAGAGGTAGATTTCACCAGTGCTAAATACGGGGAAAAAATATATTTCCACCTTAAAGTTAAGAAAAAATTCAAATTTACCTAATACGACGATGGTTGCATGTGAAAAAATGTTTCACATGTTTAGCATACGACAAGCTCCATCTTACTATTCCAGCAATATTTTATTCATCCCTTGCTGTAAGGGTTGGTTATATAAAAAATACAGGATGTCACATATAAAACGCAACCCATCAATCACTAATCCATGAAATTTCAAAAGTCAAGCTTACTTCCCTACCCGTTACTGAAATGGACTCGTCCAACATCTGAACATCGGGGCGACGCAGTAGAACACTACCGATAGTAACAACAATGCAATCATAACGTTCAGTGTATTGCTAGAGACAAGATGGTGTTATCGCTAGATGAATGTGTTTTCATTGTTGAGTCGTACTTCAGTACGAAATCAGCGGTAGCATTGCAAGATTTGTTCCGCCATAAGTAC
This sequence comes from Lycorma delicatula, assembly GCF_047948215.1. Lineage (NCBI taxonomy): Eukaryota > Metazoa > Arthropoda > Insecta > Hemiptera > Fulgoridae > Lycorma > Lycorma delicatula. The sequence goes on along the minus strand of NC_134467.1, from coordinate 35,369,089 downwards.
CCAGATAAACCAGCTCCTAACAAAACATCAGTATTAAGGTTAGTCGCAAAATTTAAAGAGACCGGTTTTTGTTAATAACAAGGAACACAAAAGATCTGCGTCAGTGTTGAATACAGATACAGTCACGTAAATCAAAGATGATTACTCGCCTCGCCAAATAAATCGATCAGACGTTTGTCTGCTGAAATTAATTTGTTTAAATCAACCGTTCATCGGGCGACCAAACAATTACAATTACAACCTTATCGCATTCAAATGGTTCATCGACTTCTTGAGCCCGACAAAGAAAAACGGCTACAATATTGTCAACGGTTTTATCGATTTCTGGGTGAGGGAATTAATGTTATGGATTCGTTATTTTTCACAGATAAAGTACGGTTTCATTTGGATGGCTACGTAAACAGCCAAAACAGTAGAATTTGGAGCTCTGAAAATCCCCACGTTTATCGCGAAAAACAATTACACCCGCAGAAGTTGGGCGTGTGGTGTGCGATATCGCCAAAGAAAATAATCGGTCCTATTTTTTTCGAGTACACCATTAATGCAGAACGATATCAGGATATTTTATTTCGGTTCATCGCACTCTTGGAAGAGGAAGACAGACACTGCCGGCTACAACATGACGGTGTGACATCGCGCTACGCAGATTCAACTTCTGATTTCGTCGAGGAATTTTTTGGTAATCGTGGTTTGTTGCTGTAACAAACCACGAACACTTGAACAATTGAAAGTCAATATTGAACAAGCTGTATTAGATATCCAGCCACAAACTTTGAAAAAAGTTGCAAGAAACGCTGTAAAAAGAATTGAAGCTTGTATTCAAGAAGATAGCGGCCACTTCCAACATTTAATCTAAATGTAAATTAATGGATGATAATAATAAAAATTACATTTACATTTACATTAGCCTTTTTATTATTTGAATACCTACCAATATAAAGTTGGGTTGCGTTTTATATGGGATACCCTGTAATTTCAGATGAAGGTTTTAGATAATGCTTAGATGACTAACGTCAACTTTAATCTGATTCCATATTGTTCTTATTAAGAGAGGTATATAATAATTTTTGTCTTCGAAACCCCATTTTTTCCATCTCCTAGGCCAATGGTTGGTGATATAAAAAACTATACTTAGATAAGTTTTAAGCTTTTATCCAAAGAATAGAAGGAACTTAACCAATTTCTATATCTACTTAATATGACAGTTACAACTACTTTTTTTTTGTTTGAAAAAAGCCCTTCTATTTCTACTCTGCTATGATCTGATTTTGCCCTTTAAATTACTTGGCCGATTTTTTGGGTCGTTATATTTTATGTATTAATTTGAAAGTGATTGGCGGAAAGTTACGGCAGTTATCGTGTCCACAGGAAAGTGAAATATAAATATAAACTTTTGAACTGTCAGTAGTTTTGGGGTCTGGGGGATGAGAAACGCGTAGTTATGTCGAAATTTTCCGGAAGGTAAATCATGGAGCCCATTACAATAGGTAGCTTTTTTTATGAAATCTAACTAATTGTTTAAAAGTAAGTTAATTATTTTTAAAACGTTTCATTTTTACCGACTTTTAAGAAAATTACGCGTTACTTTTCGGTCACATGATGGGATTTGGTGGTGAAATATCATTTTATTTATGTTTTGAGATATAAAAAATACGAAAATAACATTCAACTCAAAATTTAATTCCCTTTTATATATATATATATATATATATATATAGGCTTATGTAAAAAATTGTGGTTCGAAAATCTAAAGAAACTATTTGGTCAATTTTATTGAAATTTTAATATGCGATAGTACTCTATTTGACATTATGCATGTAAAAATTACATGAAAATTGATTGAGTCGTTCTTGAATTACGCTCAATTAACAAAAGACAGATAAATACACGGACAAAAAACCTCAATTTGAGGGTTATGTTGACTTTTTATTGGTGTATTTACTTTCCTTATACGAAGTATTGTAATCGCAAAAAATTTCGATTTTCAGATTTCAACGGAAATATCCATTCTTGAACAACCCTGAATCCATTTTGACTAGTTTCGGTGTGACGTCTGTATGTATATATATATATCTCGCATAACTTAAATACGATTATCCGTAGTTTGTTGAAATTTTGGATTTAGGACTGCTGTAACATCTATTTGTGCATCTCCTCTTTTGATTGCAATCGGTTGGACCAGAAGTGTCCAAAAAAGTTAAAAATAAAAATAAAAATTTGATTTTGGACTTTTTTAACTGCAGTAATAAGCTCGAATTGAGAGCTTTTCAACGGTATATCATAAGTGATACTAATTTTGATTGGTTCCAGAGTTCATTGGTTCCAAATAAAATTTTAATTTTTAATATATATGGATCTTAGGGGAAGGCACATCGCTTCGAAACAGAGTTTATTTCCTTTAAATAATATTGATTTATTAATAATTATTAACTTTTCATTGTAAAGACGTTTTTACCATGAATAATAATTCAATAATAACAAACAAAAAAATGAAAAAAAATCACAAGTATTTAATGAAATAAAATTTTATGTACTTTTCATTTTAAAAAAATGTAATTTAATAGGCGTACGAGGAAGTCATGTGTTATCCATACGAGATTTTCTTTTATCTATATAAATTATTTAGGCCCTAAATCGTAAAGATATGAAAAAAAATACCATTCCTCATTTTCGATATGATTACTATACTTTCTCATTTAATATAGTTGACGGTAAAGTAATATTTCTTCACACAGCGCGCCAAGTGTCAGTAAAGTGCACTACGTTCCCTACTTAAAAAAATTCCAAATTCTACTTCTAGCTTAGATTGAAATATAGTTTTTCTTCTTAATCAATACTATTATTAGTTTTTTTTATAAATGATTTATAACTATAGTAATATTAAATATATTTTAAATTACTTTTTTATATTAACTTATTATTTTATTATATTTCGACTTAGTTAAAAAAAAATAAAACAAAAATTATAATTATTAAGAATTAATGATAGTGATAAATTTTAAAGTTTTATATTTCTTTTACAAGGAGTTGTCTGGTTTTTTTATATGTTGTAATTTATTTTATGAAAATAATATATTTTTTCTTGACGATTAATTATTCTGTTTCAAATATAATTACTTTTTTATTGTAATATTATATAACACGTCGTTATACATTATAAAATTTATTTTTGTTAAGGCTATATTTATGATATTTTGTGAATGGCGTAAAACTGTGTGTGTGTGTGCGGGCGCGCGTGTGCGCGTGTGTGTATCCAAGAAAGATGATGTTGTTAAGTCACAAAAAGTGTTATCTTCTTTTAGTAAGTGTGCACGGTTAAGTTTTTTCACAACTTAACTTAAAAGTTGTTGGCACTTATCCCATAAAAGATTTGCTTGCCAGCAAAATTATTTCTTCCTATAATACTTAAATCTTTTTTCCGTTGTTTTTTTTTTTTTTTCAAGAAGTATTTGTAAACTCTTTTTCGCTTACATGAAGATACACACTTACGCACATGTGAATGTGAACACAAACATTTATTTCTCCCCTGGAAAGATTTACATAAATTAATTTAAATTATTTTCGTTTCATAAAATTCATGTTTGATTTATGTGGTGTGTGTGTATGTCTCTCTCTCTCTCTTTCTCTCTCTCTGTGTGTGTGTGTGTGTGAATGAGTGTTATTTAGCTTACATTTATAATACAAATATACGACAATGAAAGCTATTATATCCTTTCACGCTCATCGTTTCGTACAATCTACTTTAATCTCATCGAGCCGTGGCATTGCTATTTTCAGTTTATCTCTGTTAACGCCCCTTGTTAACAAACCTCACAATGAGCATATTGTAGCAGTGTATATAAATTTTTGAAATGCATTGAAAATTCTATTTTTTTCTTTTGTGACGATATATTTTATAATAATTAATGGTACACTTCAGCTTAATATATCTTTAAATATACATAAATAAAGGAAACAAAACTATATTACATTGATAACAAAATGCAAAAAAGATTTACACCCCTTATGATTTTGTTCAATTTTTTTTTCTCTTTTTTGTACTTGGTTTTTAAATAAATTTATTCTACTGTTAAGATTCTAGATTTAGTCATATTATACATAATTTAAATTCATTTTAGTTGTTTTTATTTTATACAATAATTTTAATCTCTAGATTTATTTCGATACGGGCGATGATAACGCAAAAGCGTTTTTCACCTTCAAAAAAAAAAGAAACTTGCCCTCAAATATATTCGCCAAAAAGTGGTCATTTCGTATTAAATGTCCTATCAATTTCGCTCCTCTTCATCGTATAACATTTAGCAAGGATCTCCTCTTACTCACTTCTGCTAACACTTGATCATTTCTTTTCCTATCCACCCAGCTTGATCTTGTTATTCTCCTCCAAATCCATATTTCCATTACTTCCATTCTTCTTCTTTCTGGTTCACCAAGCGTTCATGTTTCAGAACCATAAGTTAGAACACTCCATACATAAGTTTAAGCTATTAAAAAGTTTCAAAAAAATTATCAAATGATTAATGTAATTTAAGTAAAAACATACTAGATCAGAAGAAAAATGGTGATATTTAACAATATCATTTGATATTTAACAATCATTTAAAATATCATTTTTATGGTTTCGCTCAATGTTGACCTCGGATGCCGATCTCGACTTCTTCAGACATAATAATTGTTTTTTTCAAAACGAGATGTTTTTCTTTTGTCTTATTGACAATTAGAAAAAGTCATTTGACTGGTTTGATGCAGCTTTTAAAGTTTCCATATCTAGTGCTAGTCGTTTCATTTCGGTATACCCGCTACATCCTACATCCCTAACAATTTGTTTTATATATTCCAAACGTTGCCTGCCTGCACAATTTTTTCCTTCTACCTGTCCCTCCAGTATTAAAGCGACTATTCCAAGATGCCTTAATATCTGGTCTATAAGTCTGTCTCTTCTTTTAACTATATTTTTCCAAATGCTAATTCTTCATATATTTTCCGCAACACCTCTTCATTTGTTACTTTATCAACCCATCTTATTTTTAACATTCTGTAATAGAACCACATTTCAAAAGCTTCTAATTGTTTCTTCTCAGATACTCCGATCGTCCAAGTTTCACTTCCATATAAAACGACGCTCCAAACATATACTTTCAAAAATCTTTTCCTGACGTTTAAATTAATTTTTGATGTAAACAAATTATATTTCTGATTGAAGGCTCGTTTTGCCTATGGTATTCGGCATTTTATATCGCTCCTGCTTCGTCCATCATTAGTAATTCTACTTCCCAAATAACAAAATTCTTTTACCTCCATAATCTTTTCTCTTCCTATTTTCACATTCAGTGGTCCATCTTCGTTATTTATACTACGTTTCATTACTTTTGTTCTGTTCTTGTTTATTTTCATGCGGTAGTTCTTGCATAGGACTTCATCCATGCCGTTCACTGTTTCTTCTAAATCACTCTCAGCTAGAATTACTATATCATAAGCAAATCGTAGCATCTTTATCTTTTCACCTTGTACTGTTACTCCGGATCTAAATTGTTCTTTAACATTATTAATTGCCAGTTCTATGTAAAGATTAAAATGTAACGGGGCTAGGGAACATCCTTGTCGGACTCCCTTTTTTATTACGCCTTCTTTCTTATGTTCTTCAATTATTACTCTTGCTGTTTGGTTCCTGTAAATGTTATCAATCATTCTTTTATTCGATTTAAAAGTCTCAAATTACTATTGATTGATTAATAGGTCGAGGTCATAGCCCCTTTGGGTAATTTTGAGTGGGGCATGAACACTTTTACATCAAGAACGAACGGGAAAATACATCAGGAAACTTTAATGGAAAGTAGGTTTTTCATACATGAAAGGGAAACTGGTTTTTTAATCTACAGTCTCATTTAAAAATTTTTTACCATTGAATTTTTATAGAATTTTTGCTATAACTTTGTTATCTATGAACAAATTTAGATAAATAAGATGTCATTTTCTTTATTACAAAACGCATAATATGTTTTATTTGAAAAATATTTAAATAAACCAGCAATTGCAAAGATAATTAATTAAAATTTTACGTGGCCGCCATTTTAAAATGGATTGAGTGATCAGGTTCAATATTTTTATACGACTGAAGTTCTAGGTATATTAGCAGTAACGAAATTTTATCTCTGTATAATCAAACATTTCTGAGAAATAAATTTTTATGTAAAAAAAACACAAATTGGTGAATAGTCGGTAAAGAATTGGATGCAATATTTCGTTTTCCATACCAATAAATAATCAAGATTCAGGTACAAACATTTAATAGCTCCCTTTTCCTTCTGATTCCAACTCTCCATCGTTATCTAAAAATAAAGATTACGTTGTCTTTTTTCTTTCTCAACTAAATAAAAAAATATGTATTTATTTGTACTATATTTGTTCATGATATCGGTGATGATGTAACTCACTAGATATAGTTGGATATAAGGACTAAAATCTTTTCGTATTTTCCCAATGATCATCACTCACTCGTTTTTCATTTTATACGTTGGATATCAATCATTATTGACTGATGTCAACGTTTTAACTCCCTACGCAGTTGATACTCAAATATATTTTACTTTGTATTTACGATAATGTTATTCTTTTGTACCTCATCCAGTTGATAAAATACTCGTTTAGAGTAATACGACAGTATTGAACCTGTTGGAATTATCGAGAATGGAATAATCAGCTATGATATTACTGCAGGAACATGTTGAAATAATTAGATTTTTGGTAACTTAGACATAGTAATAATATGAAAATATATTTTTCTGACAATAAGTGGTAATACAACGTTAAATTTTCCCCTAAAATTACGCGTCAACAACAGATTTTAAAGAAATCGCCTTTTGAATTGTTGCTTTTTATTTATTGTTGGTGTAAAAAAAAGCTGAAAACACAACAATTTTTTTTTATGTATTTAACCTTCAGGTCCACCGTTAGGTATTGCTTCAGAAGATGAGATGAATGATTTGTAGCGTGTGTGTAAATGCCATACCTGACCGGGATTCCAACCTGGGACCTCCGGACGAAAAGCCGAGACGCTACCATTCGCGTCACGGAGGCCGGCAACCTTTTTTCAACCTCCGAAACCAATATAATGTATTGCTTCAGAGTACGAGATGAATGATTTGTAGCGTATGTGAAATTTCCTTGCCTAAAAACAAACCAAACACAACTTTGGGTTATTTCTGATGAACAGGTAATACACACAATTTAATGTAAAATATTTATAATTTCATTTATTTCAATGATTCTAACAAAAGGGTTTGTCATATCAAAAATTGTTTCAAACAAAGGTTTTAGATAATGTTTAGAGAACTAACGACCACTTTACACCGACTCGATACTGTGTCTATTAAGGGACGTATGATTTTTTTTTTTTTTCCCCATCTTTTCCACCTCCTGAGCTAATGGTGGGTGATATAAAAAAACTTTACTTACATAAGTTTTAGGCCTTTATCCAAAAAAAATTGTAGGAACTTTTAACGAAATTGGTATTTTACTTAGTAAGAAAGTTATAGCGATATTTTTTTTTTCGAAAAGTACCCCGATATCCACCTACATGGTTCGATTTTGGCCGTTAACGAGCTCGACCAAGATTTTGGGACGAGTTCTTTTTAAGGAACAATTTGAATGTAATTAGCGCAAAATCACGGCAGTTATCGTGCCCACAAGAAAGTGAAATATATATATATATATAAAATTTTGAGCTGACGGTGGTTTTGGGGTCTAGGGGATGTGAAAGGCGAAGATATGTCAAAATTTTCCGGAAGACGAATCATGGTATCCATTACAATATGTAGTTTTATTATGAAATTTACCTAAAACCAATGTTGTGGAAAACGGGAAAGACCCGAATTTTTTTTTTGTTTTTTATTTGTATTTTTTATTACTAATATTATTCTTACATTAAACAATCCAGTAGTTACAAAGATATTAACAATTAAAGAGTTTACATAACTGTTATATTGAAGTACATTGAGCTATCAGATTCATTAATTTTACACAATTAAACCTCTAGGTAACCAAGTAAGGTACGAAATTTCAGCTGGATAAGATTAACCATTCCTGAAAATTAAGCTTTTGGAGTGTTTAAATAAGATATCATTTTCAAAATTCGTTTATCAGTCTTTATTATTTAAGTATATATAATATTTTTTTTAAATTAAAATTATTAGAATATTCAAGAATTTAAAAAAAATTTTTGTGTTGTAATTATGATTATTCTCTATGATTTGTGTGGCAAAATTTGGATCGTTTTATATTTACTTTATTTATATATACAACTCACGTGTTTATTAATTCTAATCGAAAAAGATCGATTAGTTATCCCGATATATTCTAAGCCGCAGTATACACATTTTAAACTGTATACTCCCTGTTTTATTTTTTTTCCTGTTATGCCTTCGGGATTCACTGACAGGTATTACTTCAGAGGATGAATGAGGATGATGTGTATGAGTGTAAGTGAAGTGTAGTCTTCTACGGTCTCAAGTCGACCATTTCTGTGATGTGTGGTAGTTAATTGAAACCTACCGATCAAAGAACACCGGTATTCACGATCTAGTATTCAAATCCGTATAAAAATAATTGCCTTTACTACGATTTGAACGTTGGAACTTTCGACTTCGAAATTAGCTGATTTGCGAAGACGCGTTCATCACTAGAACAACCCGGTGGTATACTGAATTTTTATCTAATTTAAATTTTTATTATGTTTTATTATTTTAGTAGGGTTTCTGTTATTTATATATTTTATTATTTTTTTACCCGTTGGGTACGTAGTTTTATTTCAAATGATTTAAATATTTTATTAAATTTATATTGTATTCAGTTTTAGCATATTCGTTTCCGTTGTTATTATTATTATTGTTATGTGTTTTTTTTTTTGTTTTTTTTTTTCTTTCCGTAGCGGAGGAAAAAGCTCTGCCAGCCGCCGTCAGGCCCGTACTGACGGCATTGCGGGGCTCTCACCCGCCAAAAAACCACCTCTTCTACCATGCAGGTGCCGGATCTAAGCCATATGGTATGTACAGCCCCTGCATGATCACCCAGGCACTCCACTATCCGAATCCTGGGGACCGGAAGGCGTCCCCAGGGGGCGATCGACGAGCGACGACTCCCTCGATCACCTATCATCGAACTGCAAGCCTACATAAATTCGCATCAACTCATCCTGCCGTCGGCTCTCTTCATTGGCCTTCTCTCGTATCATTGATGCGATCGTAGCCGAGACACACTCCCACTTGTTGCCATTGCTGAGCATTACCTCGATTACATTGTTGGCCTCCTCCACACCCTGACCTTCGAGCACTACGCGGAAGTTGCGCCATCTAGGGCAAAAAATACTACACGCTCTGCTCTATCCAGTCCGCCGCAATCGTGACAGCGACTTGTATGGCATCTGCCCATCCTGTACAGGTAATCTCGAAAACATCCATGTATAGACAAAAACTGGGTGAATTCGTAGCTTGTATTACCGTGCTTTCGCTCCACCCAGTTCCTGACGTCTCGTATGAGCCCATAGGTCCACCTTCCTTTGTCTGAATCGAGCCATCTGTCACACCAAGCCATGTAGAGACCGTCGATTGACTCCTTTCTGTCCCCTCCATTCACTATTGCAGCTCTCATTTGCGCTTGTAAGTCTATGGGCGGTACGCTAGCTATAACCGAAGCCATTTCGGCGCTGATCGTTCGATACCCTGCTATGACACGTATGTTCAGCCTACGTTGTTGCATAACCAAACGCTTCACGTTCCTTCACCTCGACAACGCTCCCAGCCATACAGGAACTCCATATATATTATTATTTGTAGTTTGATATTTTTATCTTTTATATACATTTCAATATTTAATGTGTTTATTAGGTTTTTCATTTATCTATTAATTGTAGCTTTATATTTTGGATGTAATCTAATTCATTGTTTAATTTTATATTGTTATATTTTAAATATTTTATAGCTCTATATATAAGTGAGTTAAAAGTTGTCATTTCTCAGTTCCAAAGATAAAATGAATTATAATGAATTATGGTGTTCTGTTTAGTGGGTTATCTATATATATTGACATCTAGTTTATATTATGTTAATATTTAATACGATATTATATTTTTTGATATATTGATTATAACTATTTATTTATAAAACTTTTTTTTTCTTGTCTCCAGTCATTTGACTGGTTTGATGGAGCGCTCCAAGATTCCTTATCTAGTGCTAGTCGTTTCATTTCAGTATACCCTCTACATTCTACATCCCTAACAATTTGTATTACATATTCCAATCGTGGCCTGCCTACACAATTTTTTGCTTCTACCTGTCCTTCCAATATTAAAGCGACTATTCCAGGATGCCTTAATATGTGGCCTATAAGTCTGTCTCTTCTTTTAACTAACGTTTGGTTCCTGTACATGTTAGCAATTGTTCTTCAATCTCTGTATTTGAACCCTAATTTTTTTAGAATGCTGAACATTTCAGTCTACGTTATCGAATGCCTTTTGTAGGTGTATAAAAGCCAAGTATGTTGGTTTGTTTATCTTTAATCTTCCTTCTATTATTAATCTGAGGCCTAAAATTTCTTCCCTTGTTCTTGAACGACATGTCACTGCAATTCCTCAAAAAACGTTGCAACATGTTTTTAAGCGCATGCAAAATCGTATACGCCTCTAATGGGGAACCCCAGAGTGATCCCCCACCGAAACTACGGTCTTACTTTTTACTCCCCCGTTGTGAAGTTCCAAAGGAAGTCCCCGTCCAATTATCGATAGTGGAACACCTGAGCTTACCATCACTTCATTTCAGATTACATCCTACATCCCTAACAATTTGTTTTACATATTCCAAACGTGGACTGCCTACACAATTTTTTCCTTCTACTTGTCCTTCCAGTATTAAAGCTACTATTCCAGGATGCCTTAGTATGTGACCTATTAGTCTGTCTCTTCTTTTAACTATATTTTTCCAAACGCTTCTTTCTTCATCTATTTGCCGCAATACCTCTTCATTTGTCACTTTATCCACACATCTGATTTTTAACATTCTCCTACATCACCGCATTTCAAAAGCTTCTAATCTTTTCTTCTCAGATACTCCGATCGTCCAAGTTTCACTTCCATATAAAGCGACACTCCAAACATATACTTTCAAAAATCTTTTCCTGACATTTAAATTAATTTTTGATGTAAACAAATTATATTTGTTACTGAAGGCTCGTTTCGCTTGTGCTATTCGGCATTTTATATCGCTCCTGCTTCGTCCATCTTTAGTAATTCTACTTCCCAAATAACAAAATTCTTCTACCTCCATAATTTTTTCTCCTCCTATTTTCACACTCAGTGGTGAAAAATAATAAAATAATAATTTTAAAACTATAAATTTTATTTTATTCAGGTTAAATTTTTTATTTCATTCCATTATTATTTAAAATACGATTTTTTAACGGGTAATAAGAATTAAGGGACCCTATTTCTCTCTGTATACAAGTATGTTGCTATATTTTTATATTTTTGTAATTTCTTTTTTTTATTTGCGAAAATAATATTTTTTGTTATTTCTTTTCTATAAATATTAACAAATATGTAGTAGTAGAATAAATAATAAATAAATAAAAAGTAAATAAATAAATCGGAGGGTTTTATATCTCCCTTTCTAAAGTAAAAGATTATTTATAGAATCTTAGAAAGAGTTAGTATTTTTTTTTTTCAGAGTATATTCTTCCATTCTCATACATACATATATATAGAAAATAATATTTGGTGACCTGATTTTTGTCGCCAGAAAAGTTTTTATTTTAGATATTTTTTTCTCTTGATGTAGACAAATTTGTATTTGAAATAAATTCAATAATGATGAGGTTGACCCATCGTTCTTTTTATTTGAAAAAAATTTAACTTTTCTCGTACTTCAAATAAAACTTGCATAACTTTTATTATTACACACATATACATTACAATTTCATAACTTCCCAAAAAGGAGTGTAATATATTTAGGGAGTATTTATGTTTTGTTCTATCTTATTCCGCTGTACGTCTGAACCGATATATTGTAGATGTAAGACGCCTCGCTGATTTATTATTATATTTATATGATTATTATTATAACAGCTGATTAAATTGAATAAAACAAGTTATTTATTAATTAACTCGAAACCAATACTAATTATCTAACTGTTTTTAATTATTGTCTCTTTTTATTCATTTTTACCATCTGTTTTGTTATGACTAAAAATATGATTTATTTAAAATTGATGTTTTTATTTGAAAGCCGATATTTTGTTTAAGTAATTACTAGAAAGTTAAAATTGTCACAGAATATTTTTAAATAAAAAGTTTCAATAAAATCGCTGAAGAAATGAGCGAATGATACTAAATCAAATGCGTATACCTGTTCGTGAGACCATTTTATTTATGTACGAGTAGTAGTGGAGATTTTCCGGTTGAAGTATGTAAAAACATTAATGAATTGAATCGATGAACTGTGAACTCTTATCACTACGTGAGGTAGGTTTGAACTTAATGATTCGAATCAATCGAATGAATAATATTACAAAAATAATAGAATTAAATTTATATTAAATAAAATATTATTAAATAAATTAAAAATATTTCAGTTTAATAATAATAATGGGCTTCCTGTGGGGACTGCGTAATAGACAAGAGTGGTGTGCTTACGCGAGGAACACGTGCAAGGCTAGACCAATCACCACCATCAACTGGTAACAAACGGGATGTTTTGAAGCGCTGTTTTTGGGGAGGTCCAATGGGGAATTTTTATAATACCTCTGAAAAAAATCGTCCGATTTTCAAAATTCAAAGGGATATTTGTTAGTAGATTGAAGGCAAACTTTTGCACCCAACAGATACACTCTCGATCTAACAGACAAATGTTATTCGAAAATGTTACACCATCGCAACCAATTTTCGTTTATTAATGTGATATGTATAGTTTCATTTATGATAATGATATTAAAACTGCATGTATTCTTGGAATATTTTTTGCCCCAAAAAGAGTGTATTTAGGGTGTATGAATGTTTGTTCCAGTGTAGTAGTTTAACGTCTGAACCATTTTAGATCTATGACCACGCATTGGAATCCTTACGTTACCAGGATTGTCATAAACATTTTTTTTTTTTTTGAGGTGAGGAATCCTCATATATACACTCTGATAGAGCGTGTCGAACTCACAACAGGTACCGCTTGATGTTACTTAGTGCGTACGTGTGGCAGTTCATACCAACTAAACCACCACCCCGCCATCCTCTTTCCCGGAACCGCCGAAAAGCATTACTTTGGGTAAGGAACGGCTTTCCTTTCGTGAAGTGTGACTACCTACGGCTGCCATCATTGAAGATTTTATCAACGGATTTGCTGCCTACTTCAAACTTCTGGAATCCTCTAGAAGCTCTCCAGGCAGCCTGTACCCAGATCTTAGCACCAACACAACGGGTTGGTCTAGTGGTATACGCGTCTTCGCATATCAACTGATTTCGAAGTCGAGAGTTCCAATATTCAAATTCTAGTAAAGGCAGTTGCTTTTATAAGGATTTGAATACTAGATCGTGTATACCGGTGTTCTTTAGTGGTTGAGTTTCAATTAATCACACATCTCAGAAATGGTCTACCTGAGGCTGTACAAGACTACACTTCACTTACACTCATATATATCAACCTCATTCATCCTTTGAAGAATCATGTTTAGCCTACGGGAATCACCGGTGATTCCCGTAGGCTAAACAGGAAGAAAAGATCTTAGCCTCAAGGCATCACCGTCGCTCTTCCTTTCTTAGCGCCTTCTTGGGCTCGTAGTTTACACACTGGAGTATTGAACCCGTTCGACACTGCTTGCCAGCTATCGACTTGTCATTATTTCTTCGAGATCCTCAGTCGGGAACAATCTGTATATTTTCAGCTTGACTACCAGTGTGTTCCTCTTTGAGATGAATCTCGGCCATTCGAAAAACATATGGTACGCCGTTTCCTCGATGCACTCCGAACTGGGGCAAAAATTTGTATGATCCAGTCCTATTCAGTCCAAATCAGTTGATCAGTTGAAGTGCGCGCGAGTGCGCGCACATCAACTCACAAAGGTTTCTGAGTTAGTTTGAACCTGCTAGGTGGCGCGGGGGTCGAGATATTTCAAGAAATTGTATTTATGGTCCGATTTAGTTCATGTTCAGAATACGTATTAGTTACGTGAAAAGAAATATTTTTTTTTGCAAAAAGGGAAGAAGAGAAAAGGGAACGATTGGAAGGGCGAATGAGGGAAAAAAGGAAATGTCAAATTTTATGATGTTCCGTAATGTTCGTATATATATATATACTCAAATCTTGCAATAGCAAAGCATTGCCGGGTCAGCTAGTTATCCTATATTAAAGAGAAATGTTTTTTTTTTTTCGCAGACGTGTTTTTTCTTTCTTGTATAATCAACAATATATATATATATGTGTGTGTGTGTATTATAAGTAGAAAAAACTGTAATTTTTTTTGCCTAATTATTCTTAATGAAGTATTAAATAAATGTAGGTAAGTATTCTATTAATTAACAACCTCAAAGGGGTTAAATTAAATAAGGCTGCTTAAATAAAAAATTTGAAAAGGTTAATTCAAATGGGTTTTTACTCTTTATAGAGTAAGCTACTTCGTTAAATAGATTTTTTCAATTCATCCCTAAAAAAGATTAAAAAATTCAGCTTAAAATACATAATAAATTAATCTACATTTTATTTATATTTACATTATTTTTTTATTTGCAGAAAATATATGTATTCCTTTTTTTGTTTGCATTATACTCTCGATTGTACGAGTAGAATACTATAGAATATTGGAAAATTTCTCTTTTATTTACTTATTTTTACTTTTTGAAGTAAATTAATTTCTTTATTTTATGTAATTACTAGCTCCCAGTCACAGCTTCGCTCGGGCTATATGGTTACTTGCGTTTCCCGTGGTGGTCAATCTTTTTATTTTATATTTATTAGTCAAGTAACCGGAGGCAGGTGCTGTCAGTCACACATAAAGTAACGGTGGCATATCGCATTTCCCGTTGCTCAGTTGTTTCAGTAGAACGGAATTGGGCTGTGTGTATTCGGTCGCTTTCCAATCTTGACTGTCTTTCGTCTTCAGTCTCTGCAGCACGAACAGTTTTCATCATACGTGTTTTTTTTTTTTGCATTTCTCCCGATTGAAGAATGTCTTTTAGGTACGGTATGAGGTTTTGAAAAAAGATAACAGAATTTAAAAGATTGCAGTTAAATACTTTACACACTTTAAATTAGTAACACACACATGATAAACAAAAGCGGCTATTTATTTATGTTTTTAAACAACTATAAAAAATTGTAAATGAATGAATCGTAAAAATTACGTATGCATGTGCGCTAAATGAATTGAAACTTAGGAATAAAATGTACGTTAAAACCTCAGCCCTTTTCAAAATTAATCGATTCAAAAAAATGTTAGCTAAAAATTTTTTTTTGTTGAAAATCAAAGTCATTTTGAAAATTAAATAAACTTTAACGAAGAAATAAAGTATTTTAAATTTCGTTGTAAAATTTCGTTATGTCGGAGGTTCAAAAAAATTAGCCTATGTTCACCGCAGGGCTTCAAAGTGTAAGTGTACAAAATTTTAGATAAATCTGTCCGGTAGATCTAGAGTTAAGTTGGAACAGACAGACAAACAAACATTGATTTTTATATATATAAATTAAAATTATATGTTTTGTTTTCTTTTTAATTTATTAAATAATAATAATAATATGAAATGAGACATAAAGATTAACTTATGAAAAACGAGTTATTAAAAAAAAAACAAAAATACGTATTAAAAAGAAAAGAAATTACGTCAGGACAATAGTGAAAAGGATGTGTGTATTTTGTTTTGTTTTTTTTTATATATTACAAAACACACCGTCAGTTAGTGCGAGACGAGTTGATAATGTTACGTTATGTTCGTTGGATGAAGTGAGGAAGTACTGAAATTTTTTTTTTTTAGAAAGAGCAGGCAAGTTGACTGTTAGAAGGAGGGTTTGAGGAGTAAGACTGTTGTATATATATATATATATATATATATATATATATTGTACAATGCAACAACGACTGTACTCATTCACTAGACTAACCTAACCTCACTTTAATATTCTACCCTATACTTTGTTTATTCATGTTTTCTATTGTATTTTATATTACTTGTCATAGTATAAGCCTACTTGATTATTATTTTGATTTTGCTACAACCGAAATTAGAGTATTGTGCTTTTGTGTACTGCTTATATTAACATCTACCATTTTTTTTTTTTTTTTTACTAAAAATAAATATAAATGAAAGAAATAAACATGTAACATATATTATAGTTTTTATGTTGGTAATACTGTTTTTTTTATACAATAAAAGCTGGTTTATTCAGTCTTTAGTTTGTTGTTCGGAAGTTATTTCGTTAGTTTAAGGGTTGTTTAATTTCTATCATAGTGTGGTTTTATATCTAAATGATAAAAACGATAATAATTTTGATTGTTATGAAAATAATAAAATAAATTTAAATGTTCTAAACCAACCCGTATATGTATTTTTAATTTTTTATACTTATATATCTTTTATACAAGATTTTAATAATTAAAACATGTGTTTGTTTTTTTGGGGGATTAGTTATTTAAATATGTTTTTTTATGTTTCTACATATATTTTCTCAAATAAAATTTATTCCCTTTATATTCACAATAAAATAAGGTTGATTACAAAAAATATAAAATAAAAACTCTTTTTATGAATAATATCAAGGTTTACCACACTTTGTATCAATATGATATTAAAGAGTAAAAAGATTTTTATTGAAAAAAAATTGCCAGTTCATATTTTGGGAAATATATTTATTATTGCTTCGTCTTTGTCTTTAATTTGGAAATTCAGGCTACAAGTTCGATCAGGCTTGCCAATTTTAACACTTTTTAGACGTTTTTTATCGTCCGTCATACTATTATTCTGATTTAATCTGTTTTACAGTGCAAATAAATAATTATACAGAGTGTTTCTATAATTGTGGGATGGCTTTACTTTTTCATATTCTACTTGTAAAACTAAACAAAAAATATTCTTAGGAAAAGTGGCAATTTCTCTTTCGTTTTCCCTATGTCCGCCATCTTGTTATTTTTATATAAAAATTTATATCTCAAGGTAGGTAAACTACATTAATATTTGGTAAACGGATTCATAATGAAATTTTTAAATTAGCAAAAAATCAGGAATTAAATAACATCGCAAATTACAAAATGGTGGCCATGTTTAATTTTAAATTCGTTATAGCACCATAAATAATAATTTTATCAAAATTTATTTTTTTTACTAAAATATTAAGCCTTTTATTTTGAACAAAATGACATTTTACTTTTTAAAATCGGTTAACAAATAGTCGAGTTATGGGAGAAAACTGATGTGTCTGTTTTCATATCCCCCACTTAACGTTCAATTCGATGAAACATTGATTGATTTTATTTATTGTTAATTCTAGTATTGTAAATTATTATCAAATTAAGTAATAATTTCCTCAAAATAATAGATCTAATAATTATGACAAAAAATTATAACATAAATTTTCTCCCATAACTCGACTTAAACGATTTAAAAAATAAAATATAATTTTGTTCAAAATAAAAGCCTTAATATTTCAGCAAATAACATAAATTTTCATTAAACTAATATTTATGGTGATACTACGGATTTAAAAATAAACATGGCCGCCATTTTGTAATTTTCGAAGGTATTGTAGTCCTGATTTTTTGCTAATTTTAAAACTTTATTAGCAAGACGCTTAACAAATATTAATGCGATTCGTTTATCCGAACTTGAGATATACATTTTTATATAAAAATGAAAAAATGGATGGACATGGGTTGAAGGAAGTAGAAATTGTCATTTTTCCTAAGGATAATTTTTATTTTTGTTTAATTATACAAGTAGAATCCGAAAAAGTATAGCCAGCCCACCATTTTAGAAACACTCAGTATATATATATATATATATAATAATTCAAAGAAACTGGAAATTTAAAAATTTTAAAAACGTTAATGAAAAATTTTTTTTAGAAAATGAATTTTATTTCATGTAATTTTACAAATGTTGCCATTTTAGGATACATACATTTTAGTTTATTTTTTAAAGATCACATCTTCCAGGTGACCTCCTCTTCTATGTAAACACTCACGAAGTCTCTTCGTTAAATTGTTCACGGTTTGACGTAACATCTCAACTGGAATTTCCGCAGTTGCTTCTCGGATCTTTGCCTTCAGTTCTTCCGTTGTAGCAGATCTACTGTGGAACGCTTTGCTTTTAAGGTGACCCCCACAAAAAGTAATCGCAAGCTGAGAGATCAGGTGATCTGGGAGGCCATCTAATGTCACCGTTTCGTGAAATGACACGTTGTCTAAACAATCGGCGTACAGCTGCCATCGATATTCGTGCAGTATGTGACGTTGTTCCGTCTTGTTGAAACCAGGCTGTGTTAAGAATCGGTGGAAATCTCTTTTGTTATTCCACAACAAAGGTTTCAAGCACGGCTACGTAACGATCCGACGTCACTGTAATCGCAAGACCGTTGTCATCCTCAAAAAAATAAGGGCCTATAACACCGTAAGATGACATAGCACACCACACGGTCGATTTCTGGCTGTGCAACGGACGCTGGTGTAGCTGCGTAGGAGTTTCTTGTGCCCGGTATCTGAAATTTTGCTCGTTAACAAATCCACTGAGGTGGAAATGCGCTTCGTACGGCATCCACAGTTCGTGGACAAACTCTTCGTTATCGTTTATCTTCTGAAGCATTACATTACAGAATTGTGCTCGCACAACTGCATCGTTCGGTTTCAGTTCCTGGACGATCTGCAACTTGTACGGATGGAATTGCAAGTCCTTCGCTAACATTCTTCGAACGCTTGAACTATGCGATTGTAAAGATGCTGAGAGACGACGGATTGACCGATGTGGACTTCGTATAGCAGCATCGTGTAAAGCTTGAACATTCTGTGGTGTACGGACGGTTCGCTCTCGGCCTGGAGGTTTCTTTTTCATTGCCGAACCGGTTTCCTCCAAATTAGATATCCGTGTTTTACTTGCATGTGCTGATGGAACACGGTCGTGCCGTCCCAGATTAAAATGACGGCGAAATTCTCTACGCGCTCCCTCCACACTGTCGTTGTTTTTGTAAAACGCTTTGATAGCAAATGCACATTGCGCACCACTCCAAGGATCCATGACAACTAAATGGCAGGTTAGGTTAGAGAGGCTGGCGCCACTTATCAAGTGGTACCAATCGCCCACGGCTACCAACACAACTTTCAAAATTTCCCGTTTCTTTGAATCACCCTTATATATATAGATATATATATATAGGTCTGTGAATAAAACTTGTGAATCAGACAATTTGTTGATGATTGGTTTAATCATTCCTGAATTATGCTCCACTTAAGGTTTAAGGTCGACTACAACCAACATAATTTTAATTTAATATATTTATTTCGGCCTCAAAGTGGGATCGGGAGGTGAAAATGAACACGTTTTGTGGTATGAAAATTAATTAATTTCTCTCTTTTTTCCCTCACGTAAATCGGTCCAGTATTTTTTTTTAGATTATACTGGACACACATGGGAAACATTGAAATGCAATCGTAAAATATTTAGTATAGTGTGTGTTGCTTTTTTTTTTAAAAAAGCATGTTTTTACCTGTCATAGGTGTGACATCTTAGGTATATAAATGGTAGGTATATAAAACACGCGCGTATTCAAATGCAACGTTGTGTAATAATTTCAAAGCAATCGGTGAAGAACTTTCGGAGATTTAAGATTTTCAACAAACGAACATTTACATTTTTATTAATATAAATATATTTCTTGTGCAAAAAGTATACAAAAAATATTATACAAAATAAAATAACGAAAAGTCGGTGTTCTTGTGTGGAACTGCGCAAATTTTTTTAGAGTTACAATACATTATTTGTAATTATTAACGATGTAAATCAATTTTTAAAAAATGTTATTTATTTATTTTTACTTTAATTTAATTACGATATAATAATCAATATTTATTTTATTGATTTTTTCTTAAACAATAATAGGAAAACCAATCAATCATATGTAATAAAAATATACATTATGTTTATATAAGGAATATAAAAATAATAGACGTATATAAATTTTTGAATGAAAATAAATTAAGTAATTTATGATAGGATAATAAAAACACTACTACGTGAAAATATCCAAAATTTAAAAATATTAAGGGTTTCATTGATATTTACAACATCTCATAATATCGCATTTAATGTTAATGCCAAAGACGTAGAACAAGCTGGAGTATGAAATAGCTGATAGAGGGTTGAATAACTGAAGATGTGATGGAATTTGGAAGGCTTTTAACTTTTAGTAAAGCCAGAATATTAAGAAAGATTACGATGGATTTTACGGCAAAAGAAGAAGGAAAGCGAAATATGAGTGAATTTAAGAGAAAAAGTATGAGAAGTAAAAAACTATAAAAAATTCTCTTAGAAAATAATAAGAAAAAATGGATAAAGATGAAACAGATCGTATATTTTTTTAACTAACAATGAATTTTTCGTTCAAAAAACGTAGGTATGTTATACATTTACACGAGACATGGTGGTATGTTATATTCGCTACGCTAGTGTACACGCGCGCACAGATACACACATTTAAGTTTCAATGACGGCTTATATGAATCTAAGAATTATTCTGGTAAAATGTAAATACTAACAGTCAGATATATAAATATGCACTTGAATGAAAATTTGCACTCTCTTGGAAAAGAAATGTTGCTGAAACACTTCCTGTTTTTTTCTCTCTGTTCTAGATATAAAAACGGAATTTTGTGGTGGTTGTCATATTTATTGTATTTTTTACTGTTTTTTTAAGTACAGTAATAAAAATAAATTACTATTTGAATTATATAACGTTCCAGTGATGCTAGTTTTTTTTCATCTCTGGTCAAAAAAAAAAGAACTCAGCCAAAAATATTTACAGTATTTGTAAATAATTTTGAATGTATTTATAGCTTTCTATAAAAAAAAAAAAAATAATAATTAAAATGTTCATAAATTGTAAGTACAAACTGGAAAAGATCTAATGAAACCAATGTCTTAAATATATTTCCTTTTTTCTTATTTTATTTTATCTTTAAATATTGTTTACAATAACTATCAGCTGATTTCGAAGTTCTCAGGATCAAATCCTAATAAAGGTAAGTTACTTTTATTGGGATTACTAGTTTCATGCAGGAGTAGTCGACCTGAGTTTGTTCAAGACTACAAATTTACCAGTTCAGTTACGTTCAACTGATAAGTTACTAATGACTTTAATTGTTGATTCGACAGTAAAAAAAAAAAAAAAAAAAAACAATATTTGATGAATAAATTCTCTAAAACATTTTTTTGCTTGAAAAAAAGAACGCGGCTCCTTTATAAATCATGAAAATATTACGTATTTATAAATTCTATTTAAATTAGATTTTTTTAGTGAAAAAAAATATTGACAATAGCATTGTAGGAATTACCAGTCACGCAGCTTTTTTCTGATGCACAACTTTCACATACAACTAAATTAAAATTATTTATAAATAAAATTTATTTATTTTATTAAAATAAATAATATGGTAATTTTTCGCTGTTGCTATATATATATATATATAGAAATTAACAAATATACAAACAGACTTTTTTATTCTATATATAAATATATATATATAGTTTGAGAGGGAGTGGGGAAGAGAGAGAGAGTTTAAATGAACACAATTGAAAATTTGATAAAAAAATTAAAAAACCGAACTTCACAAATTTTATCATTCACTTATTCTCCTTTCCCTTTTCCCTTTCCAACTTCCCTTTTCACACTTCTCCCTCAACCCTCTCCCAGTTTCCTCCTTTTCTTTTTCCACTTTTTCCCCATTTTACATTTTCCCTTTTGCCCGCGCGAAAATAGGTCCATTAGTTTTTTGGTCTTTAACGGAAACACATACGAACATGCCTTTTATATTATATATATATATATATATATATATATATGGAATAAAAACGTCTGTTTGTATATATGTTTGTTTGATTTGTAAATATCTCGACACTGGCCCTATCTAGCGGGTATAGTTTATGCAAAAATATTTCTTTTCACGTAACTAATATTTCTTTTCACGTAACTTTTATTCTTATTTTATTTTATCTTTAAATAGTTTTTACACTATCAGCTGAGTTAGAAGTCAAAGTTCTCAGGATCAAATCATAATAAAGTTACTTTTATTGGGATAAAAGTAACTGTAACAATATGAACCAAAAAGATTTGTTTCATATTGTGAATATGAACCAAATCGGTCCATAAATATAATTTTTCTTAATATCTCAACCCCAGCGCCATCTAGCGGGTTCATTTTTTGCAGAGATAATTCTTTCCATGTAAGTAACATGAATTCTGAATATGAGGCAAATCGGACCATAAATATAATTTTTCAAAATTCTCGACACCAGCGCCACCTACCGGGTCCAAACTAATTCAGAAACCTTCCCTGACATGCGTCCAACCATTCCCCAAAGTTTTATCGCTATAGGATGAACGGTTTAGGAAGGTATAAGAAACATACAGACAGACAAACATTCATTTATTTATATATAGATTTAAATACAATATTTTTCGTTCATTTAATTCAATGGTTCTAACTAAAGCTCGCGGGAATACGGTATTTTATTCGCGCGGGTATGGCGGTACTAGCGGTCACTTAACAAAATTTTTACACTTTCAATATTATATATTTATTTAATTCTACCGCTCACCTGTGACGTTACAACATTGCGGACGACTACAACAGTAATCCGGCTGCCCAGTAAAATATAAGGTGTGTAAGGAGGGCTGGGTTAAGACTCCACTTTGATGGAGAACAAATTAGTGGATCGAATGAGATTCTAAGAGAAAAAAACTACAATGCAAAACTGTTTTGCCTTCTATAACGTTTCAAAATTATTACTATTTTATGAAGTGGGAGTGCAATTTAGCAAAAAAATGTTTTTTTTTTTAACAGATCACAAAAATATAAAAAATGCAACAAAATCACCCCTTATGCTGTTTTTTATAACTCTTCAAAATTAAAACCATTTTTTGGGATGGGTGAAATTTAACAAAAAAATATTTTAAAAAGTTGTTATATTTATTAATTTTCACAAAATTATCAAAAAATAAATAAATAAAATATTATGGAAAATCTTAAGACGATTTCGTTTTCCCCTGTATCCCCGACCATTTGAATTAAAAATTTAGTAACATCTATGACCCTACTATAGAAATATTATAGCCAGGTTTGGCAAACATTCTTCAAGTACTTCTGGAAATTTTAGGTGATTTACATGCCGACACACCCATACGTATGTACATTTGCCGCGGAAATTTCGATGCTATTTTTCGATTTTATGGAGTTCTTAGGGGTCAATTCATAAAATTCAGTGAAAACCGGATATGCCCAATTTTGACCGATCACGATACTTTAACCTCTATTTAACTATAGACGGGTAATTAGAAATGCACTAAAAATATATTTCGATAAATATATTACAAATATCTTTTGTAATCTAGCAAAATATGTACTAGCATATTTAATGGATATTTCCTATTTACTATATTTTTTTTTTACAGTAAAGTTTAGGTTGAGCAAAAGAGTTATTTGAAGAAGCAATATACTTTAAATAGCGATCGTATATGGTTGAGTTACTATTTATAGTTAGTTATATTTTAAAACAAATTCCATTAGTGTATTCTGCAATATCATTAATTAATTAACTTAGGGTAAGTATAAACCCTCGACGCATTCATATCTTCATGTTTCCGAGAATATAAAGTATTTTACAGAAATATTTTAAGAAAATAAATATTTGTGTGTAGAGAATATTTTTCGCAAAATTTTGGTGTTATTATATTTAAAATAGTCTTAAGGAGTGAGTAGATATAGAATTTAATAGTTTGTATTATAAAAATACTATTTAAACACCAAAAAGAAGGCCAATGGTGGATTGTACCAAATGAGGTGGTGTATTAAGAAATAGAGCCTGTTACTGATACTATGCGGAAAAAAAGAATCTCTTTCTTTGGTCATCTCATAAGGACACCGGAAACAAGACTGTCAAGAAATATCATTGAAAAGCTCTGGTTCCAAAAGCTAGAAGTAGGATGGATCAAAGAAATTAGAGAAGATATGAAAGAATTGGGAATTTCTCTGACTGACCTACAGAATAAAACTGGAAAAATTGCAAATCTAAAAGACAAAAGCATTAGATTTAAACAAAAGACAGACAAATGACAAAATACAACGAAGAGGGTGTTTACGGATGAAGAAAAGAAAGCAAGATCTGAACGGATGAAGAAATACTGGGCAGCTCGGAAGAGTAAAATAACACGCTTTTCTCAGAAAAGATCCAGCTAAAATTGACTTAAGTGGTCCCATGTTGGCCGTAAAAGCATAATAATAATAAATATACTATTTAATGCCAGTCATATTAATAACAGGTAATTGGATTTGGGACGACGTCTTCTTCGTTTAGTCGTCTTGTGGTGTGCTCGTGTGAAGTTATGTTAATTACCAGTCTAGCTGCTGCTATTGGCGATAACAACTCTTTCTCGCTAATTAAAGAATCCTTTTTTTCCACTGCTAAATATTAACTAATAATGCATTTCTTTCTTTTATTAAAAAAAATAAATTAAAAAAAAATTAATAAATAATAATAAGTAAATAAATATATAAATATAAAATATACATAAAAATAATCTAAGCTTAGAAATTAAATACTCACTAAATTAACTGGCAACGGACTGCTTCTAGCGGAAGAGGACAATCCTTTTTTTTTTATAGAGAGTGATGCTCATAAAATTATCTGGGAATTCGCAAAATTATAATCACAAATTTCATTACTCTCGTTTTATTTGTTTCCACATCTGATCTTATGTCATTTGTGACAATTGAGAATAGAATTTTTCTTAATTAAATAATGTAAATTATAATATTTAATTATTATTTTTGCATTTCAACTCCGTATACGTATATATATATATATAAACTAGCACATATATATATATATATATATATATATATATACTAGCACAACCGGCAATGCTTCGCTATTGGTAGATTTGAGTATGTATATATATATATATATATATATATTAAATAAGCACAATTGAAATTTTGATAAAACATCAACAAAATGAACATTACGGAACTTAGAAAATTTAACCTTTCACATTTATCCTTTCACCATTTCCCCTTTCCATTTCCCCTCCTTCTTATCCCATTTCTTTTTCTCTCTTTCCTTTGCTCCTTCAACTATTTTCCTTTTCCTATTTTCATTGTTACCATATTCCCTTTTCTTTCCCCCTTCACTTTCCCTCATATCATATTTCCCTTTCCTTTCCTTCATCATTTATATTTCCCTTTTCCCTTCCTATTTCCCCCTTCCCCTTTTATTTATTCTCTTTTCCATTTCATTTTCCCCCTTATTTTTCCGTTTTCCCCTTCTTATTTTTTACTTCTTCCATTTTTCCCTTTTTCGATTTTTTCCTTGTCTCATTTCCTCGGGTGAAAATCGGTCCAGTAGTTTTTTAATCTATAGCGGACACATATATCGGAAACATTGAAATGGAATCGTAAAATATGTAGTATAGCGTGTGTTGGTTTTTATGTCCAACAGATAGCGTTGTTTTTCAAAAAACACATGGTTTACCTGTCATACGTGTGATAACTTCTTAGGTATGTAATAGTAGGTATATCAAACAAGCGCGTATTCGACTGCAACGTTGTGTCAAAATTTCAAAGCCATCGGTGAAGAACTTTCGGAGATTTAAGATTTTGAACAAACGAATATTTACATTTATATTTATATATATATTATTATTATTATATATAAATAGTAATGTATATTGTAAATAAATATATATATATATATATATATATATATATATATATATTTGCAAATATATATATATATATTTGCGTATTAATTAAGCGTTAAAATAAAACTCAGGAAATACAGATTTGTTTTAATTAGCAAAATAATTTAAAACTCGTTAACAAACTAATATTGTTTTCTAAATGGAAACAATTATATTAATTTAAAATAAATTGGATATACGTTATAATATCTTTTTAAGAGTAAAGTAATTTATTATAAACGGAAGTACAAAAAGATTATTTCTTAAATACGAAAGTAGTACGCGTACAAAACAATAACTCTGTTTTCTTGATTTAAAAGAAAATGGATTCTTTTTTTCATAAATTAATACCTTTTGAGGAAATGATATAGATAAAAAAAAAAAAAACACAAAACAAACGAAAATAATTAAATTTTTAATTTATAAAAGAACGAAGATAAAATCCGCATGATTCATATTTATTTGTGAAATGAATTATACTATTTCTCTTTTTTGTGTCCTGTTAAACGTATTTGTTATATTTTAGAAGTTATATGTAAATTAATATAAGTTTTAAAACAATTACAATGCAATAAAATACAATTATAATAAATAAAACTAAGATAAGAATCTTTAACAAAGATTAAAGCGTTAACTTCTACACATTTATTCGTATGCAGGGTGACGCATAAAAAGTAAAGCGATTTGAAAAATTCATAACTTTTAATTATTATTAATTGATTTTTTCATTTTTTTCCTGATATTATAAATAAAATCTTGGAGATTAATGATGGAATGATACACAGTTAATCAGCGAACGAAAATCATTGAATTTTATATTGAAAATCAACATTCACTAATAGAGACTTAGCCAACGTATTAGTGCCAGGAATCTGCTTTTAAGCACTGGGTGAAACATTGTTAACAACAGGGTTCAGTATACATACATAGAATCTGGCAGGAGAGATGGGCGGAGGCTGGAGTGGCTGGATGGACAAGAACCTTAATTCCATAATTAACAGGATGGATAAACAGGCGGCATGGAGAAACTGACTATTGGATCACCCAGTTCCTGACGGGACATGGGTGTTTCAATGGTTATCTCCATAAGGTGGAAAGAAGGAATGAACCCACGTGCATGTACTGCGAACAGGACGATGATTCTGAGCATACGTTTTTAGTATGTAATAAATGGATAAGGCTAAGACACGACGCGGATATTCATGGAAAAACGCCGAATGAAACCGTGGATTTCATGCTCAGCAGTAAGGAGAACTGGAGGAAGGTCGCTGATTATATAAAGACAGTACGAAAACAGAAGAATGAAGATGAAAGAAGTATGGGTTTCTAGTATGTTAGGTCGGGTGGACAGCCTCAGCGGTGAGAGCCAGTATGCTTAGGTGTGCTGGGTTCAATGATCCGCTGAGGACTCCTTGGGGTGTGCTGTAGGGACAAGAGAGTATTATGAAAGATCCGGGGGTCACATCACGACTTGTAGGTATGATGTGGTTCCATAGAGGACATAATAGAGAATAAAAAATCTCAAAAGAGCCACCGGTAGCCCTGACCTGCCATGCCGGTATATAGCCGGTAGGCGGGGAGGGTCTATTAGAGTAACGGACACTCCCCTGGGTGGCGTAATACCATCAAGTCGGTCCGGCTCAGGGGAGTAGAGAAAAAAAAAAGAAAAAAGAAAAGGGTTCAGTAAGGGATACATTACTACTTTTTTCTGTTTAGCCTTCGGAACTACCGTAAGGTATTACTTCAGAGGATGATATATATGAATGAAGTATAGTCTTGTACAATATCAGATCAACCATTCCTGAGATATATGGTTAATTGAATGAAATCCAACCACCTAATAAGACCGGTATTCACGAGCTAGTATTCAAATCCGTAACCCACCGGGTTGGTCTAGTGGTGAACGCGTCTTCCCAAATCAGCTGATTTGGAAGTAGAGAGTTCCAGCGTTAAAGTCCTAGTAAAGCCAGCTATTTTTACACGGACTTGAATACTAGTTCGTGGATACCGGTGTTCTTTGGTAGTTGGGTTTCAATTAACCACACATCTCAGGTATGGTCAAACTGAGAATGTACAAGACTACACTTCATTCACACTCATACATATCATCCTCATTCATCCTCTGAAGTATTATATAAACGGTAGTTACCGGAGGCTAAACAGGAAAAAGAAAGAAAAAAAGAACGTATTCAAATCCGTAAAAATGTAACTGCCTTTATTAGGATTACCGTGGATACCGGTGTTCTTTGGTAGTTGGGTTTCAATTAACCACACATCTCAGGTATGGTCAAACTGAGAATGTACAAGACTACACTTCATTCACACTCATACATATCATCCTCATTCATCCTCTGAAGTATTATCTAAACGGTAGTTACCGGAGGCTAAACAGGAAAAAGAAAGAAAAAAAGAAAGTATTCAAATCCGTAAAAATGTAACTGCCTTTATTAGGATTACCGTGGATACCGGTGTTCTTTGGTAGTTGGGTTTCAATTAACCACACAACTCAGGTATGGTCAAACTGAGAATGTACAAGGCTACACTTCATTCACACTCATACATATCATCCTCATTCATCCTCTGAAGTATTATCTAAACGGTAGTTACCGGAGGCTAAACAGGAAAAAGAAAGAAAAAAAGAAAGTATTCAAATCCGTAAAAATGTAACTACCTTTATTAGGATTTGAACTTTAGAATTCTCGGTTTCGAAACCAGCAGATTTTTCATGAAAAGTTCACCACTAGACCAACCCGGAGGTCTAGTGGTGGTGTCTTATTGAATTAAATAAACAAAAAATATTATATTTAAATAAAATGATAAATATTTTATATTAAGTTGTGTATCTAAGTTTTGCAAAAAAAGCCGAGTGACGGAAAAGTACTACAACTTTCTTATTAGCTTTTAAAAATTATTTTATTTTTATTTAAATCGATTTACTTTTAAATTTAATTAAAACTTTTAATGTTTTCAAATATTGATTAACTAAATTCTCAAAAATCCGTAATTAAAATGTTTAATTTTTTTTTTTTTTATATTTATTTTCTTAAGTTACACTAAAAATATTTTTACATAAAAAATAATTAATAAAAATAAATAAAACACACTTATCTTAATATTATTCAAAAGAATATATTATTATTTCCACTGTTACAATTACAATGTAATATTAAAATATGCTAAAAGCTGCGCTGATTACTGCTTTCTAATACTAACGTTACAAATGATTCATATAATGTAATTTACACGTTAATAACAAAATTATTATTGCAGTAATAATCACGTTATTGCTTCTCATAATGGGATGACGTAACTGGTTGAAACGTATACATTTCATTAATGTACTATTCATTTAAAACACATTCAGTATGTATTACGAAAATAAATTATTATTATTATTATGCTTTTACGGCCAACATGGGACCACTTAAGTCAATTTTAGTTGGATCTTTTCTGAGAAAAGCGTGTTATTTTAATCTTTCGAGCTGCCCCGTATTTCTTCATCCGTTCAGATCTTGCTTTCTTTTCTTCATCCGTAAACACCCTCTTCGTTGTATTTTGTCGTTTGTCTGTCTTTTGTTTAAATCTAATGCTTTTGTCTTTTAGCTTTGTAATTTTTCCAGTTTTATTCTGTAGGTCGGTCAGGGAAATTCCCAATTCTTTCATATCTTCTCTAATTTCTTTGATCCATCCTACTTCTAGCTTTTGGAACCAGAGCTTTTCAATGATATTTCTTGACAGTCTTGTTTCCGGTGTCCTTATGAGATGACCAAAGAAAGAGATTCTTTTTTCCGCATAGTATCAGTAACAGGCTCTATTTCTCGATACACCACCTCATTTGGCACAATCCACCATCGGCCTTCTTTTTGGTGTTTTTTATTGATACACGTTCTGACAATTCTTCTCTCTATTTTCAGAATTTTTTCAATTCGGTTTTTCTGAGTGATTTTGAAAAGGGTCTCGCTTCCGTAGGTGACTTCTGGCTGTACTACAGTTTTATAATGTTTAAGTTTTGTTTTAGCAGAAAGGCATTTTTTGTTATATGTTGACCAAGTTAATTTTTGGGATTTAATCATTTTATTTGTCCTGTTTTGCCATGTCACTTTTTCATTTAAATTATAAGTTATTATTTCCCCTAGATATTTAAATTGTTTTACTATTTTAATTTTCTGATTTTTTACCGTAATGTACTCTATTACCAGAGGATCTATGGGCATTAGTTCAGTTTTTTCGAAAGAGATATAAAGCCCTATCTTTTGTGCTAGGTTTTGAAGGCTCATGATTTGTGTTTTGGCTTCTTGAATATTATTTGCTAAAAGAGCGAGGTCATCTGCAAATCCTAGGCAATTTAGTGTGATGGAGTTTTTCTTAGTACCCATTTTTATATTTTTGGGATTTATTTCATACCATTTTCTCATGACAAATTCGAGGGCGCAGTTAAAAAGGAGTGGTGAGAGGCCGTCTCCTTGCCTCAATCCAGTTTTTATGTAGAAGGGTTGAGAGAGTTCACCTCTGAATTTCACTCTGGACTGGGTATTGGTTAAAGTTTATTATTAAATAATAATAAATTATTATTATTATTATAGTTGTTGTATTTAATATCGAGTGACTTGATAATATTTTCTTTCAACAGTCAAATAGTAGATAGATGATACTATGATATTATTCATTAAAAAAAAAAAAACAAAAAAAAAAACTATGGCAGCCCATTAATTATACATATTTTTAAATAAAGATTAATGTAAATATTATAAATCTCAAACGATACGTAACATAATAAATTTGGGTCATTAAAGGTGTAAATAGTTGTGGATCAAAACAGTTAGCATGAAGGTTATGATAGTTTTAGAATAGTAAGTTGGTAAACCTGTAATGACTTTTAAATAGTTGTTTTGAGTAAAATTATTTTTTTTTTATAACTTTAAAATATATTTTATGGTAGCGAATCTTTTTGAAGTTTGTAAATTGGTTGAACAGCGTGGAAATTATCGGTTTTTTGTTTTCTGAAGTCGTAAAACTAGTATATATTTATTCTTGTTTAACCAAAGTATAATAATAAAGTCGTTTAAAGAATTTTTTTACTAGTGTAACAACTGCAACTTCAGTAGTTTTTTTGTAATCATGGAAACACTTTGTGAACACTACACATAATTTTAAACTGGTTACTTTTTCCTCAACAACAAATTACACAAATGTTACATCATTAAAAAAAATAAAAGTTAATAAAATTTTAAACTTATACATCAATCAAATCAATAAGTGCAAGATTTGGGTATAAATGTGTTTATACATCTTTTTAAGCATCTATTTGACTCGTAATAAAATACTGTCCTCTACAAATAATATGTATTCAAGAAATGAAAGATACAAATTATGCCAAAAGTGTAAATTATTGACGTATAAGTATGCTAACTATTATAAATGAAATATGGTTGCATCTGGGACTATGGACGACAACTAACCCCAAAAAATTACCGGTACAATCTTTACCCGAAGCTAAAATTGGAGACTGGGTCGTTGCGAGTAGAACGCGTATTTTGGATCAAATCATTTTTTGAAAATACAGTTAATAATGATCGTTATTATCCTGTTTTAACAAAATTTATTAGTTAGTTACAGAAATGGAAATCAATCGCGGTTGTACCGAACAAGATGGCCGCCACAGCGCACACAGCTAAGTCAATAAATCTTTTAAGAAATTTTTTGGGTGAACCAATCATTTCGAAGACTTTGTAGCCTGCACGATCGCGCGATTTGACTACTTTAGATTACTTTCTAAATGAAATTCTAATTGTAGCTTTTTTAATGACCCTCGGAAGGTTTAACACAGTTTTTCCCCTTTACTCCCCTACGCCAGACCAGCAATTAAACATAGAAAAGCGTAGGGGGGTATCCTTTCTACTCTAACAGCCTTTCCCACCTGGGAAAGGCATGGCAGATCGAGCTGCCGGTCGGATCCTTATTTTATATTATATTAGTAAACAACTCATTGGATTACCCCACTTCCTGCGTAGTTTTTCAGCATCCACGTTTCTCCAGTTAACCTAGTTGTGGTTTGATTCACTGCATCTGCTTGCGGTGAAAATTCCAATTAGTTTCATACCCAACATGACCACTTTATGTTGAGTGGGAGGTCCATCTAGTTGAGTTCCCAAAGTTTAAATCTTACCGCAGTTTAAAGTTTACCACAGTTTAAATTATACCAATTTCATAAGTAAATAAATAAATAACCTGAACTTTTCTTATTAACTAAATATTTTCGATATCGATATATATATTCTATATCGATTGATGTTGTCTACACCGATCATTTACTGTGAAAATATCGTTACATGCAGACAGTTATTATATGTTTTCTAAATTTATGGATGGATTTCCATCTTGTATACTTTAATTAAAAGTTCTCCAATTATATTGATACATGACTTAACTCTCTTATTCTGTATAACGGAACAGATTAGAGTTCAATAAAATCATATAAATTGAGCCACAGGCTGGCAAAAATCCATTTACTCTTGTCACTTATGATATCTACAGACCTAAAATTTCAATTTAAACGTAAAAAATTGTTTGATAGAATTTCTTTTTCTATTACTGTTAACAAGTTCAAAAGGCCAAACTTTCTATTACATTGAAGTTGATCTACTTTGAGAATATTTCTTCCACTGTCAGTTATAGGTAGGATTTTCTAGAACTAAATCTCTTAACAAGTACGCAACGTCAGTGCGCCCAACGGGGTACACATTTTCGCATATTTTTCATAACATTTATTTTTAATCTGGCTCTATTGTAGGTGTTTAAAATCAT
The DNA here is from genome assembly GCF_047948215.1 of Lycorma delicatula. Classification (NCBI taxonomy): domain Eukaryota; kingdom Metazoa; phylum Arthropoda; class Insecta; order Hemiptera; family Fulgoridae; genus Lycorma; species Lycorma delicatula. The sequence continues at coordinate 35,336,321 of NC_134467.1, read as the reverse complement.
ACAGCGGGATATTAGAAGTGTCATGAAAAGAACTATATAATACAAGATAACAAATAAAAATATTTTATTCTGGTAAATATATATTATTTTTCAGGTAATATTATACTCAGATGTCTACGCAACTAGTAGAATTTCTAGCGGCAGGCTAAGAGGAATAAGGGAGCTTTTGTTCCCTTGCAGGTGCACGACGCCCAGGAGTTATATATCATAACAAAGGCGCGTCATACACGCGACAGGATACAAAAAAATAATAATGAAAAATATCATATGACTGGAGTTTTATTTCTCTGAAATTATCCTTGTTTCATGTATATGTCATGAAATATAAAATAAAAAAAATTCTGGATTTTTGTAAGTATACGTGTAAATAACTACGGCAAATAAAAACCTATATATTTTGGAAATCGTAGCGAACATATTACAAATATTTTTGATATTAACAGGTGATAAAACAAGAAGTATAATTTATCCAAAAGTTTTATACTACTTCAATTTTATCGTTTTATGAAATTATATTTTACTTAAAATTTGAAATTCATCCAAATTAATGACTCTTTATTTATCTATTTTATTATTTATAAATTGTGAATAACCAAAAGATATTTATTAAAAAACTAGCAGAACCGGCAATGCTTCGCTATTGCTAGATTTGAGTATATATATATATATATATATATATATATATATATATATATATTTGATAAACCATTAACTAAATGAACATTACGGAACTTCACAAAATGTAACCTTTTCCTTTTTCCGTTCTCCTTCCCTTTTCCCATTTTCATGTTTACCATATTCCCTTTCCTACTTTCCCCTATTCCTCCTATTTTCTTTTACTTTCCCCAATTATCATTCATTTACTTCCCTTCCCCTTCAATTTCTCCCCTTTTCCTTATATTTTTTCGCTTTTCCCCTTTCCATTCAATTTCCCCCGCTTTCTCCTTTCTATTTTTTTCCAATTTTTTCCTTCATCCCTTTCTTCTCTTTTACCTTTTCCGATTTTTCCCTTTTTCCCTGCGCGTTATTCGGTCAAGTAGTTTTTTTAGTCTACAGTAAACACACATATCGGAATCATTAAAATGGAATTGTAAAATATTTATTATAACGTGGTGTTGCTTTTACGTCCAACAGATAACTGTTTAAAAAAAAAAAATTTTTTACCTGTCACAGGTGTGACGTCTTAGGTATATACATAGTAGGTATATAAAAACACGCGCGTTGCAAGAAAAGGGACTTATGTTATCAATTCATAAATGTAAGTTCATCACGTTTACTGGTAGAAGAGTTATAGAACGTCTGAACATTGTTGTGAATGGACAGGAAATAATGGAGACAAGCTGCCTGAAATATCTGGGAATTCTCTTTCAGAGAAATTGTGCCTTTTCTGAACATATTAATAGTATATGCAATAAAGCGGACAACATGATAAAAGGGTTAAATATGATCATGTCAACAAAGAAGGCTCCTAGAGCGTCCAAAAGAAAGGTGACAGCATCGGCAGTTGTATCATCTTTATTGTATGCAGTGCTTGTATGGTGGACTTGATTACGAATCAAGAAAAATAAAAATAGACTTGTGAGAACGCATAGTAGGCTGTTGCCTGGAATGGTTTCCGCTTACAGAACAGTCTCCTATGAGGCACTTTTGCGTTTTGGCAACAGTACCTCCAATCGACTTAATCGCCCATTACAGGGTAGAGATATCGCAAGGACTGGAAACTCAAGAGGCTAAGCATAGGCTGATAACTAGGTGGAATAGAAAGGTGGAGAGAGGTAGGACCTGCTAGCAGGACAAAACAGCTAATCCCTGACCTTGAGAGTTGGATCGATAGGAAACACGGGGAGGTGGACTTCTTTTTGTCGCAGTACTTTACGGACCACGGTAATTTTAATTATTACCTTCACCGAGTTGGGAGAAGACAAACGCCGGCCAGTATGTACTGCGTCATTGAGGACGATGCAGACCATACTTTCAAGGAATGCATCAGATGGATACAAAATAGACGGGACACAAATTTATCAACGATGAGACCTGAGGAGATTACTAGTAACATGCTAATAGTGAGGACAATTGGAAAAGAATTGAAGGAACTATCAGGAATATCTTAACAGTAAAAAACGAAGACGAGAGGAAACTGGGCTTCTGAGTGAATAGATTAGGGTAGGGTGGATAGCCCCAGTGGTGAGGGCTGGAATGCTTAGGTGTGTCAGTTCCAAGGATCCACTGGGGACTCCGAGGGAGAATAGGTCTATACAAGTGTAAAAGACCCATCGATGCGTCACGACTGTATGGCGTAGCGATACAGAAGGGCAAATGAGACTCAAAAGACCTGACCGGTGGGCCGACCTGCCTTGCCGGACATACAGCCGGTAGGTGGGGAGGCCCATTAGAGTATAACAGGCACTCCCCTGGGTGGCGTAATACCAACCAGTCGGACCGGCCCAGGGGAAAAAAAAAATGATAGCCTTCAACCTACTAAAAAATACCCCGTTTAAATTTTGAGTATCTTATGATTATCTGCATAGTTATTACAAGAGAACAACCCCATTGCATCTCTCAAAACAGCAACTTAGGAGCACCCCGTTTGTTACAAGTTGATGGTGATGATTGGTCTAGCCTCCCACAAGGTGCTCACATACATCACAACTGTAGCCTCATACGCAGTCCCCACAGGAAGCCTATTATTATTAAACAGATATGTTTTTAAATTTATTTAATAATATTTTATTTAACGTTAATTTAATTATATTATTCCCATAATATTATTTGTTAGATTTATTCGAATGATTCAGTTCAAACCCGGCTCTCAGTTCACACTCTCAGTTCACAGTTCATTAATTCAATTCACTAAAGTTTGTGCTTCAACAGGAATATCGTCACTACTACATACATTTTTTTTTTTTTTGGTGAAATATATCTAAAAATTCTTCTTAGTTTACCAAGAAACATGAGTAAAAATTTTGTTGCGATTGATCGATTAAAAAATTGTTTATCCCGAAGAAAAAAAACCATCTTTATTTTCATATTATACTATAGATAGATACAGGTTAAGCTTCAAACACCCCAAAACTCTTCTATACGAACAATATCCCTCACTTTTTTGTTTTATTTTTTGCAGTCCCTGGATAATGAAACGTTGAGAAATTAAAATCATTCTATACTTCACTTTTTGATTGATTACCATAATTTTTTCCTTCTTACAGCATATTTTTAGAGCTACGATGGCAGGAAAGTAATAATAACAAAAAAGAAATATTAAACGAAGAAAGTTTAGTGTATTTTTAATTACTTTAAATGGGGGAAAAAGCATTTATTTATTTTGGTAAAACCTATATACATATCATTGCTAGCTAAGTTATATTTAAATATCAGTAAGGTTTTATAATTTTCAAAAGAAACAAAAATTATACCTTACAATACGGATAAAAAAGGGATAGATAATTGAAATCGGTTATCAATTTTTATTTTTTAGAGAAAAAAATAAAATAACAGCATGTTATTGACTTTTGATAATTATATGAAATTTTTTATTAAAAAGAACATAAATATTCCATATATTAGAAGATATATTACAGTTTTAATCGTATAATATTTTGTATTTTATGGAATATATTTTCATAAATGTAAATAATAATAACAATTGCATATAGATAATTGGGTGGTAGAGTATTCATCAAAAATCTGTCCATCCTTTTGTAAGATAAGGCTTAAATCATTGTAGTAGAAAAATAAAAATATTATATATATTTTTATGTCTCTAAGAAATATAAATACCATATTTGGTGACTGATGGTATTTTAGGAATAATTTGTGGTTTTCTGATCACGCATGTGTTATTTATATGAGGTTCGATATTGCTAATGACCTATTAAGCTATTAATATTATAGCGAGGGATTGAAATAGCGGTGTCATTCATTAAAAAAAAAATATAAAAAAAAAAACATTTCTTTCTGATGACTTCCTTTCACCCCTTATAGATATTTCCAGCCTCCATAAAAATATATAATTTCTAATCATAGAAGAGGAAAACTTTTTCATGTATGAAACATGTGTAATGGAAGAGTATAGAGATAACTTTAATATAGTGCATTATTTGATTAAAGATTGTAAATAAATTAATAATTAATATAATTAAAATAAAAAACAAGACGTAAAAAATCGTATTGTAGGCAGTACATCCAATTCAAATCAAATCTAAATGAAAAACATTCGCATAAAAAGTTAAACATGAATATACTGTAAAGGATAAATGGAATTAAACTATATATATAAAAATTAATGTTTGTCTATCTGTATGTCTCTTATGCCATCCTAAACCGTTCATCCGAAAGCGATGAAATTTTGGGGAGTGATTGGACGCAGCCAGGGAAGGTTTTGGATTTAGTTTGGACCCGTTAGGTGGCGCTGGCGTCGAGATATTTAGAAAAATTATATTTATGGACCGATTTGGTTCATATTCAGAATATTCATATTAGATACGTGAAAAGAAATATTTTTGCAAAAATTATTCCCGCTATGTGGGGCCGGTGTCGAGATATTTACAAAACAAACAAAGAAATATACAAATAGACATTTTAATTATACATACGAGGTGCGACAATAAAGTAATGAAACTGATGTGAAAAAAAATGTTGCTTACCGTTTTAGTCATGTTTAGTGTTGTCTCCTTCAAAGTAGTTCCTCTCTGATTGCACACACTTATTCCAGCGCTTCTGCCATTGATGGTAACATTTCTGGAACTCATCATCTGTTATATCCTCTAAGACCCTCGTCACAGCTTTTTGGACATCTTGTGTTGCTTGAAAATGGTGTCCCTTAACCGCCATTTTGACTCTTGGAAATAGAAAAAAGTCACACGGAGCGATATCTGGTGAATAAGGTGGCTGTGGTAGTACTGAAATTTGTTTTGAGGTTAAAAATTGCTGTACTAACAGAGCAGTATGGGATGGCGCATTATCGTGATGCAGAATCCAATTATCAGCAATGTTGGCACGGACACGAAGAATTCGTTTACGAAGTCTTTCTAAAATTTCTTTGTAGAAATATCGGTTAACTGTTTGTCCAGGAACTGTTTGTCCATATCGGTTAACTGTTTGTCCACTCTTTATGAACAATTCCCTTGGAATCGAAGAAGCACACAAGCATGTGTTTCACTTTTGACTTTAATATGCGAGCTTTTTTGGTCTGGGTGATCCCTTTGAGCACCGTTGCGAACTTTGGCGTTTTGTCTCTGGATCGTATTGAAAAAACCAACCGTCATCACCATTGATAACACGGCTCAACAAATCTGGATTGATTTCCGTTTGCTGTAACAGATCGGCTGCCAAATTTTTCCGTGTTTCTCGCTTTTGTGTGAGATTTTTCGGGACCATTTTTGCACAAATCTTTCTCATACCGAGATCTTCAGTTAATATTCGACGAACCGTTTCTCGATCGATGTTGAGTTTTTATGCAATCAATTTCACGGATAATCTTCGATCAGAACGCACGATTTCACGCACCCTAGTCAAGTTGACATCTGTCCGAGAGGTTGATGGTCGTCCACTACGGTCTTCATCTTCAACATTCGTTCTGCCTTCACTAAAACTTTTATGCCACCGAAAAACTTGAGCTCTTGACATAACTCTTCTCCAAAAGCCTTCTGAAGCATACCATAAGTTGTCGTCGCGTTTTCACCCAATTTAACGCAAAAAGAAATGGCATACCGTTGCGCAATATTTTGCGGTTTCATTTCTGTGACGACAGACACAAACAGGTGTTTACTTATTACAGCACAACTCACGACTGAGCAGTTGCATCAATGTGCCTCTTGGACTAGAAGTAGCTTGTAGACCAAGGTCAAAGATGGCGTGCCTACGCAAGCTGCAGGGTTGCCACATCTTTCAAAGAAAAATCAGTCTCATTACTTTATTGTCGTACCTCATATGTTTAGAGCGTAGCTTTATATGGAAGTGAAACTTGAACGATCGGAGTACCTGAAAAGAAAATATTAAAATCTTTTGAAATGTGGTGATACAGGAGAATGTTAAAAATCAGGTGGGTGGATAAAGTGACGAATGAAGAGGTATTATGGCAAATAGAAATAGATGAAGAAAGAAGCATTTGGAAAAATATAGTTAAAAGAAGAGACAGACTTAGGCCACATATTAAGGCATTCTGGAATAGTTACATTAATATGGGAGGGACAGGTAGAAGGAAAAAATTGTGCAGACAGGCAACATTTAGAGTATGTAAAACAAATTAGGGATCTAGGAAGTAGGGGGTATTCCGAAATGAAACGACTAGCACTAAGTAGGGAATCTTGGAGAGCTGCATCAAAACAGTCAAATTACTGAAGAGAAAAAAAATTATTTTAATATTTTTCCCAATTTTTATTTATCCAATGTCTCGGTTGAGTTTCTGGTTTCACTCTACTTTTGTTTTAGTATGTTTGTAAAAGTTAAATAATTATTTTGTATGAATATTGTCATTCATTCAATAAATGTGGCCAAAAGATGTCATTTTTTTTCTGCATTTCCGTTTCTAAACCTGGGTTATTTATTGATAAATTTATTTGTTAGTTTTTAGTCTTAAAGTTTGCAAATATAACTCTTCTTTATATTAAGCTCAGTACGTTCGTAAATGCTTATAGATTTTTTTTTTAATTCTGCTAAAATTTTCCTTTTTCCACAAAAATGAAATAAGTTATATTTTTATTTATTGAATAATTTTTAACTAATTTATACTTTCTTGTACAAAGTAAAGGAAGTATTGTGATCGCGAAAAATTTCGATTTTCAGATTTAAACGGAAATATACGTTTTGGCATTCCTGAATCCATTTTGACTTCGGCGTGACATCTGTACGTATGTATCTCGCATAACTCAAAAACGATTAGCCGTAGGATGTTGAAATTTTGGATTTAGTACTGTTGTAACATCTAGTTATGCACCACCCTTTTCGGGTGGAATCGACTGAACCAAAAATGTCCAAAAAAGCCAAATATCAAAACAATTTGGTGTTTTTACTGTTTTTCTTTACTGCAGTAATAAGCCCTCATTGAGAGGTTTTCAAGATATATCATAAGTGGTACTTATTTTCATTAGTTCCAGAGTAAAAGCCAAATGAAATTTTAATTAATGAAATATTTGGATCTTATAAGGGGAAGCCGCATCATTTCGAATCAAACTTCATCTTCCTTTTTTTTTTAATTTAAATCTATTGTTTTATTAATAATTTAACCTCTGATTGTACAAAAAATTGCGATAAATAATAATTCAATAATAAAAAAAAAAGAAAAATATCAGAATTTATTAATGAAGTAAAATTTTATGTGCTTTTAATTTTAAAAGAATGTATATATATAATTTAATAGGGGTATAAGAAAGTCATGTGATTATTTTTTTTTATTGTGGCATATTTTACTTGCCATATTAGAAGTGGAAGTGAACCAAAAATATTATTTTTGTATTGGGAGAGCGGATCAAAGTTTGAAAATATAGAATTTTAAAAATTTTCAAAAAAAAAAAAACAACTTTTAGGTAATTATTTTTTTATGGTCCATTTTTCGGGGGAATTCGCTTTAGTTTTTTCCGTTTAATATAAAAAAACTTAGAAAAATCAAAAAAAAATATTTTGGAAGGTGATTTTGATGGTGGAAGAGCAGAAAAAATATAAAGAAAGTATTTTTTTTTAACATTTTTTGGTTTACTTAAAAATGTAATGAAAATTTTAAAATAAATCTACAACATAATTCATCCCCACCCCAAAAGAAATCTTGGATAAATTTTTTCACATTTTTTTTATTTTGGAAATCTGTCCACTTTTAAAAAAAGGCAAAATTTATTTTTATATACTTATAACATTTTCAAAAAAATAACTTTTATGTATAAATCTAATTTGAAGTATAACAAAAACAGAAATCTGAAAAATAATTAATTAAAAAAAAAAATCATTAGTAACGAGAAGTGTTGTCATATAAAAGAGCATTAATGGATTTATTATTATAAGATCAAAGAATATTTGAAATTTGTTTTTTAGTTCCTTTAGATTAGCTACATATATAAACGTAATATTTGAATGCAAAGATAATTAAGTGTGTAATAATATAATTACTAGGGTTTTCACCGATTCGTTTGATCTTTAAAAATTTAAAAAAAACTAATTACAGTAAAAATGAAACAGAAAATTTGCAAACGTAATTTTTAATTACCCTTTTATCAGTAATATTAAAAAAATTTCTTTTCTGATTCTAGTTCATTTGATTTTATAATTATTAGACTATTTTTCTATAATTCTCTTACATTTTTTCAACCTTTAAAAATAAAATACAATAAAGGAAAAAATGTAAGATAATTATAGAAAAATAATCTAATAATTATAAACACGAAAAAACAATAAATTTGTTAGTCATTATTATTTTTTACTTATAAAGGAAAAATTTTTAAACATACATTTGTATGATTTTCATAAACAATAATATGCAAATTATTATTAGTGGTTTTTCTTCTCGCCTATCAGGATATTTTTATTTTTATTTAAAAAGGAAATAAATCAAACCTGATATTTTGAAAATTTAATTTAAATTAAATTAAATTATTACCATTCTACTGATCGTCGTGGTAGAGTGGTAGCATTTCCGCCTTTTATCCAGAGATCCTGTGTTCTAATTCCGGTCTGGCATGGAATTTTTAATACGATAAAAAATTTATATCTCCACATTCTCACGAATAACTTATCTGTTGAATTAATTTTTAGGTAAAAAAAAAAGAAGAGAAATTAAGCGATATTTTCATTCTTGTTAATCGGTTAAGTAACGAATTTTGAAATGTGTAAAATATTAAAATGTTTTTCATTTCATAATACATTTTAGTTTAAAAAATAGTGTAAGAGTGAAAAGAAATATTAAATTACATATGCTAAATCAAATGTTTTACAGAATATAGCTCGAAAACATTCAAAACGTTTGGCCAGTTGGAGTGATATATCTTATTTCTCCTAGTATAGAACAGTTTTAAAAGCTTTTCTTGAAAGGATTAAGAACTTGGCCTACAAAAATGTAATGTTGTTTTATTTATAAATCTAAGGTAGGAAAAGTATGTTTTTCATCAAGAGGGACCGACGACGGGTAAATAATTCAAGTAAGAAAAAAAGATTTTGCAGAGATATCTATTTTATATAAATTTATTCATATTGATTTTTTTGATATATTTTATATTCGTTCTTGAAAAATTCTGTAGAGAAAGTACAACGAAGAAATCAGATAATTTATAAAGATTTAAATAAACAAAATTTCTGAAACTTATAAAATTTTTAATTAGTTTTTATTTTTTGTCGTCAGTCATTTGACTGGTTTGATGCAGCTCTCCAAGATACCTTATCTAGTGCTAGTCTTTTCATTTCAGTATACCCTCTACATCCTACATCCCTAACAATTTGTTTTACATATTCCAGACGTGGCCTGCCTACACAATTTTTCCCTTCTACCTGTCCTTCCAATATTAAAGCTACTATTCCAGGATGCCTTAGTATGTGGCCTGTAAGTCTGTCTCTTCTTTTAACAATATTTTTCCAAATCTATTTCATCATCTATTTGCCGCAATACCTCTTCATTTGTCACTTTATCCACCCGTCTGATTTTTAACATTCTCCTATAGCACCACATTTCAAAAGCTTCTAATCTTTTCTTCTCAGATACTCCGATCGTCCAAGTTTCACTTCCATATAAAGCGACACTCCAAACATATACATTCAAAAATCTTTTCCTGACATTTAAATTAATTTTTGATGTAAACAAATTATATTTCTTACTGAAGGCTCGTTTAGCTTGTGCTATTCGGCATTTTATATCGCTCCTGCTTCGTCCATCTTTAGTAATTCTACTTCCCAAATAACAAAATTCTTCTACCTCCACAATCTTTTCTCCTCCTATTTTCACATTCAGTGGTCCATCTTTGTTATTTCTACTACATTTCATTACTTTTGTTTTGTTCTTGTTTATTTTCATGCGATAGTTCTTGCGTAGGACTTCATCTATGCCGTTCATTGTTTCTTCTAAATCCTTTTTACTCTCGGCTAGAATTACTATATCATCAGCAAATCGTAGCATCTTTATCTTTTCACCTTGCACTGTTACTCCGAAACTAAATTGTTCTTTAACATCATTAACTGCTAGTTCCATGTAAAGATTAAAAGTAACGGAGATAGGGAACATCCTTGTCGGACTCCCTTTCTTATTACGGCTTCTTTCTTATGTTCTTCAATTGTTACTGTTGCTGTTTGGTTCCTGTACATGGTAGCAATTGTTCTTCTATCTCTATATTTGAACCCTAATATTTTTAAAATGCTGAACATTTTATTCCAGTCTACGTCATCGAATGCCTTTTCTAGATCTATAAATACATTATAAATACAGTCAAATTATTATAAATATCATTATAATATTATTATAAGTGTCAAAAATAATGAGAACTTGGAGGAAAGAGGTGCACTTTATTAGCATTATACATAAAAAAGATATCCTTTACTTCAAATTGTAAAATAAAAATAAATAACAACTAAAAATTGCTTACATAATATTTTTTTTATTAATGAGAGAAATACGATAAATTATTTGAAAAATTATTATTTCAAAGTAGGCAATCAAATAACAATAGTTGATAAAAAATCCGAAATACTGTATTAGTGTTTAAAACATTCTGTAAGGTACATTAAGTATATCGGAAACTGTAAACTGGGCTGACGTTAGCGAACGTTTCGTGTGAATTTTAGTTTTAGCGTGATCAGTGTGCTATTTAAGTAATGCCTTGCTTATTTACAACGGAGGAATACGCTGATATGGTACTCATTTTGGGCGTGTATAATATGAAAACGTTAAAATTGCAAGGGTGTTTGAAAGATCCCTAGGCTCTCCTAATTAACAGATTTAAATTTTTCAAAATGTGTTCGAAAGTTTGTGTGACCTTTTATATGTGTTTTAATTTTCAAGTATCGAGAGATATGATTTCAGGATCTACACAATTTGGATAAATCGTTTTTTTTTTTTAAATCTGTATTACAGAATTATTGTGAAAAACTGTCTAACCGATTTTTTTTAAATTTGGCGTGTTGCTTTATCATATCAAAAACATCTTTGAGGTGAAATCAAGTCCTATGTACAATATACGAACAGGAAAAAAATCCCAAAAATCTCGTTGTTTTTTTCATTTTTTTGGCAGTTATTTCTATTTTTACATCAGTAATAATATTTTTCGATTTGCAATCGATAATATTACGTATAAAATTTAACAACAAAAATTGTTTCTTTCGGGATATTTTCTCTAAAATGAACAGTTATTGAGTTATCTGGTGAAGAAGGAGAAAGAAAAGGATATTTTAGAGATTTTTTTACATTTTGTTTAATAAAACTTTAAGCATACCTTTTTCAACTGGCGCATAACAAGATAATCATTTCTGATGATATTTTGATGGCATTAAAGCAGAAATTAGCGATCATGTAAAACAATTTCAAATATTCCCCCTTTAAAACAGATACCGCCTCGACTACCAGGAGACTTTAAAATTATATTTTTTACCGACGAGGCAAATTTCATTCGATATGTCGTCAACAACTTACGCAGTGAGAATATGGGCAGAAATAAATCCAAATGAAACTGGAAAAGAAATTTATAACTCTGATTTAGTATCAATGTATGATGCTGTTTTAAGAAATTATTAATTCTGCCCCTTAATTTTCGTTCTAAAAATTTCAGTACGACTTCATTTCACCTTTTTTTTCTTCCTGTTTATCCTCCGGGAATCACCGTCAGGTATTAATTAAGAGGATGAATAAGGATGATATATATGAGGAGTGTAGTCTTGTATAGTCTCAGTTCGACCATTCCTGAGGTGTATGGTTAATTGAAACCCAACCACCAAAGAACACCGGTAACCACGATCTGGTATTCAAATCCGTATAAAAGTAAACTCTTTACTAGGATTTGAACGTTGGAACTCTCGACTTCGAAATCAGCTGATTTGCGAAGACGCGTTCACCAGTAGACCAACCCGGTGGTTCACTCATTTACCTGTGTAGCTGAAATCCGAAGGAAATTTTTTAATATCCGTAATTGGGAAACGAAGTATTTTAGGATATATATTTTTATGAACTTTTTGACGAGTAGATTAGTTTATAAAAATCCTGGGAGAACTTCGTGGTACACTCTGTATAACTTTTCTGATCGTTAATTTATTACTTTTCCATAAATATATATATATATATATATATTAGATTTTGTAAATATATGATTCATTACATTTCTATTGAAACTGTTTTCATGTATATATTTTTTTAACACCCGCGCAATGTACATTCACTTTAAAATACTTCAATCATGAAATTCCTATACAAATTTTTCCATTTTATTTTTTATATAAAAAAAACGTTATACCACAGTTTTTTTTTAATTTTACATCGAACAAAATAATCTTCCCTCCTTTTTTCCCATATTTATTTCTGGATGAGTGGTATTGAATTTTATAACGTGTGAAAATTGCCACACCAACCTCCATCGTTGACTGGACACACCAATTTAAAATTAAAAAAAAAAAAGAAGATTTTTTTATTATATTTAAAAGTTTAATGTACCCATTCATGATAAATTTACGTATTTCAATCGTAAATAAACGGTCAGGGCTGAATTTTCGAGCGATTCTCTTCTAATCAGATAGTTATCTCTAATATGTAGATTATTCCTCATTTTTGTGTTAAAAATGCTGATAAATAATAATTAAATCAGCTGAATTCATAAAAATGATTATTGGAATTTTTTCCGAGCAAGACACAGTACTAGACACTTTATGTCACGTGAAATATCCGAGTTTCAGAATACTCGGTACTACCATAAAAATAGTAGTTATATCGGGTAACAGACCCGATATAACATATGAGTAAAAAATATTTTGCATGGTCTTACCATTATCCGACAAAACCTGAAAGTGGCGACACAACCCTCTCCTACTTTCTTATTTTTTTTGGTTTTTGTCAAGTAACCAGAGGCAGGTACAGGCGTAACTCACACAGTAAAAGTAGCAGAAACGGTGTTGTTTGTGTTATCAAGTCGTAAGTCGTACGCCTTTGAAAATTTAAAGCTGATTTTCTCGTTAACATAAAAGATATCGAAAATTTCAAGTGATTTCCAAATTTGATTTGACCATAGGTTTAGCCATTATGCAGTTGAATATCACAATTTGGTTGTTACTAGAAGCCATTTTAAACGGCCACTATTTTTAAACGGTGAAATATTTCGTGACGGGAATAGACCTTTTTTCTTTCCATGAATATAAATTATATCAATACAAACTTTCCGTTCAATTGGTTAAATAGTCTTTTGTGTGAAAGAGTAATAGAATCACGGAAAGTTCTAGATTTATGTACTAGGTGATTCAAAAAGGACTTCACAAATTTAATAGCATATAAAAATTTATTGAAATAACTTAGAGATTCGGTTGAGGTCTCATTTCATAGAAAAACCCATCTAGTTAGTTACTCAACATTCATTTTTGTTAGATACGGCTTCTATTTGTAATACGACATGTACTCCACCTTAAGTGGACTTTATTTAAGAGTATAGACAGCAAGACGGGCTTTACCTTTACAGCTGCGGCGTTAATTCGAAGTCATAGTTCAACAAGATCAGCAGCCAAAGGTGCTATATAAATCCAATCATTAATGAAATTGCATTAGAAAGAATCTAGCGCGATGAATTCTGAAGAGCGAGATGGCTATGAAGTTGGACCGTCACGATCAACCGACCGACCTAGGGACCGAGTATTTAAAAAATCTCAGACTTCTAGCTAGTACTGGGGATGGTGCTTTGTGTTGCTGATAGTAAGGATGTCCATCTTGGTCATCATCGTTTAACTGAGGAATTAAAAAATTTTGAAGCATGTCCAGATGAACGATACAATTTATGGTTGCTTCATGGTAGAAGAATGGTCGTTCTGTCTGGAAGAAGAGTAATCCGCCTCGACGTAGGCTTGGTGCCAAGAGTAAATTGTATGCATACTAGCAGCCTCTCCTACCGTGCTCTAAGAAAATTACATTGAACTGCAGTTACTGACTGCAAATCGTGAAACCAAAACATACAGCATGCACATTTCGCACCAGTAAATGTATCTTAATATTATTATTTTAAAATTATTATTAATTGTTTAATTTTAAATAATTATTTAACTTAATTTTATCGAAGGCTCAGAAATCTAAGCATAATTTTTGATCAGCCGACATTTGGTAAGGAAGCGTTTCCCACCCTGTTTTGTTACTATATATGTGCCTGGTATAGTAACTCAGATGTGAACTGGCGCACAGTATACGGACGCGCTGATACAAGGATCACCACAAAGATGACCGCGTAGTTTTCCCACCATAGCAGCACTGCAGCCTCACCACTCTCAGGCTCCAATAAAAGAACCCGCACGAGAGTGATTTTTCAATTCATCGTCGACCATCACTTGGAGAAGAACAAGAAGATGGAAGAAGACAGAAGAAGTCCCCTGGCCGGTTCAACGTGGGACCTCCCGGCGGAGGCCAACATCCCCGCGGGAACAGCAGGCCTGGCCGCCCCGCTGAGGAAGCCGCTGGACGCAGACGTTACCTTCCCACTCCAGCTCAACGGGCTTCAATCGCCCTGGCCGATGGATTCAGTAGCAGTAACCACCCCAGCGTGGGATCGCTCGGGAAGAATCGCCTCGGCGAAGGATGACTGACGCCGACCCAATACTGCGGGGCTCTGGTGGCCACCACTGCTATGCTGTAGTGGGAACCCAACTGCCGCTGAGGAAAAAACCCGTCTCACTTCAGTGGACGAGCCGAAATTCCCGGACTTCCTCGGAGACCAACTTCCAGACCCATCAGCTCTTCTCACAGCTAACGAAAAAAAATGGCCTTTTCAGGGACACCACAAGGTTATGAATCGCAAGCCATCGAAGCCATTCGTTGACAACACCCCTTCTCCGGGCTATCATAAGGTTAGTAAGTTTCACCTGCCGTCGAAGCCATTCGGCGACAGTTTAAATGAATTTTCTTCTTTATTTTCACGAGTAGAACATATCCTGAAATTTTATAACATTCTTTAAGAATCACGCTGGACATTACTTATTCTAGCAAATCTATATTTCAATGTATTTTTAGATTTCATACTGGTTCTACAGGTAACTGTCATATCTGTAGTTAAAGCGAGTTCATATTATATTTTTATAATTTACGGTGAATTGTTTCTTTCTTTCTTTTTGTGTAAATTCGGGTAATTTATGGTTTTTTAAATTATGATAATTATTAAAATCTATAAATCGTAAAATGATCGAACTAGTCAATATTTATAAAATAATATTATTATTATTACAACTAAATCCTATGTTGGGATTCGAACGTAGTGTTTCATCTCCTCTATTATTTGTAAAAATAAATAATTATATAAAATGTGTAGTTCTTATTCATTGAAAAATAAATAAATTTGTCTGTATTCAGTTAGCCTAGTTAACAACTGATATTTTATATTAATAATGTAACAATGTATCTAATTCTGTATTGTTTAATCTTTATCCGTACTTTACAGAGTAATCATGTTCACCCTCATCAATTCATATATCATACATTCTTCAAAAATATAATATTTATTCAATGTAAAAATTAAATAGCATATTAAATTATTTTGGAATATTAACTGAACAAGAATTTATTTATTCTACAGTGAGTAAGAAGAACTATAAAATATACATATTTATTAATTTTTACAAATAATGAGGAGATAAAAAACGTGAGTCCACGTGGAGCAGGGTTATAATTATTTTATATATATTAGCGTAATATTTATAAAAACAAATTTTACCAGTATCTCTTTTAAAAAAGGTAAATTAAAAATATTTATAACAATAATTCTGTTTTAAGTTTTGTTTATTTCTTTCATTAGTCTTTATACAAAAGAAGGATTTTTGGTACTTACGTATTAACGCCACCGCAGCTACAGCTTTATTTAAAAACAAAGTAGTCAATCGGATTTCGGTGGAAAATGGGCTGATATAGAGTTTAACATAGATTCAAAACAGTCTCTTTATTAATTTTAATAAGTGGTTATTTATATTTATTTATATTATAAATATAATTTAACCATTTTATAAATTCATAAAGAGACTGTTCATTTTCCACCGAAATCCGATTGACTAGTTTGTTTTTAAATAAAGCTGTAGCTGCGGTGGCGTTAATATGTAAGTACCGGATTTTTTAATATTAAAAATGCGCATGCAGTAAAAAGTTTATAACTGTATAAATAAAAGTATAAATGCTCGTTTGTTCAAAATCTTAAATCTCCGAATATTCTTCACCGATTGCTTTGAAATTTTGACACAAAGTTACATTCGCATACGCGTGTTTTTTTATATACCTAAAATATCATACCTGTGTCATTTAAAATCATGCTTTTTTTTTAAAAATACGCTTTTTTTTGTCTGACATTGCTTTTTTACATGCTATAAAATATCTGTTTCACCTCATCCTCTGACGTAATCCCTGACGCTGATGTTAGAGGCATAGAAAAACTGTAACACAGTATATAGGAACCGAATTATATGCAACATAAAAAATTTGAAAAATGCCTAAAATATGCATGAAAAGTGTTAGAATATGCAACTTTAAATAATAATAAGAAATTATTAATAATTAGTTTTTTTATTCCAAAATCAGCATACAATTAAGAAGTACTTGAATAACATATCGATATATTCGAAAATTAACAATTATTTAACATTTTGTTACTTTTGTAAACATAAACATACAGAAGTACTGTTCTACGACTGCTAAGTACGCTCTAACAGCAATGTAGATAATAGGTTAGGCTGACTATTACGTAAGATTTCATTTATTACCAAGGTACCCTACTGAACACTATTGTAAACTAGCTTTTACCCACGGCTTCGCTCGCGGTTAACCTTTAAACGAAATACGCGAGCAACTATGTCATGTCGATCAGTGGCTTTTTGCCCGGGCATTATCTCTTTAGTTACATCCTGCCACGAAGGATTACAGGAAAAAGTTACAAAGAGGTCAGGCCTGCCGTAAGTGTCTTGAGTTTATTCATGCAGATAACGGGGACTGTTCACAAAAGTAGAAGGCAGAATAACCTATGTCTATCTTGCCTATGTCTTTAGGTCTAATATTACCATCTGCGCTAATCGCATCTTGTAGATGAATGTAATTTTCAGCTCGTAATTTCGTCTGGTTTATAGAAATGTAACGAAGGCGTTCGCTTTAATATAATTTAATATACATATCTACCAAGAATTGATGAAAGAGTTGCCTTGACCGCGAAAGGAGATTGAAGTAGTGCTTTCGAAGCATCATGTGATACGCATAAAAATCCATGCAGGAAACTTTTTTATTGGGAACTGGCTGTCTTGTTGTTGGATAATTGACTGGAATATTGAAATGATATCCTGGCTCACCTTTACTGAAAATTAACGGGTACTGCAAAGCATCATAAAATTTATGAGTATCGGCTACGCGTTTCAGCGTATTATCATGTGCCCGTAACACTATGTCTAGTGGAGAGCATGGGTTACCGGTAACCAAAACAGCAACTTCATTGATCATCGGCGCATTATAACGCCTCTCATGTTCGCCACGTGGAGTCCGATCAGCATGAATGACCACTATGTAATTATCTGGAGGCCAGTTTTCTATTGCACTTTTAAAGGTATTTACCAACAAATTGTGGCTGTGTAACATTCCTTGAATTTTCAATACTGTATCTCTTTCGACTCCTTCAATATACTGACAACGACGGATTTCTTCATTTTCTTCATCACCCGTAAAATACATCTGCAAAAATTTATGCTGTTCATTATCTGCTGGAAAAAGTGATCCAATTTGACGATATATCTTGTCCTTGTACAGTAAAAGTTTGTGAAAATCCGGGAATTCTTATCACTTTATCTACTCCAAAGGATGTCATTTGGAATAATATTTTTTTCACTATATTACCGACGGTATTACAGTGTTGGATTGGCACTTTATTTCATTTACTTACTGGAACGCCAGATGGCGTAGAATTTGGTCAAATTTTTTGTCGGACGATCATACCTACCAATATAAATTTTTTTACCCTCCCGATAAAATATTGTTTTTTTTTTTTTTACTAAAAAGTGTCCTATGTCCTTCGCAATACCTTTGAGAATATGTGTACGAAGTTTCATGATGATCGGTTGAGTATTTTCCGCGTGAAAGTGTAACAAACTCATATTCACATTTATAATACAGGATGATTCAAAGAAACGGAAAAATTAAAAAATTAAATAACGTTAATGAAAAATTTTTTTTAGAAAATGAATTTTATTTGCTGTAATTGTACAAATGTTGCCATTTTAGGATACATACATTTTAGTTTATTTTTTAAAGATCACATCTTCCAGGTGACCTCCTCTTCTACGTAAACACTCACGAAGTCTCTTCGTTAAATTGTTCACGGTTTGACGTAAGATATAAACTGGAATTTCCGCAATTGCGGAAATCTCGGATCTTTGCCTTTAGTTCTTCCGTTGTAGCAGGTCTACTGTGGAACATTTTGCTTTTAAGGTGACCCCCCCCCGTTAAGTAATCGCAAGCTGAGAGATCAGGCGATCTGGGAGGCCTTCTAATGTCACCATTTCGTGAAATAACACGTTGTCCAAACAATCGGCGTACAGCTGCCATCGATATTCGTGGAGTATGTGACGTTGCTCCGTCTTGTTGAAACCAGGCTATGTTAAGAATCGGTGGAAATCTCTTTTGTTGTTCCACAACAAAGTTTTCAAGAACGGCTACGTAACGAGCCGACGTCACTGTAATCGCAAGACCGTTGTCATCCTCAAAAAAATAAGGGCCTATAACACCGTAAGATGACATAGCACACCACACGGTCGCTTTCTGGCTGTGCAACGGACGCTGGTGTAGCTGCGTAGGATTTTCTTGCGCCCAGTATCTGAAATTTTGCTCGTTAACAAATCCACTGAGGTGGAAATGCGCTTCGTCAGACATCCGCAGTTCGTGAACAAACTCTTCGTTATCATTTATCTTCTGAATCATTACATTACAGAATTGTGATCGCACAACTGCATCCTTTGTTTTCAGTTTCTGGACGATCTGCAACTTGTACGGATGGAATTGGAAGTCCTTCACTAACATTCTTCGAACACTTGAACTATGCAAGCGTAAAGGTGCTGAGAGACGACGGATTGACCGATGTGGGCTGAATGTGACAGCATCTTGTAAAGCTTGAACATTCTGTGGTGTACGGACGGTTCGCTCACGGCCTGGAGGTTTCTTTTTCATTGCCGAACCAGTTTTCTCAAAATTAGATATCTGTGTTTTAATTGCATGTGCTGATGCAACACGGTCGTGCCGTCCCAGATTAAAATGACGGCGAAATTCTCCACGCGCTCCTTCCACACTGTCATTGTCTTTGTAAAACCCTTTGATAGCAAATGCACGTTTCGCACCACTCCAAGGATCCATGACAACTAAATGGCAGGTTAGGTTTGAGAGGCTGGCGCCACTTATCAAGTGGTACCAATCGCCCACGACTACCAACATAACTTTCAAAATTTCGCGTTTCTTTGAATCACCTGTATTAGTAAGGATATAGCGAAAATGTGCTTTATCACTAGATTTTAAGGAAAATATAGAATAACCGGTGAGAATGGCATTAATATGCAAATGCATATATTCCGGTCTCTAGTAATATATATTATATATATATATTACATTACGTATGATATTTTGCATACACAAATCATTAGACTAAGAAATTTTGTTAATTAAATCTCTACTGTATTTAACGTAAACTGGTAATAGTATAAAAAAATTTTGTTAAATGTTAAAAAAATATTTGGTTCGTCCAGGTTTTGGTTTCATGAAAAGTTTAACTAACATTTATGATCCATTCTAATCTGATAAACATTTTATATTTTCGTTTTTGTAAATAGTTTTTCAGAAAGCGTTTTAAATATGTTATGATAAGACAGATTTGTAAAGACATTAAAGATATCCTAAGAACTTTCATTTATTGATAATTTTTGAAATTGACTAGAAAGAAATATTACGTTGAGTATAGCTCTCTTTCTCTCTCTCTCTCTCTCACTCACTCTCTCTCTCTCTCTCTCTCTCTCTCTCTCTCTCTCTCTCTCTCTCTCTCTCTCTCTCTCTATATATATATATATATATATTACGCTGAAGTGAACATAAATAAAATTTTGTTTTATTAGATTGACTAGGTGTTTAGGGAGTTTTATAATCAATTTTTGTTGGTTTGGTAGATGCTGGCTTTTGTTACAGAAGGAAAGATATTTTGTACTTTGGGATAACTTGTAATTTCAATTGAATTGAGTGCCAAGTATAAACATTTTCATCGTTTTTCTTGCAACAGTGGTTCTATATTATTACCAAAATTAAGATTAATCTTAAAGAAAAATAAAATATGAATTTTATTAAGATAAAATATGGATTTTGTTAATATAGATTTATTATTATTATTTTATTTATACAGAATATTTTTTTTAAATTTAGTGATTAAATTGGAACAAACACATTTTTTTTTGTGTTAAAATATAAAAATATATTATAAAAAATTTAGTAATTTTCAAATTCAAAATTTATCACATCACTATTTTGGGTACACACCAGTTTAAGATATCTTTAAAATGGTGTTTGCACAATGAGTGTTAACTTAAAAATATTTGAGTTACTATCCCTAAGTCACCCCCGAAAAAGGGGTTGAAATTCTATTTCACGTTATAAGGTAAAACAGTTGACCGATACCTTATCCTGAAAGTATTCTATTTGGAATAGTTTTAAAGTTGTTGAGGGGTTTCCATACTTTTGACCCACTCTGTAGGTATATTTTGAAAACCAAAAATATGGTTATAAGGATAAATAAACGTACAGGTGATTTAATAATGAAAGTTTAAGTAACGCTTTTGTACATAAATGTTCTATTCCACGTATTTATTAATATAACAGATATCTAAACTTCCTCCTCCTACATAAACACACGCGCACGGGCACCTACATACACACGTTTAATGCTATAATGAAAATAAATGATTACTCTTAATTGAAATAGAGAAAAACAAACATAGAATCTCACAGTAAAATAGTATCGTACTGTATAACGTATTTACATTCCCGTAGATTTATATATAGAAACAATCCTATTTAAAATAATATTTAAATGGTTTTCGTTGTTGGATTTTTATATAAGTCTGATATGAAAAGCAAATAAATATAATTCAGAAATAAAGTACATTTTCAAGAGGAAAATCTGGGACATGTTCTTTCTTTATCATAAAATATTTATTTAAATTTCCTCTTGGGATTAAATAAATATTTCAACATAAATAAATAAATTAATATTCTGTAATTTAAAAATAAAAATATTGATTTTCATTTATTATAAATTAAACTAAAAATGTTATTTCAATTTCATAATTTTATTGATTTGTTATTTTTATATAGCGCAGAGTGATGAAAAAGTGACGCAACGTTATGGAATAATGTTTCCTTTCACAGTGCAGAAGAGAATATTCATTGTCATCCAGTAGATTAGATTTACCAATTATACCCAGAACCAGAATGCCTTCAATAAAAAGTATGGTGTGGATACACCAAAAAAATCCACCACTAAGCGGCTTTACACAATTTTTTCCTTCTACCTGTCCTTCCAATATTAAAGCGACTATTCCAGGATGTCTTAGTATGTGGCCTATAAGTCTGTCTCTTCTTTTAACTAACGTTTGGTTCCTGTACATGTTAGCAATTGTTCTTCTATCTCTGCATTTGAACCCTAATTTTTTTAGAATGCTGAACATTTCATTCCAGTCTACGTTATCGAATGCCTTTTGTAGGTGTATAAAAGCCAAGTATGTTGGTTTGTTTATCTTTAATCTTCCTTCTATTATTAATCTGAGGCCTAAAATTTCTTCCCTTGTTCTTGAACGACATGTCACTGCAATTCCTCAAAAAACGTTGCAACATTTTTTTAAGCGCATGCAAAATCGTATACGCCTCTAATGGGGAACCCCAGAGTGATCCCCCACCGAAACTACGGTCTTACTTTACTCCCCCGTTGTGAAGTTCCAAAGGAAGTCCCCGTCCAATTATCGATAGTGGAACACCTGAGCTTCCCATCACTTCTGGACGAGGCTGTCCCAACCATAGGTCGTCTCCAAAATCAAAGGCGGTCGGGTTTAATTTTTTGCTGCTCATCCTACAGGTGCAGCCCCTAAGTGAATGCCTTTGAAGTTTACATAAGGAACATTTAGACTCAGTTTGACAGTCTATATTTTTTAACTGGAATGAGAGAAAAATAGGTTTTCAAATAATTATTTTTCAAGTGTAATAAAAAGGGGCTATGGGTCTTATAAAACTATTTACACAATAAAAATTTCAATTTTATATAATGATTGAACATAACCGTTTACCTTATTACATCTCTGGATCATTAGTCCAAGATTTTTTTAAAGATTTTGACTACTGCACGATGAAATCCCCAAATATTTATTCTTTTCATTTTATACATTGTTATAAAAAAATTTCATTTTAAATACTATGTAATCACAATATAAAAGATACCTAAATTTTGGCCTCAAAACCTTTTAGTGAGTGGGACACAAATTGGCCTCTCAGAAAAATCTAAATTCAACGTTCACAAAAAACATAAGTGGAAGTCTTATAATTACAATATACTGTTTTTTTATGTAGTATGAAATAAAGAAAATACTAGCGTACATTTGGAAAATTGCTGTGCAGTAAATAAGCAAAAAATATTGTTTTTTTGTTTTTTTTTGTCTTCAGTCATTTGACTGGTTTGATGCAGCTCTTCAAGATTCCCTATCTAGTGCTAGTCGTTTAATTTCAGTATACCCTCTACATCCTACATCCCTAAAAATTTGTTTTACATATTCCAAACGTGGCCTGCCTACACAATTTTTCCCCTCTACCTGTCCTTCCAATATTAAAGCGACTATTCCAGGATGCCTTATTATGTGGCCTATAAGTCTGTCTCTTCTTTTAACTATATTTTTCCAAATGCTTCTTTCTTCATCTATTTGCCGCAATACCTCTTCATTTGTCACTTTATCCACCCATCTGATTTTTAACATTCTTCTATAGCACCACATTTCAAAAGCTTCTAATCTTTTCTTCTCAGATACACCGATCGTCCAAGTTTCACTTCCATATAAAGCGACACTCCAAACATATACTTTCAAAAATCTTTTCCTGACATTTAAATTCATTTTTGATGTAAACAAATTATATTTCTTACTGAAGGCTCGTTAACTTGTGCTATTCGGCATTTTATATCACTCTTGCTTCGTCCATCTTTAGTAATTCTACTTCCCAAATAAAAAAATTCTTCTACCTCCATAATCCTTTCTCCTCCTATTTTTACATTCAGTGGTCCATCTTTGTTATTTCTACTACATTTCATTACTGAAAAAATATGGAAAAAGAAAAATAGAGAGAAAGGAAAATAGTGAGAAAGAGGGGAAAAGGGAAGAAGAGAAAAGAACAAGGATACATTTTTTGAATTTGATAAATTTTTTTATTATTTTATTTTTCCGGTTTTATAAAACAAAAAAAATTGTAACCTTTATGTGGTTATTTTATATTTGTTCTTAATGAAGAATCATGATTTTGGATAAGTAATTCCATTATTATAAAATTGATTTATGATTAAAATGTAAATCATAGCATGTATAAAAATGTATAAATTTTACGATATTGAAAAAAAAAAACTAATATTGTAAAACAAACAGTAAACGTTAAACTAAAAATAACTTTATGCTATATTAGTATGTTTCTAGTGAAAGAGTTAAAACTATATTTTTATAGAAGTTGAAGTATGGTAAAGAACACAATTTAAACTTGTTTTTTAAAAGTTACAACTAGGTTACACGGAGGGTTAAAAGACAACAATATTTTATCATTATTCTGACTATGTCAAGATATTTTTTTTCTTATAATTTATAACCATTAGCCAGAACCATTATTTTATAATCTTCATGTTATTTTATAGTTTTTTATTAATAAATTTATTCAGATAATACCATTATTAGATGAAAGATAAAGCATAACAAAAGAGAACTTATATATAAAAGGGTAATTTTTTCTGTAATAATATTATAATTCGTTTAATATAAAAGGGTTTTTCACATATTAAATTTTTGCAGAAGAAAAATTTAATTTTATTTATTAATATATCAGCGATTAAATAAAATATTTTACTGTACGATGATTTTCATTAACAGGCGAGATACAAAATATTGGTTTATTCAAAAAGTTTGGTTTTGAATAACAAATATTGGTTTATTTCAGTGGTCCATCTTTGTTATTTCATTACTACATTTCATTACTTTTGTTTTGTTCTTGTTTATTTTCATGCGATAGTTCTTGCGTAGGACTTCATCTATGCCGTTCATTGTTACTTCTAAATCCTTTTTACTGTCGGCAAGAATTACTATATTATCAGCAAATCGTAGCATCTTTATCTTTTCGCCTTGTATTGTTACTCCGAATCTAAATTGTTCTTTAACATCATTAACTGCTAGTTCCATATAAAGATTAAAAAGTAACGGAGATAGGGAACATCCTTGTCGGACTCCCTTTCTTATTACGGCTTCTTTCTTACGTTCTTCAATTGTTACTGTTGCTGTTTGTTTCCTGTACATGTTAGCAATTGTTCTTCTATCTCTGTATTTGAACCCTAATTTTTTTAAAATGCTGAACTTTTTATTCCAGTCTACGTTATCGAATGCCTTTTCTAGGTCTATAAACGCCAAGTATGTTGGTTTGTCTTTCTTTAATATTCCTTCTACTACTAATCTGAGGCCTAAAATTTCTTCCCTTGTCCCTATACTTTTCCTGAAACCAAATTGGTCTTCTCCTAACACTTTTTCCACTCTCCTCTCAATTCTTCTGTATAGAATTCTAGTTAAGATTTTTGATGCATGACTAGTTAAACTAATTGTTCTGTATTCTTCACATTTATCTGCCCCTGCTTTCTTTGGTATCATTACTATAAAACTTTTTTTGAAGTCTGACGGAAATTCCCCTTTTTCATAAATATTACAGTTAGGATTTAATTCAGGAAAATATTTCAATGAATAGAAATGAATATTAGTGGAAAATTTTATTGGAAGTACAAAAGAAGTTTCCTTACTTCATCTTACCAGTACATATTTTGGAAATATGCTGGTATTGATTTACTTGAACGAATTTTAATAAAAAATTTCATGGTAAAATAAAAAAATAAAAAACATATTAAAAAAACATTGAGATTATTTTCGTTTTAATTTTTTTTTAATGCTGTTATTTTTTATCCCGAAGGGATAAAAAAAAATATATCCTTAGGAAAATAGCGATTTCTTCTTCGTTCTCCCAATGTCCGCCATTTTGTTATTTCTATATAAAAATTTATATCTCAAAATCAGATAGATGAATAACATTAATATTTGGTAAGCGTCTTTTTAATAAAGTTTTAAAATTAGGAAAAAAATATCAGGAATTAAATACCTTTGCAAATTACAAAATGACGGCCACGTTTATTTTTCAATCCGTTATATCTCCGTAAATATTAGTTTTATCAAAATTTATGTTATTTAATAAAATATTAAGAGTTTTATTTTGAACAAAATTACATTTTATTTTCTAAAATCGGTTTACAAATAGCTTAGTTAGGTCAGAAAATTTATGATGTAATTTTGTGTCTGTTTTCATCTCCACCACTTTACGTTCAATTCGATTAATTGTTTTCATTTATTGTTAATTCTAGTATTGTAAATTAGTATCAAATTAAGTAATAATATTCTCACAATAAGATTTAATATTAAATAATAATAATAAAACAATTGATATTAATTTTTCACTATTTTATAATTTTACACAACGAAATTTTTGAAGCACCTATATATAGACTACTGTTTTCCTGTCACAGCTTTACCCGGAAAATTTTTTTTTAACAACAAACTTATTTATTTTCCATATGAGTGGTAGCATCCCTCGACGTATTTTCGCTTGTTGTACGATTTCTTGCATTTCCCGTCGCGATAGTTGGTGGTGGATAATGTTCCGGCTGTATATTGTGCATCCGGTTTGATTACCTTGTTATAGAGTTGTATTCTTGCATTCCAAGATAGAGATTTTTTGTTTTAGGTGTTTTTGGTTAATTGAAAGGCTATTCCGAGAGTGTTTCTTCTGGTTTCCATTGAATTTTTCTTGACGGCATTCCAACTGATCCATTCTTCAAAATATTTAAATTATTTGAATATTTCTATGTTTTGTTTTCAAATTTTAGGATGCCTTGACGGATTTCTGATATTTTTCATTATTTTTATTTTTTCGAAGGAGATTATGAGACCCATTTTCATTGCTTTTGTTCAAGTCTGTTCTTTGGCTTCATCCCATGTCTCAGCGAGTTGGTTCACGTAGTTTCCGAAGACTAAACGGTTGATTTGTTACCTTAGTTTTTGTTCCTAGTCGGAAGCCAGTATTGATCTTTTAGTTCCGTTCTCTAATTGTTTCTACTAGGGGACAGTCGAATAGTAGTGAGGAGGTCTGTCTCCCTGTCGTACGCCAACTTTAATCTCGAAAAGGTAGGATAGAAATGAAACATTATTTTTTTATTTCTTTATTTTAAATATTGAGTATTTTTTGTACTTAATCATTATTCATAATATCATATAATGTCAAAAGTATCTTAAAAAAAAAAAATGAAATAAGAGTATAAAAAGGAGTATAAATCCCCGTAATTTTTTTTTACCGGTTAGTAGACCCACAGGCCGCATGGAAGAGAGTCAAGGGGGGTTTATTATTGTTATTATTATTATTATTATTATTATTATTATTATTATTATTATTATTATTATTATTATTATTACTACTATTCAAACCCTTCATTAGAGTTTAAATCCTTTGAAAATGATATAACGAATAGATATAGAGCAAAAGGAATTTCTGTTTGAAATTCAAATATTTAAAATTCCAATATCATAAGAAAGTGTAAATGAGGCTATTTAATAGGAATGGTAGCAAAATTGAGTATAATTTATATTTCCTTTGATCATTCTTTTTAAAAGTCTAATATCGGCAAGGATTTTTTTATTATTTTAGTTTTAAAATAAAATTTATTCAAAAGAATTCATATTATTAATTTACGATTTATTATTTTTATTTAACGGTAACAAAAAAAGCTGGCAAAGTACAAATGACTTTCCCGGCTGCACTGGTGAAATCATAAAGAACATCATTGCAAAAATTATGGTAAAAAAATTATTAAAATATAATGAAAAAGTAAAAAGATACATCCAAAATTTTAAATATTCATATTGCTATTTTAGGATGGGGTTGAAATTTTTTACCAAATTTTATTGTAATGGGTATTATGATTTGACTTCCGGAAAATTTCGAAATGACTTCGTGTTTCACATTCCCCAGATCCCAAAACCACAATCAGCTCAACAGATTATATATTTCTTGTGGACCCAATAACTGCCGTAATTTTGCGTCAATCACTATAAAATTGTTCCTTAAAAATAACTCGTTCCAAAATCTCGTCGAGCTTGTTGACAAAAACGAGGGGTTGAAAAAATGGGGTTTTTGAAGACAAAAAAACATCATACCTCCCTTAATAGTAACAGTATCGAATCCGTTAAAAGTGGTCGTTAGTCCTCTATACATAACCTTGTCTGAAGCAATTTTTGATATGACCAACCCTTACGACAAGGGATGACCAAGATTTTGCTGGAATTGTAAGAAAATGAGCTTTTCGTATGCTAAACATATCAAAATTTTTTCACATGCAACCATTGTCATATTGAGTAAATTTGAAGTTATTGTTAATTTTAAGGTTGAATATTTTTTTTTATTCCCTACTTAGCACCCTTGAAATCTACCTCCGCCTTCCGGTGTGCTGAAAGCGTTTTTTTTTTTGGTAAATTTACAAGACATTTGTGAGTAATAAAATATCAATAATTTCAGGTTTGGGTAATACGCAATGGGGGTATGATACATTGAGTTTTTCAATCTTTAAAAAAAAAAAAATCAAAAAACGATTTTTCATTATAGGAATTGACGAAGGAAACATTTTTATAGTCATTTTAAAGGGCCGTTTATGTAGAAAATATTCATTCATGTGAAAAGATATTTTTTCGTGGGGATGAATATTAAAAAAGAAAAATAATTGAAATGTCTTGTTCTGATAAAGAGCTTTAATTTTTGTAAGATATTTATAAAATCCTCTAGTGCAATTATTAAATATTTTTTTTTTTTTTTACAAAATACCCAACCCTTTTTTACAATATTTATGAAAATTTAATATAGCAAATCACCCCCTTAGGATAGTATTTTCATACCAATTTCGAAGAAAATTAGTTTTCGGAAACTGAAGTTATTAAGTTTCAAAATGGACAACATATATACCTACATTAAAACACACACATATGAAATATCTGTTATTTTGGATTTACAGATTACATTAAAAAAAAAATTATTTTTGCAATTCTAATATAAAAATATAGGATTCTTTTTTCTGTGAAGTTGTTTCTCTAAAATCTCTGCTTGAGACACAATTTT
The DNA here is from genome assembly GCF_047948215.1 of Lycorma delicatula. Classification (NCBI taxonomy): domain Eukaryota; kingdom Metazoa; phylum Arthropoda; class Insecta; order Hemiptera; family Fulgoridae; genus Lycorma; species Lycorma delicatula. The sequence continues at coordinate 35,307,703 of NC_134467.1, read as the reverse complement.
TTGAAATTGGGTAATATATTTGTGTGTTTGTATGTGTGTGTGCGCGCGCGCGGACTTGATGATATCGTCTCATGTGCTTGAAAGCTTGAAACTTGTACGTGGGATACAGAAATGGAATTTTGTAGCGTATGAAAAATGCCATGACTGACCGGGACTCGAACCCAGGACTTACGGATGAAAGCCTAAACCACTACCAGTCGTGCCACGGAGGCTGGCGAGTACTTTCTCTTTACTAATCTAAAGAATTACTTTCACTTTAGAAATCTATAGTTTCTATATTAGCCAGACAATTAAAAATTAGGGATCTAAAATTGAAAGTAATAGTAAAACAACTTTGTCTTAGAGAAAAATAAAAACTGAAAAGATGTTAAACTAATAAAAGAATTTATGCCTATGTATGTATGTGTGTGTGTGTGTGTGTGTGTGTGTGTGTGTGTGTGTGTGTGTGTGTATATATATATATATATATATATATATATCGAGATATGGTACGTCTGTCTTCTGCACCTAAAAAGCAACTTATCCTGACTGATTCATCAATGCCCAGTAACACTTACTGAGGATGAATTGATTAAACTTGTACACATTTTCTTCTTACATGTAACTGCACTAAGGAAGGTTTTTCTGAAATTCCGAATTTAAACGGTTGAAATAGAGTAACAATAAAATTTAGTATTTTTTTGAGTTTTTCGTTGGCAAATGAAGATATGAAGTTTATTTTTGGTGTGTTATTAATATTCATGTCGATACCAAGTCTAAAATGTAGGAAATTCCTAGATTATACGGTTAAAATTTATAATTTATTTTTTTTTGTAACCTGCCTTTTTTTTAAATTCTCGATAAGAAATGAAGATATTATCTTCATTTTTGATGTTTGTAATCTTACCGTGAATATTTAAAAAGAAATTCTAGACTTTTTTTTGAAATTAGATCTTGAAAGGAGTAAAGAAATATAAAAAATTTTTAATAATGATGTAAGTTGTTCTCCGTTTCCGAATATACTAAACGAGGTATTCACAAGAATGGGGCTCGAAAATACTCAAGTAAATATCTAATACCCATTTTTTGATTTTTTAATTTTATATTTTTAAGAGGTGTGGCGTTGTACGGTACGCCGGCTCAACAAAAACAACCACTGCCTTTGTTACTGTACGTGTGATGCAATTGGCTGCATCTACTTCCGATTACTTGAATAAAAAATATTTAAAAAAATTGACCACAACGCGAAACGCAAGTATTCATATAAAACTGGCGAAACTGCGACGAGGATAACAATATATATATATTCTCGTATATTCGAGAATATATATATTTATTCTGTATATATCTAAATAAGTAAAAACGTAAATGTTCGTATGTTAAAAATATTAAATCTACGAAAGTTCTTCACCGATTGCTTTAAAATTTTGACAAAATTGTATTCAAGTACGCGCATGTATTTATATGCCTACGATTTATATATTTAACATGTCACACCTGTGCAGGTAAAAACACGCTTTTTTTAAAAAAAACTAGCGCTATCTGTTGGATGTAAAAGCAACACACGCTATACTAAATATTTTACGATTTCATTTCAGTGTTTCCGAAATGTTGTGTCTGCTGTAGACTATAAAACTACTGTACCGTTTTACTCGCGAGGAAAAAGGAAGAAAGGGAACATCAGAAAAAGGAAAGAGGGAAAGATCGGAAAAGGTAAAAGAGAAGAAGGGGGAATTGGGAAAAATAAAGGAGTAAACGGGGAAAAGAAAAACGGGAAAATGATGTGAAAAGGGGAAATAAGAAAAAATAACAGTGGAAAGGGTGGAGATAGAAAGGGGAAAGAAAAACAAGGGGTAGAGAAATGGTGGAAAGAAAAATAAAGGGCGAAATGGGAAAACGGGGTAAAAGGAAAAGGTTAAATTTTGTGAAGTTCCGTAATGTTCATTTTGTTAATATTTTATCAAACTTTCAATTGTATTCATTTAATCTATACGTATACTCAAACCTAGCAATATCAAAGCATTGCCGCGTCTGCTAATATATATATATATATATATATATATATATATATATATATATATATATATATACAGGGTCATTCACGGGAACCGGATGTTTTTGAAGTGGGTTGTACTCGAGCTTTCGTGGTGGGAGGGGCACGTGGCTGGTGACTGACGTTTCCTTTGTTCATAGCATTTACATTTTAGTAGTTGAGATGGAGCCGTGGACGCTAGACCAACACCTGTACGCGTATGACAGTTTTGTGCGAAATGACGAATCCGTAACTGCTGTTCAGCGAGATTTACGCCGTCAGTTTAATATCCATCGTAATGCAAGTGTTCCTTCTCGTAACACAATATTGCGACGGGTAAACAACCTTCGAACAAGCGGTTCAATATTGAAGAAAAAACCACCGGGTCCCCGACGAACTGCTAGCAATCCGGAGATCATCGAACGAGTAAGGGAAGCCATTGTCAGAAGCCCACGCCGCTCTATTCAGAGGCATTCAGCAGCGCTTCAAATGAGCACAAGTACGGTAAGACGAATTCTGCATACAGACCTGCATCTCCATCCTTACAAGATAGCCGTCGTGCAGCAGTTAAACGAGCAAGATTTCACGCAGCGATTACAATTTTGTCGACAAATGCTTATCATTTTTGAAGAAAATGAAATTTTGTTATTGTTAATGAGTGACGAAGCCCATTTTCATCTGAATGGCTTCATCAACAAACAGAATTGCCGATATTGGGCAGAAAGATTCCCGCATCAGCTTCACGAGAGACCACTTCATAGCCCAAAGGTGATTGTCTGGTGTGCAATAGGAAAGGTCGGTGTTATTAGACCATATTTTTTGAAGAAAATGACGCTGCCGTAACTGTAACAGCTGGTCGTTACGTTGCGATGTTGAATACGTTTTTCATCCCTGAGTTCCGAAACCGGGGAATCGATTTTCAAAATGTGTTATTCCAGCAGGATGGAGCTACAGCGCACACAGCGAGGGCAACGATGGCTGTTCTCTGTAACTTTTTTCCGGGACGGATCGTTTCCAGATTCAGTGACATTCCTTGGCCCCCTCGGTCCCCCGACTTGAGTAATTGTGATTTTTTCTGTGGGGATTTCTGAAATCGCGTGTGTACGGCAATAAACCGCGTACATTGGAGGACCTAAAGATCGCAGTTCGTCATCACGTCACCCAGATTGATTTAGACATGCTGCAAAGAATTGAGGCCGGTTACCGTGAAAGGCTACAACAATGTATTGCCCATTATGGACATCACTTGCTGGACATAATTTTTCGTTCATGCGTAAGTAACAAATGCTTTGATTTACCAAGTGTTTCAGTACCAATAAAACTTTTTTAAAGTAAATATTCAATTTTTTATGATTATTTTAAAAACATCCGGTTCCCGTGAATGACTCTGTATATATATATTTATATATATAGTAAGTATCATTTATAGTGACATCGGCTCTAGTGACCCAAAACTTGACACTTGGTTGGTTTGGTACGCTGTAAATACATAAATACAGTAAGTATATTGCTTAAAATTACATCGGTTGTAGTGACATTTCGGTTATTATGACTACTGCAATACAAAATTTTATCGCTTATAATGACGCACGGAAGTGACTCATCAGTAACGTAGAATATCTACATTGTAGTTACAGAAATATTTGACGGTTCCTTTTTTCTTACATATATACTATAATTCTTCTATTTTTTTTTTGCTTTTTCTTGTACCACTTTATTGTAAACTAAAGAAGTCACATTCAGTTGTTACTAATCTTTTGATGTGAACGTATATCGTGCGAGTACAGTATTTTATTTTATGTATCCTGTGTAATTCATTCAACAGTGATTTAATTATGACTTTGCAAAAAGATATTCACGATAGAGGAATTTGTATTTATTATTGCGTAGTTATTTTTTATAATTTTTTTGTGGAAATAAATTATTATTTTTAATGTTTATTATTATTATTACTGTATTACAATACCCGTGTAGATGGCATATAAAGATGTTCCACTAAACTACATCAGTTATTGTGACTATCAGTTACAATGAACAAAAAATTGTCGGTCCCTTGGAGATCACAATAAAAGATATTTACTATATATATATATGTTGTTAATAAAATACGGGTTAAACGAAATTATGGAGGGTTTTTGTGCTTAAATTGCTGGCAGCGAATTCTAATGAATCTTATACAAACATACGAGGCACTTCTTCACTGGAGCTTGACAGTAAGGTAATGACTGCCCCTTGGCACATACACTATTTACTATAGAGAGTGGGGTTTTCTTTCTCATTCTTTCTTGACATAGTGTATTTGTTACGCTATGATAAACACGTTAAAAATAGCTTCATATTTTAAAGAAAAAGATACACACATTTGTTATGCCTAAAAAGAATAAACTGTTTATTTTTTTATTTATAATTTTTTTGTATAACATATTTTTTTACATTAATTTTCTTTTATTCGTGATAGATTTATTCTTTTTTAATAAATTTATTCTTTAACTTTTTCTTTCGAAAATATTTATTTACCCTTTCTTCATTGTAACTTTCAAAAATAAAAGTTTCTTAAAACAGACTTTCTTTTCTAACTTTATAAATATCTCTAATCAAGATTTCTTTCTGAAATTTGTTATATTTCTTTTACAGTTTATTACACAATTCTTTTTTTTTTCTTTAAAAGTTTCTACTTTTATTTAATTTATAATTTACAATTTAATTTTAATTATGCCGTATTATAAAAATAAATATATTTTTTACGGATCCTACATAGCATTAATTTCTATAATACAATTTAAATGTTTTTTGCACCCACTTAATTTCACAAAAAAAATATTTTTCAACATTTATCAAATGAAATCTAACATTTTAAATTGAATCTTCAGTTATATTCGACAAAAAAAAAGATTAATAGTGTATAATATCAAGTAGGAATTTTACTGTCGCCTACTTAACTGTTTTTATATATATCCTATTTTTATAAATAATCTAGTTGACCCGGTAATGCTTCGCTATTGGTAGATTTGAGTATATATATAAATATATAAATTAAATACAGTTGAAAATTTGATAAAATATTAACAAAATGAACATATTAGGGAACTTAACAAAATTTAACCTTTCTCTTTTACCATTTCTCCCTTTTCCCCGTCACCATTTTTTCCCGTTTTCATCCTTACCATACCCCATTTAACTTGTCACTTTCCTCATTTCCTTTCCCTATTTATCTTGACTTATTTCACTTTCCCACTTCCTCTTTCCTCTTTTATTTTTTTCCTTTCCCCTTTCGATTTCCTTTTCCCGTTTACCCCATCTTCCCATTTTACCTTCTTCCCTTTTTCGATTTTTCCCTTTCTCCCTTTTCCCCACGCGTAAATCGGCCCAGTAGTTTTTTAATTTATACCGGACACACATATCGGAAACATTGAAATGGTATCGTACAATATTACGTATAGCGTGCGTTGCTTTTACGTCCAACAAATAGCGCTGTTTTTTTTAAAAAAAAAAACATGGTTTTACCTGTCACACGTGTGCTATCTTAAGTACATAAAAACACGCATGTACTGGAATGCAACGTTTTGTCAAAATTTCAAAGCAATCGATGAAGAACATTCGGAGATTTAAGATTTTGAACAAACGAACATTTACATTTTTATTTATATAGATTTGATTTGACCAATGGTTTTGTTATAGTTGATTATCGGTAAAAAATCCTGTTGTTACCGCAAAACTACCACTATTTTGAAACGGTGAAGCATTTAGTAACGAAAATATTCCTAGGTATAAAAATTACCTTCATGAAAAATTTCAGGATATTATGTTATCTACAAGATCTATCGTTAAAAGTATTATAATCCAAAATGTGTTTAATGAAACCTTTTCTTCAATGGACTGGCTCTTTCTTTTATGGGCTTGATTACCAGATTTATTTATATGTGAAATTTGGTTGATGAAATCTAAAAATTCGTTTACAGGGACAAAGAAATATTTATGGAATTAATATTTGTTTTGTAGTACTTAAATTACAGGAATGATAGGGTAGAGTGCTTTAATGCAAAATATTTTGCATTCATACAAATCGGATTAAGTGTGTGTGTGTGTGTGTGTGTGTGTGTATATATATATATATGTGTGTGTTTAATGTGCATTCCCGCTCGTGCACGTACCTCTGTTTGTGAGCATTAGCGCGTGTTATTTAATAAAGTTATTTATTTTCATTTATCATATACTATACCGTACCTGTCAATCTTCTCTTAGAAATATTACTGTAAGAGAAAATCCTTTCGTAGATTCATGTCTTCTTAAAATTTCAAAATTATCCTGTCAAAAAGTGATGTTATTAAATAATATAACATGTTGATTTTTTCCTCATCCTCTTATCATTAGACTACTTTATTAAACACATTTTTATAAATCTCTTTTTTGTTTTTATTAACCAATTAATTTTTTAAAATATAAAATATGAATAAAAGTTATCGGATTTATTTTTTTAAAAATCGTATTACTATATAAAAAAACGTTTTTTTTTTTGGTTTCGATAACCGGGCAAACTACTGAACTAATCTTTACAAATCTTTAACTGCAGTTTTCTTAAAACCTGTAAAGTGTAATGATAATAGGAAATCGAGCAAAATAAATTTTATATTTTGGTAGAGGAGAAAAAGTAAGTAATCTGATGACACTAATTGTAACTTGCAACAAACTGGATAGTTTTCTAAATAGAATGGGGTATCAAAGAATCGTGCTAGAACCAAGCAACCGAATGCTTGAAAATTTTTAGGATACATTTATTTTACTTCAGGGATAGAGGCCTTATCTTTGATAAGGCCCTAGATTGAGTCCCTATACCCATTTGGTAGGTTATGAGGGGGTATCAGAGCTTCTATATCAAGAACGAGGAAAACGTTGGAGGAAAGAGAACCTTTCAGGCTTTAATTTCAGGCTTTAATTGCTATAAATCAGTATTATTCTTATAAGCATCAGGAAAACGAACTCGTTCTTTCCGACTAGTTAGAAGGGATTATTTCGCTCGTCCTAACCGGTTATTTTTTATTAAAATTTCCTAAATAGAAACAAAAATTTTATACTTTCTTGTACGAAATAAAGGAAGTATTATGATCCCAAAAAATTTCGGTTTTCATATTTCAACGAAAATATCCATTTTAACAATCCCTGAATTCATTTTAACTAATTTCGACGTGACGTCTGTACGTACGTGTATAACTCAAAAACGATTAGCCGTAGGATGTTGAAATTTTGAATTTAGGACTGTTGTAATATCTAGTTATGCATCTTCCTTTTTGATTGCAATCGACTGAACCAAAATTGCAGTAATAAGCCTTCACTAAAAGATTTTTAACGATACATTATAAATGGTATTCATTTTCATTGGTTCCAGAGTTATAGGCAAATAGAATTTTAATTAATGAAATATTTGGATCTTGCAAGGGGAAGGCACATCGGTTCGAATCCGACTTCATCTCCTTTTTTTAACTTTTTATAATTTTACTATTTTTAACAATTTAAATATGTTGATTTATTAATAATTTTTAACCTCTGATTGTAAAAAAAAAATTACAATAAATTATAATTCAATAATAACAATAAAAAAAAATATCCGTATTATTAATGGAATAACTTTTAGTTCAATCGATTGCAATAAAAAAGGAAGGTGCACACTTCCTTTTTGATTGCAATTGACTGAAATAAAAGTGTCCAAAAAAGCCTAAAATGGAAAACAAATTTGATTATGGAATCTTTTTTAACTCCAGTAATAAGCCCCCATTGCGAGCTTTTCAATAATATATCGTGACTGGTACTTACTTTCATTGGTTCCAGAGTTACAACCAAATGAAATTTTATTTAATAAAATATTTGGATCTTACAAGGGAAAGACACATTGGTGGTTCGAATCAGACTTTATCTTACGTTTTACCCTTTTTTTAATTAATAATATTAATTCATTATTAACCTCTGACTGAAAACAAATTTTACGATAAATAATAATTCTATGATAAAAAAAATAATAAATAAATAAATGAAATAAAGTTTTTTGTACTTTTCATTTTGAAAGAATTGTTTATGCAATTTAATAGGCGTACAAGGTAGTCATGTGGTGACCAGATCAGATTTTTTTTTAATAATATACCCCTTTAAATTAAGGAGAAAAAATTATTTTCCTTTGGTACCAAATTTTTTCTAGATAAATTCATTAAAATGATAAAAACATTGTCTAATTATTAAGTTTTTTTGGTACTTACGTATTAACGCCACCGCAGCTACAGCTTTATTTAAAAACAAAGTAGTCAATCGGATTTCAGTGGAAAATGAATAGTCCCTTTATTAATTTTAATAAATGGTTATTTATATTTATTTATTTTATAAATATAATTTAACCAAACTTAACCTACGCTCGCTAACCTTGACTAATTAACACTGTAATTTTTTGAGTATTTATTTAATAAATTCAGTAATTATTGCAATTATTTATTATTTAAATAATAAAAACACTCCTGTTAATTAGACAAGGTTAGCGAGCGAAGCGAGCATAGGTTAAGTTTAGCTAAATTATATTTATAAAATAAATAAATATAAATTAATCATTTATTAAAATTAATAAAGGGACTATTCATTTTCCACTGAAATCCGATTGACTACTTTGTTTTTAAATAAAGCTGTAGCTGCGGTGGCGTTAATACGTAAGTACCGTTTTTTTTTGTAGTTTTGAACTTTTTTTTACAACTTTTAATTGGCATACAATTTTTTCGTTGTTTTATCACAAATTTAATTATATAATTTGGAAGTATTCTTATTTTTATAATCTTATACTAAAAGTTAATTAGAATCTATGTAAAATCCTTTTCTATAAAGTTTAGTACATTATAAATAATTATATAAAAATTGACTTTTAAATTTATTCATGAGTGAGTATATGAGTGAATTTATTTGTAAGAGAATTAGTGATAAGTAGAAAGTATTAACTATTACTAAAGGTTCTTCATGCATAAAGGTTCTTCATGATGTATTATGACGTAATCTCAATGAAAATTGGATCGCATCCTCTCGTGGTGATTGAATTGAGGAAAGTGAAGGGGCTCCTTACGTAAAGCATTTATTGTACGAATATTCTCGTTCTCAATTCAACCCTACTCACCTTTAATATTTGTAATCCAATCTTTTCTTCCGAAGTGGTGTTATATCTGGGAATTTTTTTTTATGTTATAAGCTCAAAATTTATAAATATATATATATATATATATATATATAAAATGTAAAAAAAACCTTGTTTGTTTGTTTGCTTCAGCATCACTCAAAAACCAACTGACTCATTCGTTTAATAGTCAGGATACATTTATGTTATTCCTGGGAAGGTTTTAAGGGATAGTTCGAGAGATCGAAATGCTAGCCCGTTTTGGCGTAAAGTTATGAATTAAAGAAAATAGAATAAGGCTTTTACTCCATTATTATAATTCTATCTACATGGTATCCCATATAAAACACAACCCAACCTTTTATTGGTAGGTATTGAAATAATAAAAAGGCATGTGTAAACGTAAATGTAATTTACATTTATTATTACCATCCATTACCTTACATTTAGAGTAAATGTTGGCCGCCATCTTCTTGAATACAAGCTTCAATTCTTTTTACAGCGATTCTTGCAACTTTTTTTAAAGTTTGTGGCTGGATATTTAATACAGCTTGTTCAATATTGACTTTCAATTGTTCAAGTGTTCCTGGTTTGTTGCTGTAGGCCTTTTCTTTGAGGTAATCCCGTAGAAAAGAATCCGCCGCAGTCAAATCTGGAGATCTTGGTGGCCACAAGCCTCGACCGATAACACGATTACCAAAGAATTCCTCGACGAAATCAGAAGTTGAATCTGCATAGTGCGATGTCGCACCGTCATGTTGTAGCCAGCAGTGTCTGTCTTCCTCTTCCAACAGTGCAATGAACTGAAATAAAATATCCTGATATCGTTCTGCATTAATGGTGTACTCGAAAAATATAGGACCGGATTATTTTCTTCCGCGATATCGCGCACCGCACGCCCAACTAACAATTACACGCGGGTGTAATTTTCAGCACTCCAAATTCTACTGTTTTGGCTGTTTACGTAGCCATCCAGATGAAACCAGCTTTATCTGTGAAAAATTACGAATCCATAACATTAATTCTCTCACGCAGAAATCGACGAAACCATTGACAATATTGTAGCTGTTTTTCTTTGTCGGGCTCAATAAGTTGATGAACCGTTCGAATGCGATAAGGTCGTAATTGTACTTGTTTGGTCGCCCGATGAACAGTTGATTTAGACAAATTAATTTCAGGAGACAAACTTCTGATCGATTTATTTGGCGAGGCGAGTAATCGGTCTTTGATTTCAGCGACTGTATCAGCGATCTTTTGTGTTCCTTGTTATTAACAGAACCAGTCTCTCTAAATGTTGCGACTGACCTTAATACTGATGTTTTGTTAGGAGCTGGTTTATCTGGGTACACTGCAACCGCTGATTTTGTACTGAAGTACCACTCAACAATGAAAACACGTTATCTAGCAAAAACATCTTCTTGTCTCTAGCAATACACTGAACATTATGATTGCATTTTTGTTATTATGGGTAGTGTTCCACTGCGTCGCCACGATGTTCAGATGTTGGACGAGTCCATTTCAGTAACGAGTAGGGGAGTAGGCTTGACTTTTGAAATTTCATGGATGATTGATTGATGGGTTGCGTTTTATATGGGATGCCCTGTATTATTATATTCTATCTAATGATAGAATTACATTCATCATATTTCATCAGAAATATGATGCAGGAAAATAATACATTTCTTTTTAATGAATATCTGTACTATTTAATAATCACAGTACTTACAACCATGAGAATACGAACGCGTCAGGGTTTCAGCCCTGGTCTGAGCTCGGCCCGGTCAGTCAGTTTATAATAATTGTATTTACTGATCCTTTTTTTTTTAATTTTGAGACATAATTTATTTAAGATTCTAATGTAAATTTAATGAAAAATGTAATATTTATTTAGGAATTGTATCAGGACAATCCAAATTTTGAAAACCCGCTTAGCAATTTTTATTCCAAGAGCTGTTTATAGTATTTTTTTGCTATCGTTCATTTGCTGCTTTTTTTTACTATATTAATTTACTTTTTAATAATCCTGCCTACTTCGATGATGGAGTGGTACTATCTTGGTTATTTATCTGAAAGATTGTAGGTTCGAATTCCAATCGGGAATTGAATTTTTATAGACAATTTTAAATTTCAATCATAATTTCTTTGGTATTAATTCTACAATTTGTTTTTCTTTACAATTTTATCTTTTATATTTCTATTTATGTTTTTAAATTTAATTTATTGTTTTCTATTTAATAACATTTAATTAATGGAAATATAATAATATATATAATACTACTACTAATAATAAAAGGCATTTGTATGTGTGTTTGTGTATGCGTCCCCCTTAGCTGAGAACATGCTTACATGATCGAACATACTGCCCGTCAAAAATCATAATAAATAACAACAGTAATAATAATTATAAAATAAATTAATAGATTTTATTATCGTGATTCATTCCCTATCATAGCAGATCTTAAAATACAACTATATTCGTTATAAATAAATCGATAATAAAAATACTATCGATTATCCATTTAGTTAACTTATTATTTTTTTTATTTATTTATATTTTAACCTCCGGGACTACCGTTAGGTATTGCTTCAGAGGATGAGATAAATGATTTGTATCGTGTGTGAAAATGCCATCCCTGACCGGCATTCGAACCCGGGATCTCCGGATGAAAGGCCGAGACGCTAATTCTCGCGCCACGGAGGCCGGCCCCTAATTAACTTATATTAATTTATTTCCTAACGAGGAAGGATGGCGAACCCGTTTTACACTTTTCCTTGATCAATTTTCATAATAAAAAAAAAAACATTTTTACACAAGATGTTATCTTTTTTGGACACGTAATAATATCATTCCGAGATATCCCCCCCCCCCTGGGCAGGACAACCCGCTCCGAGGGCCTAGCTGCGAAGGTGTGTTTTAGGACCGCCTTGAAGCTAGTATATTACTATTATTATTTTGAATTCTCCCACTAAATGGAAGACGTAAAGAAAATAACTCAGTTTCCTTTCGGTTCTTCTTGTTGCTCCAATAAATTTTCATTCTTTCCGAGAAAGCTTGTTTACGCTCTTCTGACCACTTTGGTCTATACTGTTTTTGTTTTGGTTGCTCTGATGTAACTTCCCATTTGTTTACTTTGTATCTGAAGGTGTCTCTTTCTAAAATATCTGTTGGACTTTATGTTGGTATGTTTTAGGTCCTTTCGAAGTTTGTCCATCCAAGGTGTTGAATTCTTGAGCGAGGTTACATATTCTATTACCCTTTTTTTCAATCGATTTTTTGGTAGTCTACTGAGATGACTAAAGAATTTCATTCGTCTCTTCTTAATGTCAATTTCGATGTTTGAATACTTTTCTTTTGTTTTGAGTGATTGTAGTCTGCAACCATTTCGGGTATATTTTGCTCCTAAGATTTTCCGAATAATCTTCCTTTCTACTTTTTTAATTTCTTCAAGTTCATGTTTTCTGTTAAGTATCAAAGTTTCACCGGCTTAAAGGACTGCTAGTTTTATAACTGTGTTTAATGCCGAAGTTTAGTCTATCTTGATATACATTTTTTGTTGTAGATGTTGTGAACTAACCCTTATGCTTTTTTGACTTATTATTATTATTATTATCATCAGTGTGAATTGCTCTATTGGGAACCGTGCAACAATTTCTTTATCATACATTTCTTAATTTATAAGGCTGTTATTCTGCCTTGATCCATTTTTTCCAAATATTTGGTTTTCAGTTTTTTTCTTAGTCTACTGAAATTTCTTAAATTCAGTTATTATTTTCCTGTAACTTCTTCTGTCTAGCGAATCCATTTCTGAGTCCATGTTCGGTTAAGTCTTTTTTTATTTCTTCTAACCAGGAATTGAGATATCTTATTTGGCGTATAATTTTAAATATTTTTTTGATGAGTCTACTGTCGTCCTTAGTCAATTTGTTCTAACGAATGGGCACTGACGTTGATCGTTGTTACGTTGACGCCACATGAATTCGTATAAATAGGAGTCCAGCGTAATTAATCACATGTCGAATAATATGCTGCCTTGGTTCAATACCTCTATCGGATGAACATAACGAGTAGTGACAAGAACAGCAAACACAAGTAGTGTGCGATTTAAATAATCGATTGCATTGAATAATAGACAGCCAGCGATATAATTATGATAAGAAAAAAACTGGTAGAAATTTTATTAGTACTAGGATTAATAAGATAAACATTAATATTTTATATTGTTACTTAATTCATAAATAATTTACGTAACTGTATTTGTAATAAAAATAAAATAAAATTATGGAGTACGTCCAATTCCCAAATAGGACTCATAAATCAATAATTTAAGTAAACTTAATAAAATTTCTCTAATAAAAAATTTCAAAATATAAAAATTTAATCTTATTTTTATAATTCATTGTTACTTTTATTTTTCCTTTTGCTAAAACAAAAAAAAAAAAAAATGGCAAGAAAAGATAAAAGGAAAAGCAAATTCATCTAATATTCATTCTACTGAACAAAATGTGTCATTCAACAAGCGGCATACTTCTTAAAGTTGTGTATGGCAGTAGAAGGATTTTTGCTTCCTTTTTATTATTTTTTTTTAAGATAAAAGAATGAATTATTAGTAGTAACGTTACTGTGTAGAATCTCATATTACGCGCACGCACACACATACATTTTATATATATATATATTCACGACATAGTCTTCTACCACTTACACATTGCTTCTTATATACTCGAACATATATATTTATAACGAAAAAGATAAAAAAATTACACCGATGTTATGACATAAAGAAGAATACATAAAAAAACTAAAAAATAAAGATACTAATACATTATTAAGAACCATCAATAAATTATAAAACCAATTAGAGAAAATATAAATCTCATTAATCATACATTACATTTTTTATACGGCTGATACAAAAAGGACTTCACAATTTTAAAAACATATTTATTTATTAAGATAACTTACAGATTCGGTTGAGGTCTCATTTTAAAGCAAAACACATCAAGTTTTGACTCATGTAATTCATTAATAGTGAATTCGGTCACCAGTGTTGTTAAAAATGGTTACATTTACTGGTGTGGAACGTGGTCGCTGTGTGTTACAGTCAGCAATTACAATTCAACGTAATTTTCGTAAAGAGTACGGTAAAGAGCCTGCTAGAAGACATACAATTTACTCTTGGCGCTAAACCTTCATCGAAACATTGAATTGTTCTTCTTCCAGAGAGAAGAACAACTCAATCTGGACATGCTTCAAGATTTTCTTACTACTCGTTATACGATGATGAAAAAAATGGACGATATTACTATCAGCAAGACGGGGAACCATCCCACTATCGCTTAGAAGTACGAGATTTTCTTCATACTTGATTCCCAGATGTGTGGATTGGACGTGAAAGTCCAATTGTTTGGCCATCTCGCTTCCTAGATTTGACCCCGCTACATTATTTCTTGCTTTTTCTTGTGGGGTTTCGTTAAAGATTAGATTTACGTACCACCTTTGCCTGCTCATCTTGTTGAACAAAGACTTCGATATAACGTCGCAGTTTTATAGGTAATCGACTTCAGGTGGGATGTACGTGTCGCATTACTTTCTTTTCCTGTTTAGCTTCTGGTAGCTACCGTTTAGATAATACTTTAGAGGATGATATGTATGAGTGTAAATGAAGTGTAGTCTTGTACATTCTCAGTTCGACCATTTCTGAGATGTGTGGTTAATTGAAACCCAACCACCAAAGAACACCGGTATCCACGATCTAGTATTCAAATTCGTGTAAAAATAACTGGCTTTACTAGGACTTGAACGCTGGAACTCTCGCCTTCCAAATCAGTTGATTTGGGAAGACGCGTTCACCACTAGACCAACCCGGTGGGTACAGTGACGCATTAGTAATGGAAGCTATATTGTACTAAAGTGAATGTTGGGTGACAAATGTGATGTGCTTTTCTACGTAATAGGATTTCAACCGAATATGTAAGTTATCACAATAAATGTTTATATGCTTTTAAAGTTGGGAAGTTCTTTCTGAATAACCCGTTGGTTTATAAAATATAGAATGATATTGGATGAACGGAAACTGATTCACTTTTTTAAAACTGAGAGATAATAAGAGGTGGAAACTAGTGTAGATCTACACATCGTAACCACGTAGGGGGAAGACCTTGTGACGTTACTGGTCGCCACACCATCCTCTCCGTTCCGAGCCCTGAGGGGCTTTACCGAGGGTCGTCTTTAGACGCTCTGACTGATTACATCTCACTGTCATCAGTCAGGCCACCGGTCGGGATGCTACCGATGTAAATGCCTCGGCAGACATTTGTATCAGTAAAATACAAATTAAAATTTGCCTGTAAATTACACAGCTTAAAAATTACTATTTTATGAAGCCTTCGAAATCTTTACCATCATCTTCCATCGACTACATTGAATTGAACTTCTTTCATTCAAACAAGAGTTGAAAAATTAGTGTTACTAGAATAGATACAATTTTTCATGACCATCTGGGATACTATTAAATTGTCAGATTAGTACCTCGTTTCCTTACCTTCGAAAAGAAATTTACGTGAGAAAGTCTCTGCTCATCTTCTAAAGCGTATTAGCAGGACAGGAAAGGTATATTGAAGCGTTTTTTTACAATTGAAACGTATTTCTACCATGATATATCTGAAAGTAAACGCATATTGATGGAATGACGAAAGAAAGACAAGATATGACCTGTAAAACCGAAGACAGTGCCGTCAGTCGGTAAAAAAGTTTGTGTACTGTATTTTTAGATATGAAAAGATGATTTTTTGCGTTGAATAAAAGAATAGAAAACTGTAAATGAAGCCTATAGTGTCCTCTTTCTGGAACGTATGATGCTACAGATGTAAACGTAGCAATATTTCAGTACACAGTGCAATCCTACACAATACCGCGCGGGTCCCACACTGCGAGACAGTCGTCAAATTTAGACATTCGAGCATTCGGCCTCAGTCTTTGCGATTACTATTCGTTCTGCCTGGACAAGGACGCATTAGATGGACATAAATTTACTATTGATGAGATTAAAGAATTCTTCGAAATTGGCCGAAAGCACGGCCGAAAGAATTTTATAAAACTGATCTTCGAAACCTCCCAAAACGCTGGAAAAAGTTTGTAGATATTCACGGATACTATCTTGAGAAAATATAATACTGATTTGTCGATCTTTGTAAATAATTTTTTTTTTTGCGACATTTTATATTCACAGCGCCCTCATTTAAAATTGATGGTTAGTTATTTTTAAAAAAAGGTTAAGCATTCATAAATATAAAGAAATTAATAGGTAAAATTCTTTTATTTTACTTAATATTAATTAATACATTTTTTTTTTTTGTTTTTCTGTAATTAATTGTTTTACCAATTGTTGGGTGTGGATGCTAACATGTACATGCAAATCTAACTACCGTTACCAGCTTGTCAGGTCTATCGTAGCTGCCGATATAGTCCAATATATGTGTAAATGTACCGGAAAACATGTAGTCTGGAAGAAATTCAGATCAATTCCTTAGATATGTAGTTAATTGAAATCCAAACACCAAAGAACACCGATATCCACATTTAACTGCCTTTACAAGGACTTGAACTTTAGAACTATTGAATTCCAAAAATCAGCTGATTTTAGGATTAGGAGTGTAAGCACTAGATTAATCCGGTAGGTTTAATTCATATTTATTAGTTCCATATAATGAGTTGATAGTACATTTTTGTTTCTTTATAACTAGTTACGATTTTATTATAGATTCTAAAGAGATTGTATTATACAGGGTTATCATAAAAGAATGGTGCGGTTTTGAACATGGTTTAAATTAAAACAGAATTACTTATGTTTATGTTTTTTTATTTTTCAAATTTGTCGACTCAAACATTTTTTTACATACAATAAATTTCAATATGTGCGCCCTTAGTCGCTCGACAAATGTCCAAACGATACTCAACTTCTCTCCAAACATTAGTTAATATTTATTCGTTGATGGTTGTCATTGCTTCATTAATCCAGTTTTTAAGTGGTTTAGGTCGCGAATTTTTTGTGTATAAACAACGCTTTTGATGTACTCTCACAAGAAAAAATCGCAAGATGTCAGGTCTGGACTCCTTGGAGGCCAAAGTACGGGTCCTTGCCGGTCTATCTCTAAATTTTTCGTTCAAAGCGTTCGTGACCAATGCGTTGAAGTGCGGGGGGAACACCATCTTGTTGGAAATGAAGTCGATGAATGTTTTCAAGTTCATCCGGCTGAGGAAAGCAATAATCGGTTAACATGTCAATATACGCAACTCCATTAATTGTTTTTTCAGCAAAGAAGAAAGGCCCTATTACACGATTTTTCATCACACCACACCAAACATTAACTTTAGGCGAATCGCATTGTTTTTCAATAATTGCATGTGGGTTTTCAGAGCCTCATATTCGTGAATTTTATCTGTTAACGCATCCATTCACATGGAATGTAGCTTCATCTGTAAAAATTATATCATCTAAAAATGATTCGTTTTCACTTATTCTGTCCAACATTTCAACAAAGAAATTGTAACGTTTTACACCATCGTCGGGTTTCAATTCCTGCATTATCTGGATTTTATAAGCGTGTAATTTCAGTTTTTTACGTGAAACTTTGTGAACTGTTGATTTTGGAATACCTAATTCGACGCTTCGACGCGGGATTGACTTCCCAGGATTTCTAATTGCCGATCGTCTAATTAGTTCAACCGTTTCGTCCGGTACACTTGGTCTGCCGGTTGATTTCTGTTTCTTAACCGATCCGAATTCTTCGAATCGTTTGAACCGACGTGTTATGTTATTTTTGTGTGGCGGATCTCTTCCGAATTCACGTCGAAACGCACGTTGAACTAAAATTACGGATTTTAATTCAGCCATCAATAAAACACAATTTACTTTATCTTTATCCGAGAACATAGTAACTCACTAAACTCACCGCAGGAACAATACAAGAACTGATGTTGTGGTTACAACTGCTGATAAACAAACTTTTGGGTTGGAGGCTTTCACGGATACCAATTAAACATCTACAAATTTCCAATCTTAGAATTCTTTTGATTTCCAATCAATTTAAATCTTCCTATGAATTACTGAAACCACACCATTCTTTTATGATACCCCTTTATTTTAGTTGAGAATATACGTGACAATAAAATTATTAGTTGTTTGTTATATTTTGTAATTATGGCAAATTTAATGTATCATTAAGGTGATTCAAAGCAAAATAATTTGACGTAATTTTTTGCAAACCAAATCAATTTGATTTTCCTATAAAAATTTAAAACATTTAACAAAACGATCAGAGATTTTAATACGGAAAACAGAATACGTATCATCAATTGAGTGGACTTTATCCATTCGATTATGTGTGATTATCAAAATTTGTCAGCGTTCAAAATTATCTTGGCAAAACACCATTGGGTGTCTTCATTATAAAATAAACTAATTGTTGATAGAAACAAAGCCGTGGAATCGAAAAAGAATAAGTATTGATAATGTTGTAAATAAGTGATTTGATACGGGGTTTTTGGTAAGATGGATGGTATATTCCTTTTCTAAAGCTAAGTAGCCCTGAAATACATAATATTTAATAGTACATTGTTAGCTGTAAAATTAATCATATTAATGAATAGAAGGTAAATAAGATAGGAAGAGTTGAGTCCAACGAAACAATGCTTTCAAGTTTTGAAATGGTGTGGGATGATGGGTGTTTTCTTATTTGCAATAGCCGAGATAAATTCCCCGTAGTGTAATTTCGTATCCCATCAATCATTCTTTTTTTGATAATTTATTATTATTAGGGAAAATATATAATTTTTTTTTTTTTTTATAAAAAATATCATTCTTTTTATTTATGATCTTATATCCTTGCGAGTAAACTTATTCAAATGAATTCTTGTATATGTTATACTTCAAGAAAATTTATGTATCTCATAATACTTATATTAAAAAGAAACAACTCCAACACAGGTTACAGAACAAAACTGTTAAAAGCTTAATATTTTCAAACGGAGTAAAAATTAATAAATAAGAAGCCTTTTATCTGGATTTGTAAAAACTATATCATTATCTAACTTCTTATTGTTTATTTATAAACTTAATTAAATAAAAGTCTCTAACATTATAATTACAATTTTCAGAATTTATAATATTTGTAGTCAAACAATGTTTTTCAAAATTTATGCATCGAAACGAGATATTCTTATGAACTTTATTTTCAGTATTAAAAATAAGTTCATACTTAATATAATAATAATAATAATTTTAGGAAAGAACTTAATATTATAAGACAAATACAGTTAATAGCGGTTAAAAAAACGAATCTAATTGATCAACTGCTTCAGAATAAAATATACAAAACAGCGGTTATCAAAATTTTCCATTCGACAAGTAATTCAATCCAACAAAAAAATTTCACATGCTTACTTATTTAGGTAAATCCAGGGAGAAAAAAGAACATTTTTAGAAACAAATATATATTGATATTGCTTTCAGATCTGATAATTAAGTAGGTAAATTTATTAAGAATAACAAAAATAAAACTGATAAAGTTAAAAATCAGGATTTTACATATTTGAATGTAGTTCATGTAGTAAAATTTATATTGGACAAACTGGTAGATCTTTTGAAAAATATAAGAGACTCTTGGTTTTCAAATAATAATAATAATAGGGTTTCTAATTATTTTTTTGTGTTTTAATTGATAAGAACATAGTTTTAATGGTAATTTTAAAGTATAGATATGAGCGGACGCCCTGGCAGTAAGGAGATACTGCATCCACAAAGTTTCTGCACAGCGTCGATGCGCTGAGAGTTACTTGATTATGCAGGACGGGGTGTCTGATCTCGCTTTGTTGCTGGAGCCTATCTCTTTTTCCTATTTAGCCTCCGGTAATTACCGTTTAGATAATTCTTCAGAGGATGAATGAGGATGATATGTATGAGTGTAAATGAAGTGTAGTCTTGTACATTCTCAGTTCGACCGTTCCTGAGATGTGTGGTTAATTGAAACCCAACCACGAAAGAACACCGGTATCCACGATCTAGTATTCAAATCCGTGTAAAAATAACTGGCTTTACTAGGACTTGAACGCTGTAACTCTCGACTTCCAAATCAGCTGATTTGGGAAGACGGGTTAACCACTAGACCAACCCGGTGGGTCATTTTTCTGGAGTCTGGGTTGATCCTTATTAATGACCTTGCTTAGGATGGTAGGGAAATCTACCATTTCGGCTAGCAGACTACATAGCGGTGATTGTTGATGTCAGTAATCATATACAGGTAGCCAGAGTAGTACAATGGACAGGCAGCAGCAGTGGTGGGACGGTGCAATAAGAAAGGAAGTGACCAGATGTCTCATTAAAGAGAATTTTTTTATCTCAAAAGTTCCTCACAGGAGAAGGCTATTTCTTCAAGTAATTTCATCGTTTGAGGAATGTTACCAACCTTCAGTGACACTACTGCAAAAGAGATAGTGATGACGTTTTCAGTTTACTTTGGCTGCTCTCATTATGCCCTGGAGCAAAGGGTTATCTATTCGGCGTGAATTAAGTCTTTCCTTTACACATTGTTTAAATTAAAGTTGACGGATAAGGAGGCTTGAGACTTGATATCGGGTTAGGTCAAACTAGTCCTGAGATGTAAGAAGAAAGAATTCTTACGGACCTTTAAATATCAGGGAAGCTAGTTTGAACAGGAGGGTGTCTTCCAGTACAACAGACAGCACGCCCCGGACTGATGTAATACGAAAGCGGTGAGGGTTTGGGAAAACGATGGGTAAAAAAGGTTTTTTTAAATGGGTAAGAATCTCACATGTCCAGTGGATACCACCAACCTGGTTCCTTTGGAAGGTTTTCCACTCTTTCCAGAAAAAAAAATAGAAAAAATATAAATGAATAGAAAAACTATAAAAAAATGTAAAATATTATGTATAATAATTTTTAAATGAGAAATAATAATTATTCTTAATAAGAAATAATAATTATTCTTAGAATAATTATTCTTAAATTATTTATAAAATTGTACTCATAATAATATATTAGAATAAAATATAACTTTAGTGATATAGGAAATAGAATCATAAAATTTCATAAATACAATAAAAGATAAGCTGACCACACCTACTTTCTTAGCTACGTATAATTCTACTTTTATCATTTGTTTCAATATCCCTTCTCCGTTTGCTGTAGTGCACTCCCACCATTTGGCTACAGTCCGACGATTGGCTACTATATCATGCGTACGGAAATCTCCTCCGTAGGTTAACACTTCTACAGTAATGTTACGACATCACTGGTTGTTTCATTGTTGCACTTTACAATAATGGGTAACGGAGACTTATACGTCTATGTAAACGTAGAGGGAACTTCAGAATATATGGTAATGTGGGGCAGGCTGTTACTGAAAGTATGACAAAGCCATGAAACATCTTCTTTAATTATATTCAAGCCTGCATTATCCAAATAACATTTCTCATCTGTTACAGTCTCTTTTTAACAACGAGTAATATGCGTTAGTATAATTTTAAATAACTTAAAATGTTTACGCTAGTTGGAAAGTATGGTAAATTTGTATAGTATATTTATTTTTGTTGAGGAAAATTGACGTAAAAAAGTTAATACTACATAGAGACTAAAGCATCATATTTGTATTGTAGTGATTTTGCTTTCGTGGAGGATGTAACTGTACTATTGGGGCAGTAATGTATTAATAATTTTTTTGTGTATTCTTTATATATGGATAGTAACGTTTTCCTTCAGTTTATCTAATACACAACGCCAAAAGTTTATTTGTCTGTTTGTATGTTCTCGCATCACGCGAGAACCAATCGACCGATTGCTTTCAAATTCGCAGGATACATCCGTGTTATCCCAGGGAAGTGTTTAAGCTATAGATTGATGATATAGCCCCATTGAGGATGAAATGTTCAATTAACAATTCATTAAAGTATATAAAGATTAATTTTTTAAGTCATTGTTATATTTCAGTCACCAGGGAAAGAAAGCTTAGTTGTGAAGTTTTCCGCTTCAAAATTTCGTGTACTTATATAATAAGTAACTATAATAGTTTTCATTATTACCACTTTTCTGTCTTCACTAATTAAGTTTCTTTTTCAGGTTTCTATAAAGCCTAGATATTTTAATTTTTATTTATCAGTATTATTCTCACAATCATGAGGATTGTGAGAATATTGCAGGAGTATATTGCAGGAGTCCAGTGGGCTGGGCTCCCTGGGTAGGTAGTATTGGTGAACAAAGCGAGTTGTTAGGAGATCCTATAGTGGGCCTGGGATGCCCCGGGTAGGAACGGAGATATCTGTGGGGCAGGAAGAGGAATCGGGGAACCCCTGGATCGGCCGCGGGGATTCAGGGAGCGGAGCCCCTGGTTAAACTGTCAAACCGGCTAGTATATAAATATATTTTTTTAAATTTAATTTATTATTAATTATGATATTAAAATTTATTAATAAATTTATTTTATAAATACAGTATAAATTCAGTAATTATTTTAAAAATTCCCATTAATCTATAAATAGATAATTAAGAGACAAAATGTAACTGCAGATTAAATTTTTATTCTTGTTAAACAGGTGTTAAGTATTGTTTTATTTACGATTTTACTTCTGTAAGACTTAGCAAAATCTTTTCTTTAAAAATAATTAGAATATTCGATTATTCAAATTTTATAATAAATAAATTATACAGATGAAATTTGAATTGAACTTAAATTAATCTCAGTGCAATTCATTCTGATATGAATAAAACAAGTAATTAGTTTTGTTGAGATTTTTATTATGCTTGTTATATAAGAATATTTTAATAATCTCTTTTCCTGTTACCCCATTCCATTTATCTAACAGATAAATCTTTGGATTTATCCATGTTGTCAACAATACTATTTTAATTGCTTTAATCCGTAACAGCTTTAATGTCTTTTAGAAAACAAAACGAAAAGCAATTTACTAATATAATTGCTTAGTAACCTTTTAAATTATTTGATATTGCTCGTAATATTCTTTATTACGTTGAATTGCTGTTCTTAATAATTGCCAAACAAAAAAATAATTAATATTCATCTCTATTTAATCTTTTTTCTAAATAAAAATCTTCTACAAATGTTAAAAGTTTTTTTTTACCAACGAACAATTTTATAATTTTGTTTATCGTGCCCTAATTTTTATCAAATATATTTCGACAACTCTAAGTCAGTATTAATTTCAATTAAATTTACATAAAGCATATTTATCACCCAAAGAAAACTGGGTGTATATATATATATATATATATACAATGTGTCAAACGAAGAAATAAAAAAAATCCCTTTCGATACGCCGGAAGGCGGAGGTAGATATCACCGGTGTTAAGTAGGGGATAAAAAAGACTTACACTTTAAAATTAAGAAAAACTTCAAATTTAAATAATACAAAAATGCCCCATCTTCTTATAATTCCAGTAAAATTTTAGTCATTCCTTGCCGTAATGTTTGGTCACATCAAAAATTATTTTAGATAAAATCTTTAGGGAATGTTTACACGACTATAGACCACTTTAAACCGATTCGATAATGTGCCTAAAAAGGAGGTACAATTTTTTTTTGTCTTCAAAACCCCCGCACTAATGGTTGGTGTTATCAAAAAATTTATTTACATAAGTTTTAAGTCCTTATCTAAAGAATAGTATGAACGTTAAATGAATTGGAGATTTTACTTAATAAAAACGTTATAGCGATATTTTGTTTTTTCAAAAACCCCTATGGACAGATTTGCCCATTAATGAACTCGATTAAGATTTTGGGTCGTTATATATTATCTATAAATTTGAGAGATTGACACAAAATTACGGCAGTTATCATGTCCAAAAGAAAGTGATATATATATATATATAGACTATTGAATTGACGATGGTTTTGGAGTCTGGGGGATGTGAAACGCGAAGATATATTGAAATTTTCCGGAAGTCGTATCATAGTACCCATTACAATAGGTAGCTTTCTTATGAAATCTACCTAAAATGGGATGAACCGTGTCGTAATAAAGTTTTCCAAAGTAAAAATTAATAATTATTCAACTGATTTAACAGATTTATATTTTTTGAGATGTTATTATAAACTAAAACATAAATCGTTGGTTTGGAAAAAGTTACATATAAGATTACGTGGTACAAAAATAGAATATCGAGTTTTCATTTTCATTTATCTGGATGAAGATTGGGAAACGAAAACAGTCGTTATTGGAATAAAATTTAAAGGTATACAAATTTTGTTAATTGTATTATACCACAACTGGTAATAAATACAGAATGAATTTTTAATCCTGTTACCCAATTGTTAATGTCTGATAATTTTTTACTAAGAAAGGGAAATATTCGAGTGTTCAAATAGCTGCTAAAAAATTGAAATTTTATCCGTATCGCGTACGATTAGCCCAAGAGCTTCAGTCTCCAGATTTAAACAAGCGATTGGAATATTGCCGTCGGTTTAGGTCTTTCGTAAATGATAACGGAATGGAATTTTAAACACAGCGTTCTTTAGCGATGAAGCTTGGATCCATCTCGATGGTTATGTGAACAGTGTCAAAACTATCGAATTTGGGCGGTTGAAAATCCTAACGCTTTATAAAACAAATCTTTGCATCCTGAAAAAATTGGTGTGTGGTGTGCGATATCTCGTCATCGTATAGTCAGTCGGACCCATATTATTTGAACAGACAGTAAATGGTGAAGTATACAGGAATATTGTGCGCCAATTTGTGTCCCTCCTGAAACCTCAAGAACGGTATTGTTGGTTTCAGAAGACGGTGCTACATGCTACACGTCTCGAGAAACCACGGATTTTCTGCAAAGAGTTCTTTGATGATTGATTAATAAGCAAGGGCTTATGGCCTCAAAGGTTCACAGACCTCACATTTCCTGACTTTGTGGGGCTATATTAAGTCCGAGGCCTTCAAAAACAATCCTCACACTATTGATGAATTTAAAATCAATATTACAGACTTAATCACGAATATTTCCAATGAAACTCTTAAAAAGGTTTCTGCTAATATGCTGAAAAGAGTCCGTGCGTGTGTAACCGCAAAGGGTGGGCATTTTTAGCATATTCTTTAACAATTATGTAAGTAATAGCTTTTTATTAAATCTCTTTTGTAAGTAACAAATACATTTTTTTATTCCAGCTAAATTTCCCTTTCTTAAATTACATTTAAAATTGAGTAACAGGACTAAAAAATCACTCTGTATAATTTGAATCCCAGATAATTCTTAAAAAATGAAAGACCAAACACGTGGGAAAAGTGAAAGAATATTAAGGGAAAAGAAAAAGAAACTAGGAAAATGATATACCCGTTGGTTACATTTCGTGTAAAGTAAGGTGTATTAATTAATTTCACCCGTAAGTTCTGCTTCTAAATATATTCCTTTTATTACTTATTAGATCATTAAAATGAAATTATTTATTGAGTTAAGTATATAAATTTTTTTAAATAGTATGTAATTATATGATTGGTAAATTATAAATCATTTCTATTATAAACATTTACATGCTGTAAATTAGAATAGAATAAATATATAAATGTTATTTATTAAAAATAATAATGAAAAGATTATTAATAGTGACCACCATATCATGGTAGTAGAAGTATATATTTATCTAAAGTTTCTGTATTACATATCTTTATCATACATAATATTTTTCATACTCTATTAAAATTTCCATATATTATTCCTTCTAGATAAGAAGGTTGGAGATAAAATAAGCATTTGACTTTTAAAAATACTGCTAAAACTCTTTCACCAATTCACACAAACAAAATGATAAGTGATAAGGAATAAAAATTATTTATTTATTTCAATTTTAAGATATTTTATTTCATCTATAAATTAATAAAATTAATAATCTTTCTTTACCCCCCAAAAAAAAACGATGGTGGTAAAAAATTGTGGGTTTGTTTGTTGTATTTGCTCATATTTTTATTTTACCTGCTATTGGCGCAGAACGGACCAATAGTGGTGCACCAGGCGGCTGCGCGTAGCGTACAAACCACACATTCGTTCAAACGATTTTTACTTCTTGAACGATTAATTCGTTTGAACGATTTATTATACTTCTTGTTACTAACTATTTATCAAAATTATATTATATTTTGGGGATAAAAAAGAAAAATACTGGGGTTAGAGCTGTTTTAAAAAATCATAATTCAAATAACAACTAAAAATTTTTCAAGATTTTTAAGCTTTTTGTTGTAAATATTTTGTTGTTGTTAATACGCTAAGTTCTTGGTTGTTAAAATTGGCAAAAACATTTAACAAAATCATGTGTAATGAAAAAAAAAACTATGTAATATTTTCGCGGTCGGCCGTAAGTCCGCCTTTTCCTAGTGAATTATTAATTTTAATTTAACTGAGAAAAAACTTAGAGAAAAATGTCTAATTTGTCTATAAACATAAGTAAAAGATAACATGTGAGAATTATTAAACTGTAATTATTAATTTTAGATTGTAAATTATTAAACTGGTTTGAATGCATTGATTTTACGACACGAAGTTTAATGAAAAATTGAAGATTGATTTTTTCTAACACTATCTTATAGTCTTTGTTTTTGTGAATTTGTAAGTATGTGTGTAAATGTTCGAGCGTAGCTTTGAACATAAACTTTTTCAACAGTAATACGTATGCAGGAGAATATTCCACAATTTGAGCATGCAGGGATATATATATATATATATATATATATACCTGCATGCTCAATAAGTAGAGCGAATGAGTAAGGAAAATGTTTCTGTTATATTCTTTTATGACTTTCTGCTTATCATACATTTTAAATTTTCTTACCTCAACTTACAAGATAAGTATTTTATTGAATTTTACTTAAATAACAGTTTTATTATAATAATATGTTAAATAAATAATACTTCAAGTCGTAACAAAAGTTTTTGTTTAATTATTTACACATAACTTCTCATTTTATATTTTAATATGAAAAGAACTACACCATATTTCATATAATTTGATACCATGTTAATAATTTAATATAAATATAAAAGATTTCCGTAGTATATTCGATTAAATGTTTCTCAGATATTTTACAGCTAAAATTACAAGAAAAAAATCAATATTTTAGTTTGTTCATTTTAAATAACAACGGTATTATTTTTCCAGTATCTTGATTGAAATATTATTATTACAATTGCATCATTATTTTATAGAATTTTAATTTTGGTAAAAATGTACTAACGTGATCACTCTTTCATGAAGATATAATAAAATGTTTTTATGTTTGTAATGATTATCTGCAATTTAAATACAAATATTACACAGCTCACATAAAAAAATAACCAAATATCATAGTTATGTGCCCAAATTTACGTAAATTTCATCATAAAATTAACTATCAATCGATTTATGATTGATGTTAATGTCGTAACGATGGACGTAAAAAATACAGAGACTAATCTAATTACTGTAATTTGATTTGTTATCTTTTTTTTTTTTTACAAATAATGGTTTTTCACTAATCTAATTGTAGCTAGACTTTTCCCCTGAGTTATAACGTTGCGCAATCCAGAAGGGAGATGACGAGAGAATGACATTAAATCAATAAAACATTATCAAAAATTATAATAACCTACCATTAGAACAACATAGATATTGTTTATAGCTCACTCTATTACGTACCTATACGGTATCAACTAATATGAGATATACAATAATATTATATTGGCCCAATTGTTTTACCGAAGCTCACTATTATATCTGGTATTATTTTTTCCAATTTCTATTTTGACCTTGGCCACCCTTATTTTTTTCTTCGTAATAATTAAAGTTTTGTTAGTTTATTGTCACTTATTCTATACATTTAGCCAAAATATTTCAATCTTTAGTGTATTTCAGTTTCTAAATATTTTATTTCTTAGTAAATTTCATTATTAGATTTTAACCTGTAACTTTCCTCTGTTCTTTTAGATCTAATAATCTTCGTTATGATTTTTCTTTTAAAAGATTTCTTACTTAGATTAAACTTTGTTAATATATAAGTCTTCTGAGAAAATTGCTGTTTTGTAGTGTCGTAATTTAGCTTAATAGCTAATAAATCCTAGTAAGCGTCTCTGTTTTTAATCCGGAGATCCCGGGTTCAAATCCCGGTCAGATATAAAATTTTTTATACGCTGCGAAATTTCCATTTGATATTCAATCTCATATACATAAGCTTTGAAATTACATGGGGAAATGAATTATTAAAAAAAAAAAAGAAAAAAAAGAATCTTTACATGGATTCTTTTATTATCCACGACGGAGACGGTATGTGTGTTAAGAGGTTGTGCTCGCGCGTGTACGTGCGCGAATAAAAAAATTATTGGACTGATTTCAATGAGGTTTTTTGCATTACGTAGGCATCACTTCAGAGCAGGTTCGTAGATATATTTTACGGTTATAAGCCACCAGAGCGGACTGTAATAGATGTCTTTCTCTAAAACGGCTGGGCAGATTTTGATGCGGTTTATTGCATTACATAGATATCATTTCACAGCAGGTTTTTAGATTAGTTTTATGGTTATAAACCGCAAAGGAGCATAGCAGTAGATATGTTTCTTTAAAACTGTTTCGTGGGTTTTTAAACATTTTTAATTTTTTCACTTGTTATTGAATTTTTTAGTAAATTATCTATATTGAATGTATTCAATCTTTTGTTTTATAAGTGAACAGTGTTTTAATATTAAAAAAAATATGATAAAAATATTTTAAAAAATCCTTATTTCTTGGTATTTATATTATAAAATATATCACCGCTTTGCTGTTATAACACGGCTTTTTTATTCTCTTTAGTTTTAAGATTTATTACATTTCATTTAGGTTATATTTCAGAATTTTAGTTTAAAAGTTAAAAAAAAGAGATTATTTCGTTTAGTTAATTAATTTAAAAAATTAATGTTTTTTTTTTTTTTTTTAAATTTATTATATTAATAAACACTTTATAATATAGAAATACTATTCTATAATAAATCCCGTAATTTAATTTTCAATATTTTGTTTAAAATTATATAATATATCGCAAAGTAAATCTCCATTATAATATATGTAAATTTCTTATAATAAATTTTGAAGTATAAAATTAGTATGCGGAAAGTCTTTCTGTAAGATGAGATATTATTTTAGTCTCTTCATGCTACATATATTTTTTTTTAACCTGAATATACTAGATACATAAAAAATATAATACTAAGAGCAAAACGATTTCTCTATTTTATTATTTAATAGTAACTGACTTAAAATTACGTAAATGCATTTACTAATTCATACGCGTATATTTTTATTATTATTAATTATGCACGAGGAGAATACAACGAGATTTTGTAATTACTATAAAATTTAAATTCTACTTTAACATTTTACTGAAAAAAATTATTCATAAATCTCTGTATATACTACAATAATTTCTTTTGTTTAATTAACTTAAATATGAAAAAAAAATAAAGTGGAAAAGTTAATGAACTTTCCCAAATTCATGTGAGATTAAACTCTAGTTTATGTTTTATTTGTTATAATTAATATAAAAAAAAGGTTTGGTAATTAAAAAAAAAATTATTTAAATAAAAGACAAATTTGAAATGTTTTTAAAATAAATTGAATGATAAAATAATGCAAAAATTTGTTGTTTTTTTTTCAAGTTCAATACGAAGGAAGAGAAGTAATTAAAAAAATACAGTAAATAATAAAAAAATAACCAAATAAATGAATTAAAATAGGAGAAATAACAAAAAAGTTAATGTAAAATAGCATATAAAACAGCTCTAATACAAAACAAAAAAAAAAAAAAACTGACAAAGGACTTTCCCGTAACGCGGCTTAGGGGAAAGTCCTACATGAGTTACACATAAAACTTAATTTAAAATATTTATCATTTTATTTAAATATAATATTTTTTTCCGTTTAATTCAATGATTCTAACGAAAGCGCGCGTGCATATCGTATTTAATTCACGCGGGTATGACGGTACTACCGGCGACGGTCAACACTAACTAATGTAATTTTACAACTTGCATAGAACAAATTTCGCTTACATTGTTGGCAGAATGGTTTACCCACCATGCTTAACGCAAAAGGTATCGAGTCAATCGAACGATTGAGTTGGAGATTCAGCTAGACCGAGTTACTTTTTTACAATTTAAATATTATTCATTTATTTAATTCTACCGCTAACCTCTGACGTCATAAAATAACAATCTATAAGAGCTTTTTTTTTGTGGGCGGTAGAGCGATTTTACAAATTCGCAAATATTGTTATTTTTTAATTGTTAACAAATGTGCCTAACAAAAATATTACCTTAATTAGACGAAATGTAAATATATTGAAAGTGACCTTGTCCTACAGCCTCATCTCTTTGACCTTTTACGTTGAAAATTTAATGGCGTAAAAGTAGTTTGGTCAAAATCGGTTAGGTTGTTTTGGAGATATAAGGTGATTTAGAGACTAACACAGAACATTTCAAAATTTCCATCCAGTTTTTGGGTTCCTTAGTTATCAAAACGTGAAATGATCCGGTGAAAACAAACCACAAATGCCCAAATTGGACCGATTACAATACTTTCCCTTCTAGAGCTATAACTCTGGTACAGGGCTATATAGAAAGGAAAGTAAAACATGATAAAACGTAACTAAAGTACTATAGAAGAATATCATTGTTGGATGTACATGAAAAATTTCATCTAAAGCTTTGATGAACTGCACTAAATCATAACTCTATCTGAACCTGGGAAAAAGTCAGGGATGGTTTAGAAAAAGTAGACCATGTAACGAACAATTATTCTACCTCAAAAATTTAATGTATTACGATAAAAAATTACGTGATCATGTTCTTAAATTTCCAAAAAACATCAATAGAATTGTATAAATTAAAGTTCCACTTACCAACAATTTAAAAAAATACATATCCGAGTACTTTCGGAGCTGTTACTCCATCATCAGGGATTTCCTATAAGATGTTAATTCAAATTCAAACGTACAATCATATTTAAATTAAAAATTGTTACGTTCATAATAGTCGGTCGTCAAGAAATAAAATTAATTTGTACGTCATTAAGACTGTAACGTCATATCCGTAAGAAGTTTATGACTGTTATGAAATAGATTTAATATGAAATGAAATAGTACCATCAAACCTTTTAATAAATAAATAGAAGCTTTGTAAAATTCAAGCAAAAAGAACTTGGATAACGAGTTTCATTACACTTTTTTTTGTCGAACAACTGTTCCAAAGTAAAATTCATATATGAAATTTCCGAAATGTTTGAAATCAAAATTGTTATCAACTACGGAGATGGGATTTCACCTTTGTTCTTTAACTGCACTCTTAAGAAAGATTAATCAGAAAATTAAGCCGTAGACTTAAGGGAACAACGGAATAAAAATAGGAAAAAAAATTGAAATCTAATTGTTTAGCTGTAACGGATGATAGCGACTCTAAAGTACAAAATCTGGGAAGTAATCAAACTGTAAAAAAAAAATGGCCAATAACTCTCAGGATATTTTGCATACTGTTATATTTTTGATTTCTGTTTTATGGGTTGATATATATATAAAAAACGGATTTTCTGGGGTGATACATATAGAAAATATTACTTTCATAATCTATTCTATTCGTGAAAATAATGAAAAAATTTCACATAAATATATGTCCTAAAATGCTTCGTTTGAAACTTACGGACAGCCGTGAAGAACTAAAAAAAAGCAGCAGAAACAGTACAGAAGCATGCCAAGAAATGTGTTGAAAATGGAAGTCTCTTTTTTGAACATTTAGTATATAAATTGGTATGTATAATTAACTATGGTCTAATGTACTGTTTCTAAATAAAAAACAAATTTTCTTACTTTTCTTTGTTTTACTCAACGTATTATTCAAAATTAAATTTTCTGTAAGTTTTGTTTAAAAGTTTTATATGTTTATTACTCATTTTACAAAGTTATTGTATGACAAAATTAAAAAAATCCAGGGGTTTTTACCCTAATTTATTAGTTTTACCTCATATTTCTCAAGAAGTACTGCACATACGGTTTTAAGACCTGTTTTAATCAATATGTCATGTTAAACATCATTAGAAAACACTAATTCTAGTCCGTAATTGTCATTCTAAAAATATCAAAACGACCTCATTTCACCGGCTGAAATCTAAGCGAAATTTAGGATATAATTATATAAAAATTTTTTCCATTATTTCATTTCCACGACTAGAATTCATTATTTTAACGGCCAGTTTCTATTTCACTCTCTATGAAAGTTCCGAAAGAACTTCGTGGTATACTCAATATATTATGTAAGAAAATCACAAAGTCAGATGTAATTTTTTTTATTTTACATTACTAGTTTATTTTATCAATCAGAAAAAAAGTTAAATTTTAAGCTTTATTTAATTACCAATAAAAAGTTTAGTAGAATTTTTTCCAGCTTTGTAATTAAATTAACAAAAAATCCTTTTAACTTTCCTGGAATCACAGTACTATAATGCAAGAAGGAAAATATGGAAATCAGTAAAAAAATTGTGAATGGTTTTTTTTCATGACCCAGGGACCCCAAAAAACAAAACAAAAGTGGAGGGAACTGTTGGTACATATGTTTTTTAAATACTTTTGTACGTGTTTAAAAGTTAATAAATTTTGACTGGATAAACCTATTTTGATGAAATTTGGCAGAGGCTTGGGTATACGGGGCAATCAGTTGGTTATGTTTCATGGATCTATCTTCAGGGGGTGTGGTAGATAGTTTATGAGGTTAACTTTTTCAAAAGTAGGCCAAAATATTCCCAATTTCATACAAAGCTGAGTATAATATACATGCATGGAAATCTTACATTTTTTAAAGAAATTTTGAACCAAATTACCCCTTCCGTAAAATTGACCAAAAATTACCAAAAAAGCCCAAAATCCCAAAAAATTGAATTTTGGACTGTTTTTTAACTGCATTAATAAGCCCTCATTGAGAACTTTTCAACAATGGATCATAACGGATACTTATTTTCATTAGTTCTACAGTTATAGCCAAATAAACTTTTAATTAATGAAATATTTGGATCTTCCTAAGGGAAGGCACATCGGTTGGAATCCAATTTCATATACTTTTTTAACCATTTTTTTTTTTAAATTTAAATATACTAATTTATTAATAATTATTAACGTCTGATTGTAAAAAGGTTTTACAATAAATTCAATAATAACAATAAAGAAAATATCGGAACTTATTAGTGAAATAACATTTTATGTAGTTTTCATTTTAATTTCAAAAATTTTTACAGAGGTCAATAATTATTAATAAATTAAATTAAAAAAAAAAAATATGAGTATAAGAAGTCAGATTGGAGGCGATGTGGTTACGAATCCAACACGTTTTCACTTACACCACATAACTACTTTATCGACGAGTTACAAAATTAATTTTTTTTTTGTCTTCAGTCATTTTGACTGGTTTGACGCAACTCTACAGGATTCGCTCGCTATCTAGTGCTACTCGTTTCATTTCGGTATATCTCCTACATCCTACATCCCTAACAATTTCTTTTACATATCCCAAACGTTACGAATCCTGGATGGACAGGTCCATCCAGTATTAAAGCGATTATTCCAGGCTGCCTTAATATCTGGCCTATAAGTCTGTCTCTTCTTTTAACTATATTTGTCAAAATGCTTCTTTCTTCATCTATTTTCCGTAACACCTCTTCATTTGTCACTTTATCCACCCATCTGATTTTTAACATTCTCCTATAGCACCACATTTAACAAGCTTCTATTCTTTTCTTCTCAGGTACTCCGATCGTTCAAGTTTCACTTCCATATAAATCTACGCTCCAAATATATACTTTCAAAAATCTTTTCCTCACGTTTAAATTAATTTTTGATGTTTAACAACTATATTTCTGACTGAAGGTTCGTTTTGCCTGTGCTATTCGGCATTTTATATCGCTTCTGCTTCGGCCATCTTTTGTAATTCTACTTCTCAAATAACAAAATTCTTCTACCTTCTTAATTTTTTCTCTTCCTTTTTTTATATTCAGCGGTTCATCCTCGTTATTTCTACAACATTTCATTACTTTCGTTTTGTTCTTGTTTATTTTCATGCGGTAGTTCTTGCGTAGGACTTCATCTTTGTCGTTCATTGTTCCTTCTAAATCTTTTTTACTCTCAGCTAGAATTACTAGATCATCAACAAATCGTAGCATCTTTATCTTTTCACCTCGTACTGTTACTCCGAGTCTAAATTGTTCTTTAACATCATTAACCGCTAGTTCCATGTAAAGATTAAAATGTAACGGAATTAGGGAACATCTTTGTCGGACTCCCTTTCTTATTACGGCTTCTTTCATATCTTCTTCAATTATTACTGTTGCTGTTTAGTTCCTATAAATATTAGTAATCGTTCTTCTATCTCTGTAACAAAATTAATACATAAACTATTATAAAATCTTGATACGGACATCGTAAAAAAATGTGACGCTGTATACTGTCCATCACAATCCAATTACGTAACTGTTCACTTCGTATTTCACTTTTAAATGAAATAATTGCAGCAAATAATGTGAATATGTAGTTTAATAGCTGTACAAGGAAGTCATGTGGTGTCCTCATCAGTTTGTTTTTATGTGTTCCTATGGATAGTAAAAGTCGTGCAATTGACCACAAAATAATAATTTGGGGGCAATAATGGTGGGTGGGGAAGTCATTCTATTTTTAAAAATATCAATTTTTCAAATTTTTAAAAGATTTATAATTAATTTAAACATATAATAATAATTTTATAATAAAAATTCAATATAAATTACCTCCACTCCAAAAAAAAAAGTAATTTTCGGTAATTTTTTTAATGTATGATTATTTTTCCGCTATATAAGAATAAATAAGGCCGGAAAGTATAATAACTTTACCGTCAACTGTTTTATTTTATTAGTTTTATTTTTTTAAATATTTTTTCTATTTAATTAAAAAATAATTAGCTGATTTCCTTAAAATAAAAATAAAATAAACTTTATAATATATAAACGTTAATTAAAATTAAATTACCGTTTTTTTTTTTTTTTGTTTTTTTTTTACTTTTAAGGCCGCAAAGGACAACTTTAATCAGAATAATTCAAGTCATTTTTGCCGATATTTTTGCCTTTAAGTTCTTAGCTTTTACTTTCTCCCAATATTTTTTTTTTTCTCTTCAGTCATTTGACTGGTTTGATGCAGCTCTCCAAGATTCCCTATCTAATAGGGAATCTTAATTAGTCTCAATCTTAATCTTTACTCATTCTTAATGATCTTGCTTTACGATCCTCTTCTGAATAAACCCTTTTTGTATAATTAAAAGTTCTTACTTTAAATTTGGTATTCGGATCTTTAATACGAAATTTTACCGTTTATATATTAAAATAAAATTAAATCCAACGCTAACGCTTTCATTACGTTAGTTGATTATATAATAACTTGTAAGTAGACTACCTGTATAATAGAAATAATAATCTAAAAGGAAATACCATTATCAGGGTGTCAAGTATATCAAGTATAGAAAATATCTTTCTTGTCTAATGATTATACATAAGTACATAATCCCATCACTGAATTAGCTTAATGTCATTATTTTTAAGAAAATAACTTCAGACTTCTTTCATATTTAGACAAATAGGGAAAAATTGATCTAGATTTAATGGGTTATATATTGCTAGTGAAAGATAATAATAGACGTAATTTTAATGACGTATTTATTTCGTTTTCATTATGAAACGTTTCCTTATACTATAGGGAATTTATGGACCGATAATATCAGTTTATTATAAGATAAGCAATAATTTTATATGTTTCAGATTTCCAATTTTATTGTTTCATCTTATAATATACACAATCTTCTTCACATATTAAAATTCTATTAAAGGAAAATCGTTATATTTCACAATGAATTTATTCTTTTTACGAGATCTGTAAATAAAGTAATGAGACTAGTTTTTTTTTGGCAGCCAAAGTGGCAACACTGCAAAGTTACTAGTAAACATA
The DNA here is from genome assembly GCF_047948215.1 of Lycorma delicatula. Lineage (NCBI taxonomy): Eukaryota > Metazoa > Arthropoda > Insecta > Hemiptera > Fulgoridae > Lycorma > Lycorma delicatula. The sequence continues at coordinate 35,271,535 of NC_134467.1, read as the reverse complement.
TGGTTATATAAACAGCTGATCTATATAATTTATTAATATTTTTGATCTATTATTGTCACGTGAGACGTAAACAAACTTTTAGAGAAACGAGTTTTTGTTGTGCGTTACAAAAACTAATTATGAGCAAGTTGTGCAAATCTAGTTTTATGTTAAACTCGATGAGAATGCTGCTGAAACTTTTTTAAAAATTGGAAAGGGCGTTTGGAAATAATGCTGTGTCACGATTCCAACGTTTTAGGTGGTTTAAAGCATTTTCAGATAGCCGGAAATCAGTTGTGGACCATCCACGCTCTGGAAGACCGTTAACGTCAAAATGTGACGATAATATTAAGCGAATGATATGGTACGACCGGTGATTAATGATCACGACTGGTCAGAATGATTGCAGAACAATTGAATTGAAATCATACCACCGTCCATCAAATTTTGGCAAATGTATTGGGCATGAAAAAAAATTGTTCAAAATTGATCTCAAAAATCCTTACTGTTGAACAGAAAAAAAACAGTGTGGAAGTGTACCTTCAATTCACCTTCTAAGGTGAATTGAAACTGATCCTGCTTTTCTAAAAAAATTTTATTACTGGTGATGAATCTTGCATATTTGAGTACGACCCATAAACAAAACGCCAGAGCAAGAAGTGACCTACTTTAAACTAGCTGCCTTCCAAAATAGCAAAAATGAGCAAATCAGAAGCATCCTAATTTGTTTGTTCGATAGTAATGGCATTGTCCATAAGGATTTTTTGCCTACAGGACAGACTGTAAATCAATATGTTTACTGAGAAATTCTTGAAAGACTGCGGTGACCATGTGAGACCAGCCATCGAAGAAAAGTGGATGCTCCAACATGACAATACACCTTGTCACACTGCACCATCAATTAATCAGTTTTTGGCAAAGAAAAACATTCCTGTATTTCCTCAACCACCTTATTCAACTGGCTTCAGTCCCTATGACTTTTTCCTGTTCATGACTTTTAAAAAAACACCACAAAGTAACATTACTCCAACACCTCAAAAACACCATTTTGGAACAGTAAAAAAAAAATTAAAAACAAAAATGTAACCGACATTTAAAGGATATTCTGGTTTCTGAGTTCTAATACTGCTATGAAGAATGGAAAAACCATTTAAAGCGTTGCGTGGCTTCCCAATGGAACTATTTCGAAAGTGGTAGAGTTCAGGTATAAATGAATTGTAAATGAAAAGTTTTCTGAACCAGTCTCATAACCTTACTTACAGATTTCGTATGTTACAACACACACACACACACACACACACACCCACACACACACACACACACACAGAGAGAGAGAGAGAGAGAGAGAGAGAGAGAGTGAGAGAGAGATAGAGAGAGAGAGAGAGGTAGAGAGAGAGAGAGTGCGAGAGAGAGAGAGAGAGAGAGAGAGAGAGAGAGAGAGAGAAAGAGAGAGTGAGAGAGAGAGAGAGAGAGAGAGAGAGAGAGAGTGAGAGAGAGAGAGAGACGGAGAGAGAGACGGGGGGAGAGAGAGAGAGAGAGAGAGAGAGAAATATACAACAAAATTTCTTCCAACTTTCTTCTGATAAGTGTATGGAATTTAAAACAATTTAAAACTGGTTGGTAAAAGAATAAAACATTGAAACCATATTTCTTTAAAAAAAAGAAATATAATTCTTAGTTTTTCTAAGTTTTAAAATTAAATTTTTGTCGTTGGTTACGGAAAAAACTTCCTACAAATTTAATATATTTTACCAAATTATAAAATCGATTGTCTCATAATCCCACTTCGAATACGTTTTGTGATAATCGAGTATATCTTGGTTAATTAAATTAACAGTTCTGATATTCATAACTCAAATTTCAAAAATTTCCCAAATTATTTGCGTCTATTTTTTTTTTTTTTGGAATAATTCATTAATGTGATTTTTTAAAGCATCATTCGAAAATTCTTCCTCAACACAGAAAATTCATTTTATTTGCTATTTCTGATTTTAACTATTATCAAACCGTTTTAATATCCACGAGTTAATTTTTGTTTTTTTTTATTATAAAGAAAAATTATCATAATACCCTGTTCTTCAATGGTACGCGTTTAAAAGCGCAGCCAACATTTTGGAAATGTTACTTATTTACAGTTACAATTCAGATCTTATTTTAATGAAATTTGGAATAAACCTTACTTGGGACTTAAGTAATTCGGTACAATTAAAATTATTTATCAGATACACATTTCACCCGAATTAAATTCATCGTAAGTTACACATTACCCACACTCAAAATTTGATTATTTTGGATTATAACATGGATTACAAAATATTCATTTTTTTCTGACTAAATAATTTGGATTCAATCAAATTTAATTAAAAATAAGGCTGGATTTGCTTATATACTAAGTTAAATGGGACAGAAGTTTTGAAATATGACTTCATCAGATAATTGACAGTAAAATTTTATCAAATTAATAAATTATTTATAAACCAACTTAACCTAACGTTGATCTAATCTCAGTTGAATTTGAAGTTGAAATGAAATTGAAATTGAATTTGAAGAACTCCATAAATGAAAATTGCACATTTACCAAAACCCACAAAGTTAAGCTTAACTTAATTAAGGGAATCTAATCTCATTCTTAACTTAATTTCACTGAAAACAAATTATTAGATCCAAAAATACCCTGGTATAAATTAAGAAATTTTTGGTGAGAATACTGTGTAACTTAAGAGAGACGTAATACGGTAAAAGGCAATTTAAATGAGTAATTTCAATTTTAACGAATAATTTAGACTCGAAGATGTATTCTAAATTTCATTTAAATTATAGGCGAGTTCATAACTGTATATAATTACTTAAACAGAACAGATATTGGTAAGTTTTTTGAACAGCTGATAATTTTTATATTATCAATGTCAATTTCGTTAAAATCGCCGGGTGAATTTTATTAAATAGTTTTTCCGCTGTTTCCAATTTTTTTATTTATTTATTGAACAACCTTTCAACGTACAGGTAATATAGATTGTTAGTTCTTAAACGTGAACGCTTACTCACTCTCTCTCTCTCACACTTGCGCACCCGCGCGCTCATACACACAACTATAGAGAAAGAGAGAGAACATATTCATAAGAAAAGTTGTTTCTAATTTTCGTTAATTCAGTGGACATGAAAGAATTTCTACGTATTACTTTGAATATATGACAGAATAATTTTATATCAGTGATTAACAGAAGATGATAATATATATATATATATATACAGAGTGAATCAAAAGTATGGAAACCCTTCATCAATTTTAAAACCGTTCCATATAGAATACTGTGTCATGATAAGGTAGCTAGGTTTCAGGTAAACTACTTCACTTTTTGACGAGAAATAGAATTTCAACCCCTTCTTGGGAGGTGGCCCCAGGGTTGGTACATAAATATTTTAATTTGTAACACCCTTTGTGTGATCATTTTAAAGGTCTCTTTAAAACAAGAAGAATGGTAAAAATAAAAAGTTGGTACGATGTCTGTACCCAAAATGTCTGAGGTCAAGTTTTTCAAGTAAATTTATTCGATAATATCCAATTTTCATATCAATATCATATTTTCTAAAATTAATTTATTTGCGATACCAGTTCCATAAATAATCAAGTAATTATTTTTCAAAATTCAAACATTATCCCGCCGTTACTTTAGTTACAAACATTACACCAACATTTTATTTATACCATTTTTCTCGTCTTAAGGAGACCTTTAACATAATGTGACTTATAATAATGGCTATTTGAGTGCACTTGAGAGTTTGAGCTTCAGATGATCTGATCATCATTCAAATTATCTATGACACCCTCTCCAAAGTAAACAAGAAATTGATGAACTGTATAAAAGTATTAAAAAAAAAAAATCTAAAAACAAATTACGATAAAATTAAAATAGTAGAAAAAGTAATTTTACCCATAAAATTAATTTGTTAAATGTATATAAGCACAAACCAGTTACACAGAAATCTTGCAAAAAATTTGATTCTGAGTAAAATGTATAACGCCCATAGAAACTAGGTATAAGCGTACGAATTTTGAATTTTATTAAAAATAATACGAATGAAAATGTGGTAAATTTTAACTGAAATTTTGACAGCCGACAATACCTAAAAAAGCGTTTCCGGACCTAAGTGTATATGAACTCTTTTGTCTTTATTTTCACCAGAGAACATATCCTGAAAGTTTCTTCCATTCTTTTTAATTTGCTATTGTACGTATATTTATGTATCTGCACCTATAAATCAGGTCTTTCAGTTATTAATCGTATAGGAAATAATTTTTTTGCACAGAAAAAAAATTATTTTTCCTTTTTTTAATAAGATTACATGAAAAAATTATTTTTTTATTTTAATTACGATTATTATAAAGTAAATTATATAAATAATAATAAATTTTGCATTAAATTTGTTTATAAAAGGAAAGTTCTATAACCTTAACAATGATATTTAACACAACTTTGACAAATTTATCCCTTTGTATCATGTATCAAAATGTCACAAACTTGTTACCTATTCTGACATAAATTTAATCATAAATACTTTGAACATAAGTTTCTTCTTTTGTTGTATTGTTTCTTTGTTTAATGATACAACTTTTTGACGTTTTAATTTTGTTATTATTAATAAATATATTCCACCATAATTAAAATAATAATATTTTATCCAATAAAGAAAAGTTTCGAACCGAAATAAATCTATTAATATTTAATATGAAATTTAACGCTTTTTTTTTTTTAATTACTTATACATTCTTTCTTTCTTTTTCCTGTTTAGCGTTCAGTAATTACCTTTTAGATAATACTTCAGAGGATGATATGTATGAGTGTAAATGAAGTGTAGTCTTTTACAGTCTCAGTTCGACCATTGCTGAGATGTGTGATTAATTGAAACCGAACCACCAAAGAACATCGGTATCCACGATCTAGTATTCAAATCCATATAAAAGTAACTGCCTTTCCAGGACTTGAACGTTGGAACTCTCGTCTTCCAAATCAGCTGATTTGGGAAGATACATTCACCACTAGACCAACCCGGTGGTTTTTAATTACTTAGATACAGTTATACTACATTTTTTTGTTATAAACATTTTTTTTTTTTGGTATTTATATATATGAAGTTCAAAAATTGACTCAACCTTATTGGAAAATGAGAAGTTACAATGGTTGTTGAAAGTGATAAACATTATGCGATTCAGATAATTGAATACAACATTGGCTGCTCTTAAACACATTTTCTAACGTTGGTTGAAAAATAAAAGTGACACATAGTTCCCAAATTCGCGAATTCACACCATTCCCGAATTTCGCTCTACAATTTGGGAATGGTGAGAGGATGAGTTTTTTAAGCAGCATCCTTAAGGTATCCCTACAAGAAAGATTCAGGAGGAAGACTAAATAAGGAGACCAAGGGGGCCATAACCCCTTTCGAAATCACTTTTCCATGAAAACACTAATCCAAGAAAGTCATAGTGTTGGCTGCATAAGCCATATCATTGTCCTGCTATTACCACGTGTATTCTAGCCAGACTTTTCTTATTTTTTCTTCTGTTTAGCCTTCGGAAACACCGTAAGGTATTACTTCAGAGGATGAATGGGGATGGTATGTATGAATGTAAATGAAGTGTAATCTTGTATAGTATCAGATCAACCATTCCTGAGATGTGTGATTAATTTAAACCTAACCACCAAAGAACACCGTTATCACGATCTAGTATTCAAATCCGTATAAAAGTAACTGTCTTTACTAAGATTTGAACCTTAGAACTCTCGACTTTGAAAACTCTAGTCGGTCTGCAGGTATAGTGTTTACAAATTGTTACACCATCTGTATGTAAAGCTCACTGTTTACTGTGTCATGAAAGAATCTAATGAAAATTTACCTACGTCAAATTGTACCCCAAACACCCGTTTTTTGGTCCGTGCAGCTGATTAGGATTTTCTGTACACCAAATGCGTGAATTCTGTGCATTAAAATCCATCAAGGTGGAACCGCGTCACGTCAGACGCAAACCAATCATTGAGTTCTTTCTCATCTGGCGTTACAGATTGACATGAAACGCTGACAGAAAGCTATACGTTTTCCAGTGTCTGCAGTTAACAACTAGTGAACAACACGAATCCTGTACGGATCCATAATTAAAAATTTGCACAATGCCGAGTGGACATTACCAACGTAGAGACCAGACTGGATAGATAAGCGTCGCGCAGACGTCTTGGGACTAACGGAATAGGCAGCTTGCAACTCGATCAACTTTTCTAATTTTACCATTTTCGGCTTCATCTGCCACATTCCTTGTCTCTTGGAACTTGTCGTATAACCACTTGATGGAGGACCTTTTTGGTGCATCCACATCTACTTTTCTGTGAATGCATTCTGGGTCTGGGCATATCTGGTACATTTAATGTACTGGGAGACAATAAATATGATCTTCTGCATTGGGTTACCCATTTTTCCTCGATCATTCTCAATTAAACTTGCAACAAAAGAAGAAATCATTCTTCCATAAGGTTGCGTCACTTTTTGAACACCCAAATAACAAATAATAGCAAAGTAAATTAAAAAAAAAAAAAAAAAACAAATTAGATGAACTGTGTTCTTCTAAGAACACGGATAAATAGGAAAAATAGAAGGTGTGTCAACATTTATAAGGTGGAGTAAATGCTGGGTACGAACATCTTCTACAGGTGCAGTACAACGTGGATTGCCCTCGTATTTTCGAAAATAAATATTACCAAGAACTGGGTGATTTGGTTGTTCCTTAAGGCGGGAAAATATAATATATTATTTCCTTTTTCCTACTGCAATTTTAATATGCAAAAGGATATTTTCGTATTTTTTTTGTTGTATAATTTCCTTATCCAAAAAAAAAGAGAATTTATCAAAAACAGAAATTATGATTTACGTATTTAATGTAGCATTGAACATAGTTTAAAAAAAAAAAATTAAATAACAATCATTATTTTAAAAATTAACTTTTTAGAAATGTTTAAAAAAATATCTTCTCTCCACTGGTATGATAATTTAAAAATTATTTCCATTTTGTTTGATAAATATTTTATATAATTTAATATATTCTTTAATATATTTATACTCATAAGAATTGAATCAATTGTTCTTTTATCTCTGTAACAAAAACAGCTGATGTAGAAAAACAATTTAAATGATTTAAATTTGATTAATTAAAATAGGAATAAAACCTTTTGACGTAGAAACTAAATTACAAATTAATCCATTAATACTTCTTTATGAAACCAGTCTGTTAACGCACTTTGTCAACCTTCTGGGTAATTACAACTTTATCTACTACTGACCTCAATAAAGAGTTATTTCCTGAATAAGGACATACTTCCTTAGATTCTTCATCCGTGAAATTCTTAGAACTATACCTTTGATTTTAATGATATCTATTGAGGTCGACACTTCGGTGAATTTGTTACTACTTGTGCAGTTTAATCAAGTGTTTTGTTGTGAACAGAATTAGTTACATCTTTTGCTTTTTCTAAGCCTTTTGAATATGTTTTTAATGGAAACGTTATTAATAATTATAAACGTAATTAATAATTATAAACTAGTAACACATATCTATAAGGCTTTAATTCTTTTCTACAACCCTTCTGATCCAAGTTCAAAATTTACCACCACGTAACAGTTCGAGAAGTGCATAGAACTTAATTGTTATCTCCCTCAACTTTACTTTTTTTACAAAAGTATATTTATATAATTTGTTATCTCGGTAAAATCAATATATCTGCTGAATGTTTAGAACTGACTTTAAGGAAAGAAAGCCCAACAGGAAATAAATACGTTTATATTCCGTTTTATTCTGGTTGTCTCTTATAAACTGCTGCAGTTGGATTTTAATGGAATGAATTTCTGTAATTGTTTTATTATGTGGAGAAAAAAGCCATGTCTAACCGGAATTAGAATCCACAATTTTTGGATGAAACACAGAGGTAACATTTTCTCCAAGGAAATCTTCACTTCAACATAAATTTCAAGTCATTCTTTATTCTCAGAAAAACAGATCTGGCTTATTTTTATCAATCATCATTAAACAGCATCCCCAAAAAAGAAAAAAAAAACAGCACTCTATAATAAAAGGTGATGCGTAGATTTTTTTTGTTTAGTTGTCCTATATGCTCACATTTTTATTTTAGCTGCTATTGGCCCAGAGCGGACCAATAGTGGGGCTCCGAGCGGCTACAAACGGCTCCCTCCACGACTATCTTCCGCTAGAAGCAGTCCTTTGTCAATTAATTTACTGATCTGTATACCCACTATATCCTACATCCCTAACAATTGATTCCTTTACCTGTCCCTCCAATATTAAAGTGACTATTCCAGGGTACCTTAATATGTGGCCTATCAGTCTATCTCTACTTTTAACTATATTATTTGAAACCCTTCTTTTTTCATCTATCTGCCGCAACTCCTCTTAATTTGTCACTTTATCCACCCATCTGATTTTTAACATTCTCCTATAGCACCATATTACAAAAGCTTCTAATATTCTCTTATCAGGTACTTCGTTCTTCCAAGTTTCACTTCCATATAAAGCTACGCTCCAAACATATACTTTCAAAAATCTTTTCCTGACGTTTAAATTAATTTTTGATGTAAACAAATTATATTTCTATAATTATTATTATTCATTTATTTTAATATATATATGTTTAGAGTAATAAGGTATATTTATGAGAAATTTTTACGTTTTTTAATCTATCTATCTTTGACACGTGATCAAGCGACAATATATATTTTTAATATATTTTATCATGTATTATAAAAATGTCAATTGTTGATAGGACAACAAAAACCTCCATCTGTGTAAATAATTTTATTAATGTTAGGTAATATATCATATAAAGATAGCTCTTAGTAGGTAACCGATAGTTTGTACGCCGGACTATATTGTATGCCTCCTGTTACCCCAATTTCTCTCTCACTCTCTCCCGATATATATATATGTGTATACAGCTGCACATAGATACAGCTGTTGTAGTCGTATTATGTTGTGACGTCACAAGTATGTTGTAGAATTAAATAAATTAATAATATTTAAAATTAAAAAAAAAAAAAAAAAATATTTAAAGAGGCTGCTAGTACCTCCACGGCCACGCGAATGAAATACAGTATGCGCGCGCGCTTTACTTAGATTCATTGAATTAAATAAACGAAAGATATTATATTTAAATAAAATTATGAATATTTTCAATTAAATTGAGTGTGTAAGCCGTGCTTCAGAAAAAAACAGCGTGACGGGAAATTCCTACAACTGTTCAGTCTTTTTTTTTTTTTTTGTAATTATACGATTACGCTTTTATTCAGGATTTTTAAACACAATTCATATATCGAGAATCATTGTTACCTATTTAATAAAAAGAATTTGAAGGTACTGAAAGTGTCGAAAAGCCCTATTTTAAAGATTTAGAGTTAGTGTCGTCGCCTCGTTCTCAAGTTTTCTTACGTCTCTTAGGGGACGTTAACGACGCCTCTCGCTTTTAATGTATCACATATGAGAGGGCATCCAATGATGACTCTTCACGTAAACAAACAGTAAAAGGAATCTAAAATACTTGAAAAAACGAAAAGGTTTTTTCAATCTATTAAAAATTAATCTGTTTTGTTGTTAATAAAAATCGATATGTTTAAAATTTTATTTGTTTTTGTTGACATTATTTACATCAATCTTCTTATAATTAAATTCTCTAAAATTTATGTTTAAAAAATGTATTATTTATTGCCAATTTAACAACGTTATTCTACGTCAAACGTAAAAAAAATGTGTTTCTGACCCTATTTTTGGCGTTTACCATGGGATATCTTAGAAACTAAGAGAGATACAATTCTGAGACCTATTATTTTCGATTTCCAAGCTCAAAAACCATAAGAAATAACTGAATTTTCCCCTTAATTGACCTTCCAAGAATTTCAGAAAGCCTTAATTTACCCGGAGGAACTGAAACTCGAGCGAAATATTTCACCCTGTATAACTCGCTAACGAAGCGTTTTTGGATCTATGTTTATATGAACTTTTTTCTTATTTTTAGCCTTTAGAATGAGTTGTCAAAGTATTGCTTTATCCTCCTTAATCACTCTATATATACGTGTACATTTAATTTTTGTTGAATAAAACTAGATCCACATAATAATTTGATTTAATCGTTTATTTTTTTGTATTACAATATTTTTTCAGTTACAATATATACAGTTGACTTTATTTGTATAAATATAAATGATTTTTTCAGACGTTTTAAGCATAAATTTTATTATTATTTAAAAAAAAAGAATGTTGTAGAAGTATATTCCATAACTTTAATATATAAATTTTAAATCTGAGTAATTTATAATTCGCAAACATTGTATAAAAAAAAAACCAACATAAAGTCACAGAATATCTATGAAATAAACAAAGAGGTCTTTAATCTATTTTATTAACGTTTTTATAAGCTTCTTTTATTAATTTATGAAATGTTACAATATTTATATATATATATGTATAGCGCACACTTGTGTATATGTGTTTATGCTCGCATATGTGTATCAGTATGAAAGAATGGTAAAGTTAGAAAGGAAAATCAAAATGACAGAAGGTTTTTTTATATGTATTACAGTATTAAATTTCTCTTTTCTTTGATAAATTAATTCTATTTCAACCTTTTTGTAAATATATTTTTTTTACTTATTAAAAGGTTCAAACAATTCTCTCTTTTTTATATGATATTTTACTTGCGCTTGCATTTTTTTCACCCTTTTTCTCTTTCTAATTTACTTTCTTACTATACTTTGTATATGTTCATCAATGTTAAATTTTATAATATAATAAAATAAGCTGGTCACGACAGAATGTTTTGCGTTTCATCTTCTAGACAGGATAATATACCATATGGGATCTCTTTCAGATAATTTTTTTTACGGACTTTCCCATCTGTATAATGGATTCTTCCTTTTTATATGACCCTTTACAACTCCTGACCAAATGATACAAAAAGTACCAAGAAAGTGTGTATTCAAACATTCTCAAAAATTACCTTAATTTAGTGTACCTTTTGAACTAAAAAAAAAAAAAAAAATATTAGCTTAGCTTATAAATTTACAATTAATTATAAATATTGCTAATATTCTTCCAGTAATCATATCTTAGTCAAGTGAACTACAGGATGAACACTCAGACTAGGAAGTATTATGACCAAAAACGCGTATGATAAACCAACACCGGGGTGGTTCACTTAAAAACCTAAATTGGTTTGCTTGGCATTTCTCCTGGTACCACCCCATTCGGTCATCCTAAAGCATACCACCAAATGTCTGTGCCAAAACGTCTACTGAGCCTCCAAAAAGTTAGCGACCAGTATCCTAACTAGCTCCTAGAGCTAACCTAAAAGCATGAGCGGAATATGCGTGGTACCATCCACCACTCGTTTGCGTGTCCCACCGTCCACTTATCATTTTTTTTTTCGTCTTCAGTCATTTGACTGGTTTGATGCAGCTCTCCAAGATTCCCTATCTAGTGCTAGTCGTTTCATTTCAGTATATCCTTTACATCCTACATCCCTAACAATTTGTTTTACATATTCCAAACGTGGCCAGCCTACACAATTTTTCCCTTCTACCTGTCCTTCCAATATTAAGGTGACCATTCCAGGATGCTTTAGTATGTGGCCTATAAGTCTATCTCTTCTTTTAACTATATTTTTCCAAATGCTTCTTTCTTCATCTATTTGCCGCAATACCTCTTCATTTGTCACTTTATCGACCCATCTGATTTTTAACATTCTCCTATAGCACCACATTTCTAAAGCTTCTAATCTTTTCTTCTCAGATACTCCGATCGTCCAAGTTTCACTTCCATATAAAGCGACACTCCAAACATATACTTTCAAAAATTTTTTGCTGATATTTAAATTAATTTTTGATGTAAAAAACTTATATTTCTTACTGAAGGCTCGTTTAGCTTGTGCTATTCGGCATTTTATATCGCTCCTGCTTCGTCCATCTTTAGTAATTCTACTTCCCAAATAACAAAATTCTTCTACCTCCATAATCTTTTCTCCTCCTATTTTCACATTCAGCGGTCCATCTTTGTTATTTCTACTACATTTCATTACGTTTGTTTTGTTCTTGTTTATTTTCATGCGATAGTTCTTTCGTAGGACTTCATCTATGCCGTTCATTGTTTCTTCTAAATCCTTTTTACTCTCGGCTAGAATTACTATATCATCAGCAAATCGTAGCATCTATATCTTTTCTCCGTGTACTGTTACTCCGAATATAAATTGTTCTTTAACATCATTAACTCCTAGTTCCATGTAAAGATTAAAAAGTAACAGAGATAGGGAACATCCTTGTCGGACTCCCTTTCTTATTACGGCGTCTTTCTTATGTTCTTCAGTTGTTACTGTTGCTGTTTGGTTCCTGTACATGTTAGCAATTGTTCTTCTATCTCTGTATTTGAACCCTTTTTTTTTAAATGCTGAACATTTTATTCCAGTCTACGTTATCGAATGCCTTTTCTAGGTCTATAAACGCCAAGTATGTTGATTTGTTTTTCTTTAATCTTCCTTCTATTAATCTGAGGCCTAAAATTGCATCCCTTGTCCCTATACTTTTCCTGAAACCTAATTGGTCTTCTCCTAACACTTCTTCCACTCTCCTCTCAATTCTACTGTATAGAATTCTAGTTAAGATTTTTGATGCATGACTAGTTAAACTAATTGTTCTGTATTCTTCACATTTATCTGACCCTGCTTTCCTTGGTATCATTACTATAACACTTTTTTTGAAGTCTGACGGAAATTCCCGTTTTTCATAAATATTACACACCAGTTTGTATGATCTAAGTAATAATTTATAAAAAATTAAAAATCGTTCATAAAAAAACATATAAATTATAATTATAATTACAATAGTATGGTAACATAATACATATACAATATAACATTAACAGTAGGCATCTAATAATATTATAATTATGTTATTCCCATTATAATATACGAGGAGAGATAATGGTCACATTACTGTTATAGTGGTACGGCATTAAATTAACTCTAGTGCGTTTATGTATTATTGGGATCCGTCTACTGTTCCAGTAGCAAGCTCTATATATATATATATATATATATATATATATTTATTTGTGTGTGTGTGTACGTGCGCGCGCGCGCATATATATATATATGTGTGTGTGTGTGTGAGTGTACACGCGCGCGCGCGTGTGTGTGTGTATATATATATATATATAGAGAGAGAGAGAGCGAGAAAGAGTGAAATTCAATTGGAATGATATATAAATCAATAATAAATATCTGGAAAGCTTCCATATCTGCACTACTTAAACGTAATCAAATTTAAAATATAGACTGGATATTCCGTATATCGGAAAATATTTTATCATAATATGAATTTTATAAAGTAATATCATTTTTTCGATGTAACTGAATACATATTTGCACGCTTCAAAGCTGACAATAAAATTTTAATACTTTCCTGAAATTTTTTATTTATTTTTACATAGTGGAAGAATATTGTTACCTGAAAAATTTAATAAATTCTGATAGCGATATTTTTAAAAGTTATTCTGCTTCTCCACCACGAAAATCATATCCCAAGGAAAGTTTTCGATTTGTCTTAGTTTTGTTTTATGTTAAATTTAATAAACTAAAAAAAATATTCCACTGAAAAAGGAAAAATCAATAAAACGATATTTATTGTAATACTAGCAGACCCGGCAATGCTTCGCTATTGCTAGATTTGAGTATATATATAGAGAGAGAGAAAGAGAGAGACAGAGAGTTTAAATGAACACAATTGACAGTTTGATACAAAAAATTAAAAAACTGAACATTACGGAACTTCACAAATTTTATCATTATACCTTTCACTTATTCTCCTTCCCCTTTTCCCTTTCCAACTTCTCCCTTTCACCCTTCTTCCTCAACCCTCTCCCAGTTTCCTTTTTACCTTTTCCCTTTTGTCTTTCCCCTTTTTCCCTTTTTCCCGCGCGTAAATCGGTCCATTAGTTTTTTGGTCTTTAGCGGACACACATACGAACATGCCTTTTACATATATATATATATATATATATATATATATATATATATAGATCAAAAAAAAGTCTGTTTGTATATTTGTTTGTTTGTTTCGTAAATAACTCAACACCGGTCCCACCTAGCGGGAACCTAGTTTTTGCAAAAATATTTCTTTCACGTAACTAATATTCATATTCTGTATATGAACCAAATCGGTCCGTAAATATAATTTTTCGAAATATCTCAACCCCAGCGGATCATCTAGCGGGTTCATTTTTTGCAGAGATAGTTCTTTCCATGTAAGTAATACGTACTCTGAATATGAGGCAAATCCGACCATAAATACAATTTTTCTAAATATCTCGATGCCAGCGACACCTAGCGGGTTGAAACAAATTCAGAAACCTTCCCTGGCATGTGTCCAACTATTCTCCAAAGTTTCATCGCTATCGGATGAACGGTTTAAGAAGGCATATGAGACATACAGATAGACTAACATTCATTTTTATATATATAGATTATTAAAAGTTTAATAAACCAAGAAATGGTTTTAAAAATAATCGATATCTTTAAACTTTGATCGACTACCCCACCGCGACCAATATTCTCGTAATTTTTTGTGGGTGGCCACTCTCACGACTACTATGTTTAGGAAGACATAAAATCTTCAGTTAAAAATATGCAATAAATAAGACAATTGTTTTGATTTTTTTTTTTGGGAAACGGGAGAATTTGAGGGCAATTTCTTTTATAATAATGGTAAGATAAGCATGTACGCATGCATTGAGCTTAATATAAAGTGAGGTTATGTTTGAAAAATGTTGTGAAAATTGATTCCAAAGAAACTGTCTACTCTACCAACTAGAAATATTAACAACAAATTGGCCCATATATACGAAACACTCTACCAAATTTCATGAAAATCGGTTTATCCAATCAAAATTTCTTAAGCTTCGAACACGCCAACACACTTTTTTTTCTCTTTTTTTTTAACCTCCGGGACCACCGCCAGGTATTGCTTCAGAGGATGAGATGAATATTTTTGTAGCGTCTGAAAATATCATTCCAGACCGGGATTCGAATCCGGGACCTCCAGATGAGACGCACGTATATACGTATTTATAAACATACGTAAGAACATTACCCCTTACGATTTTGTTTTTGGGGTGGGCTTTCTGAGTCCTAAAACATAGAAATGCAAAAACCCAATACCCCATATTTTGACTTTTCTTTTTGTAAGTTCTAGAGCTATAATGCCAGGAAAGTAAAAATCATTATGCTTATTAACGAAGTGATATTTATTAATGAATAAATAAAAAGAAAGATATGTACGAAAAGGTTATTAAAACAAATGAATAAATAAAAAAATCCCTTTCCGTACACCGGAAGGCGGAGGTAGATTTCACCGGTGCTAAGTAAAGGATAAAAAGTTTTCCACCTGAAAGTTAAGAAAAACTTCAAATTTACTAAATATGACAATGGTTGTATGTGAAAAAAGTTTTCACATGTTTAGCATACAAGTCCCATCTTTTTACAATTCCAGCAACATTTTGGTCATCCCTTGCCGTAAGGGTTAGTTATATCAACAATTGTTTTAGATAAAAGTTTTAGGTAATGTTTAGAGGACTAACGACCACTTTAAACTGATTCGATACTGTGCCTATTAAGGTAGGTGTGATTCTTTTTTGTCTTCGAAACCTTATTTTTTCCACCCCGTTGAGCCAATTGTTAGTGATATAAAAAGATTTACTTATATAGCTTTTAGGCCCTTATCCAAATAATAGTAGAAACTTTACCGGAAATCGTCCGTTAGACCCTCTAAACTTGATAATGAAACATAGCCATCAATCTGTTTGTCCTCTTCCAGGATGCCAAAGATGGAAATGCGTCGACAGATGTTTATATCAGTATATTTACACAATATACTGTTTGCCTTTTTATTGCCTTTTCCAACCACATCACTCACTTACCATGACTTACTAGTTTGTCAACTATCAAATTAACTGATTCGCGGTAACACTTCGGTGAACACCGAAGCTTTCACAAAAACTCTTCCTATATCTATCTGCAAATATACTATGCGCTCAGATCAGTGACTTGATTAAGTCTTTAAACATCCAAAGTATTATCCTCGTACCAACAACTGGATTGCAACGACAATCTTGTCGTACAATTCAATTGCAAAGTTCTGTTGATTCATTTTAACTCAAGAAACTAATACACAAATTTAATAAGCCTTTAATGAAAACGTTTCATATTAATTTCTGCTCTTGTCTGCTTTAGGGAGCAGACAATGTCTACACTCTTCCATACCGCAGCACCAACACAGTGTTCTCTACATATCCATTTCATCCTAACAGAGAATATCTAAGCAAACCGGGGGCTGCATGCCAAAACGCCTGTCTTGACAAAGTATGAACCCATGTGGGACCCTAATCACCAGGGTTGGTATCCTCTATAACGGCATGAGACTCTCTTCAGCCACCTTCCGCTGGGCTAAGAATCTGCAGAAACCAGCAACCACTACGTTCTTTTTAGTTTCGGTTTTCCAATTAATTTATATTTCAAAACCAGCATTGATCCTTTGCAAGCTCTTTACCATCTTTGAAACGTTGAGCTTCGTACCTGGAGCTGACATATAAGACATTAATTACTACTAGGAAACTACGCCCGATCCTGATCGTTGAATTGGAGGGAACGAGGATTGTGTCAAAGTCTGCCATCAGATATTTGGGGTTGACGCGCAGCTTAGATTTGGGACCCATATCTTGGAGGCCGAAGCGAAAGCAGAAAGCGCAATGCGTGCCGCTGCGGCTCTCCTCCACAAAACAAGAGGACTAGCGAGCCAAGGAGAAGGCTTCTGTCAAGCATGACGTACTCCTCACTATTATATTGTACGGAGATTTGGGCTAGTGCGTTAAGGTACGGCAGGTACAAGGGAGTCATCCCCATCAACCCTCATCCCCAACATCAAGCCATGGTTGTCGAAAAGATTTGGTGAGGCTGATCATCACCTATCGCAGTTTTTTACAGGACATGGTTCCTTCAATAACTACCTGCACAAAATAGGCAAGAGAGAAGAGCCAATTTGCAACTACTGCAACGAGATAGATGATGCTGAGTACACGTTTTTTGAGTGCAATAGGTGGGATACACTTACACATAGTAAGGCACTCACAGGTATAACTCCAGAGACAACAATAGACTACATGCTAAGAAGCGAGTCAAACTGGAATAATTTTACTAGTTTTGTTAGACAAGTTGTTCTACAGAAATACTCCGACGAGAGAAGACAAGGTGTTGGCTAGAATAGGACTGGATGGACAGCCTTGCTGGTGAGGTCCAGCATACTGCGGTGTGTTGGCACTGATGAGCCACCAAGGACTCCACGGGTAACAGTCAGGCAAGAGCACACTGAATACTGAAGGGACCCGGTACCGCGTCGCCAGACCCAGTTCGAAGGCGAACTGGGTCTGGCGTGGTGTATTAGTATTGCCCTTTTGGGTCCCCAAGGGGCCAATATTGATGAAGAACTCTCAAAATGAGCTAACCGGTAGGCCGACCTGCCTTGCCGGTATATAGCCGGTAGGTGGGGAGGCCTATATGAGTTTAAAGACACTCCCCTGGGCGGCGTAATACCAACAAGTCGGTCCGGTCCAGGGGAGCTGAGAGAAAAAAAAAAGGTACAAGGGAGTGTTAGCTTTACTATATCGGAAGTGTTGCCTGCGGATAACGTCCGCCGGCAACACCGATATGCCTCGTGACATATCGAACGATATGTCACGAGGCAGTGGAGGTACTGGCGAGGGCAATGTCGGTTTATCTGTTGATAGCCCTCAGAGTGAAACGGGTGGAAACTAGGAGGTTGCCACCCCAGGAGAAAAAGGAACAACTTCAGGCCTATATCAGGGAACTGATGTTTGTATGACAGGAGCTGTGGGACATAGGCCAGAGTGGTTGGTGCACACACCGTCTGATTCGGGCTTGGTGTGAGAGGAAACATAGCCAAATTGATTTCTTCCTTGCGGAGGTTTTGTCGAGACACGGGGGTTACAGGGCGTACTTTTATAGGTTTACCCTGGACTACTCGGACCGTTTTCCGGTCTGTGATAACGAGGAGGAAGCGGCGGACCATGTTTTCTTTTATTATGTGCGATTTGAGGCTGCTCAAAGGAGTATATTGGATGTACTGGACCATGAGGATATGTTCACACCGGGGGAATTCAAGCGCATCATTCCAGTGGGAGAACACCAGTGGAAGGCAATAGCAAGATTCAATAATTACATAATTGAAGAGCTAAGAGCTGAAGAAGAAGTCCGAAAGAGACGTTGGAGGGTACCGGAGCAGACAGGCCCGCGGCGGAGGGCCTCAGGGGCATTCTGAGCGTCTGGCAGTCGCCTTGGTGCGGTGAAGCCGTGGGCACTCTTTCCCTGGTACTATGTGATGTGTGTGTGAATTTTTTTTACTCTTGGTGTTGGTTATTGTGGTTACGTGTGTGTATGTTACCATGAGTGTTCAACGTAAAAAAAAAAAAATTCTGTTACGTGTGTTTTTTCCTTGTTGTGATGTGTGAGTGATTTATTACTCCTTGTGTTGGTGTTGTTCTTAGTGTTGTGCGAGTGTGTGTTTGGATGTTTCATTTGTGACTAAGGTGACCGATTATGTAACCTGGCGTTTTCCCCCACTTTCTGATAGTAATGTTGCAAAGCGATTCCTAAGAAAGGCGGAAACCCAAGAGTGGAGGTTTAATCGGTAGTGCGCAGGAACACATATGCACTTAATAACATCTTGCGTAACCTGTTAGCGAACCCGACACTGCTTAGGCGCCCGTAAATGGGGTTCCTCTATAACAAATGAAAAAATAAAAAATAGAACATAAAACATGTGTGATATGGTGCATATCATAAGTAACCCACATTCTGGACACAAGCCTGAATTAATTAAATCAAATCTGGTAAACCTATAGCATATCTAAATTTCATTAAAATTCATCTAATAATTTTGGAGATTTTCGAGATAAAATTATATAAATATATATTTCTTACGAAATAAAAACTGTAAAAAGCCTTGCTTTTAATAACCGTAGTTAGCTTGTATAACACGCGCTAACAAATAGTTAATATTATTCATTTAATACAGTGTACATAAAGAATTAATTGTATTTTTTGTTAACAAGAGAACAAAATGAATAAGCTTTACGCTCTGTAGTAATTTATTTCATTTAATCAGATATAGAAAGCGTCGTTATAAGGTAAACTCATTTTACATTGATCACGTATTTTTTTTTTTTGTTTGTTTAACATGTTTTTCTTTGAATAAATATATAATTTTGTTTTTTTTTTATCGTAGAACTAAATTTTTAATTAAGTTATATATTTTTTTTTTACTCGAACTGGATTACAACATTTAAATTGATTTATATATAAATTATAATTTTTGTCTGTTTTGGATGTATTAATATATCATATTGTTCAATATTATCATAGATTTTCGTAAAACACATTAATTTAACTTCATTATTAATGCATTGTACTAAATATTAAACTTCAAATTTCATTTGTCTCTGTCCATTCATTAATCTCTTGTTAATACGATATATGGTTTACTGTTTATCCAGTAAACTTTTGAAATCTGATTTTTTAAATTGAAGAACGAGAAAATTATGTAATTTTTTACTGGGATATACTAATTTAACTCACCGTTTTTCTTATAAAAAAAGTTTAATCGTTTTTATTTGATTAAAAATTTTCGAATTTTATGTCAATTTATATATATACACGAGTATATATATTTACAGTAAAAAATCGAATCTGTCTAAACTGTTATTTTTTAGTTAATTTTTGTATTTATTTATTTTTTTATTTTTATGGAAAGTAAGATAAATAAAATAATGTAGGTAAATAAAAATTTCAAATTTTTTTTACTTTCCCGTCTAGATAGCGATATATCTCTAGATAAGAAAGTATATTAAACGGCCCAATTTAGGCATATGCAGTTTTCATGGTTTCTTTTTTTTTTTTTTTTTTTTTTTTTCCCCCTACGCTCCCCGACTGGATATCCAATTAAGTATACTCAGTCGGGGAGAGTGTCCTTTTACTCTCAAAGGAGGCGTCCCCCACCCGCCGGCTATACGTCCGGCACGGCAGGTTGGCCTCCCCGGTCTCGGATATTTTGTTTTACATTGCCTGCCTCTAATCCCCCGCTTTAGAGCCAAGGTCCGGCTATGCCGTCCCCCAGCGCCTCAGCAGGGAACCGGGTCTCGGTCTTTACGCCTTTGGCCTCTAAACGACAGCGCCGACCCCACAAAGAGCCTAGGCTCCCGCAGGGACGACCCCGCCGACCGGGACTTGGTCTTTTATTTTAACCCAAACTCAAACTCCCCTGGAGTTCACCCCCTTCTCAGGTACCCGCACACCAAGGCGTACAGGCCCTCCATGGAGTGACTGTCCGCCCTACCCTACTGTTTATACTCCCATTCTTCTGTCTTCATCCTCTTTGGCCCGCAGGACCTCCCCGGCGAACCTGCGGAACCATTCCCAGTTCTCATTGTTGTACCCCAACCAGTTAATGAGATTTTCTGGTGTAAGACCATTAATTACTATTTGACCTCTGTTAACGGCCCATCTTGGATATATGAACAACGTATGTTCGGCATCGTGGTTCTCTGGACAATAGATACACTGCGGGGTGGCTCTCTTCCCGATCCTATACAGATATTGACCGAAAGAGCCGTGCCCCGTCAGTAATTGTGTCATGTAAAAATTTACATGGGATAAAAATTCATGGGATCTTGAAGTTTTTAAACCAAACGAACCCAAAACTCAAAAAAAGGTAATTTTCCTGATATTCGTATGTACATGTGTTCGATGTTCGCTTCTAAATCATCTTATATTTTCAGAACTACTGGACCGATTTTAATCAAACTTTGTCAAATTACTTTTATATATGGGACATTGTTGCCATTAAATTTTCAATTTAATAGGTAAAAAGTGAGAGACTGTAGAGCAAGATCACTCTCAGTAACTCGAGATTTCACATAATTACGGTCATATTTTTCTTAGGCACAGTAGTTAAGAATTAAAAAATAAAAATTCTTCCAAAAAAACAAAATTTTTAATTGAATCTCCATCCCAAAAAATACTGTTGTAGAAGTTTGATATGTTGTGAGGTCACCGGTGAGATATAGAATTAAATAAACGAGTAATTTTTTTTTTGTCTCCAACTCGATCGCTCACTGGACTCTGTACCTGATGCGTTAAGCCACGTGGATAAATTAGTCTGCCGACCATACAAGCGAAATTTGTTCTATGTATGTGGTGAAATTAAATTAATTTATTTAGTGCCAACCATTGAGTACAGCCTAACTCGCACGAAATATTTACGGTATGAACCTGCGCTTTCGTTAGGTTCATTGAATTAAATAAAAGAAAAAAATATATTTAATTAAAATGATAGATATTTTAATTAAATGGGTGAGTGGGTACTTAGAAGACATGGGGAAATAGATTTCTGAACGGTTCAGCATTTCACGGGTCGGTCGTGGATCGTTCGGGAAGTACCTGTGTTTTATTGGGAAAAGACCTACCATTTGATGTTCGTACTGTAGCAAAGATGATGATGTGACCCATACTTTCTTCGAGTGCCGAAGATGGGAGAGGTTTCTACCGATTAACAAGGGTCTTGACTCACCGGTAGCAGTCGTTTGGATTATGGTGCAGGGTGAGAGAAAATGCCAGGAATGGTTTGTGGAAGTTCTTAAGCAAAAGGCCTTGGAGGAGTGAATTGTAGATGAGGGTTTGGTGAAGGGAGAGCCTATACATGGAGTTGGTGGGGGGTCTCCGGATCGCCACCACTGAAGAAGTGTTTGGGACTTCTCGATCCAGCCACTCCCTGGATCTTCGATGAGCATGTTGTTTTGCATCACCTACTGGTATGAGGGTACTGGGTGAGGGGCGTATGAGGGTGAGTTTTTTATTATGTTAAATATAGTTAAAAACTTTTAGAATCCTTGGAATTTTTACCTGTCTTTATCGACTTTAATATTTCTGACTTTAGTTGGATGACATTAATATTTTGTAAATTTGTATTATTATCTCCTTCACCTGACTGTTATTTGTTACCTCTTACCTGTTATCCTTGTTTTATAAATTAATTTTTTTCCATTGTGTTACGAGATGTCATGCATATTATTAACATTGTATTCGAGGTGGTATCTCTGGATGATCTCGTGAAACGTTAGTCTTAGCCATAAAATTTTACTTACGGTTGCTGCCCTTTTGTCGACCGATTAAAAAAAATGATTTCTCTCAACAACAAAAAAAACCGCATTTAGCGTGCACTGATAGTGGAAGTTGAGTAAAAATATTTTTATAAAGAAATTTAAATAAGGACAAACCATCTGATCATTTATTTGTATCGTTATCGTTCGTCCATGCTGTTAACATATTTTGTGCATCCTGATTGGCACTTTCAATTTAGAAAATTTGATTAAATCTTTTTATAAATGCGACAAATTTGATTAATCGCCTTCAGTGTTGGAGAATGACATTATATAATATGTGTATTTACCGTTTATTAGGCGAGGTTAGTGTTTCGAACAAAGTCACTACTGTACGAGGCCGCCTGATTCCTTTTACCGTTCGGCTGTACCAGGTTGGTCTAGTGGTGAGCACATCTTCCCAAATCAGCTGATTTGGAAGTCGAAAGTTCAAGCATTCAAGTCTTACTAAAGGGAGTATCTTTTAATCGGATTTGAATACTAGATCGTGGATATCGATGTTCTTTAGTAGTTGGGTTTCAGTTAACCACACATCTTAGGAGTGGTCAAATCTTCTTTCTTTACAGTTTAATCTTCGGTAACTACAGTTTAGATAATTCTTCAGAGGATGATATGTATGAGTGTGAATGAAGTGAAGTCTTGTACATTCTCAGTTCGACCATACCTGAGATGTGTGGTTAATTGAAACCCAACCACCAAAGAACACCGGTATCAACGATCTAGTATTCAAATCCGTGTAAAAATAGCTGGAGTGGTCAAATCTGGGACTGTTCAAGACTACTCTTCATTTATACTCATACATATTATCCTCATTCATCCTCTAAAGTAATACCTAAATGGTAATTCCCGGAGGATAAATCGGGAAAGAAAAGACGAAGTTAGCGAGCGTAGGTTATATTTGGTTTAAATTTAAATTTCCCTTTTTTTAACCATAGTTCCTCATTATCTATTTACCTTAGTAATTAGTATTGGGTGAATTTTTTTTTAAATATCTAGTTTTTGTTTTGACCCCCCCCCCCCACCACAAGAGGTTATCGATTTATTCGTATCGACATAACATGTTTTCTCTTTCGAGATATACCGATGAAGGTATTTTTATTTTTTACTATCTATAACCCGAACTAGATTTTTATATTTTTAATATTCAGAACTAATTTCTTGGAATTTTTTTCATTTATTTTATAATATTTTTTTAATTATTTCATACAATAATGTTTTTGTTTGTTATTTCACGGTATACCAAGATATCTTTTTTGTTCTTCTGTTTTTAGTTTTTCCCATTTTCTTCTGTTCATTTAGTGAGTAATAAGGGATCTCAGAAGGGAGATGGATGAAAAAACAAAATAATTTTATTTTGTCCGGCTGATCTAGCGGTTAACTCGTAGTCGCAAATCAGTTGTTTAACAGCTGATTTTGAAGTTGAAGGTTCTGGGGTTCAAATCCTGGTAAAAGTTAGTTAATTTTATACGGATTTGAATACTGCTTAGTGGATACCTGTTTAATTTGGTGGTTGGGGTTCAATTAACAACACTCCATAGGAATGGTTGGCCTGAGTGTACAAGATTACACCTCATTTACATGTCATACATATCATCCTCATTTCATTTTACTGCCGCAGAGTTACGTATTGTTTACTATCTGAACTGGATGTAATGTATACCTTAAGGAAATATAAATAATTCGATTTTATTTCATTAAAATTTATTTCTTAGGTAAGGTTTTCTTAGTTACTAATCTTTTTTTCAAAGTGAACTACTATATAACTACTATATATTATAAAAGTAAATATTTTTTTAATTACATGATAAAGATGGAGTTTAGGAAAATTCTAATACAAATTTTCTTGCTTTGTATACTAGTATATTTGTAACTTATAAATTATTTTGAATAAATTAGCTAACTTACAAAAAACAAAAAAAAAATATTACTTTAACCTCGGATTGACCCCATCTTCATTCTTTACCCGAAAGGTAAGAGTTGAACGTAACCTAACATACACCTTTTACAAGACTATAAAACATTTTAAAAGGCCAGATTTATAACCGTAACAGCTAATAAATCAGAAAACAGAGCTGTTTCCCTGAACACCATTATACTTAGGCTCAGTAGAAACACTTAAAATGTTGTAAAAGCTATATTTCCATCTTTCTTTTCAACTATTTCTCTTTCATTTTAGTTTACTTTTTTTGATCTTCTCATATCTTTTGTATATAAAAATAATTTATTGCCACTGAATCTATATGGTGTATATTAATATAGTGAAATCTTCTTTAATGAAATAAATAAAGAAATATATATATATATGTGTGTAAATTTATAAACATCGATATCCTTTACATAGGAGATCCACAAAGATTATGGGTTGGGGTTAATTTTTTATAAAATATAAAAAAAAAAGTAAATATCATTTACGTTATTTTATGTACAATATATAGTATAAGAATTTGTTAGCGATTATCTGAGAATTTTTTTTTATATCACTGAAGAGAATTTTCTATTAAATTTATTTTATAAAAATTTCAACAATTTACTTCCTTTACTTCGTAAAAGGAAGTATTGTGATCGCGGAAAATTTCGGTTTACAGATTTCAACGGAAATATCCATTTTGACATTCCTGAATCCATTTTCACTAGTTTCGGCGTGACGTACGTATATATATCGCATAAATCAAAAACGATTAGCCATAGAATGTTGAAATTTTTGATTTAGAACTGTTGTAACATCTAGTTGTGCCCCTACCCTTTTGATTGCAATCAACTGACCAAAAAAGTGTCCAAAAAATTCCAAAATTAAAAAAAAATTGGATTTTTGACTTTTTTTCATTGCAGTAATAATCCTTCATTGAGAAATTTTTAACGATATATCATAAGTAGTACTTATTTTCATAGGTTCCAGAGTTATAGTAAAATAAAATTTTAATTAATGAGATATTTGGATCTTACAATTGGCAGGCACATCGGTTCGAATCCTACTTTTTCTCCTTTATTTTTAACTTTTTTTTTTTTTTTATTATTAAAATATATTGATTTATTAATAATTATTTACCTCTGATTATAAAAAAAGTTTTATAATAAATAATAATTCAATAATAACAATAAAAAAAAGAATATGAAAAAATATTTAAAGTTATTAAAGAAATAAAATTTTATATACTTTTCATTTTAAAAAAAATTGTGTAATTTAATTGGCGAATAAGGAAGTCAAGTGGTGTCCGCAGTTTAGCATTTTTTTCGCCAAGGATGAGATGGATGTAGTGTGTGTGAAAAATGCCATGTCTGACCGGGATTTGAACCAAGGGCCTCCGGGTGAAAGGCCGAGATGCTACCACTCGTGCTACCGAGGCCAACCGTGAAATATTTACTCCTGCTTTCTGCTCCCTCTGAATAATTAAACCGTTCTAATATTATTGGAATAGAAATCGAAGAGTAAATTTGGTGTTTCTGATCTAAAAAAATAGATAAAACTGGTTCCGAACTTTTATTTCAAATTATAAGATATACGGAGTAAAACAAGAAAAGATTTTTTCGAAAAATACACTTTTTTAGGATTGGAATAAAATACCTTTGTTTAATTTACTCATAAAAAAATTAAAATTTCTAGTTGAGATTGTAGAGAATTTAATTCTAAGAAAACTGATGTAAATAACGACTATTAATACACATTTGAGAAGTACCAAATATACCCCTAGATTTTTCCCCGAAAAATGTTTGTACGATTTAATTTCACAGTGGGAGAAGAAAGCAGGGCTAAATATTTCGCGAGCAGAAACTCGCTAACGAACCTTTTTTATGATCAATGATTATTATAAACTATTTTTCTTATCTTTGACTGTAAAATCATTCCAAGAGAGATTGCCGTGCAATTTCAAATCATTCAGTATATCAACAAAAATTTACACATTGGCAACTTTGTGACTAATTTCAACCATTTCGAAGCTATTATAAAATTTTAAAAGCCTGAAGTGTTATATTTTGTTTAAAAAAAGAGGCTTATTATTTTATTTAATAAAACAAAATTCGATAAATCTAATATTTACAGAAGCTATTTAATTATTAAAAGATTTAGATGGCAACCGTTTTTGAATTTTCAAATGCAATATTTTCAAATTTATCTTAATTTCTCGACAGATATACAGAGTGTCCCATATAAAACGCAACCCAACCTTATATTTGTAGGTATTGAAATAATAAAAAGGCATGTGTAAATGTAAATGTAATTTTTATTAGTACCATCCATTACCTTACATTTAGAGTAAATGTTGGAAGTGGCCGCCATCTTCTTGAATACAAGCTTCAATTATTTTTACAGCGTTTCTTGCAACTTTTTTCAAAGTTTGTGGCTGGATATTTAATACAGCTTGTTCAATATTGACTTTCAATCGTTCAAGTGTTCGTGGTTTGTTGCTGTAGGCTTTTTCTTTGAGGTAACCCCGTAGAAAAAAAATCCGCCGCAGTCAAATCTGGAGATATTGGTGGCCACAAGCCTCGACCGATAACACGATTACCAAAGAATTCCTCGACGAAATCAGAAATTGAACCTGCCTAGTGCGATGTCGCACCGTCATGTTGTAGCCAGCAGTGTCTGTCTTCCACTTCCAAGAGTGCGATGAACCGAAATAAAATATCCTGATACCGTTCTGCATTAATGGTGAACTCGAAAAAAATAGGACCGATTATTTCCTTCTCGCGATATCGCGCACCACACGCCCAACTTATGCGGGTGTAATTGTTTTTCGTGATAAACGTGGGGATTTTCAGCACTCCAAATTCTACTGTTTTGTCTGTTTACGTAGCCATCCAAATAAAACCGTGATCCTGTGAAAAATAACGAATCCATAACATTAATTCCCTCGCGCAGAAATCGACAAAACCGTTGACAATATTGTAGTCGTTTTTCTTTGTCGTGCTCAAGAATCGATGAACCGTTTGAATGCGATAAGGTCGTAATTGTAATCGTTTGGTCGCCCGATGAACAGTCGATTTAGACAAATTAATTTCAGCAGACAAACGTCTGATCGATTTATTTGGTGAGGCGAGTAATCGGTCTTTGATTTCAGTGACTGTATCTGCATTCATCACTGACGCAGATCTTTTGTGTTCCTTGTTATTAACAGAACCGGTCTCTCTAAATTTTGCAACTAACCTTAATATTGATGTTTTGTTAGGAGCCGGTTTATCTGAGTACTTAAGGCGAAACAAATCTTGCACTTCAACCGCTGATTTCGTACTGAAGTACGACTCGACAATGAAAACACGTTCATCTAGCGAAAACACCATCTTGTCTCTAGCAATACACTGAACGTTATGATTGCATTGTTATTACTATCGGTAGTGTTCTACTGCATCACCGCGATGTTCAGATGTTGGACGAGTCCATTTCAGTTACGAGTAGGGGAGTAAACTTGACTCACCTTGAAATTTCATGGATGAGTTATTGATGGTTTGCGTTTTATATGGGACACTCTGTATTTAGAGTAGTTATAATAAAGGAAAAAGTATAATGTTCATGTTAAAAATTGGGTATCGTGGTTTTTGAAATTTTTGACAATATTTGTAAATTAAAGTTTTTTCCGAAAAAGTTTTTAATTCTTTTTGGTTTTTATGGTCCAACTAATTCATATAGACCATTAGTTTTCAAAATGGACGAGAACGCCCCCGTATGGGCGCTGGTGGTCTTTAGGGAGGCGGTAGAAGAACTATAGAAAAGTGGTCTAGGAAGGCGATAGCTGATTAAATAAAAAATGGAATGAATTATGTTTTCCTGATATTTCCAACTAATATGTAAAGTAAATTGTAAGTTTCGACTCAAAAATAGGATACTCCACGTTTAAAAATAATAATTGCAGTTGTTTTCAAGTGCATATCTTAAAAACAATTGCAATTATTATATTTAACAGATGGTAAGTTTAAAAATTTTGGTGGTGCTAGAAAATGTTTTAATTCTCAACGTGGGCGGTGGGCGAAAAGTTTGATAATCAATGTTCTAGACCAAAAAAGATGTGTATCATTTGCGAGGTAGCGGATATCGCAAAAAAAAAGGATTTCGATTTTCTTCAGAGGCATTTTAGAGAAAACTTTATTAAAGCAAATTTGTTACCTACAATTCATATATAAGTAATGCAATAAACAATGAATTCCCACCTATTATAATTAAAATATAAGATTTATTGTTCTTTTCAACTATTCTCTCTTCGGTTTAAATATTTTTAAAAACTTTTCTGAAAGTTTATACTTCATATATATATATACACACCAAGAAATATTTTTAATTTCCTTAAATGATAGACACCGGAAATGAAATGTTGATCATTTGAAGAGTCAGAGGAGGTCCTAATGGTTGACCTGGAGAAACTGGAGAGGTACTTCCGGAGATGGCGCCTCCAACCGAATTCTAGTAAAACAGAGGTGTCGTGCTTCTATCTGAGTAACAAGTTTGCTAATAGGGAGCTTAAAATTCTATTTGAGGATACATGGTTCTATCATAATAAGACACCGAAATATCTATGCCTGACACTTGATAGAACGCTTTCATTTAAGGAGTACCTAATGAAAACTACAGGGAAATTGAGAGCGAGAAACAACATCATACATAAGCTCTGTGGAACGACGTGGGGAGCATCGGCTTCCACTTTGCGCAAATCGGCTCTGAGCCTGGTCTTCTCGGCTGCTGAATATTGTGCGCCAATGTGGCTTAACAGCCCTTATGTTCGTAGAATTTGATGCTCAACTTAACGACACTATGAGAATGATTCCCGGGGTTATCAGGTCTACTCCCGTGGAATGGCTCCCGGTATTGAGCCACATACCATCCCCGAACATGCGCCGTATGAACGCCCTTGTAAGAAAGTACAAGAAGATTATGGACAATCAAAACTTGCCAATACATGAGGACATTGAGGATGCCAATAATGAACGCCTTCGATCTAGACCTAATTTAACCTAATTGACTCCTGGCGTCGAGAATGGAGCACAAAGCAGAATAACCAAATCACATGTATTACTCGGGTTTTGACTTGCCACGTAAGAAATGGTCAACGCTAAACAGAATACGGACTCAGCTTGGTAGGTGCGCCTTTTTCCTGTATAAATGGGGTAAAGCACTGACGCCCTTTTATGAGTGTGGTGAAAATAAAACTATCAGACACATCATTGAAGTTTGTCCTAGGACAGTTTATGAAGGGAATCCTGAAGATTGCCTAATGGCGACTCCAGAATCAATAGGTTATATTAATTTGTTAAATATTTGTTTGTAATTTTTACTGTAATTGGTGTTATGTTTTAGTTCCATACGCTAAATAAATAAATACGGATTTGAATATTAGATATTGGATCCCGGTGTATTCTGATGGTTGGGGTTCAATTAACTACACATCTTAGGAATGATGGGGCTGAATTTGTACAAAAATACTCCTCATTTAAGTGTTTCATATATCATTCTCATTTCATTGGGTTCTGCAGGAGGGGAGTGCTTATTGTACACTAGTTGAACAGATTGCAACGTACACATTAGAGGAAAAAAATTAATTTTTTTTAAATAATTTTCTTATTTAAGCCTTTATTGAAGGAAGTGGTATTAGATTTAGAGATAACTTTACTTATCCAAATTTGTTAAGTTTAGAATAAAAACGAATATTTAAAAAAAAAAAAAAAATTTCTTTTAAAATGTATTCCCCACCTCTAAAAAGTGTTACTTTTGTTTTTTGTTTAGACCACCTAAGTGATCACAATGAATAGTATTCAATTAACTAACTGTTTTAGTTGTTATTTTTTTAATAATTTAATATAATACTTAAGTTTAATTCAACACTTAAGGGCTATTAAAATTAAAGTAGCTTTCACACACACACACATACATACATACATACACACACACACACACACACACACACACACACACACACACACACACACACACACACACACACACACACACACACACACACACACACACACACACACACACACACACACACATACACCCACATATATATATATATATGTATATTCCAAGCCCAAAATGAGAATCAATTTTTTTTCATTACTTTCATAAAATCTATACTTTATTTTGTTAAATATTATATTAACAATTTTTTTTAAATTATTTTTTTGTTATGAATCATTACTTTATAAATAATTTTTTCCGTAAAGTAAGGAAAACTCTCTAAAATAAAAAAATGGGTAATTATTTAGTTCAGGTGCCTCACCCAAAATGTAAATTTTTACTAATTTTCCATTTTCCGACCTCCAAAATACATCATTAAATGAATAAATATTAATTTTGAATGAATTTGATATATTTTTTTGTGATTTCAAGGTGAGGTACCTCAACTAAATAATTACGAAAAAATTTATTTGAAATTTCGAAATTTTATGCTTAAATCTTATTCTAGTAATCTTTCTTGAAAAAAAAAACGATTTTTTTTATTTTTATAAAATATATTTATAACAATTAAAAGTATAATTTATGTTTATTTATAAAAAAGTAGGTTATTAATTTGTATATATTTTTCGTATAATATACTGTGTTACAGGAAAATGAACGTACTCTCTTTAGATGTTCTACGTACATAGTTTCATATAATTCCAGTAGATGGCAGGAACATACCTGTTCTTCAGTTTTTTTTTATTAAACTTTGATATCGATGAATATTATATAAATCATCTTGTATAAATATTATTTATCTTTTTATTATTATTATTATTATTTGTGAATTATGTAAATGACTTTTTTTTTTTTTAAATATCCTGTTGAATTAAAAGTAATATTTTGTAATTTATGAATGATATTTTTCGGTGTTAGCAATTTTATATATATATATATATATATATATATATATAATATTAACTTTCATAATTTGTACACAATAGAACATTTTATATTAATGTAGTTTCGTCGAGATATAAGACATTTTTTTTTATTAAATCACCAAAAAATACATTTTTAAATTGGCTTTTTTTAACAGCATTATATTTAAATAAAAAAAATAATTATTGATTTTTTTTTTTTTTTGAGGTTATGTGTAATAAAAATAAAGCACATTTTAAAATTAGTTTTAAAAGCTTTTTAACGTGAATTTCTTTTAAAAATTGAATTACCTTTTTTTATATCGTATTAAGGGTGTTCATTTGGGTTGAATTATATTAGATTTAATCCTTTAAGAATTGAACGAAAAAAAAGGATTCGGTAAAAAAAATTATCCTTAAGGAAAGACATTCAACTTAAAAGAAAATGTGTTTTGTAAGATTGCACTCCCTTCTTTCCTTAAGACACTTAAAACACATATTAACTGTTCTTTTCTTGAAAGAAGCAATAGTAATATTACTGCGTATAGCATATTCAGCTCCTTTGAATTGACTGAATTAACATACATGAATAAATTTATTTATTTTTTTTTTTTTTTTTGTAAATCGTTTTCACGATTATGGCTCATGTAACACATCTTAGATACAATCTCAGTGGCGGAGTGAAAACTTCCCGGTTTTCATCCTCAGTTCCCGGGTTTGAATCCCACTCAGGCATGATATTTTTCATTCGTTAGAAAATATCCATTTCATATTCCAATGTACAAACTTCCAGTTTATATGATAAATTAATCATCAAAGAAAAAAAATAAAAGAACAAATGAAAATAGCTTTAACTGAAAGTAATGATGGTCATTATACAATTTACCGTACGATAATCAGGTGTCACTTATTTTTTTTTTTTGGTCTTCAGTCATTTGACTGGTTTGAAGCAGCTCTCCAAGATTCCCTATCTAGTGCTTGTCGTTTCATTTCAGTATACCCTCTACATCCTACATCCCTAAAAATTTGTTTTACATATTCCAAACGTGGCCTGCCTACACAATTTTTTCCTTCTACCTGTCCTTCCAATATTATTGCGACTATTCCAGGATGCCTTAGTATGTGGCCTATAAGTCTGTCTCTTCTTTTAACTATATTTTTCCAAATGCTTCTTTCTTCATCTATTTGCCGAAATACCTCTTCATTTGTCACTTTATCCACCCATCTGGTTATTAACATTCTCCTATAGCACCACATTTCAAAAGCTTCTATCTTTTCTTCTCAGGTACTCCGATCGTCCAAGTTTCACTTCCATATAAAGCGACACTCCAAAAATATACTTGAAAAATCTTTTCCTGACATTTAAATTAATTTATGATGTTATCAAATCATATTTCTGTCTGAAGGCTCGTTTCGCCTGTGCTATTCGGCATTTTATATCGCTCCTGCTTCGTCCATCTGTAGTAAATGTACTTTCCAAGTAACAAAATTCTTCTACCTCCATAATCTTTCTCCTCCTATTTTTACATTCAGAGGTCCATCTTTGTTATTTCTACTACAATTCATTACTTTCGTTTTGTTCTTGTTTATTTTCATGCGGTAGTTCTTGCGTAGGACTTCATCCATGACGTACATTGTTTCTTCTAAATCCTTTTTACTCTCAGCTAGAATTACTATATCATCAGCAAATCGTAGCATCTTTATCTTTTCACCTTGTACTGTTACTCCGAATCTAAATTGTTCTTTAACATCATTAACTGCTAGTTCTATGTAAAGATTTAAAAGTAACGTTGATAGGGAACGTCCTTGTCGGACTCCCTTTCTTATTACGGCTTCTTTCTTATGTTCTTCAATTATTGCTGTTGCTGTTTGGTTCCTGTAAATGATAGCAGTTGTTCTTCTATCTTTTAAACCCTAATTTTTTTTTAAATGCTGAACTTTTTATTCCAGTCTACGTTATCGAATGCCTTTTCTAGGTCTATAAATGCCAAGTATGTCGGTTTGTTTTTCTTTAATCTTTCTTCTACTATTAATCTGAGGCCTAACATTGCTTCCCTTGTCCCTATACTTTTCCTGAAACCAAATTGGTCTTCTAACACTTCTTCCTTTCTCCTCTCAATTCTTCTGTATAGAATTCTAGTTTAAGATTTTTGATGCATGACTAGTTAAACTAATTGTTCTGTATTCTTCACATTTATCTGCCTCTGCTTTCTTTGGTATCATGACCATAACCCTTTTTTTGAAGTCTGACGGAAATTCCCCTTTTTCATAAATATTACACACCAGTTTGTATAATCTATCAATCGCTTCCTCACCTGCACTGCTCAGTAATTCTACAGGTATTCCGTCTATTCCAGGAGCCTTTCTGCCATTTAAATCTTTTAATGCTCTCTTAAATTCAGATCTCAGTATTGTTTCTCCCATTTCATCCTCTTCATCCTCTATAACACCATTTTCTAATTCATTTCCTCCGTATAACTCCTCAATATATTCTACCCATCTATCGACTTTACCTTTCGTATTATATATTGGTGTACCATCTTTGTTTAATACATTATTAGATTTTAATTTATGTACCCCAAAATTTTCCTTAACTTATAAGGCATACAATTATCAGTAGACTTGACATTGTGGCATGAAACTTCACAGTAGTATTAATCACCGGAACCAGCGAAAGGTATCATCACCTTTACAAGTGAGACTGTACAAGTGTAGTCTTGTACAGCCTCAGGTTGGCCTAAGTTTTTAACCTACCGGGTTGGTCTAGTGGTGAACGCGTCTTCCCAAATCAGCTGATTTGGAACCCGAGAGTTCCAGCGTTCAAGTCCTAGTAAAGTTAGTTATTTTTATACGGATTTGAATACTAGATCGTGGATACCGTTTTTGTTTGGTGGTTGGGTTTCAATTGACCACACATCTCAGGAATGGTTGAACTGAAGTATTATGTAAACGGTAATTACCGGAGGCTAAACAGGAAATAGAAAGAAAGAAGGTCGATCTGAGACTTTTGAGGTACTTCTACTGAAGTACTTCGCTCTTCATAAAAAGAATTGAACCTTGAATACAACTTTTTATTCTTGATAATGATTGTCTTATTTCAGAAGAAGTTTGCTTTATACAAAAATAATCTAGTGAAATATTTATTTCATATGATTTTTTATTCTTACAAAATATTACGTTTTTCCTGTATGTAATTAATATTTATTTTCCATTGACAATTAATTGTAATTGTGTAAACATATGCTAAGTTAGTGAGTAAAATATAAAATTTTTTTTTTCTTAATATTTGATTTATAAAAAAAATATTTCGTAACTAATGAATATCACTCGTAACTTAAATCAGCATAAATAAAATAATATAAACCATATTATTTCATATAAAGGTTACAATAGTGTATAATATTATAGAATTTTGATGTAATTTCATTTTAAATGATTAAAATAACAACAGTATTTCGTTTGTGTGAATTCCTAATTTCTTTTCTTTTTTTAACCTTCGGGACCACCGTAATGTATTGCTTCAGAGGATGAGATGAATGATCTGTAACGTGCCTGAAAATGCCGGATTCGAACCCGGGACCTCCAGCTGAAAGATCGAGACGGTACCAATTGCGCCACGGAGGTCGGCTTGTGTGAATTCCTTCTTTTTTTTCCTGTTTAGCCTCCGGTAACTACCGTTTAGATAATACTTCAGAGGATGAATGAGGATGATATGTATGAGTGTGAATGAAGTGTAGCCTTGTACATTCTCAGTTCGACCATTCCTGAGATTTGTAGTTAATTGAGACCCAACCACCAAAGAACACCGGTATCTACGATCTAGTATTCAATTCCGTGTAAAAATAGCTGGCTTTACTAGGGACTTGAACGCAGGAACTCTCGACTTCCAAATCAGCTGATTTTGGAAGACGCGTTCACCACTAGACCAACCCGGTGGGTTATGTGTGAATTCCTAACCAAATTTAACTTAACGTTATATAGAAATTTTTAAAATACTTTTCGATGATTTATTTACTTATTTCTTTTTTTATTTTAAGACAGATTAATTTCAACAGTTAAATACATAAACATATCCACAAATTTATATTTACTTATTAACAACTACACCAAGAAATATTTACAAATATACGCAAATAATGAAAACAAATTAAAATGAGTACGTCGGTGCGTGGAGACACTACGAAAGCCAAACCTCTTACGGAATATTATATGAATTATTAAAATGGTGTAAATAACATATAAGCAATAATATACAAATGATGAAAATTTGTATTAATATGAAATATGAAGAAAAACACATCTTATAAAAAATATTTGTTTACATAAAACGGAATACATATAAATTATTCTGTTATTCTGCGTGATGAAAAAGCGTCACGCGTTATTTACACACTACTCCTACTGCGAGTGGTGCAATACAGCTGACCATATAGTATAAAAAACACGTCCTTCAACTTATAATAATGATTAAACTTCAGTGTTATGTTTAAATTTTCTGTTTTATGTAAACTTTTTCAAAAGGTTTTGATTTACTAAATTTATTTAAAGTTGGGTTACCCGTTTCTGAAAAATATTTATTTTTTGTTGAATATAACAAAATTGCGTCCAGAAGGAAAACAAAGGTAATAGTATTTATATCGAATGAACTTTTTTACTTATTTTTGTGTCCTTAATCAGTTCTTAAAGTTCAGCGAATATGTCCCAAAACATTTATGTATATATATTTTTGTAGTCAAATACGTAAGAAACAACATCGTTTTATCTCTATTAATATTTTATATGTTTTTAAACGTTTAATTTTTTATTCTCCTGAAAATCACGAAACACAACGTTTCTAAATACAATTATAACATACATACACATTCCTATGTGAATTTCACAATTAAAAATTATCTATAAGATATATAGTTAATATTATTGCATTTATTTTCTGTTTCAGGTATCCTTTTGGTGAAATAACAGCATATAAATATTTAAAAAAATGAATTCCGTTACTACTTTTATACTTACATTTAATTAAAAAAATTAATAAAATACAAGTGCGAAAATGTAGTGAAAATTAATAAAAGGGGAGATCAAAGAAAAAATGAAGAATAGGGTAAGGACGTGGATATTAATTACGGTGGCCGTTTGCATAGAATATGCCGGTTCTAATATAATATTTACGTCATCAAATTTAATGACATCACAAGATAAATCTATATCTGATGTTAAATCATCGGATAATGGTGATGATGATAATGATAATGATATAATTAATAATGATACTAATTTTAATCAATTTAATAATAGTAAAAATATTAGTAAATCAAATAAAAGTAGTAGTACTAATAATAATAACAACGATGATAAAACAGAGTTAATTAAACATTTTAATAAAACTACAAATTTTCTATTTTTAAACAAATTTGATAATGAGTCATTTGCTTATGAAGACAGTTTTTATATTTATGAATATAATGTTAATAAGTCATTAAAAGGTGTTTTTTTAATTAATAACACTTTAAATTATACGAGCTCAAATAATAATATAAGCAATAATAATTTTACAAACACTTTTATAAATATTTTTGAAAATTATAACATTTATAATTATAGTACAAATAATTTTAACTTATTTAATGAAAATAATTCAAAAAATAATGAATCGTTCATTTTAGTTCATAAAATGAACGATAGTTCATATTTTAATGAAAATATTGATTCATCAATGAATGATTACATCAATTTTATTAACGATAGTGATTATATTTTATTATATGATGAACCTTTTGATTATGATTCGGTTAAAATAAATAAAACAAATATGTTTCACCGTCATTATTATAATAATATTACATTAGATGTTATAAATCAAAAATATGACTCATTAACGAATGATTCAGTCACTCTAAACTCAAACGAATCGTTCATTTTTCAAAATAATATTCATGAAAATTTTGATTTAAATATCGTAAAATCGAATAATTTAAGTAGTTATAACTATAATAATAGTGATATAATTGATTATAATTTTAAAACTGTAATTAATAATACAAATTTAATTAAAACATTTAATGAATCGTTCAGTGATTTTGAACTAATTACAAATGATTCAATAAAAACTATTAAAAACAATTCATTTTTTCTACCGGATAAAGATGACAACGTTATTCGCGTTTTAAGTAATAATAATAATAATAATAGTAATAATTCCGAAATAAATTGGCCGATTAAATTATCCGCTGAAGTTCCCGGTGATGTGATACTTGGTGGTCTTATGATGGTTCATGAAAGAGAAGAATCCGTTACATGTGGTCCAATTATGCCAGAAGGTGGTGTTCAAGCATTAGAAGCTATGTTATATACGTTAGATATGTTAAATAATCGACCAGACGTTAAATTTACGCTGGGAGCTCATATACTGGATGACTGCGACAAGGATACTTACGGACTGGAAATGGCTGTAGATTTCATTAAAGGTAAGTTTCACGTCACATAATAAATTATTTCTTTGTTTTTTATCAATTTATTATTTTTATTTATAGAGTATTTCACGAAGTACGTAACAAACCGTCATGGCATATTCTATTGATGAAAATAAAGGCCATATATATATAGGTTCAGAAATGATTCATTAGAGAGTGTGCTAGCGAAAGATTTCGCCCGGAGTTTTATGTATGTAAAATAAAGCCTGTCTGTAATTACTGGGACCCAAATTGTGGCGTAAATTTAGTGGTTTTATATGAAATCTGATGTGTAGAACTGAAAAACATATGTACCAAAACTGTATTGTTAGTAATTTTGGAGAAATTTTGGGTAAAATATAAATGATTGTGGTCGAAAAGAAAATACTTTGTAATATTTTCTCAATTATTATGAGCTCTGTCGGTATTACAATACCGTATACACACACACATATATTTTTTTTTTTGTCTTCAGTCATTTGACTGGTTTGATGCAGCTCTCCAAGATTCCCTATCTAGTGCTAGTCGTTTCATTTCAGTATACCCCCTACATCCTACATCCCTAACAATTTGTTTTACATATTCCAAACGTGGCCTGCCTACACAATTTTTCCCTTCTACCTGTCCTTCCAAAATTAAAGCGACTATTCCAGGATGCCTTAGTATGTGGCCTATAAGTCTGTCTCTTCTTTTAAGTATATTTTTCCAAATGCTTCTTTCTTCATCTATTTGCCGCAATACCTCCTCATTTGTCACTTAAAAAAAAAAAAAAAAAAAAAAAAAAAAAAAAATCCAATCACCTGATTTTTAACATTCTCCTATAGCACCACATTTCAAAAACTTCTAACCTTTTCTTCTCAGATACTCCGATTGTCCAAGTTTCACTTCCATATAAAGCGACACTCCAAACATACACTTTCAAAAATCTTTTCCTGACATTTAAATTCATTTTTGATGTAAACAACTTATATTTCTTACTGAAGGCTCGTTTAGCTTGTACTATTCGGCATTTTATATCGCTCCTGCTTCGTCCATCTTTAGTAATTCTACTTCCCAAATAACAAAATTCTTCTACCTCCATAATCTTTTCTCCTCCTATTTTCACATTCAGTGGTCCATCTTTGTTATTTCTACTACATTTCATTACGTTTGTTTTGTTCTTGTTTATTTTCACGCGATAGTTCTTTCGTAGGACTTCATCTATGCCGTTCATTGTTTCTTCTAAATCCTTTTTACTCTCGGCTAGAATTACTATATCATCAGCAAATCGTAGCATCTTTATCTTTTCACCTTGTACTTTTACTCCGAATCTAAATTGTTCTTTAACATCATTAACTGCTAGTTCCATGTAAAGATTAAAAAGTAACGCAGATAGGGAACATCCTTGTCGGACTCCCTTTCTTATTATGACTTCTTTCTTATGTTCTTCAATTGCTACTGTTGCTGTTTGGTTCCTGTACATGTTAGCAATTGTTCTTCTATCTCTGTATTTGAACCCTAACTTTTTTAAAATGCTGAACATTTTATTCCAATCTACGTTATCGAATGCCTTTTCTAGGTCTATAAACGCCAAGTATGTTGGTTTGTTTTTCTTTAAGCTTCCTTCTACTATTAATCTGAGGCTTAAAATTGCTTCCCTTGTCCCTATACTTTTCCTGAAACCAAATTGGTCTTCTCCTAACACTTCCTCCACACTTCTCTCAATTCTTCTGTATAGAATTCTAGTTAAGATTTTTGATGCATGACTAGTTAAACTAATTGTTCTGTATTCTTCACATTTATCTGCCCCTGATTTCTTTGGTATCATTACTATAACACTTTTTTTGAAGTCTGACCGAAATTCCCCTTTTTCATAAATATTACACACCAGTTTGTATAATCTATCAATCGCCTCCTCCCCTGCACTGCGCAGTAATTCTACAGGTATTCCGTCTATTCTAGGAGCCTTTCTGCCATTTAAATCTTTTAATGCTCTCTTAAATTCAGATCTCAGTATTGTTTCTCCCATTTCATCCTCCTCAACACACACACATATATATATATATATATATATAATTCAATTATGCTTGTTTTATAATCTTAATCATAATTATATTCCAGTTGAAGATGACAGAATAGCCGAAAGCGCTTGAGGAAATTAAATTGAAATTTGGAAAGCTGTTTGTTAAAATTATATATAACAGTTATTAAACCAAACGGTGTCATGTTTGAAAAACATTATTTTATATTTGTCGTAAAATAAATTTGTTAAATTGGTCGTAAATACACATACATTTTAATGAAAATTTATAGAGAATTTATTTTAAGAAAAACGGTGTGAATATCGACTAAAGAAATTAATCAAAAACGTAAGAATTTCGATATTTATCAAATACAAAACATATCAAAATATATATATTATACTGGATAATAAAACAAACAACATTTTCAATATTACAAAACAAATGGATTAAATATTTTAGAAAATAACAAATACAAACACAATCAATTAAATAATCTATTGAAAATTCAACTTTGAATAGAGGACTCTTCCCGACAAATAATATTTTTGTTGGATTCCATCTTTCAACAGGGTTTTTTCGTTTTGTTTTTATTAGTTGTAACTCTCTTTTTCCTTGCATTACATTTTTGGGCATATACTAATGATTTCAAGTGGTACCTATTTAGTTGTCCAGAGGTTTTAACTCGGGCTACCTTGGAGGCCAATGGACCTTATAGGTCGACACCTATAGGTGGACCTTATAGGTCCACCTTATAGGTCCAGCACGTCCGTTATATTTGTCTAAAAAAGTTGAATTTAAATGTTGTTTATTGGTAGAGAACTGTGGAATTATCCCATCGTTATATAAAATCATTTATCTTTTTGTTAGCAGAGGAACATCTTTCAAGAGATCTGGCAAATTATTCTGCAACATGTTTAAGTATGAAGCATTAGAAAAATTCTAACTGAAATAAATGGGCTAAATTTTTAAGGATTTTGATACAAAAACCACTAAATTTAACCCTTAATTTGTGATCCACGAATTACAATCTGGTTTAATTTTACAGTAGGTGTATAAATTAGGGCGAAGTCTTTCACCAGATTAACTAATTAAAGAAGCGTTTCCAACCTATTTTTATATAAACTTTTTTTTTTATCTCACCAGTAAAGCATGTTTTTTTTTCTTCCCTAATTAGGGAAGATGGTCCTGCTTTTGTAAAGCATTGCACAACCTGGATGGGTGCTATGGTCTCTAACTTTCCGGTCCCCCAAGCGATCCGACTATTTCGTACCCCGCGGGGGATCATTCGCCCGAAAGGGCCGTGACTCGGTTCTTTATTGCTATATTTCTAACTAAGGCCTCCCAAGGAAGTCTCCAGCTGGGTCACGGACTTTTGTTTCCAAGAAAATTGGTCTACGGTCACTCATCAAATGCAGCCCATCCAGGCAAGCCCTAACGAGCCGCAGTCTTCTGAGCGGGGCTATCCTCAAAGTCCCTACATTTTTTTTTTCTGTTTACCCTCCGGTAACTACCGTTTAGATAATTCTTCAGAGGATGAATGAGGATGATATGTATGAGTGTGAATGAAGTGTAGTCTTGTACATTCTCAGTTCGACCATTCCTGAGATGTGTGGTTAATTGAAACCCAACCGCCAAAAAACACCGGTATCCACGATCTAGTATTCAAATCCATGTAAAAATAACTGGCTTTACTAGGACTTGAACGCTGTAATTCTCGACTTCCAAATCAGCTGATTTGGGAAGACGCGTAGACCAACCCGGTGGGTATCCCTACCTGTTTCTATATTCCGTTCCATTCACGTGCGTCTTGTTCTTTTATTCTAAGTATCCTAGTCGCAGGAGTTGCGACCAGATTCCACTCTCGGCTTCCTGTAAGCATGAACGGTACCGTCATTTCCGGCGTAAGTTCCATCAGATAAAGAATGTCGAATTACGTCCCACCTATAGCAAATATAGACAGTATATTTTACGGTATCTTGCTCGCCACAGTTTCTGCACGATAGCTAGTATCTTCTTCCGAACGGGTGGAGGTAGGTCTCAAACTCACCATATCCGTTGAGCAGCTGGGACAAGTAGAAACTTACCTCAGCAAAACACCGCTGTATCCAGAAATCCAACCTAGGTATGAGTCTTTACGTCCAGTATTCTGTCCTTGAATTTTCCCTTTCAGTTTGCCACTATTCTATTAGTAACTTTTTGGCCTATGACTTGGGCATGCTATTAAATGTCTTCCACAGCATAGTGGTCCTCAGTTTAACTGGTAGAATCACGACTACCACTTCCACAACACTTCGTGAGAATGTTTTATAGGAAGATGTAACACCTATTGTTACCCTCCTTTGCAACGCAGCTGCCTTATTAATGTTTTTCCGTTTATCAAAGGCAGCAACCTACGCTGGCACAGCATAGAAGACAATAGCCGTCACCATAGTCATTATTATTTTCTTTTTGACGACCTCAGGCTCCAGTGGTTACTCGTCAACCTTGTTCAATTTAGTTATCACCTTCTCTAAAATATATCCTGAAGTTCTGTTACGTTCTTCATGAATCACTTTGATGTATTAATATATATATATGTGTGTCGATGTTTTATAATTTATTAAAAATTTCTTTAAAATATTTTGAAGATGTCTTTCATGTTACATTGTTTTTTTGTAGAACATTTTATTTTGCA
The DNA here is from genome assembly GCF_047948215.1 of Lycorma delicatula. Lineage (NCBI taxonomy): Eukaryota > Metazoa > Arthropoda > Insecta > Hemiptera > Fulgoridae > Lycorma > Lycorma delicatula. The sequence goes on along the minus strand of NC_134467.1, from coordinate 35,229,325 downwards.
TGTCTATCTATTTATAATTTTAAGAATTTAATTGTCCGAAATTTATATTTCAGAATTCTATTCAATGATGACAGGAGTATGACTAAAATTTATAGATATCGTATTATGATCTTTGTCTCATTAAAAAGGCTATTAAATAATTATAACCTTTTTTTTTTATAATCCTATAGTCGGCTTAAATTTCAGCAATGAACTTACAGAAATAGATTTTAATTATCTTTACTTAAAACAAACTTGTTCTACATGGCCGCAAATTATAGGAATGCTTATTTTATATTCTCCTTAAAAATATCGTTAAGTGCTTCTAGACTTTTTGAACTCTAGCTTTGAGATTATCGTACTAATTTCTATAGATATAAGAAAACCAAAGGTTGTCGTAACTTGCTACGCTACCAGTTTATGGTGCCATTTGTATTTTAATTTTTAGCAGCTTTCTAAAAGAAATCACTATTTTTGTTGTTCAATTAAAATAAAACACGTTTTACCTTGGCGACCCATGAATCTAATTAGAAACGAAACCACTCGTTTTACAAAGAAATGCTACCGTTACTGCCTGTGTTATCCCAAATATATATTAATAAAATATAAAAAAATAATATAAAGGGATTTTCGTAAAATAGTATTATTGAATGGTCATGTAACCCTTTTTACAGTGTGACTGTATAAAGGTTTCTTAGAGTTTTATAAAAAATGTATTTAATAAATATTATATTAATGTAAACAGGGTTTTAATTTATTTTAATATTCGACAAAAATCTTTCAGAATTAAACCAAGTATTTCCATTTTTTTTTTTTTTTTAATATTTACATTATTTTAATGTTACTTGTTACACGTTCATAATAAAAACTTTGTTATAGAAAATATTGTTTCATTTTTAATATACTGTTACTCAATTTTGAAAAATATAAAAATACTAGCTCCCCGTCGCAGCTTCGTCCATGCTATATGGTTACTTGATTTTCCCGCAGCGGTCAATCTTTTTTTTTATGTTTATTAGTTAAGTGTAGTAGAAATAACAATGATGGATGACTGAATGTAAAAATAGGAAGAGAAAAGATTATGGAGGTAGAAGAATTTTGTTATTTTGGAAGTAGAATTACTAAAGATGGACGAAGCAGGAGCGATATAAAATGTCGAATAGCACAGGCGAAACGAGCCTTCAGTCAGAAATATAATTTGTTTGCATCAAAAATTAATTTAAACGTCAGGAAAAGATTTCTGAAAGTATTTGTTTGGAGCGTAGCCTTTATATGGAAGCGAAACTTGGACGATCAGAGTACTTGAGAAGAAAAGATCAGAACCTTTTGAAATGTGGTACTGTGGGAGAATGTTAAAAATCCGATGTGTGGATAAAGTGACAAATGAAGAGGTGTTGCGGCAAATAGATGAAAAAAGAAGCATTTGAAAAAATATAGTTAAAAGGAGAGACAGACTTATAGGCCCATATATTAAGGCATCCTGGAATAGTCGCTTTAATATTGGAAGTACAGGTAGAAGGGAAAAATTGTGTAGGCAGGCCACGTTTGGAATATGTAAAACAAATTGTTAGGGATGTAGGATGTAGAGGGTATAATGAAATGAAACGGCTAGCACTAGATAGGGAATCTTGGAGAGCTGCATCAAAACGGTGAAATGACTGAAGACAAAAAAAAAGTCAAGTAACCGGTGGCAGGTGCAGACAGTCACACGTAGAGTAACACTAGCAATGGCTGTGGTGGTTAAGCCACAGCGTCATATACTTTCGCCTTCTTAAAAAAATCGAAGTATAAAAAAAACCGGGAAGAGAAAAGGAGATAGGGGAAGAGAAATGGGGAATGAAAGGAAAATGGGAAAATAGGGAAATGGAAAAGGGAAATGGGGGTAAATAAAATAATTTTTTTTTTATAGACTTTCGAAGGAAAGTGTGGTATTATTGTCGGTCGCATGGGAGGTGAAATCGAGTTTTCTTTACGTTTTTAGCAATGAGGAGTACAAAAATACCAATTATATAAAATTGGTTTTCCTTATTGTACATATATATGTATATGTACATATGTATATAAAATGTAATATACATATGTTTGTAAATATACATATGTATATATATATATAGGCTTATGTATAAAATTTGCGACATAAAAATCTCCAAAACTACCTCATTAAGTTTATTAATATTTAGCTGTAGTAATATAGTGAAGTTGTATATGTGAAAATATTATGACGACTGGATGAGTCGTTCGTGTGTTAAGTTCAATATAAGGCGGTAACAGACAAAATAACTTTAATTTAAGATAATTTTCAATCACAAAATGGGCTGGGAGTGAAAATAATTTTTTTTTTACGATTTGAGGTATGAGTATTACAAAACATTTATTGGCTCGAAAATTAAAAAAAAGTATTCATGTGTAAAATTTTATGTCTTGGAAATCTAAAAAAACTACAAGGTCAATGTATATTTCTTATGGAAAAAAGTTATACAAAGTATAGCAAACAAAATAAAATACGGAAAAGTCTGCGCAGACTTTTTCAAGAATTTTTATTTTGTTGGTAATTTTGTACAAGTACGTATTGTATTTATGTTATTTATTACGTACTGTAATTTTTTTTTTTTTCTTAACGTTTTAACAATTTAGCTGTGATCAATGGCGTTTTTACTATTTCATTTAGGTGGTGTCCTTCTTAATATTGTTGTATAACTTATAACAATATATTTAATAAATAAACTTATTTATTTCTTCTTCCTTTTTCTTTTATTGCTTAGAAAATAGCGATTTATTTACTTATGATTCTATCAAAGCCCAAAATTTCCTTAGTTATCCATTATTACTTCCTTGTACGAAGTAAAGGAAGTACTGAGATCGCGAAATATTTCGGTTTCATTTCAACGTAGATTTCAACGGAAATATACATTTTGACTTGCTAACATTTACAGGAACAGCAACAGTAATAATTAAAGAACATTAGAAAGAAGCCGTAATAAGAAAGAGAGTCCGACAAGGATGTTCCCTATCCCCGTTACTTTTTAATCTTTACATAGAACTAGCAGTTAATTATGTTAAAAAACAATTTAGATTCGGAATAACAGTACAAGGTGAAAAGATAAAGATGCTACGATTTGCTGATGATATAGTAATTCTAGCTGAGAGTGAAAAGGATTTAGAAGAAACAATGAACGGCATAGATGAAGTCCTACGCAAGAACTACCGCATGAAAATAAACAAGAACAAAACATAAGTAATGAAATTTAGTAGAAATAACAAAAATGGACCACTGAATGTGAAAATATGAGGAGAAAAGATTATGAAGATAGAAGAATTTTGTTAGTAGAATTACTAAAGATGGACGAAGAAGGAGCGATGTAAAATGCCGAATAACACAGACGAAACGAGCCTTCAGTCAGAAATATAGTTTTTTTAGATCAAAAATTAATTTAAATGTTATGAAAAGATTTTTGAATGCATATGTTTGGAGTGTCGCTTTATATGGAAGTGAAACTTGGACAATCGGAGTATCTGAGAAGAAAAAATTAAAAACTTTTGAAATATGGTGCTATAGGAGAATGTTAAAAACCTGTAGGTGGATAAAGTGACAAATGAAAAGGTGTTGCGTCAAATAGATGAAGAAAGAAGCATTTGCAAAAAATATAGTTAAAAGAAGAGACAGACTTATAGGCCACATACTACGGCATCCTGGAATAGTCGCTTTAATATTGGAGGGACAGGTAAAAGGAAAAAATTGTGTAGGCAGGCAACGTTTGGAATATGTAAAACAAATTTTTAGGGATGTAGGATTTAAGGGGTATACCGAAATGAAACGACTAGCACTAGATAGGGAATCTTGGAGAGCTGCATAAAACCAGTCAAATGACTGAAGACAAAAAAAATATATTTTGACCATCCCTAAATCCATTCTGACTAGTTTCAGCGTGACGTCTGTACGTACAAAAACGCTTGTATATGCCATCGTTCCACACTCGACTAGGACTAAGGTCATCCCACAACGATACAATTTTATACATGAAACTGTTAAACACTCTTTTAACTGTAGAGATCAATTACTGGCCGGATATTAACAAATTTTACACTTTAACCAGCAGGGAAAAACGGAATCGTAAGGAGTATGGTACATTGAGACGTACTGTAGACTCTTTATTTATGAGAGTTTACGTAACGACATCGTAACATCGATAGGGACCCTTCGGTCAAATTGTGAAGATACCGCCTAGTTTTGGCCTTGAAAACGTTGAATAAACCTATTTTTTTTTCAAGATAATAAAGATATAGAAAATATGTCTCAACTCAAAAATTGGCGTCTTAATTTACTAACTGAGCAACGCTCAATGAACTCACAGGGCAACCAACGTAATGCCGAAAGAACAGAATATAACACCTAAATATAGCCCATACCATACAATAACTTTTCGAACACTCTGTATATAGAAGCGTATGTATTAAACCTTGGCTCGAAATCTCAGCAGAGTTCCTGTGTTGAATCTCATTGAAATGTAGATATGCTGTAGTAATGTATCTAATGTACAGGTGAAAATTTTATACCTTATTTTATATTATTTTTTTACCTTATTTTATACCCTATTTTTTACCTTCTCGGTGACCGCAGTCGAGAAGGTAAAAAACTGGGCATTAAATTGCAGAAGCGGTACATGGAGGACTAGAAAAATCCCCATGATCATAATGCTTGATGTTAGAAACGCATTTGGTACGGTCCCCTGGACAGCCATCATTGAGGCGCTTCAAGCCATGCAAATAAGTAAATACTTAGTAAATCAGATAGATCAATATCTGCAAAATAGGTTCATAGAGGTCAAAACCCTAGAAAGGAAAGCCATATTTCAGGTATTCGGAGGGGTGCCGCAGGGATCTGTCCTTGGCCCAAACTTATGGAATGTTTTCTATGATAAAATCTTCAGGCTGAACTACCCCGAAGGGGTATCGATAGTAGGATACGCGGATGATATCGCAATATTAGTAGAAGACAGAGATATTAATGAACTGGAGAACAAGGCAAACCAAGCGCTTAGAACAATAGATGAATGGATGGAGGATAACAAATTAGAAATAGCTCCTAATAAATCCTGTTGCCTGGTCCACTCGGGTAGAAGACCATTAAGAAGTGTGAATCTAAATATGAGAGGACAGAGAATTGATGAAGTAAAAGAAACAAAATACTTGGGGGTACTTCTGGACAAACGTTTAAGGTTCAGCAAGCATGTTGATATGATTTGTGGGAGAGTTACTCCTGCTGTAAAGGGATTAAGAGGATTATTTCAAAACCACAGCACACCTAAAATGGTTATTCGAAGATTGATAACCGCGGCTATCACTTCGACGGTACTGTATGCGGCTCCCATATGGGGGGCGGCAATGAACATACAGCGAAATAAAAAGAAGTTGAGAAGTGTCCATAGACTGGCATTGCTGCGTGTAGCTGCTAGTTACTGTACGGTATCGTATTACGCGCTGTGCGTACTGACCGGGGTCCTACTCATAGACCTTCAGATAAAAGCCAGAACCGTCAGACACAGCGGTATGTCGAAAGAAGAGATGGAAGGGATTATAGAACAAGAATGGCAAGAAGAGCGGACAGGGTCCACAGTGGGATAATGGACCAGACACCTAATCCCTAATATTAAAACCTGGAATAACAATAGACTCGGAGATGTCAATTTTTACATGACACAATTACTGACGGGGCACGGCTCTTTCGGTCAGTATCTGTATAGGATCGGGAAGAGAGCCACCCCGCAGTGCATCTATTGTCCAGAGAACGACGATGCCGAAAATACGTTGTTCATATGTCCAAGATGGGCCGTTAACAGAGGTCAAATAGTAATTAATGGTCTTACACCAGAAAATCTCATAAACTGGTTGGGGTACAACAATGAGAACTGGGAATGGTTCCGCAGGTTCGCCGGGGAGGTCCTGCGGGCCGAAGAGGATGAAGACAGAAGAATGGGAGTATAAACAGTAGGGTAGGGCGGACAGTCACTCCATGGAGGGCCTGTACGCCTTGGTGTGCGGGTACCTGAGAAGGGGGTGAACTCCAGGAGAGTTTGAGTTTGGGTTAAAATAAAAGACCAAGTCCCGGTCGGCGGGGTCGTCCCTGCGGTAGCCTAGGCTCTTTGTGAGGTCGGCGCTGTCGATTAGAGGCCAAAGGCGTAAAGACCGAGTCCCGGTTCCCTGCTGAGGCGCTGGGGGACGGCATAGCCGGACCTTGGCTCTAAAGCGGGGGATTAGAGGCAGGCAATGTAAAACAAAAGATCCGAGACCGGGGAGGCCAACCTGCCGTGCCGGACGTATAGCCGGCGGGTGGGGGACGCCTCCTTTGAGAGTAAAAGGACACTCTCCCCGACTGAGTATACTTAATTGGATTTCCGGTCGGGGAGAGTAGGGGAAAAAAAAAAAAAAAAAAAAAAGGTGAAAATTTTATGAAGATTGTTTGAGTCGTTCTTGAATTAAGCTCAATTTAAAGTTGACTACAGACAACAATTAACCACAATTTCAGTTTATGTTGACTGTGTAGTGGTATATTTTTCATAAGCGCTTGTGCACTGAATTAGTGGTGAGTGTGTTGAAACATGATGCTTGTATTTAGCGTATACTAGTTAAGTGAAAGGATGCAGTGTGATATACTCTGAAAATCCTTGCGTTTCCCGGGACTTCAAGACGAAAGATCAAGAAGCTACCACTTGGCCACTATATGCTCGGCATTTAGGATTATTTTACTTTCCCGTGTAGCGCTATACCAGATCTATAGCTCTTGAAGGGAAACTATTTTAGTCGGGCTAATTTGGGGATAAACGATATTTACCGGATATTGACGTTTTGACACCTAAGAATCTCAAAAAACTCGAAGTAAATTTTCCGGATATTGGTATGCACGTGTGTGTGTTCCGTGTTTCATACCTTATATTTCCAGAAATACTGCAAATATTTTGACCCAAATTTGTCACATTACATCTGTATATGGGGCATTGATGCCGTTAAAAATTCAACTTAAAGGGTCAAGGTGGTGAGGCTGCAGAAAAAAGTTACTGTCTCGAGATTTCGTCCAATTAAGTTTTTAATTTTCTTCGACACATTTGGTAACAATTAAAAAATTATAATTTTTTAAAAATCATTCAAAATCGTACTAAAATTATAAATATTTCAAATTATATTGTGTGTTTAAGGATCAAAAAACATCGTGTGATGAGAATGTCTACGAATGTGTTGTCATGGATTTATTTATTTATCACGTTTAAACATTAAAATAAAATTAATTTATATAAATGTATTTTCATAACACCTGAAATCTTTTCATTAAAATTAATGAATATTTATTTTCGAGTCACTAATTATAATTGCTATTTATTTAAAGATCGATGTTCATTTAATAAAAATATATTTAAATTATTTAATAAATCATTATACGTAGCGTTTCGTCCTTTAAACCGAAGATCCCGGGTTCGAATCCTGGTCATTCGTGATTTATTTAACACGTTATAAAATACATTTATCATCTATTAATTATAAGTGACCGGGTTACTACTATATAAATAAATAAGTATAAAGATATTGTTGTATTGGGGGTAAACGATTATACAAAATAGGTATCACGGATCTTCTCTCTTTAAACTTAAATTTTGTAAATATTTTTTCCTAAAATGTTACTGAAGCATTGATATATGCTTGCTTATAAAATTATTTTTAACACTTTCAATTTGGATTGTGTTTTTTTTTCTTAATATAAATTAAAATGGATGAAGAAAGACATTTTACTGTTGTAATTATTTTTATTTCAGTACATTTTCGTAGATCCAAAAATAGTAAAATCAACTTTGCGCACCGAAAAATCTATTTAATAATTTTTGAAACATATCAGCCGGATTTTTTATAGTTAAAGCTTCTGAATTCATGAACGTTAAAATCCAGTTGATTTTATAAACATCTTCAGTTGTGCATAACATATTATACATCTGCTCATGCTCATCTTTGCTTAACTTTCCATCAATTGCTTCATTGTAAGATATTACCGCTTTCAAAATCTCTAAATGACAATTATTTGGTTGATCTAAATTGAAATAATATGTTAGTGACTGTACAATGATCGGCCCTTGCTTCCATTTTAATATCTCAACAAATTTATAATTATTTTTTAATTTTAGTTTCTCTATTTTACTCCATATATCATTAATTTGAAGTTTAGATATGTAAACCAATATTTCAGTTACCTGTAAAAATTATTAAAAAAGTTTTATTAATATGATTGATATTACAACTCAGTTAATCGATTTTTAATTTACTAGCCGCTCTTAAAAGATGCCCAAGTATTTCTATATTGTGTGCATGATCATTTTGCTTTTAACACCAGCCTAAGCCATGTGACGAGAAATTCCTACAATTAATAAATTCTAGAAGATAAAATGACCTGAAAATTTAATCACATCGTAATAAAATAAATAAATAAAATAAAATATAAATGAATTAAATTTCAACTAAGTAAGGAAAAACAAGAGCAAAAAGGGTTTCTTGAAAATAGAACTAACGTTGATTATTTTTCAATTTCGCCAAATGTATAAGTGATGAAATACTATTTATTAATTAATGGTATTTATCAATACCATTTTATTGAAAAAATGATATCAAATACTGACACGCAAGCCTCAGTGGCGCGAGTGATAGCGTCTCGGCCTTTTATCCGGTGGTCCCGTGTACGAATCACGATAAGGCATGGCATTTCCACACGCTACGAAAATTTCCGTCCACATCAACCTCTGAAGTAATACCTATTGAAGTAATTACACTGAAGTAATAAAGAAAAAAGATATGTTTGTACTAAACACGATTCGTCTAGTGGTGAAGTCGTCATCGCAAATAAGCTGATTTCGAAGTAGAGAGTTCTATGATTTAAATCCTAGCTATCTAAGTAAGTTTACATTTATAAGGATTTGTATACTTGATCGTGGATAACAGTGTTCGTTGGTGGATGGGTTTCAATTAACATCTCATTTATGGTCGACCTGAAACTGTAAAAGACTACACTTCATTTACATTCATACATATCATCCTGTGAATTAATACCTTACGCTGATTCCGGAATCTAAACAGAAAACTATAGAAGTTATGTTGGTAACCTATCTAACCATTCCGTTTACTGAACTCCGTACGATATCAAAATTTTTTTACTTTTTGATATCTCTTGATAGGCTCTTGTTAGCCTCCGAAACCACCGTAAGGTAAATTCAAAGGACGAATAAGGATATTACGTATGAATGTACATAATGTGTAGTCTTGTACAGTCTCAGTTCGACTATTCCTGAGAAGTATTGTTAATTGAAAGCCAACCAAAAAATGAACACCGTTATCCACGATTTAATATTCAAAACAGTGAATACTAGATCGTGGATACCGGTGTTCTTTGGTGGTTGGGTTTCAATTAACCACACATCTCAGGAATGGTCGAACTGAGAATGTACGAGACTAACACTTCATTTACACTCATACATATCATCCTCATTCTTTTTCCTAAACAGGAAAAAGAAGAAGAAGAAGAAGAAGAATATTCAAAACAGTAACTGTTTTTTACTACTATTTTAAGCATAGAACTGTCGACTTCGAAATCAGCTGTTTTGCGGTGACGTTTACCATTTAGCCCACACCGATGCGTTAATATCAATATAATTTAACGCTGGCTTCACTCGCTATTCTCGTCTAATTGACATTGAATAATTTAAAAAAAAATCGAGTTTTTTTAAAGTTTCAAAATTTTTAATAGCAATTTTTGAGAAAAAAAAAATTAAAAACAGGTGGCGGCCACATAACCGACCAAATGATTTACGTGGAACGATAACTGAAAAGTAGAATTAAACAATTCTCATTTTAATTTCAATTTAACAATTTCTCTTTATAATTAATTATTTTAAATATTTTTTAAAATTAAAAGTCTTATTGTGTGAATTTAAAATAGTTTCCAAAAAGGAAATTCATGCAATCATATTTAACCTGTTTTTAATTTTTAATTCCTATCTTGATTACGTTCATATTCAGTCGTTAGAACTTGTAATGTTTTGTGAAATATTACTTCATGATCGAATTAATAATTATTGGTTATTTAACATAAAAAGTTTTATTTTTATTATATTTAAATATGTAAATATTTTTATTACCTTATTTAATTCCTTTTCATCTGAATTTACGTAACGGAATTTTTCGTAGTCTGCTACATTCATTTTTAATGTAGAAACTTCTTTTAAAAGTTTGTTATAATCGCAAATATTCCATAGTTTTGCTTTTATTTCCTCGGTAATATTTTTAATATTTGATTTTTTCTGCATAATTTTCTCACTTGGGTTATCAGGTTTATACATATCGTATAACTTAATAACAAAAATTATAGAACAATCTCTTAGATACATTGAAATATATTCAATATCCGAACTAATTGTATCTAATAATGCGAGTAGATCCGATACGTCACAACTGTTGTCATTTTTATAATGTTCAATTATACCATTTACTATTTGACCATCCAGAATAGTATTTAAAATAATATTTTCCAGAAAACTGGATAAATCTTGCATACACAAATCATTATTTTTACATAATTTTAAATACTGATTGTATTGAGTTATTTTTAATACTTCTGAATCATCGAAAAGGTTTAATGCTGTTACAACTTTATCACCAAATTTTAATGTATTTATTAACTCATCAATTTTAATATCACTATTTTCTGCTTCATTAAAAACTTTTCTAAATAACTCTAAATCCCATTTTTTATAATATGAATCTATACATAATGTATAGTAAAGCCGGTCGATATCCTCATTTGAATAGATTCTAAAAAAAAAAGAAATATATATATATATATATCTCCATTTACACCCAGATTGGAAAAAAGGAGAATGGCAACTGGATCATGTTTGCATGGACCGGAATTATCACAAGGAGATTTATAATGTAAAAGTCTTGAGAGGAACAGATACTGGATCGGATCATTACTTAATTAAAGTTAAAATAAAATTCACCCCGCATAAAAAGAAAAAATCCCAACCTAAAAACAAAAGAGCTTATGATCCACATAAATTAATAAACAATGCCATCTTTGAAGAAACAACAAAAAAATCAAATTAACTAATAATTTAAAAGAACTGACATCCCAACTGAAAGAAATAGCTGAAGAACTAGCCCCTATAAACCCAAGAAAAAAACACCAATGGTGGAATGAAGAATGTGACAAAGCAGTCAAAGACCGACACTGGGCTTGGATCAACCACCAAACCCAGAAAACTGAAGAATCTAACCATGAATTCACCAAACAAAGGAAAATAACTCAGAAAATTATAAGAGGAACCAAACGACAAGCCCAAAAAAACTTGATTCAGCAAATAGAAGAAAGTTCCAAGAAAACTAATTTCCGAGACTATTATAAAATTTTTGGTCAGGCTCTTCAAAGATATGAACCACCCACCCTTATGCTGAGAGGAAAAAAAGGAAATGTGGCCCACACCAATAAAGAAAATGCTGAAATTTTGTCAGAAACCTTCAATAGACTCCTCAACTGTGACGACCCCCCAGAGCTTTTTGACATTGACACTGAAACTCCAGTTAAAACTTCACCAGTAAATATCAACCCGCCAACAATTCAAGAAGTTCTCGCAGCCTTAAATGAAATAAAAAACTACAAAGCAAGCGGAGAAGACCAGCTTTTTGCAGAACTCTGGAAACACTCATCAGTTTATTCAGTCAAAACTTCCCTACATCTATGCCTCGTGAAAATATGGAACGAAGAAAAACTTCCAGAACACTGGACCACAGCCCTCATCCATCCATTACATAAAAAAGGGGATAAAACTAATCCTGAAAACTACAGAGGCATATCTCTCCTGGATTGCACATACAAAATCCTGTCGAGAATCATATACAACCGATGCAAAGACCAACTTGAACTGGAACTTGGGGAATACCAAGGGGGATTTAGGCCATGGAGAGGTTGCCCGGAGCAAATAATATCCCTAAAACTTATGATGGACTTATATAAAAGACGGAAAAAACAACTAATAATCACCTTCGTCGACTTTAAAAGGGCCTATGATTGTATACACCGACCATCCATGCTGAATATTCTGAGAAACCTGGGCCTTCACCCTAACTCGTAAACATGATAAAATTAACTTTAACCAATACCCAGTCCAGAGTGAAATTCAGAGGTGAACACTCTCAACCCTTCTACATAAAAACTGGATTGAGGCAAGGAGACGGCCTCTCACCACTCCTTTTTAACTGCGCCCTTGAATTTGTCATGAGAAAATGGTATGAAATAAATCCCAAAAATATAAAAATGGGTACTAAGAAAAACTCCATCACACTAAATTGCCTAGGATTTGCAGATGACCTCGCTCTTTTAGCAAATAATATTCAAGAAGCCAAAACACAAATCATGAGCCTTCAAAACCTAGCACAAAAGATAGGGCTTCATATCTCTTTCGAAAAAACTGAACCAAATGCCATAGCCTTTTAATATGCGTAACCGATTGAAAATTTTTCCAACCAAAACACGCATTAAACCTTCTGTTTTAGAATCTAAATTTCAACCGTCTACAATTGCATTGTTTGTCGGTTATCGATTATTTTGAGAATATACGGAACAAATCATGGAGATATTTCCTTTCGATTGAGTTTATAATTAGGAGATGATTGGTTATCTAAATATAGGTCATTATTTTTAGATACCTTTAGCTGGAACATTTTTTACCTAATTTCGGTGTATTTTTTAAATAGTTAGGGATTGTCCAGTAAATTCCCTTCGTTAATAATAAATAAATTTTGTATCGTTCTTGTATGCTGCATGTGACAAAAACTTTATTATGCAACACTGTTTCATTCTACAAATTATTTTTATCAGTGTTTTTTCGTTGATATTTTTTTAAAGCATACAACCGTTGAATTTGAAAATACAGCATTATGCAAGTAGAAATTTCTTTGTGACAAGCTAAAAATTGAACATTTTTTAAAATTAATTTCGTAAAATATACATGAAAATGTCCTCTGGTATTGAATTACAAATTAATATTAGGAAATTACTCGGAAAATCTTACCAAAGATCTCTTTTATTTGTGCAAAAATTTGTTTTATATTCCAATAAAACGTATTTTCAGAAAATCAAAACTTGTTCTTAAAACTAACTTAATTAATTACGTAATCTATCAGATTACAGTTATTATAGTTTATGTTATAGATAATTTCTTTTATTTCCCTATTATCTTTGCAGCCTTTTTTTTTTTTAAATTTGAACAATTCGTTTCACGTACTCATAGATATCTTGTTCTAACCATTTTAGCAATACTGATAATAATAATATTTCTGTTACATTTACGCTTAAACATTATGATATTCATAAACGACCAAATTTTAAGTTTTGTAATTTTTACATTTTTAGGAAATAATTCGTGATTTGTTGGAGTCATGATAGTTTTTTTTTTTTTTCAATCATTGCGTTACTAAATATATTAGATTTATTTTGATAATTCCTGCTCATAATTTTGTAAATTGTTTGGTTTTTATACATAGAGATTTTGAGGCACCTCGGAGAAAAGTTTTTTTTTTAGTTACGGCCAGGGAAAGAATTCGATATCGCTCGATTTGGTGGGGCAAATTTTAGGATTTACATAGCCCTGTCTAGTTGCCAAAAATACGACCGAACTCTACTAAATTTTTTTTTAAAACTTTACTCTTTATAAAACAAAATAAAAATTTATAATAACTTACCCTTCTCGTTTATTTATTAAATCTATAACTGTTGCTACAAAAGGATATGTGCATCCAAATTGTTCTACTTCTGTAGTAGGTTCATTTCTTCCTTGTTCATTATTACTCATAGGTACTTGTTTTTTATTAACCGTTTCATGCAACCACTCCATATAATCGGCTAATTTTTCTAAATGGTCTTTAGATGATATAATTAAATGCATTATTTTATATGTATCGAATATTTTAGCAAATCTATCATCAAAAAATAATTTCCATTTTTGCCAAGGCATTGCTTCCAGTACATTTTTTAGAATACTGATTCTGTTTACAAGAAAAAAAATCATATCATTGCTAAAAGTGTTTCTTATAATTTTGGATTAAAGGAATGATTTGAAAGTCTTACAATTTATTTCTAAATATAAAATAACATAATAAATAAAAGGTATCTTAATAATAACTGGTATTTTAAATTAAATGCCATCTTGATGTGCAAAATTTTAATTCGTTTTTCCAACAAAAATGAGAAATTTGTTGCTCTTTTTATATTTTGTAGTTTTTTTGTTGAAAATTTAAAACTAGCTGATCATTTTAATTATGCTCTGTATATATATATATATATATATATATATATATACAATTGATTCCAAATTGCGCGACAATCTCTTATAAGATGATTCTATAGGTAAAAATAGAGAAAAAAAGATATATAAATATAGGTCAGAAAAGGTCTCCTTAGGTATTTATGGCTCAAGAAACATTTATCCCTGTTTTCTGCTATCTATATGAAGTTAAACCTTACTTAAATTCTTGTGGTAAAGATCGAGGAGTATATACTGAATGATTCAAAGAAACGGGAAATTTAAAAAAAAAATTTTTTGTCTTCAGTCATTTGACTAGTTTGATGCAGCTCTCCAAGATTCTTTATCTAGTGCTAGTCGTCTTAAAAATAAAATAACTTTAATGAAAAATTTTTTTTAGTAAATGAATTTTATTTCATATAATTGTACAAATGTTGCAATTCTAGGATACATACATTTTAGTTTATTTTTTAAAGATGACATCTTGCTGGTGACCTCCTCTTCTACGTAAACACTCACGAAGTCTCTTAGCTAAATTGTTCATGGTTTGACGTAACATCTCAACTGGAATTTCCGCAATTGCTTCTCGGATCTTTGCCTTCAGCTTCTTCCGTTGTAGCAGATCTACTGTAGAACACTTTGCTGTTAAGGTGACCCCACAAAAAGTAATCGCAAGCGAGAGATCATGCGATCTGGGAGGCCATCTAATGTCACCGTTTCGTGAAATGACACGTTGTACAAACAATCGGCGTACACCTGCCACCGATATTCGTGCAGTATGTGACGATACTCCGTCTTGTTAAAACCAGGCTGTGTTAAGAATCGGTGGAAATCTCTTTTGTTGTTCCACAACAAGGTTTCAAGCACGGCTACGTAACGAGCTGACGTCACTGTAATCGCAAGACCGTTGTCATCTTCAAAAAAATAAGGGACTATAACACCGTAAGACGACATATTACACCACACGGTAACTTTCTGGCTGTGCAACGGACGCTGGTGTAGCTGCGTAGGATTTTCTTGTACCCAGTATCTGAAATTTTTCTTGTTAACAAATCCACTGAGGTGGAAATGCGCTTCGTCTGACATCAACAGTTCGTGAACAAACCCTTCGTTATCATTTATGTTCTGAGGCATTACATTACAGAATTGTGCTCGCACAACTGCATCGTTCGGTTTCAGTTCCTGGACGATCTGCAACTTGTATGGATGGTATTGCAAGTCCTTCACTAACATTCTTCGGACACTTGAACTATGCTATTGTAAAGATGGTGAGAGACGACGGATTGACCGATGTGGACTTCGTGTGAGAGCATCTTGTAAAGCTTGAATATTCTATGGTGTACGGACGGTTTGCTCACGGCCTGGAGGTTTCTTTTTCATTACCGAACCAGTTTCCTCAAAATTAGATATCTGTTTTTTAATTGCAAGTGCTGATGGAACACGGTCGTGCCGTCCCAGTTTAAAATGACGGCGAAATTCTCTACGCGCTCCCTCCAAACTGTCATTGTTTTTGTAAAACGCTTTGATAGCAAATGCACGTTGCGTACCACTCCAAGAATACATGACAACTAAAGGGCAGGTTAGGTTATAGAGGCTGGCGCCACTTATCAAGTGGTACCAATCGCCCACGGCTACCAATGCAACTTTCAAAATTTACCGTTTCTTTGAATCAATCTGTATAATACATCCCAACGATTATTGATCCATAGAGTTGAAAAGAAGTTGCCTGGCCATTCTCTCTTACTTCGACTTTAAGAAAAATCGGGTAATACACGAAAACTTTTGCCGGAAAATACACTTTTTAAGATGTGGAATAGAAAAACTTTGTTAATTTAACAGTAAACAATTTTTATTTAACTTGGAACATAATTTAATTTTGAAAAAATGTATTTAATAATTTCTATTAAAATTAAACAGAAGTTTGAGACGTTCAACTTCAGTTAGGAACAAAACGAAAAAACAGCTTGATTGTAAATGTGACGATTTTAAACATAAAAAATCTAAAGTTTATAAAAATTAATTAAAAAGACATTCTTCTAAAACCTTTTAAATATTTATATATTTTCATAGGTTGGCAAAATCAGTTGGTCAACAAGTCAGTTTAGTGTCTAACATATGAACATTCATTTCCGCGGTGTTTGTCATATTACTGTTCGGTCAGTATGAAACCAAATATTTTTTTCCATTTCGAGTTAACGGATATGTTGATAATTTATGGTAAAGTTATAAAAATTGATTGGCTACTGTGCATGAACACTAAGAAAATTATCCAGATCTTAGAGTACCGGATTTTAAAACTGTTGATGCTTTGAAGAAGAGGGTTCGAGAAACTGATGTGCTTAAATCAGAATGATTCATGCTGGTCGTGTACATTTTATGAGAAATTTCGATGAAACAATATTGACTACGTTACAATTATTTTCAAGTAATGCGGTAAACGGTTCCGGATCGAGTCCTGGTAGAATATCGGGTGGTTTAACTCAGTAGCCTGCTGATGTTGGTTGGTTGAGATCACCAGTGGGTGCCCGTCACTCTGTGCGTAAATGCAGTTCCACCTCCTCACCCGTAAAATGAGTTAATTTTATATTTTAAAATAATAATTATTTACATCATACAAATGATCATATATTAACTGAAATAAAAGATCATCGATGTCCAAATCACATATTATTTAGTAGAAAAAAAGTCGTGTGATATTTATTACAATGAAGAGTTTATTTACCTATCAGTTTTACCACCCAACTGTTGAAGAAATAAACCGTATTCCGTAAGTCCCCATTTATATTTAATGAAAATATTCAATATATCTGTTGCTTCCATCATAGTTGTTCTCCATGTTATGCTACCTGATATCTGAAAATAATAAAAATAAATATATATTTAAGCTTAACTTAATATATAATAATAATTTATTACTTTAGCAATTAAAAAAAAAAAATTGTATATTGATTTATTCTTGAAGAATATGGAACGGTTTTTTTTACATTTTTTATTTGTGAAAATTAACAAGAAAATATTTATAAATATATATTTGAAAACGCTTCGACACCGAGTGCTATCTGGCGGAATGTTTGTCCTGATTTTTGAACCTTCTGTAAAATTAAGCCACACTGTAATTCTTTGAAATTCCTTCAGGATTGTTTAAGGTGAATATTTAAAAAGTTGATTGAAATTATAAATCCATATAACTCATCTTTACTCGAAACATAAACGATTGTGTTGAACACAAGGTAACGAACCTTTAGACTACATAATAATCTGTAATAGAACTTGGGTTATTTGAGCCGGAGTCAAATGTAAGAAATGGAAACATCCGTGAAAATATTTAAAAGCATCTTGTTAGTCTGTAATACAAAGGTGTCCCACAAAAAACACTGAAACTTTTATGATATTTTCTTTTTTTTTTTTTTGTCTTCAGTCACTTGACTGGTTTGATGCAGCTCTCCAAGATTCCCTATCTAGTGCTAGTCGCTTCATTTCAATATACCCTCTACATCCTACATCCCCAACAATTTGTTTTACATACTCCAAACGTGGCCTGCCTACACAATTTTTCCCTTCTACCTGTCCTTCCAATATTAAGGCGACTATTCCAGGATGCCTTAGTATGTGGCCTATAAGTCTGTCTCTTCTTTTAACTATATTTTTCCAAATGCTTCTTTCTTCATCTATTTGCCGCAGTACCTCTTCATTTGTCACTTTATCCACCCATCTGATTTTTAACATTCTCCTATAGCACCGCATTTCAAAAGCTTCTAATCTTTTCTTCTCAGATATTCCGATTGTCCAAGTTTCACTTCCATATAAAGCGACACTCCAAACATACACTTTCAAAAATCTTTTCCTGACATTTAAATTAATTTTTGGTGTAAACAAATTATATTTCTTACTGAAGGCTCGTTTAGCTTGTGCTATTCGGCATTTTATATCGCTCCTGCTTCGTCCATCTTTAGTAATTTTACTTCCCAAATAACAAAATTCTTCTACCTCCATAATCTTTTCTCCTCCTATTTTCACATTCAGCGGTCCATCTTTGTTATTTCTACTACATTTCATTACTTTTGTTTTGTTCTTGTTTATTTTCATGCGATAGTTCTTGCGTAGGACTTCATCTATGCCGTTCATTGTTTCTTCTAAATCCTTTTTACTCTCGGCTAGAATTACTATATCATCAGCAAATCGTAGCATCTTTATCTTTTCACCTTGTACTGTTACTCCGAATCTAAATTGTTCTTTCACATCATTAACTGCTAGTTCCATGTAAAGATTAAAAAGTAACGGAGATAGGGAACATCCTTGTCGGACTCCCTTTCTTATTAGGGCTTCTTTCTTATGTTCTTCAATTGTTATTGTTGCTGTTTGGTTCCTGTACATGTTAGCAATTGTTCTTCTATCTCTGTATTTGAACCCTAATTTTTTTAAAATGCTGAACATTATATTCCAATCTACGTTATCGAAAGCCTTTTCTAGGTCTATAAACGCCAAGTATGTTGGTTTGTTTTTCTTTAATCTTCCTTCTACTATTAATCTGAGGCCTAAAATTGCTTCCCTTGTCCCTTGTCCCTTTGGTTTTTCTGAAACCAAATTGGTCTTCTCCTAACACTTCTTCCACTCTCCTCTCAATTCTTCTGTATAAAATTCTAGTTAAGATTTTTGATGCATGAGTAGTTAAACTAATTGTTCTATATTCTTCACATTTATCTGCCCCTGCTTTTTTTTGGTATCATAACTATAACACTTTTTTTGAAGTCTGATGGAAATTCCCCTTTTTCATAAATATTACACACCAGTTTGTATAATCTATCAATCTTATATTATACTCGTGAAATAGATATTTTCTACTCGTGAAAATAATGAAAATTTCATATTAACATCCGAAACCAAACACATAATAGAAAAAAAAATTATTGGAAAAGGGTAATATTTGATAGGCTAGAAAAAATCTCTAACTAATTATGAGGAGGAAACGTTCAAATTTTCTCTCAAAAACATTAATTTATATTCAAGATAACGGCCGAACAGATACTGTTCAAAAGGCACAGGACACGGTTCAAAAATAAGATCGCGAGATTTTATATCACCTTTGAATCATAGATGCTTGTTCGAGAGAGGCGGGTCTTATGAAGAGAATGAAAGACTTAAAAGACACCTCTTCTCTGTACCAGAAAAAATCATGTTCGAAGATTATTAATGTGTATTTTGACGTCGATATATATCTTTCTTGCTTGTTCTGTGTAGTCTCCGGGAACCACCGTAAGGTTTTCTTTAATAGGGTGAATTTGGATTTTATGAATGAATCTAAATGAAGTGTAATTTTCTACAATCTCAGGGTTACCGTCCCTAACCGACCGAGTTGGTCTAGTGGTGAAGTTATCGCAAATCAGGTGATTTCAAATTCAAGGATTCTAAATTTCAATTTCTGGTAAAGGCAGTTTTACTTTTATACGAATATGAATAGTATATCGTGGATATCTGTATTCCTTGTTCGTTGTGTTTTAATTAATCATACACCTCAGGAATGGTCAACCTCGGACTTACATGACTACACTTTATTTACATTCATCCGTACCACGGTCATTCATTCTCTGAAGTAATATCTTGCAGTGGATCTGGAGGCTAAAAAAGAAAGAAAAAAAAATGGAGTATTTCTGATATCTGTGGTTAATTGAAAACCAACCAGCAAAGAAAACCGGTATTCATGAACTATTATTTAAATCCCCATAAAAGTAACTGCCTTTACTAGTATTTTAACCTTAGAACTCACGACTTCGAAACCAGGTGTTTTGTCATGATGATTTCACCATTAAACCAACCTGCTAAAAGCTACCTGCCATTGTAAATTGAAGTCAAATTGTATCTTCTGTATACATATGGAGATTTAGCTCTTTTGAGCAGGTCCGTTTCAGGATTAAATTCTTTTTGCCGTAAATTGCCTTTCTTAATAAATATGTAATGTCCAATTCTTTATTCGAAAATTATGTGATATCGGTTTTTTTTTTGGTTGCAAATGAAATTAATGTTCCTATATGAACTGTGTATTACCTCTTGCAAATTTTATGCGTTGACTGATTTTATTTTTGGTTCATTCATTTTACTTTTGTGTCTATATTTAAGTTTTGTTTATAAGTGTTTTGTATTATATATTTTCAATTTTTAAATAATTGAAAACTTTTTTCAATATTTCTCAATTTCATGAAATTAGAAAAAAAATCAACTTAAAATTTTTCAACATTTTTTCATTTAAATTAATGGTTTCTTTATTGTTATGAAAGACCGGGCTTCAACTGGTATAGAATTAGCGTGGTGTACATAAAAAGCGTAAAAAAAGATATCATTATTGATCGGGATTCCATTCCGGGACTTCCACATAGAATGTCATGACGCTACCTACTTAGCTACGTAGGCTGGCAGAAATTTCTTATTTAAATTATTAAATAAAATTTGGCAAAAAAAAAAAATGATTTGATCACATATTAATACAAATAATAATTAGTTTATTTAAAAATCATACCTTTACCATATAAGAAGGATTAAGATTCGGTTCAAGATTTGTTACCATACTAATACATCGTTTGTACAAACGTTTGTGAGTTTTTTCAAAAATACCAAACTTTTCACATGTTGTTTTATACATTCTTCTATTACTATCGCTTTGATATTTAGCATGAATATCATTGCATAAATTGATAAATATTAAAAATTCTATTAACCATAAATATTTGTACAAGTAAATTTTATTCATTTCGTTTATCTAAAAAAAAAATAAAATATAATAAAAAAATGAATAAATAATAAATTAATAAACAGGTATAAATTTTACATTTATTAATTAAACTAACATCCCCGTTTTGGCTTTACCCGTTCTTTATTGCTACTTATTTTGCCCTTCCTGGACAATTTATTTTGATGTTATGATTTTATTAGACAAGTAACCGGAGGCAGGTACAGCCAGTCGCCTACGTAAATTAACAATAGTACATACAGTTACAATAATATCTCTATAATTGTTTCGTCACCAGCTGTACAAACCCCTTAAAAAAATGAAATAAAAAAAAAACCCGAAAACAGTTTAAGACATTCTCCTAAAGAAAATTTGCAATCCCAAATTAAGTAAATGTCTCGTTTATTATATTCAGATGCGTGGATTGTAATCATTCTTTCAAACTTGTACCTTTCTTCACCCCATTCAACAGAATATCCGAAAATTTAAATCTAAAATTGTTACTGAGAAATTGAAAAAAATGTTAAATTTTAATAATATTCCATTTTAACGTTTTAATCTCGCCAAGTTAAATTGTAATTTCTAGGGAATTACGCCTGAAACCACTGTCCTGTTATGTTAAAGGGTTTAAGGATATGGCTAAAAATGGAGAAGTTGATTGAAGAAATCCTAACGTTGAGTGAAAAGTATTACAGAAAATTTCCCCCATTTTCTGTAATCATACATTTAAATATGTAATCATATTATAACACTAATTATTTTCGGGCGAAGGATTTCTTTGATCAATTGCAGTCTTTTCAATTTACAGTGGCAGAAAAAAAAATACAATCTAATCGGTTATTCTTGTTTTCCCCTTTTACCGGTTAATGTTGAATAAACTACTGTCTTGTCTTATATTAATAAGCAAAATACAGATGCTGCTGTAATCGTATATTAATAAGTAGATTACAATCATAAATTAAAAAAAAAACATTATAAGGATTGATCCAATAGCGATAGCATAAAATAGCAAAAAATATAAATTATATTTCTCCTAGAAATATTAAAAATACAAAACACCTTAAAATAATTTTTTGATATCTACCTGAAGAATATTTTTTTGTTTATTAAAATAAACAGTTCATTATATTCGATGTGATACAGACCACACAAAGCACGACGTGTCGTTTCAAGTACTCGGTCTTGCGAAGAAAGATTATTTAGACAGCTAATTACGTTATTCGGACAGCCTTTTTTTTCGAATAGATGGTTTTTTTCATTTAAAAAACAAAAAACGATTTGTGAGACTGAATAGATCACAGAACGGCCGAGGGAAAAGCATGAAGAGGAAAAAGCCTTTCGGTCTTAATCTTCCAACCAGCTTGGAAGGTTCGGTACGTGATTGTGTGAGCCGCTGCCTAGCAACAATTAGAAGACAACTCATTTGGTGCTAAATGCAGTTAATTTTTTCACGTAACCGCTACTACATAAATATATATATATATATATATATATATATATATATATATATATACACTACATATATAATCTACCCTTATTTTTGTTTTATATATATTTTTATTTTTATTAAGTAAAAGCCTCATCGTTTTCTTGTTGTATAAAAACGACAATAGTGTATGCGTGTTAACTACATAATTATACTATAATGCTAATTATTTGCGGGCGAAGGTTTTCTTTGATCCATTACAGTTTTTTCAATTTACAGCGACAGCAAAAAAGAATACAATCTAATCAGTTATTCTTGTTTCCCTCTTTTACCGGTTAATAAACTACTGTCTTGTCGTACATTAATTAGCAAAATACAATCGCTCTTGTAATCGTATAATAATAAGTAGATTACAATTATAAATTTTAAAAAAATATATTATAAGGATTGATCCAATAGCGATAGCATAAAAAAGCAAAAAAATATAAATTAATTTTATTTTTACTGTTACTAATATTAAAAATACTAAACACCCAAAACTAATTTTTTGATACCCAAATATTTTCATGCCCAAAATATTGAAGAATATTTTCATGCCCAAATCGATTGAATTTCTCCTTCAATATAGTCAGAAATTGTATAGTTTTATACAGGATCTGGGGGGATGGTATGCCTAGAGTTCTTTTCTAAGGGCGTCGGGTGCCCAGGTGCTCACCAACCATCTTAACCTGAACCAATATCTGTTTCGGTTTCGCCTGGTGGCTGATGAGTTGTGTGTCTGCGGGGAGGTCCAGTCGATTGTACATATGATGTACGACTGCCCTGCTCTTGGGGGGGGGGGGGGGGCAGAGACCGAGCCACCCTGGAACTTAGAGGTCAGGGGGAAACCTGGCCGCTCACAAGCGGCAAGGCAGTGTGGCGCGAGCCGCACTGTCGGACCGTGTGGGAGTTCCTCGATGAGGTTGCTATGTTCAACCGTCATCGCTAATTTTAAGGGATTATTAAATGTAATGTAATTGGACTCCTACAGCTCTGCTGCTGGAAACCAACCTTGGTAATAGGGCTGGCCATCAGCCAAATCAGCTCCAAGCGCTGTTAAATGGTGGACAGGTACTAGCTGGCATAAAGCGACCAAGGCGTGGCAGCCAAAATTGCTGTCTTTTTATTTTATAGACGTATAGTTTAAGTTGTTACAAGGGGTGCGCCTCCCCGATCTAGTTTTTTGTTTGACAAGTGAGCGATTGGGACACTTAAGCGGGTGCTGTATGGCACCCTGCTTGATTCGCACACGCACGTTAGGTAGCTCACTAGGAGCTTTTAGGATTTGGGTCGCTAAACCGTTCTGAGGCACAGTAGCCGTTCTTGGCACGGAACATTTGGTCTATGCTCTAGGGCGACCGAATGGGGTGGTGGTGGGAGAAATGCCAGTTAACCAAATTCCCTCTTTTACCGGTTAATGGGAATAAACTACTGTCTTGTCGTATATTATAAACCAAAATACAATTGCTGCTGTAATGGTATATTTATAAGTATATTACAAAAAAGTTTTATAAGGATTGATCCAGTAGCGATAGCATAAAATAGCAAAAAATATAAATTATTTTTATTTTTACTATTAGTAATATTAAAAATACAAAACACCCAAAACTAATTTTTTGATACCCAAATATTTTCATGCCCAAAATATTGAAGAATATTTTCATGCCCAAATCGATTGAATTTCTCCTTCAATATAGTCATAAATGTGGAAAATTCAGAATCATTGTTGAAATTTGTTTTACTTTCTTCACTAATTTCATGATGGAAGTAAAAAAAAAATTGTTTTTAGATATTCACATAAAATTTAAGCAAACAAAAAACAAGCTGATATTTTATTTTTTACAGAGAATTTAAAATCTAGATAGAATTTCATTGATTCTATTTTAACTCGTGAAACAATGAATTTCAAAAAATCCTTTCTTAGTATGCGCTTAAATCATAAAAACTGTGCCAACCATAATTTGTAAAGTGTGCTTACAAATTTTCATCAATTTTTTTCTGAGTGTTGATTATGAATCAGTCACAACACACGATATATATATATATATATATATATATTTATAAATATATATATATATAAATTTATATTAATCCTATTTATATAAATCGAGATATAGACTTATTTACGCGAATTTATGTGGCCCAACGTAACATCGTCAGAGTACAAAAATTTACTTACTTTGATTAACAGTGTAACCTGGATGCTATTATCTCCAACAGTAACTAGAATATTAAGAAATTTAATTAATTATTATGCAAAATATTACGTACAATGTTACAAAAAACACATACTGTATAACATCAGTTACACTTGAATAAAGAAATTGTAACTTCCACTAATGTTGCATCATTTTCTAATTTATTGTTTTTGCTTTTCATCTAAACTGCGTATATTATTATTACATGTGTTTTATAATAATCTTAAGCAAACAAAAAACAAGCTGTAATTTAATTTTTTCACAGAATTCAAAATCTGTATAGAAATTCATTGTTTCTATTTTAACCCTTTAAATACTGAATTTCAAAAATCCTTTTTAGTATGTGCTTCAACCGTAAAAACTTGGCCAACCATTATTTCTAAACTGTGTTTACATATGTATATATAGATATATAAATAAGTATATTATCTAAATATTATCTAAACTGCGTATACCTGGTTTATAATATTGTTTTACGTACAAATATTAATGGTATTTCGATTACATTTTTAGAATACACTAGAATTTAAATTTTTTTCAAAATTCTTTTCGAATGTATTTTTATTTTTTTGTTTAAAAAATAGCAACAGGAAATTTGTTGTATAAAAAAAGTAGACATATTTAGTAAAATTTTATTATTACAAAAATTTAATTAGAATATTTCATCAGGTAAAAATATTTAGGGGAAGTCATCAATTACAAATGAAAAGAATTATTACCGTGGCAAAGCAAAATGTTCAACATTACAAACGTACAAGGATTAACCTGGCAGAAGTACAATAAAAAATACCTTTCAGTACACTCCAAAATTCGCCGATACAAACAAGTCATTATCCCAAAGAACTGCACTACAATAAAACTATTTTTCAAATTAAAGTAAAGCTGAAATCGATCAACTTATTAAAGCAGGACACACGACCTACTCTCGTGTGTCCTAAGTCGTAAGTTCAAAAAGTGATTAAGAATTTGTTTTTTATAAATTTAATTCTGTAAATAGGTAGGTCATAACATGCAACGCCGTTACAATCAGAAATTATGTTAGGTACAAATTTAATACATTCCTTTATAACATTTAGTGACGTGACTTTCGTTTGATCGGGATCCGTATATATATATTTTGTTTCCCTTTTTGAAATTGTATCTCTTTTGAAATTCTGAATTTCAAGCATTCAAATGTAAAAAACAAAATTTAATTTAATTTTTTTTTGGGTTTGTCGGTAATAAATGTGGATTATTTTGATTTCTGGTGACTATAATCTTCATGTCATTATCTAAAAATCGGTTTCTAGATCTCCAAAAATTAGATCACTTGAAACAGGTGAAGAAATGTAAAAATTGTTGAAAAATGATTGTAAATTTTATCCAAATTGTAATATTGTAAATGAGATGTTCAGTATATTTGGTCTTTCAAATCCACTTAAGATAAATATTTAAAAATCATTTTAGGGTGTTTCTGAATATCCACGGTTTAAGGAGTGCGATGGTCAACAATGTGGCAGCTTGATCAACAGAGCCACGGTCAATATTACTGTATTTGCAATGCTGCAGGTTTCACCAGGCTCCGGTCACTTGACTAAAAAATATAACTTAAAGAAACATTTACCACGTCGGAAAAGGAAATTGATCATATAGGGTTGGCAAAGTCGTGATTGAGATGCTAGTTTTTGTGTTAATTCTATGATAAACATGAAAGACTATATTTCCTATTAAACAGTATTTTCTTTTTCATTTAGATCGAGTATAATCGCTTAAAATTAATAAATTATGAGTTATTTTTTCACAATTATTTAAAAGAAAGTAGCGGATAAGGACTCGCTTCGATTGTCCGACCGTCTATCTGGAGTACTTTGCCCTCTATATCTATATCTGTGTGAATATTTTATGTTTTACAGGAATATTTTATGAAATAAATATTATAGCATTGAGTATATTTTTTTGAACATTTTGTTGGTTTTATTCCTTAAATTAGACTTAAGGAATTATTATATATATAATTTAATAGTTTTAAATAGAAATATAATGTTTAATTACCGATGCAGTTCCTGCTATTGGCGCAAAGAGGACCACGAAGTGAGCTGGCCTGATGCGCGCCAACGACTCTTTTCAAGTTAAATAAAGATTATTTTTATTTACTATTAAATATTAACTAATTGGTTCTTTATTTTTGTGAAATTCTATATCTCTTTACTAAGAAATATGGATTTATTTACTGGGAAATAGATTATACGATATTTTTTTGGTGAATCCTACTTTGCACTTCTTTTAAGTTAGTATTAAATTGAAGTTTTATTTTTGTTCTTATTATATTAATTATATTACTGGTAATCTCTGAAACAAGTTTGCCTGTAGAGAATCTTAATTTCCAATAATTTTTACTGTTTTCTACATGTATTATTTAGAAATCTAAATTAATTTCGATTGCAAAAGAGAATAATAATTAGAGTTTGTAATATTTTCACCAGTTTAAAACAATATTTTTATTACAAATGATCACCATTTTTTTATATTTAACAAATGTGTACAATCATCTGCAATACATCAATGCTCGCTGAAAGAAACGAGAGTGTTTATTTAATTAATCATAATCAAGCTCTATATGGTTTTCCATATTCATCTACTGGATCTTAATAATAATAATATAAATAATGATAACAATAAATAAATAATAATAAAAAAAAAATATATATATATATCATTTTTTTAGTTTTACATGCATCAACGTTTGCTATGCATATTTTGCCGATGGAAATTTGTATTATGTGAAATGATTCCCATGCCTTACTTGGATTCGAACACAGGATCTCTGGAAGAATAGCCGAGACGCACCACTCCGTCACAGAGATCAGGAAATAAATTTTTATTTACTGAATTTGTGCGACGAAAACTGAATATTTCAAATATATTGAAATTTATTTCAAATAAAAATATTTTAAAAAAATCATTTTGTTATATCGATAAGAATAATTATCAGCGTCAATATTCCCCCATCACCAAAGGGAGTGTTTGTATAGCATTGAAATACAGCTTTACAAAAAAAATTTATTACTTACGTATTAACGCCACCGCAGCTAAAGCTTTATTTTAAAACAAAGTAGTCAATCGGATTTCGGTGGAAAATGAAGTCTCTGATTTTTTATGTTGCGTCGCTTCTTTGCTTGCATAAGATTGAATTATTCAGGTAGCATGTAATATTAGGTTAGTATGCTAAGGGTAATTATGCAATATGGCCGAGTCGCCAGCTAATGTGTAAAAATTTTTATGTTATTAAAGTTGTTAGTATCATAGTTATACTTAATTCAGTGTTTTATTCTACAGTCCATTAACCGAATTAAGTTCAACTATCAACACAATACAATTTATATTTATTTATTTTATAAATATGAATTAACCAAACTTAACCTACGCTCGCTAACCTTGACTAATTAACAGCGTAATTTTTTTCAGTATTTATTTAATAAATTCTGTAATTATTGCAATTATTTATATTTTAAATAATCAAAACACTCCTGTTAATTAGTCATGGTTAGCGAGCGTAGTATAAGTTTGGTTATATATTTATAAAATAAATAAATATAAATAAACATTTATTAAAATTAAGAAAGAGACTGTTTTGAATCTATGTTAAACTCTATATCGGCCCATTTTCCACCGAAATCCGATTGACTTCTCTGTTTTTAAATAAAGCTGTAGCTGCGGTGGCGTTAATAAGTAAGTACCAAAAATATTAATTATAAATATTTTAAATTGTGTTAGCCTTGCATCAGAAAAACGTCACGTGATGAGAAAGCCGTACGAATGTGTTGTCAGTTTTTTTAACTTTAGTATTATTTATTTTCTTATCACTGATTATAAATGCATCTTATTAAGGACCGAAGTCAATTAAATAAAAATATATGTAAGTTATTTAATAAAACATTTTTTTTTAATCTGTTGTACTTTATTCTGAAAGAAATTTTTTTGTAAAATTTTTTATTCATTTGAGTTATGTATAACTTAGTTGTAGAGTGGTAGCGTTTCGTCCTTTAATCTGAAGATCCCGGGTTCGATCCGGGTCATTCGTGATTTTTTTAACACGTTATAAAATACATTTATCATCTATTAATTATAAGTATAAATGTAATTTAGTATAGGGGGTAAACGATTATACAAAATAGGTGTCACGGATCTTCTCTATTCAAACTTAAATTTTGTAAATATTTTGTCCTAAAATGTTACTGAAACATTGATATATGCTTGCTTATAAAATTATTTTTAACTCTTTCAATTTGTATTGTGTTTTTTATTTTCTTAATATAAATTAAAATGGATGAAGAAATACATTTTACTGTTGTAATCATTTTTATTTCAGTACATTTTTGTAGATCCAAAAATAGTAAAATCAACCTTACATACCAAAATATACGTTTAATAACATCGTTAACATTTCAGTCAGATTTTTTATAGTTAAACCTACTGAATTAATGTAATTTAAAATCCTGTTGATTTTTTCAACAGGATTCTCTGTGGGCAAGATAACTGTGTAGAGTATGCAAGAGGACAAAAAATCTAATATTGTGTCCGGGTATACGTAGCTGTATTTCGTTTTCCGTAGCATTACACCTGTGTAATGCTTTATTGAAAAACATTAAATCAAAGTACTCTCTTCGACATACAAGAGATGGTAAATTATGTAGTAACTGAAGCTGTTGTTTGCCAAGATGCTGAAGTATAAATTTGTGAGTCAGCCAAGTAAGAAGGTTGTTCTGAATGGATTCCACGTTATTCGATGTATAGTCTCTTCGAAAATTCCAGGTTGAGGTGGAATATTCAAGCAGGCTTCGAACAAGTGACTTGAAGAGTTAGACACAATTTCGAGGATCAACAAAAGGTCTCGCAATCCATTTCAACAGACCAATATTTCTTCACTCTGCTCACAATCATGTCTGCGTGTTTAGCAAGGTATAGCTTAGAGTCAAGAAGTATGCCTAGATCGGTGATGGAGTTTACAGTATTAATAGGAAAAGAATTATTTATTGTATAATTATAGCAAGCAATGTTAGTTTTTCTGGAGTATGGAACATGTTAGGAAAGTCGGTAAGCTGAGGAAAGACATTGGTCGTTTGTCCAGTTTCATAACATCTGCTAACCCCAGTGGAAGGATCCGATCGGTGGCGGAGTCGATAATCCGAACGTATGACAACCCGAAAAACACCACCGGCCATGAAATCTTGGATTTGTTAAAGCAACGATTGATGGTACTGTCATGTCGGCTGCGGCGGTATTTGCAGAGTAACATGCGCCGGAAACAAGCTCACTTGTTCCGTACCAATCAAAAGGAGCTGTATAAGCGGTTGCAGGTTTCACCTCAGCAACAACCTCAGGCGAACGCGTCCGCTACTAGTGAGAAGGTGTTGGGTTATTGGGGCCCGCTTTGGTCGTGTTCCTCACAGCATACCAGTGGTGCAAGGTGGATCCGTGAGGAACGAAAACGAGTTGATAGAGTCCAGATAATAGTAGATCATTTAATCACTCTAGAAGATGTACAGGAGGCGATTAGTAAAACCCATAATTGAAAGGCGTTGTGGATTTGCGGGAGGTTCATGCAAAACAGCTGCTGAATATCCGGAAATACTTCCTAGAGACTAGCCAATCCAGCTTGATCCACGGGGTTATAGTAAAAAGTGACAGTAGTCTATCCCCGCTACGCCTCAGTGATGAGAAATTCCAGCCCCTTGAAGTTACCTTCTCCGAGATCAGTGTGATGGATATGTGGTGTTCGAAGGAGTTGCATGGGAGGTAGTATGCGGCGCTTATGGATGAAGCGGTTGATCGAGATGCGTCTGGCCTGGCTGGAGTATGCCTAGTTGTTTGCTGAGACGGAGGGCCTTGTATTTGCTATACAGGATAGGGTCGTCAGCACACTTAACTACAGAAAGCATGACCTTAAGGATCCTGCTGTAACCATTGACCTGTGCCGTCTTTGTGGATCGACCAACGGGTCCATCGAACATGTCGTTAGCGGGTGTCAGTTTTTAGCTCCAAGGGAATATACAGTCCGACTTAACAACGTAGCGAAGATACTTCATCAGAGACTCCCTTTGGACCTAGGTCTCCTTGCCGTTTCAGTCCCGTATTTTGAGTATGCTCCTCAGCCTGTATTAGAGGACGATCAGTATAAACTGTACTACGATCGTACTGTTCTGACGGACAGGACAGTGGAACATAATAGGCCAGATATCGTTCTGACCAAGAAATAGGAGATCGCCTTCCTGATTGGTATCACAAACCCATTGTCCACCAACATAGTAAAGAAGTTAACGGAAAACTAGTGAAGTATAGGGATTTTGCAGATCAAGTCAGAGAGATTTGAGACCAGGAGAGCGTAATGGTAGTCCCGATAGTTTTTGGCGGGACGGGAGAGATTCCACGTTCACTGCATGATTCATTAAGATCCTTTGGAGCACCATCAAATCTGTTCCGACCAATACAGAAGGCTGTGTTGCTGGATACATGCCGCTTAGTCCGTCGGTACATCACAAGCTCGAGAGATAAGATAACGCCTGTTATTGAAGGGGACGATCAGGTGGAGCTGTAGGCGGGGGACAATGGCCGTTAACATAACTGGCAATTCATAAATTTTCATGTCATGGCCAAGATACTTTTTACTGGGCCTGACCAGGAGAATAATGATAATAATAACAAACTTTTTTTAGTTTTACGTTCATCAATTTGTGCTATCCATGATAAAAAACAAAATAACCTTAATTTAAGATAATTTTCAGTCACTAGCTTGGTTTGGGATGAAAATAGATTTTCTTTACGATTTGAGGTTCGAGTATTACAAAAAACTAATTCATGTATATCATTTACTGGCTCGAAAATTAAAAAAAAAAAAAAAAAACATTACATTACATTAGGATACAAAATTAAATAACAAAAAGTAACTCTTCTTTCGCAGACCTTTGTAAGAATTTTTGTTTTGTTTTTAGTTGATAATTTTGGACATATTACGTATTTTTTATAGGTTTTTTCGCGATATTACTAACGTTTTACTAATATTGACGATATCAATGATATTATTTACCATTTCATTGAGGTGGTGTCCCTGTTGATTATGTCCTATAGTTTATAACAATATCTTTAATAAAACGACTTTTTTGTCTTCTTCCTTTTTTCTTTCGTTACATAAAAAATAGTGATTTATTTACTGATCTGATCCTATCACAGCCAGAATTTATTTTGTTATCCATTATAACTTCGTTTTACGAAGTAAAGTATTTTGATAGGGAAACGTTTTGGTTTTCAGATTTCAATGAAAATATCCATTTGATCATCCCCGAATCCATTTTAACTAGTTTAATTGTGATATCGGTACGTACTAATGTATCTCGCATAACTCATAAACGATTAGCCGTAGAATATTGAAATTTTGGATTTAGATGTGTTTTAAAATATAATTTGGCACCTCCCCTTTTGATTGCAATCAACTGGACCAAAAGTGTCCAAAAAGCCCGAAATCCAAAAACCGGTTTATTGAAATTTTTATTAACTGCAGTAATAAGTCCTTATTGAGAGCTTTTCAATAATACATCATAAATAGTACTTATTTTTATTGGTTCCAGAGTTTTAGCAAGATAAAATTTTAATTAATGAAATATTTGTATCTTAGAAGCGGAAAACGGATTTGTAATGATATTGAAATCCGACTTCATCTCTTTCTTCTTTTCGTTAACTTTTTTCAATTTAAATATATTAATTTATTAAAAGTTATTAACCGCTGATTGTAAAAAAATTATAATAAATAATTAATGAATAATAACAATTAAAAGAAATATATATATCAGAAGTTAATGAAATAATATTTTATATACATTTCATTTAAATGAATTGAGTTAATGTAACTTAATAGGCATACAAGAAAATCAGGTGGTTTCGATATCAATTTTTTTTAATAATATTATAGAAGAACTTTTATTAAAAATAAAATCAGTAGAACTGAGAAAAAATCTACTGCGTTTGAAAAAATGTAGAATGTTTTTAACAAGAAACAAAAACTAAATAAAGATAAAAAACAAGAAACTCCTTGATTTAAGTAAAACAAAAATGTTCCAATAAATTACAATCTATGCTGTTCTGTCCTGGCGAGAGTGGTAACCTCTCAACTTTTTATTCGGAGGTTCCGGATTCGAATCCCGGTTAGGCATAGCTCTTTTACACGTTTAAAAGTTGTCATATCATCTCATCCTCTGAATGAGTATGTAATCGTGGTTCCGGAGGTAAAATAAAAATTATACTCTATCGTTAACATAAATAGGAATTTTTTAATATTTTTAAAAAAATAAAAAAATATCAGATGTGTTTAATGAAATAGAATTTTTTTGTACGTTTCATAAAAAAAAAAAAAAAAAAAACAAAATTTAGTAAACGTAACTTAACAAGCGTGCAAAGAAGCCACGTGTTGTCTGCAAAAGATTTTTTCATTCCATTTTTTATTAGTTAATTCGAAATTTCCAACTATAAGGAGTATAGTGTAACACACGCTTTTTATTTAATACGCTTGTAGGGGATGAAGGGTAACTACTGCTAATTTGAATTCAAAACTGTAAAGAACAGTTGCCTATTATAAACTCGTTTACAATATAAAATATGAAAAATTCTTTACTTTTCTTTATGTAAATATCCAAAAATTTGAATAGTGTCAATAACACAGTTTTTTTATAATTAATTTATACTAATTATTATTATAATCGTTGAGCCTATTTTTACAATGTGTGATTTTTATGTATTTATTGTATTTTTACAAAGGATTTGTAAGATTGTATGTGGAATATAGAAATATTATTTTTATAACGTTCCTAAAAGTGATATTAAGTTTAATTCGAACCCGGGACTTCAAGACGAAAGACCAAGAGGCTACCAATTTTCCACTATATGCTCGGCATTTAGGATTATTTTACTTTCCCGTGTAGAGCTATACCAGATCTATAGTACTTAAAGGGAATGTATTTTAGTCAGACTAATTTGGGGATAAACGGTATTTACCGGATATTGACGTTTTGACAACTAAGAATCTCAAAAAAATCGAAGTAAATTTTCCGGATATTGGTATGCACGTGTGTGTGTTCCGTGTTTCATACCTTATATTTCCAGAAATACTGCAAATATTCTGACCCAAATTTGTCACATTACTTCTGTATATGTGGGGCATTGATGCCGTTAAAAATTCAACTTATAGGGTCAAGGTGGTGAGGCTGTAGAAAAACGTTACTGTCTCGAGATTTCGTCCAATTAAGTTCTTAATTTTCTTCGACACATTTGGTAACAATTAAAAAATAATAATTTTATTAAAAACTTTCAAAATCGTACTAAAATTATAAATATTGTGTGCTTAAGGATAAAAAAAAAACATCGTGTGATGAGAATGTCTACGAATGTGTTGTCATGGATTTATTTATTTATCACGTTTAAACATTCAAAAAAAATTAATTTTTATGTATGCATTAACATAACACGTGAAATATTTTGATTAACATTAATGAATATTTATTTTCATATCACTAATTATAATTGCTAATTATTTAAAGACAGTTGTTCATTTAATAAAAATATATTTAAATTATTTAATAAATCATTTCTTTTTAAATCTGTTGTACCTTATTCTGAAAGAAATTTTAATTTTTAAATTTTAAATCATTTGAGTTATGTATAATATAGTTGTAGATTGGTAGAATTTTGTCCTTTAAACCGAAGATCCCGGGTTCGAATCCTGGTCATTCTTGATTTATTTTACACGTTGTAAAAAACATTTATCATCTATTAATTATAAGTGACCGGGTTACTACTATATAAATAAATAAGTATAAATATAATGTAGTATTGGGGGTAAACGATTATACAAAATAGGTATCACGGATCTTCTCTTTTCAAACTTAAATTTTTTCAATATTTTGTCCTAAAATGTTACTGAAGCATTTATATATCCTTACTTATAAAATTATTTTTAAAACTTTCAATTTGGATTGTGTTTTTTTTTCTTAATATATATTAAAATGGTTGAAGAAAGACATTTTACTGTTGTAATTATTTTTATTTCAGTACATTTTCGTAGATCCAAAAATAGTAAAATCAACTTTGCGCACCAAAAAGTGTATTTAATAATTTCTTTAACATATCAGTCGGATTTTTTATAGTTAAACCTTCTGAATTCATGAAATTTAAAAACCAGTTGATTTTATCAACATCTTCAAATAGGCATAACATCTTATAAAACTGCTCATGCAAATCTTTGCTTAAGTTTCCATCAATTGCTTCATTGTAAGATATTACCCCTTTCAAAATATCTGAATGACAATTAATTGGTGGAACTAAATCGAAATAATACGTTAGTGACTGTTGAGTTATCTTCCCTTCCTTCCATTTTAATATCTCAACAAATTTATAATTACTTTTTAAATTCAGTTTCTCTATTTTACTCCATATATCATTAATTTGAAGTTTTGATATGTAAACCAATATTTCAGTCTCCTGTAAAAATTAAAAAGTGTTATTAATATGATTGATATTACTACTCAGTTAATCGATTAGTAATTTACTAGCCGCTCTTAAAAGTTGCCCAGGTATTTCTATATAGTGTGCATGGTCATTTTTCTTTTAAAACTAGCCTACATAGCTAAACGATCTGAGGATACGAACGCGTAATGTACGCTCATGAGATATTCTCATATTTGTGAGAATATTCAGAATTTTACGGAAATATTTCATGAAAAGAAATATTAGTTGTAAAGAATATATTTCTGAATAATGATATTTCATAAGATGAATGAGGATGACAGGTATGAATCGACTATCTTGGGAAGTGTTGTTAATTGAAAGCCAACCAACAAATGAACACGGTTATCCACGATTTAATATTTAAAAGAGTAACTGATTTTTACTACGATTTGACGCATAGAACTCTCGACTTCCAAATCAGCTGTTTTGCGTTGACATTCACCATTTAGACCACTCCTGTGCGTTATTATCAACATAATTTAACGCTGGCTTCATTCGCTATTTTCGTCTAATTCACATTGAACATTTAAAAAAATCGAGTTTTTTTAAAGTTTTAAAAATTTTAAATGGTAATTTTTGACAAAAAAAAATTAAAAACAGGTGGCGGCAACATAACCGACAAAATGATTTAAACAATTCTCATTCATATTCGTTTACCGGCGATGAGAGACCAATGTACGGTGTTTGCAATAAAACACTTACAATTAAGCATCTAATAGAAGAGTGTACAATATATGAGGACCTCAGAAAGAGGTTCCGTCTAAGAAATGATATTGCTGCTGATTTAGCTAATGTAAATGAAAGAAAAATAGTTGCATATTGAAACGCCAGTGGACTTCTTAAATGTCTATAAAAATGGAAATTTTAAAGCTTTGTTAAAGAGTCTCTAAGAGGTAGTTTCATTCACATAGTGACGGGAGGTAGCCCTCTTGCCTTGGCCACCCTGGCTTGTCTGCATTCAAGAGCTGTGAGTTGGGGTGTTTCCAATGATGGCATGGAGGGCCCTCAAGGGTGAAATGAGGCCACGAGGCTATGGGTGGGCGTAATGCATGCCTGTAGCCTGTTTTTTATGGAGAGTCAACTGCCACGGCATCCTGGCGCGACTGATATTCTGCTTAACGGCGGTTCTGGTCACCCCGAGGGTGCTAAAATTAACAAATAATTAAGACAGGTAGAAGATAATTGTATTTTTAATTTCATGGTTTTTTGAGAACCGTAGCTCAAATTTTAATATCGGGGCCCTTTACACCCCGTAATTGTTGTGTTTGTCTCTGTTATTTGTGTTTTAATGTTCTGTGTAGTTTGTGCTTTTAAATAAAATGTATGGGCCCTTTACACCCTTACATATGGCGATCCTGATTGTGATACTTATTTCTTTTATAGAATGAGACGAAGGCTAATGACCTTAGCAGTCGATGCCCGTAAAAATTCAACAAAAAAAATAATAATACTTATTGGTTATTTAACATCAAAATTTTTATTTTTATTATATTAAAATATGTAAATATTTTTATTACCTGATATAAATCCATTTCATCTGAATTTACTTTACGGAATTTTTCGAAGTCTGGTAGATTCATTTTTAATGTATAAACTTTTTCTAAAAGTTTGTTATAATCACAGATATTCCATCCTTTTTTTTTTATTTCCTCGGTAATATTTTTTATATTTGATTTTTTCTGCATAATTTTCTCATTCGGGTTATCAGGTTTATACATATCGTATAACTTAATAACAAAAATAATAGAACAATCTCTTTGATTTACTGGAATATTTTCCATATCCAAACTAACTGTATCTAATAATGCCAGTAAATCAGATACGTCACACCTGTTATCATTTTCACAATGTTCAATTATAGCGCTTACGATTTTACCATCCAGAAACGTATTTAAAATAATATTTTCCAGAAAATTTGATAAATCTTGCATACACAAATCATTATTTTTACATAATTTTAAACACTGATTGTATTGTGTTATTTTTAATATTTCTGAATCATCAAAACGGTTTAATGCATTTACAATTTTATCACCAAACTTTAATATATTTACTACCTCATCAGGTTTAATATCATTATTTTCAGCTTCATTAAAAATTTTTCTAAATAACCGTAAATTCCATTTTTTATAATATGAATCTATACACAATGTATAGTAAAGCCTGTTGATATCCTCATTTGAATAGATTCTAAAAAAAAAAAAAAAAAATGTAAATATATATTTCAATGTCTCTTCTTATATCTACATACAGAGTGTAATTTCAGTTCGTATCGCCCTTGAATATGCGTTTGAAATTTTTCCAACCAAAACACGCATTGAACCTTCTGTTTTGGGGTCTAAATTTCAACCGACTACAGTTGTATTGTGAGTCGATTTAACATTGATGATTTTGAGAGTGTACAGAACAAATCTTGGAGATATTTCGTTTCGATTGAGTTTATTATTAAAAGAAGACTGGTTTTCTAAATATAGGGTATTATTTTTGGAAAATTTAGCTCTGTCACTCTTTACATAAACTCACTATATTTTTTAAATTGTTATCGATCATGTAGTAAATTCCTTTTGAAAATATAAATAAATTTTTTATCGTTCTTGGATACTACATGTCAAAAAAAAACCTTATTATACAACATTTCCTGGTTCTTCAATGTATTTGGTAAGTTTTTTTACTAATATTTTTTAAAGCATACAGCCGTTGAATTTGAACATGCTGCGTTATGTAAGTAGACATTTTTTAATAACAAGCTAAATATTGAACTGTTTTTTTCTGTTAATTTAAAAAAAAATATATGAAAATGATCTCTGGAATTAAATTACAATTTAATAATTGGAAATCACTCGGAAAATCTTACCAAAGATGTATTTTTGTTTTATATTGTGATAAAACTAACTTAATTTATTACGTAATCTTTCAGATTACAGTTATTATAGTTTATGTTATAAATAATTTCTTAATGATTTCCCTATTATCGTTGCAGCCTTTTTTAAAAATCTGAACGATTCCTTTCACATACTCATAGATATCTTGTTCTAACCATTTGAGCAACACTGTTAAAAATTATGTTTCTGTTATATTTTACACTTCTGTAATCCTTACATTTATAGGAAATAATTTGATCTGTTAGAGTCATGATAGTTTTTTTGCCTTTTTTTTTTTAATCTTTGCGTTACTAAATATATTAGATTTATGTTGATAAATCCTGCTCAATTTTTTTAATTGTTTGGTTCTTTTATCTACACCAAGTGGCTTTTATAAATTGACATTGTGAAGCAACTCGGAGAAACGCATTTTTCGAGTTACAGCCAGGGAAAGAATTCGATATCCTCCGAATTTTAACTTATATAGTAGTAGTATATCATAATGTAATGTAAAATAGTAAACACGTTCCCTAAAAAATCATCCAACTCAAGAAGCTCTTCTCAATAATTGTAACTACAACTGTACCCTCTCAGTAGCCGATTGAGTTTTTGTCATAGGTTAAAAAGCATGTGTACCCCTCGATTTGTATAGGCTAATTTTAGGATTTACACAGCCGTGTCTAGTTACCAAAAATACACCCGAAGTTGACTAAATTTTTTGTAACTTTACCCTTTATAAAACAAAATAAAAATGTATAATAACTTACCCTTCTCTTTTATTGGTTAAATCTATAATTGCTGCTACAAAAGTATATTTGCATCCGAATTGTTCTACTTCTGTAGGTTCATTTTTTCCTCGTCCTGTATTACTCATAGGTACTTGTTTCTTATCAACTGTCTCATGCAACCACATCATGTATTCGGTTAATTTTTTTAAATGTTCTTTAGATGTTAAAATTAATGGCATTATTTTATACGTATTGAATATTTTAGCAAATCTTTCATCACAAAATAGTTTCCATTTTTTCCAAGGCATTGCTTCCATTACATTGTTTATAATACTGATTCTGTTTACAAGAAAAAAAATCAGTGCTAAAAGTGTTTCTTATAATTTTGGGTTTAAAATTCTTACAATTTATTTCTAAATAAAAAATAATATAATAAATAAAAGGTATCTTAATAATAACTGGTATTTTAATTTACATGGCATTTTTGAAGTGCAAAATTTTAATTCGTTTTTCCAACAAAAATCAGACATTTTTTTGTCTTTTTATATTTTGAGAGGAGAGTGGAAGAAGTGTTAGGAGAAGACCAATTTAGTTTCAGGAAAAGTATAGGGACAAGGGAAGCAATTTTAGGCCTCAGATTAATAGTAGAAGGAAGATTAAAGAAAAACAAACCAACATACTTGGCGGTTATAGACCCACAAAAGGCTTTCGATAACGTAGACTGGAATAAAATGTTCAGCATTTTAAAAAAATTAGGGTTCAAATACAGAGATAGAAGAACAATTGCTAACATGTACAGGAACCAAACAGCAACAATAACGATTGAAGAACATAAGAAAGAAGCCCTAATAAGAAAGGGAGTCCGACAAGGATGTTCCCTATCTCCGTTACTTTTTAATCTTTACATGGAACTAGCAGTTAATGATGTTAAAGAACAATTTAGATTCGGAGTAACAGTACAAGGTGAAAAGATAAAGATGCTACGATTTGCTGATGATATAGTAATTCTAGCCGAGAGTAAAAAGGATTTAGAAGAAACAATGAACGGCATAGATGAAGACCTACGCAAGAACTATCGCATGAAAATAAACAAGAACAAAACAAAAGTAATGAAATGTAGTAGAAATAACAAAGATGGACAGCTGAATGTGAAAATAGGAGGAGAAAAGATTATGGAGGTAGAAGAGTTTTGTTATTTGGGAAGTAAAATTACTAAAGATTGACGAAGCAGGAGCGATATAAAATGCCGAATAGCACAAGCTAAACGAGCCTTCAGTAAGAAATATAATTTGTTTACATCAAAAATTAATTTAAATGTCAGGAAAAGATTTTTGAAAGTGTATGTTTGGAGTGTCGCTTTATATGGAAGTGAAACTTGGACGATCGGAGTATCTGAGAAGAAAAGATTAGAAGCTTTTGAAATGTAGTGCTATAGGAGAATGTTAAAAATCAGATGGGTGGATAAAGTG
The DNA here is from genome assembly GCF_047948215.1 of Lycorma delicatula. NCBI lineage: Eukaryota > Metazoa > Arthropoda > Insecta > Hemiptera > Fulgoridae > Lycorma > Lycorma delicatula. The sequence goes on along the minus strand of NC_134467.1, from coordinate 35,189,047 downwards.
ACAAATGAAGAGGTATTGCGACAAATAGACGAAGAAAGAAGCATTTGGAAAAATATAGTTAAAAGAAGAGACAGACTTATAGGCCATATACTAAGGCATCCTGGAATAGTCGCTTTAATATTGGAAGGACAGGTAGAAGGGAAAAATTGTGTAGGCAGGCCACGTTTGGAGTATGTAAAACAAATTGTTGGGGATGTAGGATGTAGAGGGTATACTGAAATGAAACGACTAGCACTAGATAGGGAATCTTGGAGAGCTGCATCAAACCAGTCAAATGACTGAAGACAAAAAAAAAAAAAATTTTGTGGTTTTGAAAATTTAAAACTAGCTGATCATTTTAATTATGCTCTGTATATAAGCAATGTGATTCTACATTGCGCGATAATCTCTATGAGATGATTCTATAGCTAAAAATAAGAAAAAAAAAATTCATATAAATATAGATCAGAAAACGACTTAAAGGTCTCAAGAAACATTTATCTCTGCTTTCTCGTATCTATATGAAATTAAACCTTACTTAAATTCTTGGGGTAGAGTACCGGATTTTAAAACAGTTGATGCTTTGTAGAAGCAAGTTCGAGAAACAGATATGCTTAAATCACAAAGATTTATGCTTGTCGTGAACATTTTATGAGAAGTTTCGACGCGACAAAACAATATTGAATACGGTACAATTATTTGCCACTTCAAGTACCAGATCGTTGTCACATCGCTTTCATTTTTCTCAAATAAGTGAGTGGCAGACGTCACAGGAGCATTTACCCATTCTATACAACAGTGTACGAGAGTTATTACGACCTGATCTTGATAAAGCTATAAAATTCTGTCGATGTTTAATTAGGAAATGTGAATATCATCCCGATTTCCTAAGTAATATTTTAATTACTGTTTAATCCTGTTTTACAAAAAATGGCATTGTAAATTATCGAAACGGTAAAAAAAAAAAAAAAACTATAAACTGGTACAAGTAATTTCCAACTCAAATTTTCGTTTAATGTATGGTGTGATCTTAGCGATAATCTCATAGGCCCTATTATCTTATCGCCTAGTCTCAATGCAAAGCGCTACTTGGAATTTTTCTGATAAATATTATGAAAATCTTGGAAGATATTTCACTTGCAGATAGAGTGCAGATGTGGTTTCACAATGTTGGCAAACCTGCTGACTACTTTCGTGATGCGATAAATCATTTAAATAACATATTTAGTAAGTAATGGATTCGTCGAAAAGGATTAATAATCTGGCTACCTGGATCTCACGTTAGTGGTGTTTTACCTTTGATTTTTAATGAAGTCGTTAGTCTATTCCGCTGGTTTTTTTTTTTGTCTTCAGTCATTTGACTGGTTTGATGCAGCTCTCCAAGATTCCCTATCTAGTGCTAGTCGTTTCATTTCAGTATACCCTCTACATCCTACATCCCTAACAATTTGTTTTACATATTCCAAACGTGGCCTGCCTACACAATTTTTCCCTTCTACCTGTCCTTCCAAAATTAAAGCGACTATTCCAGGATGCCTTAGTATGTGGCCTATAAGTCTGTCTCTTCTTTTAACTATATTTTTCCAAATGCTTCTTTCTTCATCTATTTGCCGCAATACCTCCTCATTTATCACTTTATCCACCCATCTGATTTTTAACATTCTCCTATAGCACCACATTTCAAAAGCTTCTAATCTTTTCTTCTCAGATACTCCGATTGTCCAAGTTTCACTTCCATATAAAGCGACACTCCAAACATACACTTTCAAAAATCTTTTCCTGACATTTAAATTAATTTTTGATGTAAACAACTTATATTTCTTACTGAAGGCTCGTTTAGCTTGTGCTATTCGGCATTTTATATCGCTCCTGCTTCGTCCATCTTTAGTAATTCTACTTCACAAATAACAAAATTCTTCTACCTCCATAATCTTTTCTCCTCCTATTTTCACATTCAGTGGTCCATCTTTGTTATTTCTACTACATTTCATTACTTTTGTTTTGTTCTTGTTTATTTTCATGATTCCGCTGGTATTAGTAAAAAAAAAAGAAGTATTTAATTTTGATTTTTTTAAATCTATTTTTTACTCAAAATTTTTTCTGTTATTGGTAAATTTTCTGTTTGTTTTCATTTACATTATCTTGCTCAGAAATTGATAAAAATTGTTCGGTTTGTATACACATTGCTTTTTCGATTTAGGTATTAGTTTGGATTCTGATTAATGTTGATCTTCTCAAATTTGTGTTTAAATTTAATGGACGGTATTTATATCAATTTTATTCAAATTTAATTCTCTACCATGTAATTTAAAAACTATTTTTTGTTTACTTGTAAATCAAAAAGTTTTTCATTCCAAACTAAACCGTGTATTTTCTGAAAAAAAACAGTTTTTAAGAACAGTGTTTTAAGAAATCATCGTCTGAAAAATACCATACTTAACCGGTATTTGCACCTGGCATCTCAGTATGAAAGGCCGAGACGCTACCACTCAGGCCACGATGTGGAAATTTTCCGTGTATTTATATATATATATTTTTTTTTTGTAAATCTTCCGTTAATAAAGAATTTTTTTTACGTTGTTTGGGCATCGAAGTCTAAGATCATCTCTTGTCATATTGTTTAAAAACAAAATAAAAACACTAATAGGATGGCAGATGTGAGACTATAAAGTTCTTATATTTATAAAAACCAGTAGGAAAAAAACTTTACATAATTATGTAAATTTGTAGACAGTTTAAAATAAAATAGAAAATCCTGTAGTCATGTGTAAATGACCTTCCATACAAGGAATTTAACGTTTAAAGTAACACAGATTTTTATTTCGTCAAGCCTTACTAAAATCGGTATAGTAATAACCTCTCATGAAGCAATTGTTTCTTCCACACATTCATCTTCTTTGCCAGTAAGCATATTTTAATTTGTAATTCGTAAGTTACTGTCTTGTCAACGCCTCTTACTCGTAAGTTTTGCATCGTTCTTCCATTTCTTTGGAATATTGTTTATTGCATTCAGTTAATATTTAAACTTCACCAAGTGTTTCTAATAATATTAGACGAATTTTTATATTTGACACTCGTTTATGGATTGTAGTTATATTCTTCTAATTTATTGTCATTCTAATCTGCAATTTCATTTCTTGATATACCAACAAGCATTGTAGTACTTATAAATACACTTCGATGTGTCATTCGGTATAATACTTATAGAGTAGACAGAATCTTTGTGACAAGAGAATACTCAATTTTTTATTTCAAATACTAATTAACGAGTCGAAAACGCAAAACATTTATTATTATTATCATTATTGGTTGAAAATCGGTGAAGATCATCGCTGAAGAGGAACGGACTCGGACGTTCTTCGGCTAACAAAAGAGCTGTTACACGAAACCACAGGTTGATGGACCGCAAAGTTAATCCGACTGGTCAGATTGTAGATAGTGGTGCGGCATGGTGGAGTACTACATATACCGGGTTTTAACAGGTAACGTGTACTTCCACGCCTTGAGATAGGGAAAGTGCCGTTCTTCGACTGCGACTATTGCTTCGGTGTACGGGACGACGCTGAACAAACCTTTTTCAAATGTACACGGCGGATGGAAGATCAAGGGACAGTAGAGGCGGATTTCGGAGCACTGTGTCCTTAAAATGTGGTTAAGATGATGCTCAGCTGGGAGTGTGTAACCAGATTTGTCGGGACCATTCTCAGAACCAATATGGGCCACTGGGATAGTCCTGAGTCAGGCTAGGATAGAAGGAGTCAGCCTGAAGTAATGCGGTAAACGGTTCCGGATCGAGTCCTAGTAGAATATGGGTGCCCGTGCCGCTGATGTTGATTGGTTGAGATCACCAGTGGGTGTCCATCACTCTGTGCGTAAATGCAGATGCACCACCTCACTCATAAAAAGAGTTAATTTTATTATTTAAAATATTACTTATTTACATCTTACAAATGGTCATATATTAACTGAAATAAAAGATCATCGATGTTCACATCACATATTATTTAGTAGAAAAAAAGTCGTGTGATATTTATTACAATGAAGAGTTTATTTACCTATCAGTATTATGACCCAGTTCTTGAAGAAATAAACCGTATTCTGTAAGCCCCCATTTATATTTAATGAAAATATTCAATATTTCCTTTACTTCCATAATAGTTGCTTCCCATGTTATGTTACCTGATATCTGAAAATAATAAAAATAATTATATATTTATGTTTACCTTAAAATAATATAATAATAATTTATTATGTTAGCAGTTAAAAAAAATAAAAAAATAAAAACACAAAGAAATACTGAAACTTTTAGGATATTTTCTACTCGTGTAAATAATGAAAATTTTGATATAAACATAAGAAACCAAATTAAAATAAAAAAATATATACATATATATTATTGAAAAACGGTTATATTTAATATGTTAGAAAAAACTGAAACTAATTATGAGGAGAAAACGTTCAATTTTTCTCTTAAAACCGTAATTTATCTTCAAGATTACGTCCGAACTCATACTATTCAAAAGGCACAGGAAACTATTCAAAAATAAGATCCCGAGATTTAAAAAGTAGGTGAAAGTGGTAGTTACGAAATGCATTTTCCTGTTCCGATATGTACGATAACAATTTTTTTGTAAGGTCTTTTCAAAGGATTATTTTTGACTTCGCAACAATTGAAGACTTGTTCAAGAACAACTAAGACATTTAGAGGAAGAAAAAGGGGAAAAAAGCCTTTACTATTGGAATACGAAACCACACAGGAAGTTGGGATGACAGTTTAAATGTAGACGGGGATTTAGATTATTGCTGTTGAATAAAAAATAATATTTCTTCAATAATTTTTATAATTAATATATGAAAAAAGGTTATTTTATAATACAACTGTCTTAATATTGGGAAAACATTTAATGTTTTTTAGTGAATCGATTAGGTTCCGTTTGATTATTATTTTTAGAAGGAAAATGTTTTCTACATGTTTCGTGTATAAACAAGCTGTTAAAAAGATCTGTCTGTAACTAATATCAGTGACCGGGTCTTCTTTGATGGTAAAATATTTATTTTCTTCCAAGGCCAGAAGGAATTTTAGGTTTTTCTTTTTGGATTTCTTGGAGATTTGGTAGTCAGAATCAAACATTTTTATTAAACTACAAGGGCTAATTGCTAAGCTAATTGATTTAATGCCATCTATAACGACTACAAATGAAGAAACCTACTATGAACTCTAAATAAGTTACGGAGTCCCATTCAAAATCGGCGTCGTGGGGGGCTGACCGACGGCGTTGTCCTGCTGTACAATGTACACATGTTGCGGGTCCGTTACGTGATTTACTGATACCATTTAGATGGGAAATTTGCGATCACCCAACGTGTAGTCCGGACATAGCTCCTTCTGATTATCATTTGTTTGGTAAATTGAAAGAATTTTTGAGTAGTAATCAATTCGCGGGTGAGATGAACTAAAAAACTGTTAATCAGTTGTTAAATGGATATGTTTATACGGATATGAATAGTATATCGCGGATGCCTGTATTCTTTGGTCGTTGAGTTTTAATTAATCATACACCTCAGGAATGATCGACCTGCAACTTACATGACTACACTTTATTTACATTCATACTTACCATGCCCATTCATCCTCTGAATTAATATCTTCCAGTGGTTCGGGAGAATAAATAGAAAGAAAGAAAGTGGAATATTACTGAGCTCTGTGGTTAATTGAAAACCAATCAGCAAAGAAAACCGGTATTCATGAACTAGTATTCTAATCCGCATAAAAGTAACTGCCTTAGTAACTAGGATTTTAACCTTAGAACTCTCGAATTTGAAACCTTAGAACTCTCGAATTTTGTCATGACGATTTCACCATTAAACCAACCCGATTGGTTGACGTCCATATATCTGGAATCAAGCTAAAATCTACCTGCCATTGTAGATTGAAGTCAAATTGTACCTTCTGTATACATATGAAGATTTAGCTCTTTTGTACAGGCGCGTTTCAGGATTAAATACTTTTTGCCGTATCAATGATTAGGCACAAATTTGAGTACTTTTCAAAAAGAAAATTATGACATCCTTTCTTAATAAATATGTAATATCTAATTCATTATTGGGTAATTATGTAATGTCGGTTTTTTTTTGTTTCCAAATGAGATTAATGTTCCTGTATGAACTCTGTATTACCTGTTGCAAATTTTATGCGTTAACTGATTTTATTGTTGGTTCATTCATTATCGTTTTGTGTCTATATTTAAGTTTTATTCATAAGTGTTTTGTGTTACTTGTAATTAAATTAGCCGTAATGTTGCGCGAAAAGAATTTTTTTTTTATTTTTGAGATGCTTATTTCAAACGATAGAAAAAGATTTTATTATTTTTTAATTTATATATAATTTACTTTATTATGGAACATTATTATCAAATTTTAATTTAACTTCTACTAAAAGAATAATATTTTCAATTTTCAAATAATTGATTACTTTTTCAATATTTCTCAATTTCATGAAATTAGAAAAAAAAAACAACTTTAAATTTTTCACTATATTTCTATTAAAATGAATGGTTTCTTTTTTGTTATGAAAAAGCGGGCTTCAACTGCTATAGAATTAGTGTGGTGGACATAGAAAGCATAAAATAAGACGTCATTATTGATCGGGATTCCAGTCTGGGACTTCCAAATAAAATGACGTGACGCTACGTACTCAGCCACGTAGATAGGCAGAAACTTCTTATTTAAACTATTAAATAAAATTTGGCAATAAAATATGATTTGATAATATTTTAATACAAATAATAACCTGTTTATTTAAAAATCATACCTTTAACATATCATAAGGCTTAATATTTGGTTCAAAATTTGTTACCATTCTGATACATCTTTGGTACAAACGTTTGTGAGTTTTTTCAAAAATACCAAAATTTTCACATGTTGTTTTAAAAATTCTTTCAGTAATTTCGTTTGGATATGCATAAATATCATTGTATAAATTGATAAATATTAAAAATTCTATTAACCATAAATATTTATACAAATAAATTGTATTCATTTCGTTTATCTAAAAAAAAAAAAAAAAATAATGAAAAAATGAATAAATAGTTAATTAATAGAAAGGTATAAAATTTACATGTAATAATTAAAATAACATCCCCGTTGCAGCTTTACCCGTTCTTTATTGTTACTTATTTTGCCTTCTTATTTGATACTATCCTGAAGAATATTTTCATGCCTAAATCGATTGAATTTCTCCTTCAATATAGTCATAAATGTGGAAAATTCAGAATCATTGTTGAAATTTGTTTTACTTTCTTCACTAATTTCATGATGGAAGTAAAAAAAAAATTGTTTTTAGATATTCATATAAAATTTAAGCAAACAAAAAACAAGCTGATATTTCATTTTTTACACAGAATTTAAAATCTAGATAGAATTTCATTGATTCTATTTTGACTCGTTAAACAATGAATTTCAAAAAATCCTTTCTTAGTATGCGCTTAAACCTTATGAACCGTGCCAACTATAATTTGTAAACTGTGTTTACAAATTTTCATCAATTTTTTTCTGAGTGATGATTATGAAACAGTCACAACACACGATATATATATTATATAAATATAAATATATAAATTTATATTAATCCTTTTTATATAAATCGAGATATAGACTTATTTATGCGAATTTATGTGGCCCAACGTAACATCGACAGAGACCCGTACGATGAAATTTTCTAGTAAAGTCAAATTACCTTTACGAAGTAAACGGTTGCTGTATATATATACAAATACATATCAACATATTATAAGTGAACATGTAAACATTAATACAATCAAAACTATTCTCAATAAGTGTATTGTACAGCCGAATAAGTACAAAAATTTACTTACTTTGATTAACAGTGTAACCTATGCTATTATTTCCAACAGTAACTAGAATATTAAGAAATTTAATGAATTATTATGCAAAATATTACGTACAATTTTACAAAAAACACATACTGTATAACATCAGTTACACTTGAATAAAGAATTTGTAACTTCCACTAATGTTGCATCATTTTCTAATTTATTGTTTTTGTTTTTCATCTAAACTGCGTATATTATTATTACATGTGTTTTATAATAATCTTAAGCAAACAAAAAACAAGCTGTAATTTTATTTTTTCACAGAATTCAAAATCTGTATAGAAATTCATTGTTTCTATTTTAACCCTTTAAATACTGAATTTCAAAAATCCTTTTTAGTATGTGCTTAAACCGTAAAAACTTGGCCAACCATAATTTCTAAACTGTGTTTCCATATATATATATATATATATTATTTAAATATTATCTTAATTGTGTATACGTGGTTTATAATATTGTTTTACGTACAAAATATTAATGGTATTTCGATTAGATTTTTAGAATAAACTAGAATTTAAATTTTTTTCATAATTCTTTTTGAATGTATTTTTATTTTTTTTGTTTAAAAAATAGCAACAGGAAATTTGTTGTATTAAAAAAGTAGACATATTTAGTAAAATTTTATTATTATAATAATTTAATTGGAATATTTCAGCAGATAAAAATATTTAGGGTAAATCATCAACTACAAATGAAAACAATTATTTCCGTGGCAAAACAAATTGTTCAAAATTAAAAACGTACAAGGTTTAAACTGGCAGAAATACAATAAAAAATACCTTTCAGTACACTCCAAAATTCGCCGATACAAACAAGTCATTATCCCAAAGGAACTGCACTACAATAAAACTATTTTTCAAATTAAAGTGAAGCTGAAATCGATCAACTTATTAAAGCAGGAGACACGACCTACTCTTGTGTGTCCTAAGTCGTAAGTTCAAAAAGTGATTAAGAATTTGTTTTTTATAAATTTAATTTTGTAAATAGGTAGGTCATAACATGCCACGCCATTACTATCAGAAATTATGTTAGGTACAAATTTAATACATTCCTTTATAACATTTAGTGACGTGACTTTCGTTTGATCGGGACCCGTATGTATATATTTTGTTTCCCTTTTTGAAATTGTATTTCTTTTGAAATTCCGAATTTCAAGCATTCAAATGTAAAAAACAAAATTTAATTTAATTTTTTTTGGGTTTGTCGGTAACAAATGTGGATTATTTTGATTTCTGGTGACTATAATCTTCATGTCAATATCTAAAAAACAGTTTCTAGATCTTCAGAAATTAGATCTCTTGAAACAAGTGAAGAAATGTAAACATTTTTGAAAAATGATTGTAAATTTTATCCAATTTGTAATATTCTAAATGAGATGTTCAGTATATTTGTCCTTTTAAATCCGCTTAAGATAAATATTTAAAAATCATTTTAGGGTGTTTCTGAATATCCACAGTTTAAGGAGTGCGATGGTCAACAATGTGGCAGCTTGATCAACAGAGCCACGGTCAACATTACTGTATTTGCAATGCTGCAGGTTTCACCTGGCTCCGCTCACTTGACTACAAAATATAACTTAAAGAAACATTTACCACGTCGGAAAAGGAAATTGATCATATAGGGTTGGCAAAGTCGTGATTGAGATGCTAGTTTTTGTGTTAATTCTATGAGAAACATGAAAGACTATATTTGCTATTAAACAGTATTTTCTTTTTCATTTAGATCGAGTTTAATCGCTTAAAATTAATAAATTATGATTTATTTTTTCACAATTATTTAAAAGAAACTAGCGGATAAGGACTCGCTTCGATCGTCCGACCGTCTATTAGGAGTACTTTGCCCGCCGGATTCTCGATTCTTTCGTATACTCATATCTGTGTGAATATTTTATGTTTTACAGGAATATTTTATGAAATAAATATTATAGCATTGAGTATATTTTTCTGAACATTTTGTTGGTTTTATTCCTTAAATTAGGCTCAAGGAATTATTATATACATAATTTAATAGTTTTAAATAGAAATATAATGTTTAATTACCGATGCAGTTCCTGCTATTGGCGCAAAGAGGACCACGAAGTAAGCCGGCCTGATGCGCGCCAACGACTCTTTTAAAGTTAAATAAAGATTATTTTTATTTACTGCTAAATATTAACTAATTGGTTCTTTATTTTTGTGAAATTCTATATCTCTTTACTAAGAAATATGGATTTCTTTACTGGGAAATAGATTATACGATATTTTTATGGTGAATCCTACTTTGCACTTCTTTTAAGTTAGTATTAAATTGAAGTTTTATTTTTGTTCATTTCATATTAATTATATTACTGGTAATCTTCGAAACAAGTTTGCCGTTAGAGAATCTTAATTTCCAATAATTTTTACTGTTTTCTACATGTATTATTTAGAAATCTAAATTAATTTTGATTGCAAAAGAGAATAATAATTAGAGGTTGTAATATTTTCATCAATTTAAAACAATATTATTATTACTATTCATCACAGTTTTTTTTTATATTTAACAAATGTGTACAAGCATCTGCAATACATTTAAAAAAAAATTAATAACCGTTTTTGTTTTTGAAACAATAAAATGTTAATAAAAAAAAATTATATGTCAAACAGCATAAAATACGTTAGAATTTTACTGTGTAAATAAAATATATGATGATGTAAAAGATATCAATGCTCGCTGCAAGAAACGAGAGTGTTTAATTAATTAATCATAATCAAGCTCTATATGGTTTTCCATATTCATTTACTGGATCTTAATTAAATAATATAAATAATGATAACAATAAATAAATAATAATAAGAAATATATATAAGTATATATATATATCATTTTTTTAGTTTTACATGCATCAACGTTTGCTATGCATATTATGCCGATGGAAATTTGTATTATGTGAAATGATTCCCATGCCTTACTTGGATTCAAACACAGGATCTCTGGAAGAATAGACGAGACGCTACCACTCCGTCACAGAGATCAGGAAAAATAAATTTTTATTTACTGAACTTTACGCGAAAACGGAATATTTCAAATATATTGAAATTTATTTCAAATAAAAATATTAAAAAAAAAACATTTTGTTATATCGATAAGAATAATTATCAGCGTCAATATTCCCCCATCACCAAAGGGAGTGTTTGTATAGCATTGAAATACAGCTTTACAAAAAAATATTTTACTTACGTATTAACGCCACCGCAGCTAAAGCTATATTTTAAAACAAAGTAGTCAATCGGATTTCGGTGGAAAATGAAGTCTCTTTGTTAATTTTAAGAAATGATTATTTATGTTGCGTCGATTCTTTGCTTGCATAAGATTGAATTATTCAGGTAGCATGTAATATTAGGTTAGTATGCTAAGGGCAATTATACAATATGGCCGAGTCGCCAGCTAATGTGTCAAAAATTTTTTGTTATTAAAGTTGTTAGTATCATAGTTATACTTAATTCAGTGTTTTATTCTACAGTCCATTAACCGAATTAAGTTCAACTATCAACACAATACAATTTATATTTATTTATTTTATAAATATAAATTAACCAAACTTAACCTACGCTCGCTAACCTTGACTAATTAACATCGTAATTTTTTTCAGTATTTATTTAATAAATTCAGTAATTATTGCAATTATTTATTTTTTAAATAATCAAAACACTCCTGTTAATTAGTCAAGGTTAGCAAGCGTAGTATAAGTTTGGTTATATATTTATAAAATAAATAAATATAAATAACCATTTATTAAAATTAATAAAGAGACTGTTTTGAATCTATGTTAAACTCTATATCGGCCCATTTTCCACCGAAATCCGATTGACTTCTCTGTTTTTAAATAAAGCTGTAGCTGCGGTGGCGTTAATAAGTAAGTACCAAAAATATTAATTATAAATATTTTAAATTGTGTTAGCCTTTTCTTTCTTTCTTTCTTCTTTTCCTGTTTAGCCTCCGGTAACTACCGTTTTTAGATAATACTTCAGAGGATGATGTGTATGAGTGTAAATGAAGTGTAGTCTTGTACATTCTCAGTTCGACCATACCTGAGATGTGTGGTTAATTGAAACCCAACCACCAAAGAACACCGGTATCCACGATCTAGTATTCAAATCCGTATAAAAATAACTGGCTTTACTAGGACTTGAACGCTGGAACTCTCGCCTTCCAAATCAGCTGATTTGGGAAGACGCGTTCACCACTAGACCAACCCGGTGGGTTAAATTGTGTTAGCCTTGCATCAGAAAAACGTCACGTGATGAGAAAGCCGTACGAATGTGTTGTCAGTTTTTTTAACTTTAGTATTATTTATTTTCTTATCACTGATTATAAATGCATCTTATTAACGATAGAATTCAATTAAATAAAAATATATGTAAGTTATTTAATAAATCTTTTTTTTTTTATCTGTTGTACTTTATTCTGAAAGAAATTTTTTTGTAAAATTTTTTATTCATTTGAGTTATGTATAACTTAGTTGTAGAGTGGTAGCGTTTCGTCCTTTAATCCGAAGATCCCGGGTTCGATCCGGGTCATTCGTGATTTTTTTAACACGTTATAAAATACATTTATCATCTATTAATTATAAGTATAAATGTAATTTAGTATAGGGGGTAAACGATTATACAAAATAGGTATCACGGATCTTCTCTATTCAAACTTAAATTTTGTAAATATTTTGTCCTAAAATGTTACTGAAACATTGATATATGCTTGCTTATAAAATTATTTTTAACACTTTCAATTTGTATTGTGTTTTTTATTTTCTTAATATAAATTAAAATGGATGAAGAAATACATTTTACTGTTGTAATCATTTTTATTTCAGTACATTTTTGTTGATCGAAAAATAGTAAAATCAACCTTACATACCAAAATATACGTTTAATAACATCGTTAACATTACAGTCGGATTTTTTATAGTTAAACCTACTGAATTAATGTAATTTATAATCCTGTTGATTTTTTCAATATCTTCAGTTGGGCATAACATTTTATAAATCTTCTCATGCTCATCTTTGCTTAAGTTTCCAGCAATTGCTTCATTGTAAGATATTACCGCTTTCAAAATATCTGAATGACAATCAATTGGTTGATCTAAATTGAAATAATATGTTAGTGACTGTTCAGTGATCGGCCCTTCCTTCCATTTTAATATCTCAACAAATTTATAACTACTTTTTAAATTCATTGTCACCATTTTACTCCATATATCATTAATTTGAAGTTTAGATATGTAAACCAATATTTCAGTCACCTGTAAAAATTATTAAAAAAGTGTTATTAATATGATTGATAAAACTACTCAGTTACTATCGATTATTAATTTACTAGCCGCCCAGGCAGGTATTTCTATATGGTGTGCATGATCAATTTTCTTTTAAAACTAGCTTACATAACTAAACGGTTTGAGGATACGAACGCGTAATGTACGCTCATGAGATATTTTCATATTTGTGAGAATATTTAGAATTTTACAGAAATATTTCATGAAAAGAAATATTAGGTTGTAAAGAATATATTTCTGAATAATAATATTTCATAAGATGAATGAGAATGACAAGTATGAATTTAAATTAAGTATAGTCTTGAACAGTCTCAGGTCGACCGTTTCTAAGATAGGTGAATAATTGAAACCCAAACACAAAAAAAACCGGTGTCCACGTTATAAATTTGGAATACTTTATCGCGAATAACGATGTTCTTTGGTGATTGGGTTTCAATTAACCACACATCTCAGGAACGGTCGATCTGAGATTGTGCATAACGAAACTACATTTACATTAATACTCATACATCATCCATTATTATTCACGATACATAACACTATCTTCATTCATCTTTTGAAGTGATATTTTACGGTGGTTCAGGAGGATAAAAGAGAAGGAAAATTTAGTGGTTTTATATTTTAAATAAGTTTAAGCAATCAGTATGTATGAAATTTAATATATGTTGATAACAGGAAATTGGCTTGGGAACGCCGGGGCCGGCTTTTTAGTTTAGTATTTTGTGTGCTCGTGTCAGGTTTGTTACCTGCAAGTCGAGCTGTTAATATTGGCCCATACCGTACCACGTGATCCGCTGGATAGTTGCACATCAAGGAATCTTTCCCGCTAAATAAAGAATCCTAATTCTGTTCGAGTTTTTAAACTCGTCTTCAGGGATCACCATATTTGGTAATCCAGAATTTACAGTATTCGAATTCTAATAAAGGTACTTGCTTTTATACGAATTTGAATACCAGATCCTGGATAACGGTGTTCTTCGATGATTGAGTTTCAAATAACCAATCCTCCCAATAATGGTCAGCATGAGTATATACAAGTAACACCTCACTCACATGTTATATCCAGGTAGCAGCAGCTAGAGAGATCTGTAAATTTGTGTAATATTTATTAGAATAATTTAATATTAACTTGACAAGGTTTGCGAGCGTTACGAAATATTTGGTAAAGATATGTTAATAAATTGAAAGTTGAAGTAAAATACAGCTTACAGTGTAGCTCCGGAGATATTGGGTTAAAAATTAAAAAAAAAAACATGTACTTCAGATATAACAGTCATACACGATGAGAAAATTTACAGAGATTCCTCCGAGAATAATGTAACAAAGGAGAACATACAACATCCAATATTTTAGAAAAAAGAAACAAAAAATTAAAACAAAATAAACTTTGTTAAGAAAACAAAAGTTAATAAGCGAATAATTCAGGTTGTAACGTAAAAATAGTCTTCACAAAACAAAATTTTGAAAACTAATAATAACATTGTAAGAATTTTCCTAGAGAGTTCTCAGATTTAAATCCTAGCAAAGGGATTACACTAATATGTAAGTAATTTTACGGTACTTACGTATTAACGCCACCGCAATTACAGCTTTATTTAAAATTGAGTATTTATTTTAGCGAGTCTCTTTATTAATTTTAAGAAATGGTTATTTATATTTATTTATTTTATAAATATAATTTAACCAAACTTAACCTACACTAACCTTGACTAATTAAATCCGTAATTTTTTAAGTATTATTAAAATTCAGTAATTATTGATATTATTTATTATTTAAATAAAAATAATTACTGAATTTATAAATAAATACTAAAATATTACGGTGTTAATTCGTCAAGGTTAGCTTGGGAAGTGACCGTAGGTTAAGTTTGGCTAAATTATATTTTTAAATAAAATAAATATAAATAAAATATGTTAAACTATATATCGGCCCATTTTCCAACGAAATCAGATTGACTACATTGTTTTTAAAAAAGCTGTAGCTACAATGGCGTTAATACGTAAGTACCAATTTTATATTTATCAAGATTTGTATACTTGATCGTGGATAACAGTGTTCGTTGGTGGTTGGGTTTCAATTAACCAGACATCTCATGAATGGTCGACCTGAAACTGTAAAAGACTACAGTTCATTTACATTCATTCATATCATCCTTTGAATTAATACCTTACGCTGATTCCGGAAGCTAAACAGAAAACTACAAAGGTTATGTTGGTAACCTTTTTTTTTTTTTTTTTTTTCTCTCAGCTCCCCTGGGCCGGACCGACTTGTTGGTATTACGCCGCCCAGGGGAGTGTCTTTAAACTCAAATAGGCCTCCCCACCTACCGGCTATATACCGGCAAGGCAGGTCGGCCTACCGGTTAGCTCTTTTTGAGAGTTCTTTATCAATATTGGCCCCTTGGGGACCCAAAAGGGCAATACTAATACACCACGCCAGACCCAGTTCGCCGCGACGCGGTACCGGGTCCCTTCAGTATTCAGTGTGCTCTTGCCTGACTGTTACCCGTGGAGTCCTTGGTGGCTCATCAGTGCCAACACACCGCAGCATGCTGGACCTCACCAGCAAGGCTGTCCACCCAGTCCTATTCTAGCCAACACCTTGTCTTCTCTCATCGGAGTATTTCTGTAGAACAACTTGTCTAACAAAACTAGCAAAATTATTCCAGTTTGACTCGCTTCTTAGCATGTAGTCTATTGTTGTCTCTGGAGTTATACCTGTGAGTGCCTTACTATGTCTAAGTGTGTCCCACCTATTGCACTCAAAAAAGGTGTGCTCAGCATCATCTATCTCGTTGCAGTAGTTGCAAATTGGTTCTTCTCTCTTGCCTATTTTGTGCAGGTAGTTATTGAAGGAACCATGTCCTGTAAAAAACTGCGATAGGTGATGGTCAACCTCACCAAATCTTCTCGACAACCATGGCTTGATGTTGGGGATGAGGGTTCTCGTCCATCGACCCACAGCTTCCTGCGACCATCTTTCCTGCCAGATATTATAAACGGCATCCCTGACCTCTTGTTCTGGCTTGCCTTGTGCCCTCTCCACCCTCTTTTTTGCGATTAGGTCAATAGGAGATGTACCCGATAACACGCACAGGGCGGCATAGGACACTGTCCTGTATGCGGACACAACACCTAGGAGCACACACCTGTGCGTCCTCGCCAGTCTCTCTTTGTTGCGCCTGATGGCGAAAGAGCGCCACCAGGCCGGAACGGCATACATAAGCGAAGACACGACGGTGGTCGCCAGTAAACGGCGCTTTGAGGCCCGAGGGGCATTCTGCGATGACATAATGATGTTTAGACTTTTTATCATCCTTTCTGCCTTGTTGCATACATTGACTATGTGCTCGGTGTATCTACCGTTTTTCTGGAGGATAACTCCTAAGTACTTGATGTTATTCGCTTCTTCTATAGCATGACCGTTGATGGAAATATTGAACGGTTCTAGCACTCTTCTACCCGTAAAGGCAATACACCGGCATTTTTCCGTAGACAGTTGCAGACCCCTGGACCTCAACCACTCCTGTATAGTGTCGATGGCCGCATACACCCTCTCCCGCACCTCCAAGACCGTCCTTCCCTCTACGAGGACTGCAAGGTCATCTGCATAAGCCAGCACCTGAACGCCGACAGGAAATTCCTTCTGAAGGAGTTCATCTATAATCACCAGCCACAACAACGGCCCCAAAACAGAGCCCTGCGGAACTCCACCGTGCATTTGAAAATGTACTGTTTCTTCCTGTGCTTCCACCAGACATCCTCTGTTGGACAAGTAACATTCAATTTGCCTACGCAGGTACGGGCTGAGGCCCCTAGCCGCAATTGCGTCATTAATATGACCCCAACCAATAGCCCCGAACGCGTTTTTTATGTCTAGTGATAGCATCAGTGGAATTCTCCTGGTTCGCCAAGTGCCTCTCTTCACCTCGTCGGCCCATCCCGAAATTCCCGAAAGTTATATGTTGGTAACCTAATTAACTATTCCGTTTACTGAACTCTGTTCGATATCAAAACAACATTACTTTTTCTTGTTAGCCTCCGAAACCACCTTAAGGTAAATTCAGAGGATGAATGTACATAACGTGTAATCTTGTACACTCTCAATTCGACTATTTCTGGAAAGGATTGTTAATTGAAAGCCAACCAACAAATAACACCTTTATCTACGATTTAATATTCAAAACAGTAACTGTTTTTTATTACGATTTGATGCATAGAACTCTCGACTTCAGAATCAGCTGTGTTGCGGTGACGATCAACATTTACACCAAACCTGTGCGTTATTTTCAACATAATTTAACGCTGGCTTCACTCGCTATTTTCGTCTAATTGACATTGAATAATTTAAAAAAAAAAAGTTTTTTTAAATGATGGAATTAATAATTATTGGTGATTTAACATCAACATTTATATTTTTATTATATTTAAATATGTAAATATTTTTATTACCTTATATAATTCCTTTTCATAAAAATTTACATCACGGAACTTTTGGAAGTCTACTCCATTCATTTTTAATGTATAAACTTTTTCTAAAAGTTCGTTATAATCACAAATACTCCATGTTTTTTTTTTTATTTCCTCGGTAATATTTTTTATATTTGATTTTTTCAGCATAATTTTCTCTCCCGGGTTATCAAGTTTATATATATCGTATAACTTAATAACCAAAATTATAGAACAATCTCTTTGATTTACTGTTATATTTTCCATATCCAA
The DNA here is from genome assembly GCF_047948215.1 of Lycorma delicatula. Lineage (NCBI taxonomy): Eukaryota > Metazoa > Arthropoda > Insecta > Hemiptera > Fulgoridae > Lycorma > Lycorma delicatula. The sequence continues at coordinate 35,171,164 of NC_134467.1, read as the reverse complement.
ACTACTTCTATCTAATAATGCTAATAAATCCGATACGTCACACTTTGTGTCATTTCCACAATTATCAAGTGTAGCACATACTGTTTGAGCATCCACATTCGTATTTAAAATAATATTTTCCAGAAAACTGGATAAATCTTGCATACACAAATCATTATTTTTACATAATTTTAAATACTGATTGTATTGTGTTATTTTTAATACTTCTGAATCATCGAAAAGGTTTAATGCTGTTACAACTTTATCACCAAACTTTAATATATTTATTAACTCATCAATTTTAATATCACTATTTTCAGCTTCATTAAAAATTTTTCTAAATAACTGTAAATCCCATTTTTTATAATATGAATCTATACATAATGTATAGTAAAGCCGGTTGATATCTTCATTTGAATAGCTTCTAAAAAAAAAAGAAATATACATTTATATATCAACATACAGATTGTAATTCAATAAATAAGAAAGGCAGTGTAACGCTTACACGATCCACAGTTTCATCCCTCACTGAAACTTTTAAATGTCTTCTCCAACTGACAAATAAACTAGGATATAGGAGGATCTATAATCCATTCATTTCGTATCGCCATTGAATATGCGTAACTGTTTAACATTTTTCCAACCAAAACACGTATTAAACCTTCTGTTTTGGGGTCTAAATTTCAACCGACTACAGTTGTATTGTGAGTCGGTTTAACATTGACGATTTTGAGAGTGTACAGAACCAAATTTTTTTTTTAATTTCTTTTCAATTGAATATATTATTAAAAGAAGACTGGTTTTCTAAATATAGGGTATTATTTTTGGAAAATTCAGCTCGGTCACTCTATACGTAAACCCACTATATTTTTTAAATAGTTACGGATCATGTAGTAAATTCATTTTGAAAATATAAATGAATTTTGTATCGTTCTTGGGTACTAGATATCACAAAAAACCTTATTGTACAACATTTCCTTATTCTTCAATGTATTTGGTAAGTTTTTTCACTAATATTTTTTAAAGCATACAGCCATTGAATTTGAACATGCTACATTATGTAAGTACACATTTTTTAATAACAAGCTAAACAATGATCTGTTTTTTTCTGTTAATTTTAAAAACAATTGTTTGGAAATGTTCTCTGGTGTTAAATTAAAATTTAATAATTGGAAATCACTCGGAAAATCTTACCAAAGTGGCTTTTTGTTTTATATTCTATTAAAACGTATTTTTAGAAAATCAAAAAACATGAATCAATTGTTCTTAAAACTAACTTAATTTATTACGTAACCTATCAGATTACAGTTATTATAGTTAATGTTACAGATAATTTCTTAATGATTTCCCTATTATCTTTGCAGCCTTTTTTTAAAATCTGAATGTTTCATTTCACATACTCATAGATATCTTGTTCTAACCGTTTTAGCAACACTGATAAAAATAATGTTTCTGTTACATTTTACACTATCACTTATGATATTTATAACCGACCAAGTTTTAAGTTTTGTAATCGTTACATTTATAGGAAATAATTTGATCTGTTAGAGTCATGATAGTTTTTTTGCCTTTTTTTCAGTCATTGCGTTATTAAATATATTAGATTCATGTTGATAATTCCTGCTTGTATTTTTTTTTTTGTGGTTATTATAAATAGATTTTTTGAGGCGACTAGGAGAAATGCTTTTTTTTCGAGTTACAGCCAGGGAAAGAATTCGATATCGCCCGAATTTTAGCTTATATAGTAGAAGTGTATCATAAATATTAGGTAAAATTGTAAGCACGCTCCCAAAAAAATCATACAAGTCAAGAAACTCTTCTCAATAATTGTAACTATAACTGTACCCTGTCTGTACCCGATTGAGTTTTTGTCCTTGGTTAAAAAGCATGCGTACTCCTCGATTTGGTGGGGCTTATGTTACGATTTACATAGCCCTGTCTAGTTGCCAAAAATACCACCGAACTCTACTAAATTTTTTGTAACTTTACACTTTATAAAACAAAATAAAAATGTACAATAACTTACCCTTCTCGTTTATTGATTAAATCTATAAGTGTTGCTACAAAAGGATATGTGCATCCGAATTGTTCTACTTCTGTAGGTTCATTTCTTCCTCGTCTTTTATTACTCATAGGTACTTGTTTCTTATCAACTGTTTCATGCAACCACATCATATATTCCGTTAATTTTTCTAAATGTTCTTTAGATGTTATAATTAAAGGCATTATTTTATATGTATCAAATATTGTAGCAAATCTATTATCACAAAATAATTTCCATTTTGGCCAAGGCATTGCTTCCATTACATTTTTTAGAATACTGATTCTGTTTACAAGATAAAAAATCATATCATTCCTAAAAGTGTTTCTTATAATTTTGGATTAAAGGAATGATTTGAAAGTCTTACAATTTATTTCTAAATATAAAATAACATAATAAATAAAAGGTAACTTAATAAAAACTGGTATTTTAAATTAAATGCCATCTTGATGTGCAAAATTTTAATTTGTTTTTCCAACAAAAATGAGAAATTTGTTGTTCTTTTTATATTTTGTAGTTTTTTTGTTGAAAATTTAAAACTAGCTGATCATTTTAATTATGCACTGTATATATATATATATATATATATATATATACATATATATATATATACAATGTGATTCCAAATTGCGCAACAATCTTTTATGAGATGATTCAATAGCTACAAATAAGAAAAAAAATTCATATAAATATCGGTCAGAAAACGTCGCGTTAGGGATTTATGGCTCAAGAAACATTTATCCATGCTTTCTGCTATTTATATGAAATTGTTTAATTTCATACTTACTTAAATTCTTGGAGTAAAGATCGAGGACTATATATTATACTTCCATACGATTATTGAACTATGAAGTTGAAACGAAGTGGCCCGACAATTCTATCTTACTTAGGCTTTAAGAAAAATGGGGTAATACACGAATCATTTAGCCGGAAAATACCCTTTTTAAGGTGTGGAATAGAACACCTTTGTTAATTTAACAGTAAAGAATTTGTATTTAACTTTGTACATAATTTCATTTTGAGAAGATATATTCAATAATGTCTATTGAAATTAAACAGTAGAGGCGGCTCTCGGAGCACTGTGCCCTCAATATGTGGTTAAGATGATGCTCAGCTGGGAGTGTGTAACCAAATTCGTCGGGAGCATTCTCAGAACCACGATGGGCCACTGGGGTAGTCCTGAATCAGGCTAGGATAGAAGGAGTCAGCCTGAAGTAATGCGGTAAACGGCTCCGGATCGAGTCCTGGTAGAATATGGGCTGGTTTAACTCAGTAGTCTGCTGATGTTGGTTGGATGAGATCACCAGTGCTTGTCCGTCACTCTGTGCGTAAATGGAGTTGCACCTCCTCACCCATAAAATGAGTTAATTTTATTATTTAAAATATTAATTTTTTTTTTTTTTTTTATCTGGAATTTTACGGGCATCGACTGCTAAGGTCATTAGCCCTCGTCACAATCTTTAAAAGAAATTACTATCACCATCTGGATCGTCATATGTAAGGGTGTAAAGGGCCCTTACATTTTATTTAAAAGCACAAACTACACAAAACATTTAAGACATAAAAGACAAGGACAATCACAAACACTTACGGGGTGTAAAGAGCCCCGATATTAAAATTTGAGATAAGGTTCTCAAAAGACCATGAAATTAATATAAAAATTAAACTTATCAATACCATTTCTTTCTTTATATATATAAACTACCGCTTAGAGTATCTTTTATCACAGTTTTAAACTTTCATTTTATAGACTTTTAAGAAGTCCACTGGCGTGTAGAAATGCAACTATATTTTCTTCATTTCCATTATCCACATCAGCACTAATATTATTTGTAAATCGGAACCTCTTTCTGAGATCCTCATATATAGTACACCCTTCTATTAGATGCTTAATTGTAAGTGTTTTATTCCAAACACCGCACATTGTTCTCACTTCGCCGGTTAACAAATATAAATTTGTTAATCGCGTGTGACCGATTCTAAGTCTGGTCACCGCTACTTATTCACGGCGAGTCAACTTAAATTCGCTTTTCCATTTATAAGGAGTAGTTTTTACTGAGTTTAATTTTGTATTTAAACTCCTCCATTCAACATTCCACTTATTTTTTACTATATTTGTTAGACGGTTTTTAACATCTGCCACTCTTACAGGAAATGCATCCAAATCATCGCAGACTGTTGCCTTTCTGGCAGCTTCGTCTGCGATTTCATTACCTGTAATACCAGCATGCACCGGAATTATTAATTATTCACATCTTACAAATGATCATATATTAACTGAAATAAATGATCATCGATGTTCAAATCACATATTATTTAGTAGAAAAAAAATCGTTTGATATTTATTACAATAAAGAGTTTGTTTACCTATCAGTTTTATCACCCAACTGTTGAAGAAATAAACCGTATTCCGTAAGTCCCCATTTATATTTAATGAAAATATTCAATATATCTGTTGCTTCCATCATGGTTGTTCTCCATGTTATGTTATCTGATATCTGAAAATAATAAAAATAAATATATATTTAAGCTTAACTTAAAATATAATAATAATAATATTATTTTATCAATTAAAAAAAAAAATTGTATATAGAGTGTTTCTTGAAGAATATGCGAACGGTTTTTTTACATTTTTTATTTGTGAAAATTAACAAGAAAATATTTATAAATATATATTTGAAAACGCTTCGATACCGAGTGTTATCTGGCGGAATGTTTGTCCTGATTTTTGAACCTTCTGTAAAATTAAGCCACACTGTAATTCTTTGAAATTCCTTCAGGGTGTTTTAGGTGAATATTTAAAAAGTTGATTGAAATTATAAATCCATATAACTCATCTTTACTCGAAACATAAACGATTGTGTTGAACAAAAGGTAACGACCCTTTAGACTACATAATAATCTGTAATGGAACTTGAGTTATTTGAACCGGAGCCAAATGTAAGAAATGGAAACTTTCGAGAAAAATTTAAAATCTTCTTGTCAGTCTGTAATGCAAAGGTGTCCTACAAAAAAACACCGAAACTTTTAGGATATTTTATAGCGGAAACTAATGCTAGATATTTTATAGCGGAAATGCTAGTGATGAAGAAAGTAAAAGGAACTATCGGAAATTAAGAAATGCTATAAACAGGAAGTGCAAACTGGTGAAAGAAGAGTGGATTAAAGAAAAGTGTTCAGAAGTGGAAAGAGAAATGAACATTGGTAAAATAGACGGAGCATACAGGAAAGTTAAGGAAAATTTTGGGGTACATAAATTAAAATCTAATAATGTGTTAAACAAAGATGGTACACCAATATATAATACGAAAGGTAAAGTCGATAGATGGGTGGAATATATTGAAGAGTTATACGGAGGAAATGAATTAGAAAATGGTGTTATAGAGGAAGAAGAGGAAGTTGAGGAGGGTGAAATGGGAGAAACAATGCTGAGATCTGAATTTAAGAGAGCATTAAAAGATTTAAATGGCAGAAAGGCTCCTGGAATAGACGGAATACCTGTAGAATTACTGCGCAGTGCAGATGAGGAAGCGATTGATAGATTATACAAACTGGTGTGTAATATTTATGAAAATTGGGAATTTCCATCAGACTTCAAAAAAAGTGTTATAGTTATGATACCAAAGAAAGCAGGGGCAGATAAATGTGAAGAATACAGAACAATTAGTTTAACTAGTCATGCATCAAAAATCTTAACTAGAATTTTATACAGAAGAATTGAGAGGAAAGTGGAAGAAGTGTTAGGAGAAGACCAATTTGGTTTCAGGAAAAGTATAGGGACAAGGGAAGCAATTTTAGGCCTCAGATTAATAGTAGAAGGAAGATTAAAGAAAAACAAACCAACATACTTCGCGTTTATAGACCTAGAAAAGGCTTTCGATAACGTAGACTGGAATAAAATGTTCAGCATTTTAAAAAAATTAGGGTTCAAATACAGAGATAGAAGAACAATTGCTAACATGTACAGGAACCAAACAGCGACAATAACAATTGAAGAACATAAGAAAGAAGCCGTAATAAGAAAGGGAGTCCGACAAGGATGTTCCCTATCTCCGTTACTTTTTAATCTTTACATGGAACTAGCAGTTAATGATGTTAAAGAACAATTTAGATTCGGAGTAACAGTAAAAGGTGAAAAGATAAAGATGCTACGATTTGCTGATGATATAGTAATTCTAGCCGAGAGTAAAAAGGATTTAGAAGAAACAATGAACGGCATAGATGACGTCCTACGCAAGAACTATCGCATGAAAATAAACAAGAACAAAACAAAAGTAATGAAATGTAGTAGAAATAACAAAGATGGACCGCTGAATGTGAAAATAGGAGGAGAAAAGATTGTGGAGGTAGAAGAATTTTGTTATTTGGGAAGTAAAATTACTAAAGATGGACGAAGCAGGAGCGATATAAAATGCCGAATAGCACAAGCTAAACGAGCCTTCAGTAAGAAATATAATTTGTTTACATGAAAAATTAATTTAAATGTCAGGAAAAGATTTTTGAAAGTGTATGTTTGGAGTGTCGCTTTATATGGAAGTGAAACTTGGACGATCGGAGTATCTGAGAAGAAAAGATTAGAAGCTTTTGAAATGTGGTGCTATAGGAGAATGTTAAAAATCAGATGGGTGGATAAAGTGACAAATGAAGAGGTATTGCGGCAAATAGATGAAGAAAGAAGCATTTGGAAAAATATAGTTAAAAGAAGAGACAGACTTATAGGCCATATACTAAGGCATCCTGGAATAGTCGCTTTAATATTGGAAGGACAGGTAGAAGGGAAAAATTGTGTTGGCAGGCCACGTTTGGAGTATGTAAAACAAATTGTTGGGGATGTAGGATGTAGAGGGTATACTGAAATGAAACGACTAGCACTAGATAGGGAATCTTGGAGAGCTGCATCAAACCAGTCAAATGACTGAAGACAAAAAAAAAAAAAATAGCGGAAACTTCTTATTTAAACTAGTAAATAAAATTGGCAATAAAATATGATTTGATAATATTTTAATACAAATAATAATCAGTTTATTTAAAAATCATACCTTTACCATATCAGAAGGATTAAGATTTGGTTCAAGATTTTTTACCATTCTAATACAACTTTTGTACAAACGTTTGTGAGTTTTTTCCAAATAACCAAAACTTTCACATGTTGTTTTAAACATTCTTTCATTAATTTGATCTTGATCTATCACAAATATCTCTCTGAATTGCTCTGCATAAATATCATTGCATAAATTGATAAATATTAAAAATTCTATGAACCATAAATATTTGTACAAGTATATTGTATTCATTTCGTTTATCTAAAAAAAATAATAAAAACATGAATAAATAGTAAATTAATAGACAGGTAAAAAATGGACATGTATTAATTAAAATAACATCCCCGTTTCGGCTTTACCCGTTCTTTATTGCTACTTATTTTGCCCTTCCTGGTCAATTATTTTTGATATTATGATTTTAGACAAGTAACAGGAGGCAGGTACAGCCAGTCGCGTACGTCAATTTACAATAGAATGTGCTGTTACAATAATAATCGTACAATTCTTTAGTCACCAGATGTACAAACCCCTTATTAAATAAAAATTTAAAAAAACCCGAAAAATTTTTAAGGCATTCACAGAAACAAAATTTGCAAGCCCAAATGGAGTAAATGTCTCGTTTGTTATATTCAGTGGAAAATAACAATATCCAGAACGGGCTGGCCGACCTGCAATACCAAACCTAGTTAACCGGCATTATCTTTTAATATTATACATATGTAACGTTTGTACAATTATAATCAATAGTAATGAAAAAACCATGTTTTTCTTATTAAATACTTTAAAATCTACGTGCAATAAGTCATGTTTAGTAAAATAGACAATTCATTTTATTAGATGTTATACAGACGACATAAGGCACGACGTGTCGTTTCGAGTACTCGGTCTCGGGATGCGTAGAAAGAGTGTTACGTTGTTACGTTGTTCAAACAGCCTTTTACCGGCTGCTAGTTTTTCTTTTATTTACACAAAGAAAAAACGACTTCTGAGACTGAATAAATCAGAGAACGGCCGAGCGAAAAGCACGAAGAGGAAAAACCTTTCGGTCTTAATCTTTCAATCCATTTGGAAGATTCGGTACGTGATTGTGTGAGCCGTTGCCTAGCAACAATTAGAAGACAACTGATATCGTGCTAAATGCAGTTAATTTTTCACGTAACCCCTACTACATAAATATATATATAATCTACCCTTATTTTTGTTTTATATATATTATAATTTTTAATAAATAAAAGCCTCATCGTTTTCTTGTTGTATAAAAACGACAATAGTGTACGCGTTTTAAATATGTAATCACACTAAAACACTAATTATTTTCGGGCGAAGGTTTTCTTTGATCCATTACAGTTTTTCAATTTACAGCGACAGCAAAAAAGAATACAATCTAATTAGTTATTCTCTCTTCCATCTTTTACCGATTAACAAACTACTGTCTTGTCGTATATTAATTTGCAAAATACAATCGCTCTTGTAATCGTATATTAATAAGTAGATTACAATTTAAATTTAAAAAAAAAATATTATAAGGATTCATCCAATAGCGATAGCATAAAATAGGAAAAATATTAATTATTTTTTTTTTTGCTCCTAGAAATAATAAAAATACAACACACTCAAAAATATTTTTTTGATACCTTCCTGAAGAATATTTTCAAACCCAAATCGATTGAATTTCTCCTTCAATATAGTCAGAAATGTGGAAAATGCAGAATCATTGTTGAAATTTGTTTTGTTTTCTTCACCACTTTCATGATGGAAGTAAAAAAAATTTTAAAATTTGTTTTCAGATATTCACATAAAGTTTAAGCAAACTGTATATATATATGTATATATATATATATATATATATATATATATATATAATTTATATATATAAATATATATAATATAAATATATATATATATATATATATATATATATATATATATATATATATATTAATCCTTTTTATATAAATTGAGATATAGGCTTATTTATGCCAATATATGGGCTCCAACGTAACATCGACAGAGACCCGTTCGATGAAATTTTCTAGTAAAGTCAAATCACCTTTACGTAGTAAACTGTTGCTGTATACATATATATATATATATATATACACACATCACCATATTATTGGTAAACATGTTAACATACATACAATCAAAACAATACCCAAGAAGTGTATTGTACAGACAAATTAGTCCAAAAATTTACTTACGTTGATTAACAGTGTATCCTAGATGCTTATATTTTCAACAGTAACTAGAATAGCAATATATTTAATAAATTATAAAGGAAAATATTACGTAATATTTTTCAAACAACACTTCCTGTGTAATCAGTTACACTTGATTAAAGAAATTGTAACTTGCATTAATGTTGCATCATTTTCTAATTTATTGTTTTTGTTTTTCATCTAAACTGCGTATGTGTTTTATAATAATTATAAAACACATGTAATTCTATACGCAGTTTACATGAAAAACAAAAACAATAAATTAGAAAATGATGCAACATTATTGCAAGTTACAATTTCTTTATTCAAGTGTAACTGATTATACAGGAAGTGTTCTTTTTAAAATATTACGTAATATTTTCCTTTATAATTCATTAAATTTTTTAATATTCTAGTTACTGTTGGAAATATAAACTTCTAGGTTACACTGTCAATCAACGTAAGTAAATTTTTGCACTAATTTGGCAGTACAATAAACTTATTAGGAATAATTTTGATTGTATATCTAATCTCTCGTTAAGTCTATTTTAAGGAATAAAAACACCAAAATGCTCAGAAAATATTCGCAATGCACTAACTAATATTTATTTTCTAAAATATTCCTGTAAAATAAATAATATTATCACAGACATGAGAATACGAAAGCGTCTGGAGTCCAGGAGGCAAAGTACTCTAGATAGACAATCGGGCGATCGAAAGGAATAAATAAAACAAGACTTATCCGTCTTGTTTTATTTAAAGAATTGTGAAAAAAATATATCATAAATTATTCATTTTATGCGATTCAAATCGATCAAAATGAAAAAGAAAATTAACACATACTCTTTAACAGTAAATATAGTCTTGCATATTTATCATAGAATTTACACGTATAAAACTAGCCTCTCAATCACGGGTTCGCCAACGCTATATGATCAATTTTCTTTTCTGACGCGGTAAATTTTCTTTTAATTTATATTTTTTCTCAAAAGACTGGAGCCAGGTGAAACCTGCAGCATTACAAATACAGTAATATTGGCCGTGGGTATGTTGGTCAAGCCGCCGCGTAGTTGACCATAGTACTTCTTGAACCGGGGATATTCAGAAAAAACCCTAAAATGATTTTTCAATATTTATCTTAAGCGGATTTGAAAGACCAAATTTACTGAATATCTCATTTAGTATATTAGAAATTGTATAAAATTTGCAATAATTTTTCAAACATTTTCACATTTCTTCACCAGTTTCAAGAGTTGTAATTTTTGGAGATTTAGAAACTGATTTTTAGGAATTGACATAAAGATTTTACTCACCATTAATCAAAATGGTAACCCACATTTGTTACCGACAAACTCAAAAATTTTTTTTTTTTGTCTTCACTCATTTGACTGGTTTGATGCAGCTCTCCAAGATTCCCTATCTAGTACTAGTCGTTTCATTTCAGTATACCTTCTACATCCTGCATCCCTAACAATTTGTTTTACATATTCCAAACGTGGCCTGCCTACACAATTTTTCCCTTCTACCTGTCCTTCCAATATTAAAGCGACTATTCCAGGATTCCTTAGTATGTGGCCTGTAAGTCTGTCTCTTCTTTTAACTATATTTTTCCAAATGCTTCTTTCTTCATCTATTTGCCGCAGTACCTCTTCATTTATCACTTTATCCACCCATCTGATTTTTAACATTCTCCTATAGCACCGCATTTCAAAAGCTTCTAATCTTTTCTTCTCAGATACTCCGATCGTCCAAGTTTCACTTCCATATAAAGCGACACTCCAAACATACACTTTCAAAAATCTTTTCCTGACATTTAAAATAATTTTTGATGTAAACAAATTATATTTCTTACTGAAGGCTCGTTTAGCTTGTGCTATTCGGCATTTTATATCGCTCCTGCTTCGTCCATCTTTAGTAATTCTACATCCCAAATAACAAAATTCTTCTACCTCCGTAATCTTTTCTCCTCCTATTTTCACATTCAGTGGTCCATCTTTGTTATTTCTACTACATTTTATTACTTTAGTTTATTTCTTGTGTATTTTCATGCGATAGTTCTTGCGTAGTACTTCATCTATGCCATTCATTGTTTCTTCTAAATCCGTTTTACTCTCGACTAGAATTACTATATCATCAGCAAATCGTAGCGTCTTTATCTTTTCACCTTGTACTGTTACTCCGAATCTAAATTGTTTTTAACATCATTAACTGCTAGTTCTATGTGAAGATTCAAAAGTAACGTTGATAGGGAAAGTCCTTGTTGGACTCCCTTTCTTATTACGACTTCTTTCTTATGTTCTTCAATTATTACTGTTGCTTTTTGGTTCCTGTAAATTTTTTTAAAAATGCTGAACTTTTTATTCCAGTCTACGTTATCGAATGCCTTTTCTAGGTCTATAAACGCCAAGTATGTCGGTTTGTTTTTCTTTAATCTTCCTTCTACTATTAAACTGAGGCCTAAAATTGCTTCCCTTGTCCCTATACTTTTTCCTGAAACCAAATTGGTCTTCTCCTAACACTTCTTCCAGTCTCCTCTCAATTCTTCTGTATAGAATTCTAGTTAAGATTTTTGATTCATGACTAGTTAAACTAATTGTTCTGTATTCTTCAAATGTATCTGCCCCTGCTTTCTGTGGTATCATTACTATAACACTTTTTTTGAAATCTGACGGAAATTCCCCTTTTTCTTAATATTATACACCAGTTTGTATAATCTATCAATCGCTTCCTCACCTGCACTGCTCAGTAATTCTACAGGTATTCCGTCTATTCCAGGAGCCTTTCTGCCATTTAAATCTTTTAATGCTCTCTTAAATTCAGATCTCATTATTGTTTCTCCCATTTCATCCCCCTCAACTTCCTCTTCATCCTCTATAACAACATTTTCTAATTTATTTCCTCCATAAAAAATATTTCCGTACTCATAAAATATTAAATTTAATTTTTTTTTTTACATTTGAATTGTTGACATTCGGAATTTCATAAGAGAAAAAATTTCAAAAAGGGAAACAAAATATATGCATACGGTTTCCGATCAAACGAACACGTTACGAAAAGTTATGAAGGAATATAATAAATATACAACTAAGTTTATTTCTGATTGTGGCGGGGTTGCATGTTATGACCTACCTATTTACAAGATGAAATTTATAATAAAAAAAATATTAATCACGTTTTAAGCTTTCGAAAATCCAATCACAAAGAAGAATAAAAATACAATGGATAATTTATGAGCAACCGGAGAAGATATTATTGCAAGAAATTAGATTCAACGCGATCTACGGCTTAAATTCGCCCTTAAGGCATTTTTAATATGTGAAAAAAATGGGAAACCCTTCTTTTCTTCATCATGCCGATAATCGGGTTGATTTCTTTGTATACTGATCCGTTAGCTGGAATTTCCGGATCCCATTGTTCTGATACTATTTCCTTAAATAAATTACAACTCTTCTGTGTCCTGCTTTAATTAGTTGATCGGTTTTAGTTTCACTTTTAATTTTAAAAATAGTTTCATTGGAGTACAGTGCCTTTGGGAGAATGAATGTTTGGTATTGGTGAATTTTGGAGTGTACTGAAAGGTATTTTTTATTGTGGTTCTACCAGGTTAAAATTTTTAGGTTTTTAATTTTGGACAATTTGGTTTGTTAGAGGAAATCATTCTTTTAATTTGTGGTTGATGATTTCCCCTAAATATTTTTATCTGACGAAATATTCTAATTAAATTATTATAATAATAATAATTAATTAATTATATATGCTTTTTAAATATCATTTTTAATTCCTTTTTCTATTTTTAAAAATAAATATATATATATATATACATTTAAAAAAGAATTATGAAGAAATTTTTAATTGTAAGTATTCTAAAAATCTAATAGAAATACCATCAATATTTAGACGTATAATAATATTATAAACAACGAATATAACAGCTATACACGTAGTTTAGATGAAAAACAAAAACAACAAATTAAAAAGTGATGCAACATTACTGCAAGTTACAATTTCTTTATTCAAATGTAACTTATGTTATATAGAAAGTGTTGTTTGTACAATTGCAGGTAATATTTGACATTATAATTCATTAATTTTTTTAATATTCTGGTTACTGTTGGAAATATAAGCATCTAGGTTACACTATTATTCTACGTAAGTAAATTTATGTACTAATATGGCTGTACAATAAACTTATTGGTAGTATTTTTGATTGTATGTATGATTACGTAATCATCATAATATGTTTATATATATATATATATATACAGCAACTGTTTACTACGTAAAGGTAATTTGACTGTACTAGAAAATTTCATTGAATGGGCATCTGTTGATGTTACGTTGGGCCACTTAAATTCGCATAAATAACACTATATCTCGATTTACATAAAAATGTAAATCGTTTACCGTTTATATATATATGGTGTGACTGATTCATAATCAACGGCCAGAAAAATTTTCTTGAAAATAAATTAATGAAAATTTGAAAACACTGTTTTCTTTCGGTGTTTGGGCATAGTAAGAGAGGATTTTTTGAAATTCTGTGTTTAAAGGATTAAAATAGTAACAATGAAATTCTATATACATTTTAAATTCTCGGTAAAAAATAAAATATCAACTTGTTTTTTGGTTGCCGATAGTTAGATTTTTTTAAATTCCATCATGAACGTGTGAAGAAAGTAAAACAAATTTTAACAATGATTTTAAATTTTCCCTATTTCCGACTACTTTATACGAGATATTCATTCGATTTTGGCTTGAAGATATTCTTTAGGTAGATATCAATATATATTTTTGGATGTTTTGTATTTTTAATATTTCAAGGAGTAAAAAAAATAATTATTTATATTTTTGCTATTTTATGCTATCTCTATTGGATCAATCCTTATAAAATTTTTTAAATTCATGATTGTAATCAACTTGGTAATATACGATTACAACAGCGATTGTATTTTGCTTATTAATATACGACAAAGCAATTGTTTATTCACTATTAACCGGTAAAAATGGGAAAACAAGAATAAGCCATTCGATTTTAGTTTTTTTGCTGTCGCTGTAAATTGAAAAGACTGTAATGGATCAAACATAACCTTCGCTCGAAAATAATTAGCGTTATACTATGATTACGTATTTAAGACACATAAAATATTGTCGTTTTAACAAGAAAACGATTGTCGTTTTATTTAATAAAAATTAAAATATATGTAAAACTAAAATAGGGGAAGACTATAAATAAAGTAGCGGTTACATGAAAAGATTAACTGTATGCTGCGCCATATGAGTTATTTCAAACTATTGCTGTGCAACGGCTCGCACGATTACGTACCGAATCTTCCAAGCGATCACAGGGTTGGAATAATCAAACCAAAACGTTTTTTACTCGGCCGTTCTGCGATTTATTCAGTCTCAGAAATCGTCTTTTCTTTTTGTAATAAAATAATAAACGAGCAGCCCATTAAAGTCTTTTCGACCAACGTAATTGGCTGTCTAAACACTCTTTCTTCGCATTCCGAGACCGAGTACTCGAAAAGATACTTCGTGCTTTGTGTGGTCTGTATCACATCTAATATAATGAATGGTCGATTTTAATAAACGTAACTTAAACGTGTTAGATTTTTATGTATATAATAGGCATAAAAATAAACATGATTTTTTATTACTATTGATTATAATGGATCTAACGTCACATTTGTATAATATTAAAAGTTAATTAATAAAAATAACTATATTATTTTAATTGGTAGCTTTATATACTGCTGGGACTCGTCAACTAATGATGATGACATCATCAACGGTCTATTCTATCTTATAAGAAAATACATTAAATGAACGTTTTGCCCTGTACAACTATGAACCGGATTTGCAGTCAAGCGTTACTCAATACAGAGGCGTGCGTTACTCATTACAGGGGCGTGCCAGCCCCTGGATTGAGTAACGCCAATCCGGTTCTTCCAGACCGTTCTGGAACTTTTTATTTTAATTTATTTACCTGACTCTAACTTCAGAAGTGGGGGTATCTAATTCCGGCTAAGCCTTTCCTTGAATACACAGGCAGCTGTCTTTCACCCTCTTCACGTTTTCCACTCGGGGTTTCAGTCTATTCCCATTCATTGTAATCTATTTTACCCCCTCCCTCCCTCAGGAGATCAACTGTTCCATCTTTAGCCATACCCTTAAACCCTTTAACATGACGGAACAGTGTTTTCAGGTGTCATTCACTCGAGATTACAATTTAACTTGGCCTCCATCCCACCAAAGACACTCAGAAGGTATAAAATAACAAACTACAACTATTGACGCAGAAACTAAACGTATATTTCCGATGATAAATTTACGTTTAATGAGAAATTTACTTCGTAAAATAATCAATTTTGCTGAGAAATATATAGTGAAATATGGGTTGAGATGTAAAAAAAAAAAAACATTAATTTAATAAAATATTAAAAGGGTGTAATGTAAAAAATTAGATAGTGTAATATTTACATAATAAAAGAGTGGGTTTTTATGGAAAAAATACATGGTGATTTAGCGGTTGAGTTGTATGCATAAAGAAACCAGAGGCTTAATGCATCACGATTTAATGTAAAACTAAAACATTTCATACTATATATTCACGTTCTTCATACGGTTGAATTCCATATTAATAAAAGATTTTTTGAAATTGCTTTATTTCAAAAAATCTTTCCAATCTTTCAGATTAAAAGGTTGAAATGGAGTATTATTAAAATTTAATATTTTTTTTAATTTTCGGTAACAAATTTAGATTTAGATTTTCGAATTTTTTCTTCGACTGGCTACACCTGCCTCAGGTTACTTGTCTAAAATCATAATATCAAAATAATTGACCAGGAAGGGCAAAAAAGTAGCTATAAAGAACGGATAAAACTGAAACGGGGATGTTAGTTTAATGAATAAATAAAATTTTTTAACTTATTACTATTTTATCGTTTTTTTATTTATTTTTTTATTTGTTTTTTTTTTTTAGATATACCAAATGAATAAAATTTACTTGTACAAATTATTATGGTTAACAGAAGTTTTAATATTTATCAATTTATGCAATGATATATATGCATTTTCAACCGGAAGGACTTCTCCGGAAGAAGTAAAAAGACATAATAAACTAATGTTAATAACAGCATGTAAAAGAATTGGTTTTTTTGAAAAAACTGAGATATGTTTCTATAAAAGATGTATTGATATGCTATCAAATCTTGAACCAAAGCTTAAGCGTTCTGATATGGAAAAGGTATGTTTTTTAAATAAACTAATTATTATTTGTATTAATACATTACGAAATCATATTTAATTCCCAAATTTTATTTAAAAGTGTAAACAAGAACATTCAGCCTATCTGCGTGGCTGAGCTAGGTAGCATCTTGGGATTTGTTGTGGAAGTCCTGGACTCGATGGCGAACAATAGTGTCATCTTTTTTACACTTTCTATTTCCACAACGCTAATGTCATACCTGTTGGAAGGCCGCTCTTTCATAGAGTGGGCGTAGAGTCAACTCAATCTACTAAATCTCCAAGCAATTCAAAATAAAACCACACAATTTACTTGTACAAATTTTTATGGTTAATAGTTTTTTTAATATTTATCAATTTATGCAATGTTATTTATCCATCTCCATAGGGAAAGATTTCTACGGAAGAAGTAACAAGAATTAATAATCAATAATTTAACGTGTGGAAATTTTTTTTTTTTTTAAATACTCAGAATCTTTTATACAACAGATGTATTAAAATGTTATCAAATCTTGAACCATAGCTTCAACCTGTTGATATGACAGTGGTATGATTTTTTTAAATAAACTAATTATATTATCAAATCATATTTAATTCCCAAATTTTATTTAAAAGTCTAAACAAGAACATTCCGCCGAACTACGTGGCTGAGTAGTTAGCGTCTTGGAAGTCCCGGATTCGAATCCCGATCAATAATGACATCTTTTTTTTACGTTTTCTATGTCCACAACGCTAATGCCATACCTGTTGAAGCGTAGAGTCAGCACAATCTTCTAAATCTCGAAGCAATTTAAAAAAAAACTGAAATTCCTTCTGGCTTTTGCAGTAAATAAATAGTTTACCATCAAAGAAGACAACCAGGTTATAGATATTAGTTATAAGGAGTATTTCTTAATAAGCTTGCTTAGAGATGAAAAATGTAAATATTATTTTCCTTTTAATAATAATAATAATAATAATAATAATAATAAAACGGAACCTAAACGTTTTACTAAAAAACATTAACCATTTTCCCAATTTTAGAAGAGTTGTGTTATAATATAAGTTTCGTTCAAGAAATAAATAAACAATTTTTGTAAAAAAAATATTTTTATTCAACGACTATAATTTAAAACCCCATCTACATTTAAACGCTTTTTTTTGTTTTTCCTGTTTAGCCTCCGGTAACTACCGTTTAGATAATTCTTCAGAGGATGATATGTATGAGTGTAAATGAAGTGTAGTCTTGTACATTCTCAGTTCGACCGTTCCTGAGATGTGTGATTAATTGAAACCCAACCACCAAAGAACACCGGTATCCACGATCTAGTATTCAAATCCGTGTAAAAATAACTGGCTTTACTAGGACTTGAACGCTGTAACTCTCGACTTCCAAATCAGCTGATTTGGGAAGACGCGTTAACCACTAGACCAACCCGGTGGGTTTACATTTAAAACGCTTATCCCACCGTTCTGCGTGTTTTCTTATTACAGCAGTAAATGAATTTTTCCCTTTATTTTATTCTTCTTAATAATCCTTTAAATGTAGTAGAAATAACAAAGATGGACCACTGAATGTGAAAATAGGAGGAGAAAAGATTATGGAGGTAGAAGAATTTTGTTATTTGGGAAGTAAAATTACTAAAGATGGACGAAGCAGGAGCGATATAAAATGCCGAATAGCACAAGCTAAACGAGCCTTCAGTAAGAAATATAAGTTGTTTACATCAAAAATTAATTTAAATGTCAGGAAAAGATTTTTGAAAGTGTATGTTTGGAGTGTCGCTTTATATGGAAGTGAAACTTGGACAATCGGAATATCTGAGAAGAAAAGATTAGAAGCTTTTGAAATGTGGTGCTATAGGAGAATGTTAAAAATCAGATGGGCGGATAAAGTGACAAATGAAGAGGTATTGCGGCAAATAGATGAAGAAAGAAGCATTTGGAAAAATATAGTTAAAAGAAGAGACAGACTTATAGGCCACATGCTAAGGCATCCTGGAATAGTCGCTTTAATATTGGAAGGACAGGTAGAAGGGAAAGATTGTGTAGGCAGGCCACGTTTGGAGTATGTAAAACAAATTGTTAGGGATGTAGGATGTAGAGGGTATACTGAAATGAAACGACTAGCACTAGATAGGGAATCTTGGAGAGCTGCATCAAACCAGTCAAATGACTGAACACAAAAAAAAAAAAAAATAATAATCCTTTGAATAGATCATACAAAAAAAATTCTGATCGTACAAATTCGGGACAGTAAATGAATGAATTTGTTAACCACCACATTCATTTACTTTTTGAAACTCTTCCTGTGTCTTTTGAATAGTATGAGTTCGGGCGTTATCGTGAAGGTGAATTACATTTTTTTTTGAGAGAAGACTTGAAACTTTCCTCCTGATAACAATTTCAGTTAATTTTCTAGCATATCATATTAATACTCTTTGTCAATAATATATTTTTCATCTAAATAATCAATAAACATTATAATCAATTTATAATACATCTTAACAATATACAGTGTCCCAGGCAATACCGGAAAATATTCTGTACATGATCTACCGGTGAAACTAATGAAAAATATTTAAACATGACTCTGCAAATGCATTGTTTTTCGATTTCGAAAGGTAAAAAATTTCAACACTTCTAACAAAAAACGCCTCTAATTTTTGGGATCCAAATCAAGAAGTAAATTTTTTGGTTTCATATGTTTAATATCCACAACGTTTCTGTGTTTTTTCATGGGACACCCCTGTATTAAATGATGACACGTAGATTTTTATATTGTTCTCTGACATTTGACTTTGTTACATTTGACTCAGTCTCAAAATAATAATCCCAAGTATCTTTACAAGTTATTATCCAATCTAAACAGTTGTTAACTTGTGCTACATACAACCGTTTATGTTTCACTAAAGAAGAATTCTTTGAATTTGTATTTTGAGTCAACTTTTTAGAAATTCACCTTAAACACATTCGAAGTAATTTCGATCTAAAGAATTACAGTCTGGTTTGATTTTACTGAAGGTTAAAAAATCAAACCAAAAATTTCGCCAAGTAGCACTCGCTAACGAAGCGTTTTAAAATCTATGTTTATAAACATTTTCTTCATAATTTTCTCTATTACAAAATGTAATTAAAGATTGTTTTATGCTTCGTAAATTACTGTTTACACAAAATCATGTTTTGATTTATTTATTTTTTATTTTTTGAATTTAATGGCTAAAATAATAAATTATTATTATATTTCAAGTTAAACTTTAATATATATTTATAAAATTATTTTCAGTTATCAAATTACGTAAAACCATGGAGAATAAATATTCCGGAAGCAACAGAGTTATTGAATATTTTAATTAATTATAAATGGGGAGTAACGGAATACGGTTTATTTCTTCAAGAGTTGAATGATAGGTAAAACAAATTCTTTATTGTAATAAATATCACACTAGGATTCTTCCTATTAAAAAAAAGAAAATTGTGATGTGAACATCGATGATCTTTTATTTCAGTTAATATATGATTTCCGTAAGATGTAATTAATTATTAATTTAACTAATAATAATGACTATTTTTTTATGATGATGAGATTAAACATTAAATGAATGCAATATAAATTATTCAAAGATGCAAAACTTACGAGCGAGTGGTGAATTAATTTGTAACGAATTACAAATTAAAATATGCTTACTGGCGTAGTAGATAAATGCGTGGAATATTAAGAAATAATAGCTTCATGGTAGTTTATTACTAAAATGATTTAACTAATCCTTTATGAAATATAAATCCGTGTTACTTTAAACATTAAATTCCTTGTAAGGAAGGTCATTTACACCTGACCACAGGATTTTCTATTTTATATTAGAACTTATATTTTGTTTTTTAAACAATATGATATGAGATGATCTTAAACGTCGATGCCCAAACCCCAAAAAAAATTCTTTATCAACGGAATAGTTACAAAAAAAAAAAAAATATATATATATAAATATACAGAACAATGAATGTGAGTGGAAAAGTTCCGGTGTTTTTTCCTGAGGTTCCAGGTTCAAATTCCCGTCAGTTATAGCATTTTTCGTACGCCACAAAAATTCCATTTTCATGTCTCATACACAAGCTTCAAGCGTGATTCTGTAGCTAAAAATGAGAGGAAAAAGATTTTCTATAAACATAAATCAGAAAACGATTTGTTAACGAGTTTCGGTTAGTGAAACATTTAACCCTAAATCCTGTTAACTCTAAAAAAAAAGTTCATGGAGCAAAATTCATAGTTTAAGTATCCTTATGACTTTTAATCTAAAAAATTGAATAAAAGTAGTCAAAAACTTTTACTTCAAGTAGGTTTTCAAAAAATCTCGGTAAAATACAAATACTTTTTGCCAGAAAATACAGTTTTTTAGATTTAGAATAAAATAATTTAGTTAATTTACTAATAAACAAATAAGAATTTCTAAATTACTTTGTAGAGAATCTAATTTTGAGAAAAATTAATATAAATTTAGATATAAATTTTTTACGAGTTTTAAAATGACGTCTTTCAAATTTATATTTATAACTTTAGAATTTTTATGTTAATTATTATGTTTAAAATCGTGTCAAATTTACAAACCAGTTGGTTTTTGTATTTTGATCGTCATTAAAGTTGAACGTATCAAATTTGTGTTTAATTGACATTATTAACAACAATTTTCTCAAAATTAAATTATATACACGGCTAACTAGAAATTGTTTACAGTTAAATTAAACAAATTTCCATGTATATTTTATGAAATTAATAGAAAAACTGTTCAATTTTTAGCTTGTCATAAAGAAATTTCTACTTGCATAATGCTGTATGTTCAAATTTAACGATTGTATGCTTTAAAAAATATCAACGAAAAAACACTGGTAAAAATAATTTGTAGAATGAGACAGTGTTGCATAATAAAGTTTTTGTCACATGCAGCATACAAGAACGATACAAAATTTATTTATTATTAACGAAGGGAATTTACTGGACAATCCCTAACTATTTAAAAAATACACCGAAATTAGGTAAAAAATGTTCCAGCTAAAGATATCTAAAAATAATGACCTATATTTAGATAACCAATCATCTCCTAATTATAAACTCAATCGAAAGGAAATATCTCCATGATTTGTTCCGTATACTCTCAAAATAATCGATAACCGACAAACAATGCAATTGTAGTCGGTTGAAATTTAGATTCTAAAACAGAAGGTTCAATGCGTGTTTTGGTTTGAAAAATTTTCAATCAGTTACGCATATTAAAAGGCGATACGAACTGAATGTAATATCGATCCTTCTACATCCAAGTTTTTTTGTCATTTGGAGACAAATTTGTTTCGCCCAATCTGGTACTAATCTGAAAATTTCAATTGGTGATGAAATTGCGGATCCTGTAAGCGATACACTACCTTTCTTGATAAGTCAATTACACTCTCTATGAAATATAAAGAGACATTGTAATACATATACATATACATATATATATATTTTTTTGTTTTAGGAAATATTCTAATGAGGATATCAACCGGCTTTACTATGCATTGTGTATCGATTCGTATTATAAAAATTGGGATATACATATTATTTAGAAAAGTTTGTAATGTAGCTGGAAATAGTGAGTTAAAGCTGATGAGTTAATAAATATAATAAATTTTTGTGATAAATTTGTAGCAGCATTAAGCCGTTTAGAAAATTCAGAAGTAAAAAAAAAAACACACTACAATGAATATTTAAAATTATGTAAAAATAGTAATTAATATATGAAAGATTTATCCAAATAAATAATATTTTAAATACTATTTAAAATATTATTTAAATACGTTTTTGAATGGCCAAACAGTAAGTGCAATAATTGAACATTGTGAAAATGACAAAAGTTGAGACGTGTTAGATCTACTGGCATTATTAGATACAATTACTTTGGATATTTAAAATATTTCAGAAAATCAAAGAGATTGTTCTATAACTTTGGTTATTAAGTTATACGATTTGCATAAACAATTATTACTTTAAACATGGAGGAATATTTCGTAAGACATTGGAAGTTCTAAATACTGAATATGAAATTAATCAAATTAGGAATTAAAAATTAAAAACAGTTAAAATATTATTTCATGAATTTTCTGGTTATGACAGTAAAGTCATACAATACCGTAATTTATATTAAATCTGCCCTGAAAAACTGATAAAACCAATCCAAAAATTGTATTTTTAATAATTTTCAAGAAATCTTGAACGAAAAAAAATTTGGGTTGACAAACTCTTTATAAAAAAGTTCGTTCGGACTTCGCCGGTAAAAGTTCCGAAGAAATAGGAGACACGACGAAGTCAATGAACTATGTTTACAGTTCTAAACATGAAGTAACATAAAAGTGAAATGAAAAATGAGGAAAAATTGAAAAATAACCACGAAAACACTATATGTCAGTTCGTTTAGATTTGTAATAAAAAACACTTTCAAAAAATGTCTTCAAGATCCAATCTCTCTGAGCTGTCTCACAACCTCTAATTACAACAGCCACACTGTGTACATAAAAGACAAAACTATTATTTAAAAAAAAATTAACCAGGATTTATCAACATAAATATAATATATTTAATCCAAACAATAATTGGAAAAAAGGCAAAACCAAAAAATACTTTAATAGATCAAATTATTTCCTAAAAATGTAAGGATTACAAAAGTTAAAACTGTAAGTAGTCTTTTTTGAATATCATAAAGGATAATGTAACAAAAACATTATGTTTATCAGTGTTGCTAAAATTTTTAGAAAAAATATCTATGAGTATCTGTTATGAATCGATCAGATTATTAAAAAAAATCTACCAAGAAACAAGATAAAGCGTTAAGAAATTATTTATAACATAAACTATAATAACTGTAATCTGATAGATTACGTAATAAATTAAATTAGTTTTAAGAACAATTGCTTCATGTTTTTTTGATTTTTTGAAAATACGTTTTATTAGAATATAAAACAAATTTTCTGAAAAAAAAAAGATATCTTTGGTAAAATTTTCCGAGTAAAAGCAATTATTGTGTAACATTTATTAGCTCGAAAATTTAAAAAAAAAATACTTCCTGTTTAAACTTTTATGACTTGATAATCTCGAAAAACTACTATTTCAATATCATTGAGATCTAGACGAGAGTAGCAGTGTATCTAAAATTGTGTACATAAAAATTTGTTGAGTCGATTTTTAGTTACGCTCAATTTAAGGTTGATATTAGAGACAACATAACCTCAATTTCAGGTTACGTTGACTTTTTATTGGTTTATTTTAAATGCCATGCCGGAGCGGGTTCGAATCCCGGTCAGGCATGCCATTTTCACACACGCTACAAAAATCATTCATCTCATCCTCTGAAGTAATGCTTAACTGTGGATTCGGAGGTTAAACAAAAAAAAAAAAAAAGAAAAAAAAAAGTGGTTTATTTTTATTCTGCAGAGAGTCACAGTGTTGAGTGAGTTTAAACTTGATGCTTATGTGTAGGAACTTACTCATTATTTTTAATTATTTCATCAAATTATAGTTATAATGATTTAATTTTCGTTTAAACGGATAATTTATTTTAATATTAAATTTAAAAAAAGAAGATAATTATAACTCTTTCAGTTTTCTATATTTCTTAGGCAAGAAATTGTACAAAAAATAGCATACAAAATTAACTAACAAAAAGTAACTTAACTCTTCCTGCGCAGACCTTTGTAAGAATTTTTATTTTGTTTTTTAGTTTATAATTTTGTACATGTTACGTTTGTTTCTAGGTTATTTTACGATATTCCTAACGTTTTACCAATATTGACGATATCAATGATATTATTTGCCATTTCATTGAGGTGGTGTCGTATAAACTATACGACAGGATCAACAAGGGGTTGATCCTATCCTATAGTTTATAACAATATCTTTAATAAAACGACTTTTATATGTTCTTCATACTTTTTCTTTCGTTACTTAGAAAATAGTGATTTTTTTACCGATATGATGCTATCACAGCCAGAATTTATTTAGTTATCCATTATTGTAGTTGTTCCATTAAGTATTGAGATAGCGAAAAATTTCGGTTTTCAGATTTCAATCAATATATCCATTTTCTTCATCCCCGAATCCATTTGGACTAGTTTTTCCGTGATATCTGTACGTACGTACGAGCGTATGTATCTCGCATAACTCAAAAACGATTAGCAGTATATAAATATAGCAGGTATAAATATATCTTAAATGGTACTTATTTTCATCGGTTCCAGAGTTATAACTAGATAAAATTTTAATTAATGAAACATTTGTGTCTTAGAAGGGCACAGGATACATCGGTTCAAATCCGACTTCATTTATTTTTTCTTTCGTTAAATTTTTCGATTTAAATATATCCATTTATTAATAATTATTAACCGCTGATTGTAAAAAAAAATATTACTTCGGAAACTGAATGCGGATGTTATGTATGAATATAGATGATATGTAGTCTTGTACAGTCTCAGTTCGACTATTCCTTAGATGCGTTGTTAATTGAAAGCCAATCATTAAAGAACACTGTTACCCACCATCTAATATTAAAATCCGTTTAAAAGTAACTGTTTTTACTAGGATTTGAGGCTTTGAACTCTCGAATTCGAAATAAGCTGAC
Source organism: Lycorma delicatula (assembly GCF_047948215.1). Taxonomy (NCBI): domain Eukaryota; kingdom Metazoa; phylum Arthropoda; class Insecta; order Hemiptera; family Fulgoridae; genus Lycorma; species Lycorma delicatula. The sequence continues at coordinate 35,146,041 of NC_134467.1, read as the reverse complement.
TTTTGGTGATGTGTTCACCATTTAGACCACTCCGGTGGGAGGTTATCAATATAATCAAACACTGGCTTCGCTCGCTAATCTCGTTTAATTGACATTGATAATTTAAAAAATGTAGGTTTTTTTTTTAAATTTGTAATGGATATTGTTGACAAAAAAAATAAATTCACGTAACAGGTAGCGTCCACATTACCGGCAAATTGATTTAGGTGGAACGGTAACTAACAAGTTGAATTAAACAATACTCATTTTTTTAAATTTCACATTTCAATTAAGTTTTTAAATTATTGGTTTAATTAAAAGTCAGAAGCTTAATTTGTGAATTGAAAATTTTTTCCAAGATTACGTACGGTATTGTATGACTTTACTGGCATGTTTTTAATTTTTAATTCCTCGTTTGATTAATTCCATATTCAGTATTTAAAACTTCTAATGTCTTATGAAATATTACCCAATGATCGAAGTAATAATTGTTTGTTGTTTAACCAAACAAATTTTAATTTTATTACATTAAAAAATATAAATATTTTTATTACCTTAATTAAATCAGTTTCATTTGAATTTACTTGACGGAAATATTGGTAGTCTGCTACACTCATTTTTAAATTAAAAACATCTTCTAAAAGTTTGTTATAATCACAAATATTCCATTATTTTTTTTTTGTTATTTCCGCGGTAATATTTTGTATATTTGATTTATTCTGCATAATTTTCTTACTCGGGTTATCGGGTTTACACAAATCGTATAACAACTTAATAACCGAATTTATAGAACAATCTGTTTGATTTTCTGAAATATTTTAAATATCCAAACTAATTGTATCTAATAATGCCAGTAGATCCAGTACGTCTCAAATTTTGTCATTTTCACAATGTTCAATCGGATTTACTGTTTGGCCAAACAGAAACGTATTTAAAATATTTTCCAGAAATTTGGATAAATCTTTCATACTCAAATTACTACTTTTACATAATTTTAAATATTCATTGTAGTCTGTTATTTTTATTACATCTGTATCATTTAAATGGCTTAATGCTTCTACAACTTTATCACCAAATTTTATTATATTTATTAACTCATCAGCTTTAATATCACTATTTCTTGCTTCATTACAAATTTTTTGAATAATTGTATATCCCAATTTTTATAATACGAATCTATACACAATGCATAGTAAAACCGGTTGATATCCTCATTAGAATATTTCCTAAAAAAAAAATATATATATGTATATGTATTACAATGTCTCTTCATATTTCATAGAGAGTGTAATTGACTTAACAACATAATTTAACGCTGGCTTCACTCGCTATTCTCGTCTAATTGACATTGAATAAATTAAAAAAAATCGTTGTTTTTTAAAGTTTTCAAGATTTGTAATGGTAATTTTTGACAAAAAAAAAAATTAAAAACAGCTGGCGTCCACATAACCAACAAAATGATTTAGGTGGAACACTAACTGAGAAGTTGAATTAAACAATTCTCATTTTAACAATTTCTCTTTATAATTAATTTTTTTTAATATTTTTTAATTAAAAGTCACATTCTTAATGTGTGAATTTAAAATAGTTTCCAAGAATGAAATTTATCCAATAATATTTAACCTGTTTTTAATTTTAAATTCCCCTCTTGATTACTTTCATATTCAGTCGTTAGAAATTGTAATGTCTTGTCAAATATTACTCTACATCGAATTAATAATTATTTGTTATTCAACATCAAAATTTTTATTTTTATTATGTTAAAATATGTAAATATTTTTATTACCTTAAATAATTCTTTTTCATCTAAATTTACTTTACGGCATTTTTCGTAGTCATTTATACATTCATTTCTAATGTATAACCCTTTTCTAAAAAAATTGATGTATTCAAAGATATTCCATACTTTTTTTTGTATTTCCTAGGTTTCTCACTCGGGTTATACGATATGAAGTTTATTCATATCGTATAACTTAATAACTAAAATTATAGTACTATCTCTTTGATTTACTGGAATACTTTCAATATCCAAACTACTTGTATCTAATAATGCCAGTAGATCCGATACGTCACACCTTTTGTCAATTTCACAATTTTCAAATGTAGCACTTACTATTTGACCATCCACATTCGTATTTAAAATAATATTTTCCAGAAAACTGGATAAATCTTGCATACACAAATCATTATTTTTACATAATTTTAAATAGTGATTGTATTGTGTTTTTTTTAATACTTCTGAATCATCTAAATGATTTAATGCTTCTACAACTTTATCACCAAACGTTAATATTAACTCATCAATTTTAATATCACTTTTTCCTGCTTCATTAAAAACTTTTCTAAATAACTGTAAATCCCATTTTTTATAATATGAATCTATACTAATGTATAGTAAAGCCGGTTGATATCCTCATTAGAATATTTCCTAAAAAAAAAAAAAATATATATATGTATATGTATTAGAATGTCTCTTCATATTTCATAGACTGTAATTGACTTATCAAGAAAAGTAGTGTATCGTTTACACGATCCACAATTTCATCACCAATTGACATTTTCCGATGAGTACCAGATTGTGCGAGACAAATTTGTCTCCAACTGATAAAAAAACTTGTATGTAGAAGGATCGATATTCCATTCAGTTCTTATCGACGTTGAATATGCGTAACTGATTGAACATTTTTCCAACCAAAACACCCATTGAACCTTCTGTTTTAGAATCTAAATTTCAACCGACTACAATTGCACTATGAGTCGGTTTAACATCGATGATTTTTAGAGTATACGGAACAAATCATGGAGATAATTCCTTTCGAGTTTTATGATTAGGAGATGACTGCTTATCTAAATATTGGTCATTATTTTTATATACCTTTAGCTGGAACATTTTTTTCCTAATTTCGGTGTATTTTTTAAATAGTTAGGGATTGTCCAGTAAATTCCCTTCGTTAATAATAAATAAATTTTGTATCGTTCTTGCATGCTGAATGTGACAAAAACTTTATTATGCAACACTGTTTCATTCTACAAATTATTTTTACCAGTGTTTTTTCGTTGATAATTTTAAAGCATACAACCGTTGAATTTGAAAATACAGCATTAGGCAAGTAGAAATTTCTTGTGACAAGCTTACCATTAAACATTTTTCTCAATTAATTTCGTAAAAATATACATGAAAATGTCCTATGGTATTTAATTACAAATTAATATTAGGAAATTACTCGGAAAATCTTACCAAAGATCTCTTTTTTTGAGTAGATTTATTTTATATTCTAATAAAACGTATTTTCAGAAAATCAAAACACATGAATCAATTGTTTTTAAAACTAACTTATTACGTAATCCATCAGAGTCATATGAGTTATTACAGTTTATGTTATAGATATTTTTTAACGTTTTCTCTTGTTTCTTTATAGTTTTTTTTTAATAATCTGATCGATTCATTACACATACTCAAAGATATTTTGTTCTTAAAATTTTAGCAACACTCATTAACATAATGTTTTAGTTACATTATCCTTTCTGATATTCATAAACGACTACTTAGAGTTTTAAGTTTTGTAATCCTTAGGTTTTTAGGAAATAATTTGATCTATTAAATACATGAAAGTATTTTTTGTTTTTGCCTTTTTTTCCAATTATTGTTGGACTAAATATATTACATTTATGTTGATAAATCCTGATTAAAATTTGTTTAAATAGTTTTGTTTTTTATGTACAACGTGTGGTTGTTATAATTAGATGTTGTTAGACAGCTCGGAGAAATTGGTTCTCGGAGAAATTTTTTGAAAGTATTTTTTATTACAAATCAAAATGAATTGAAACATGATGTTTGGTGCTTATTTTTCAATTTGTTCTTCATTTTAATTTCACTTTTAAGTTAAGTCATGTTTAGAACACAGTTCGTTGACTTCGCCGTGTCGCCGCTCATTTCGGTGGATTCTTACCGGCGAATTTCAAATGAACTTCTTGATTGTGGGTTTGTCAACCCAGTCATCAAGATTTCTTAAAAACTGCAAAAAATACTATTTTTAAATCGGTTAATTTTTTTCCAGTTTTTAAGTCCAGGTTTCATATAAAATCTTTAAATTTATCCCTTAATTTACCTCGTTTCAAGAGTTACAACAGTCTGGTCTGATTTCCTCAAAAGCTCAAGATCAAGGAGTAGAAATACAACGATTCGGAAACTACGTTTATATGGTCTTTTTCTTTACATTTACCAGTAGAACATGTCCTAAAAATTTTATATTTTTCCTGAATCAAGAAAATTGTATAATAAAAGTATTTTTAAAAATATATTTTTTTTTTACTTGTTTCTAGTTGTAAACCAAATTTGTTACATATACTTTTTTATTTTTACTTTAAATATTCATCATAAAATAAACTATTTTTTCTTATTAGAACAAAGAAATATTGAATCTCAAATATTTGATATTGTAACAAAATTCATTTTTTTTTTTTTATAGAAATTTCGTAGAAAAATACGGTGTTATTTTTCTTGCATTTTTTATGTTTTGAGAAGGGGTAAAATGAATTTTCTTTACGTTTTGGAGTATGTTGGGTGTGAAAATATTATTCACTTAAATTGTAATTTCCTTACATATATACATTGAGGCGCATGCATAAAATTTTATTGCTAGAAAATCTCCAAAACCACTATATCAATTTAATTGAAATTTAGATAACATTTCCTGTTTTAGTGTACCTGAAGTTGTGTATGTAAAAATTTGTTGATTTTCGCTTAATTTACGGTCGAAAGCATTTGAGCGAGCCAAGCTAGTAGCGTGGTTCGAAATGCTGTAATTTAGAACGTAAAAAAAAAAAATATAAAATTAAAACGAGAATGTGGGTGCATAGATGCATAACGAAAGCGAAGCTTCTTAAGCAATATTATATGAATTTTTATATGCAATATATACAAATAACAAAACTTTTTATTAATGAGAAATGTGAACTAACAAGTAAACTGTTAAACAGAGAGAGAGAGATAGCCTTTTTACCGAACACTAATGTTAGTATTTATATGTAGCAGGCAGTAAGCATACTGGGGGAAACAGCTAGCCAATGGCGGTTTTTTCTAACACCCTTTGTCATACCTGCATCCCCTTCTTAGGCTCAACCCTTCCAGTTTCATTAAATTTATCAAACCATAAACGAATACTTGTTGTAGGGGAGGTGGGTCTATGTTATACCGAGTTCTAAAATTGCGTCTAACTTGTGTGTATGATTTTTTTTTTAATAAACCATTAAATGCATTGTGCTTTCATTTGCCTAGTATAACGAAATAATTACATAAAAATATTAAATTAAATATATTTTACTTTAGAAATATTTACCAATTTTATTGTATAGTTTGGCAACACTAATAGCTGATCAACAACGAAAATTGTGTATTTCATTTGAAACTGTTGTCGTAATTTATGATACAGTATAAAGGAAGTGTAGTGTTGTCATATCGTCCAGTAAAAATGTCGTTTTACACGGAATAAGCCGATATAATCTTATTAATTGTTTTTTAACGGAAGTTCTCGATGAGAATATATGGGTAGCTTTCTTAATAGGCGGATTCCAAATACCGAAAATTATTCTTCATTGTATCAGCATTTACGAACGAAAGGGTAATTTCAAATGTGTTCTGTTAAACGCCAAATAAATCATAGTGTTAATGATGAAAATCGTATGATTCAGCATGTACAGCGTAGACCACGCAAGTACAAGGTGAATTTTATGTTTTACTGGCTTGTCAAAAACAAAGTTTGGTGCATCCTAAAGCAAATAATAAACGGCCAAAATCTACTAAATTCTTTTTTAATATTACTGTTTATAAAATGAAATAAATATGTATAATAACTTATCCATCTCGTTTATTCATTAAATCTGCCACTGTTGCGAGAAAAGGATATTGGCATCCGAATGCTTGTATTTTTATAGATTAATTTTTTTCACGACTTTTATTACTCTTAGCTACTGTTATATGCAACCACTTCATATATTCAGTTAATTTGTCTAAATGTTCTTTAGTTGTCAAAATTAAAGGCATTATTTTATATGTATCGAATATTTTAGCACATCTATCATCACAAAATAATTTCCATTTTTGCCAAGGAATTGCTTCCATTATATTTTTTGCAATATTGATTATGTTTACAAGAAAAAAAACCTATATTCTTCTTATAAGTATTTCTTACCATTTTAGGTTAAAGAAGAGAATTGAAGATCTTACAATTTCTTTATAAATATAAAATAAAAGGTATCACAATAATAATTGGTTTTTTAAATTAAATGCCATTTTTTAAGTGCAAAATTCTAATTCATTTTTCCAACAAAAATGGGCAATTTTTTTGTTCATTTTGACTCGTAGGATCCGAAAATATATAAAACGTGTTCCTAATTGCGCGGAAATCTCTAAGGAGATTTTTCTATAGCTAAAAATAATTAAAAAAATTCATATAAACATGGGTCAGAAAACGATTTATAGCTCACGAAATATTTAGCCCTGCATTCTTCCATCTTTGTGTGATTAAACCTTACTTAAATTCTTTGGGTAAAATGGAGGAGTAATATATTGATTCTTTCATACGATTATTGATGTCTTAATTTGAAGAGAAGTGGCCTGACTATTTTTACTCCGGTTTTAAGAAAATACACGAAACTTTTCGTTTTTACGTTTGGAATAGAATACCTTTGTTAATTTAACAGTAAATAATTTCTAGTTAACTGTGTACATATATTAATTTTGTGAAAATTGATAATAATGTCTATTAAAATTAAACACAAATTGGATAAGTTCAACCTTAACGACGATCAAAACACAAAAACCAATTGGATTGTAAATTTGACACGATTTTGTACATAAAAATAATTAACATAAAGATTTTAAAGATTATAAAAATAAATTTGTAAGACATATTTTTAAAATACATAAAAAAAAATTATATCTTTTCATAGGTTGGCAAAAACAGCTGATAAACAAGTAAATTTTGTGTATAACATTTCAATATTCGGTATTGGTGATGCTATTGTTCGGTCATTTGGAGTTGACGGATATGGAGATTATTTATTTATTTTTATTTTTTATTATTTTTTTTTTTTGTTGCTTGTGGGCGAAAAACGCCTGGGCGTTATCATCGTCCGGTAGCTATTAGTAAAAGAGTAAAATAACTTCGAAATAATAAACTATACAAGGCGTAAACGTAATACCAATCATATAATAAAAATTTACTAAAAAAAGCTAAGAATGCAAAATAAAACTCAAAACTAATACCACAGATAAAGTTGATAAAATATAAAAGCTAATATATTAGAATAAAGAAAGTATATAAAACTTACCTAACTCCGATGGGTTGTGCAAAAAATTCCCTCCCCGGATAATAAAATTAAATACATAGAACCAAAAATCAAACTGAAAATAAAGGTTAAAATTATGTAAAAACTGTCCTTACAGAAAAACATATATGAGCATATTAAATCCTTTGCAATAACCCGGTGCTATGCAAAAAGAGAAACACCCGTTCCAAAATCCCGTTATCGTCGCACAAGATATCACGGATGTTTCCGGGTATATTAAACTGACGACGCAACGCCGCATAAGATATGCAGTCCACGAGAATTCGTTGCACACTCATGCGGCAGTTGCATCGTGTGCACAGTGGTGGGTCTTCCCCTGACATTAAATATTCGTGTGTGATCCTCGTATGTCCTATCCGTAACCGGCAGAGGACCACTTTCTCAAAATGAGAGTTTCTGCAAGAGGAGCCCCATGGCAACAATGAATCCTTAATCCGTCGGAGTTTATTATCGACGGAAGCCGTCCAGTCACTTTGTCACCTTGCAGGCAGTGATTGTTTTATATGATTGTTAAAATCAAAGGTGGTTTTCAGCACCCGAGTTAGTACCAAGGAAATGTTAGTACCAATGTTAGTACCGAGTTAGTACCAAGCGTATTCACGAAGCGTTAGTACGTAGCGTTAGTACGAAGCGTTAGTACGTGTATTCAGCCTCCGAAAGGAGGCTGAATACACGCTTCCTTGGCAGCAGAATCTGCTCTTTCGTAACCTAGAATTCCAAGGTGGAATTCCAGTAAAAACTTACCTCCCTGTTGCGTAATTTATTGTAAACATAATTTATTGTAAAGTAAATAAAAATGGATTGGCTTCTGTGTATGATCACTGGGAAAATTATCCAGAACGAAGAGTACCAGATTGTAAAAAATGTTATGCTTTGGAAAGGCGTGTTGGAGAAACCGATATGTTTAATCCATAATGATTCAATGCTGGGCTTGAACAGTTTGTAAGAAATTTCGACGTTGAAGAAACAGTACTGAATACCGTACAATGATCTCCCCACCTCATGTACCAGATGGTTGTCACATCGGTTTCAATTTTCGAAATTAAGTAGAGTGGCGAACGTTACGGAAGCAATAATTTTACCCATTTTATACAACAATTTACAAGATTTATTACGATCTGATCTTGATAAAAAAATACAATTCTGTCGATGTTTAAATAGAAATTGTGAACATTATCCCGATTTTCTAAGTGATATTTTAATTACTGTTTAATCATGTTTTACAAAAAAGCGACAGTAGAGGCGGATCTCGGAGAACTGAGCTTCTAAAACGTGGTTTTAGATGATGCTCAGCTGTGAGAGTGTAGCCAGATTCGGCGAGAACCATGATGGGCCACTTGGAAAGTCCTGAGTCAGGTGAAAATTAGGTAGGCCTTCTGAGGCTAGGATAGAAGGAGTCAGCCTGAAGTAATACCTAAAACGATTCCGGGTCGAGTCCTGGTAGAAAGTACGGTGGTTTTATTCGGTAGTGTGCTGATGTTGGTTGGTTGAGATCACCAGTCACTCTGTGCGCAAATGCAGCACCACCTCCTCACCATAAAAAAAAGAGTTAATATTATTAGTTAAATTATTAATTAATTACATTTTACAAAAATCTTTTATTATTTGAAATAAAAGATCATCGATGTTCACATCGCATATTTTTTTTTTTCTAGAAAACAAACCTCTTGTGATATTTATTACAATAAAAAGTTTATTTACCTACAGTACTATCACTCAACTCTTGAAGAAATAAACCGTATTCCCTTACTCCCTATTTATAATTAATTAAAATATTCAATAAATCGGATGCTTCAGTAATATCTATTCAAATGCAAAGAGTATTAATTTGATATCCTAGAAGATAAACTGAACTACTTATTATCAGGAAACATTCAAGTTTTCTCTCAAAAAATGTTATTCATCTTCATGATAAACGCCCAAACTCATATTATTCAAAAGACACGGGAAGAGATTGAAAAAGTAGATCACGAGATTCATAAAATAGATGAAAGTTGTGGTTACCACATTCAATTTACTGTCTCGAATTTGTACGATCAGATTTTTTTTGTATGGTCTTTTCAAAGAATTATTCTTACGAAGCCTCGACTTTGTAACAATGAGTGAGTTGTTCAAGAAAAAGTAAGACATCTAGGAGAATAATAAAATATAGGAAAAAATCCTTAACTACTTTAATAAGAATCCCCGCAGAAAGTTGGGATAAGCATATAAATGTAGACGGAGATTTAAATTATAGTAGTTGAATAAAGAATAATTTTTCTACAATAATTTGTCTATTTTATTTCTTGAACGAACCTTATAATACAATTCTTCAAAAATTTGGAAAATTGTTAATGTTTTTTTTAGTAAAACGTTTAGGTTTCGTTTTATTATTTCTTTTTTTTTTTTTTTAACTGAATTTTTATGGGCATCAACTGCTAAGGTCATTAGCCCTCGTCACATTCTTTAAAAGAAATTATTATCTCCATCAGGATCGTCATATGTAAGGGTGTAAAGGGCCCTTACATTTTATTTAAAAACACAAACTTCACAATCAACATTAAGACATAAAAGACAATGACAATCACAAACACTTACGGGGTGTAAAGGACCCCAATATTAAAATTTGAGATAAGGTTCTCAAAAGACCATGAAATTAAAATTTCAACTTATCAATACCATTTCTTTCTTTATATATATATATAAAACTACCGCTTAGAGATTCTTTTATCACAGCTTTAAACTTTCATTTTATAGACTTTTAAGAAGTCCACTGGCGTGTAAAAATGCAACTATATTTTCTTCATTTCCATTATCCAGATCAGCACTAATATTATTTGTAAGACGGAACCTCTTTCTGAGGTCCTCATATATGGTACACTCTTCTATTAGATGCTTTATTGTCAGTGTTTTATTACAAACACCGCATATTGGTCTCACTTCGCCGGTTAACAAATATAAATTTGTTAATCGCGTGTGACCGATTCTAAGTCTGGTCACCGCTACTTGTTCACGGCTAGTCAACTTAAAGTCGCTTTTCCATTTATAAGGAGAAGTTTTTATTGAGTTTAATTTTGTATTTAAACTCCTCCATTCAGCATTCCACTTGTTTTTTACTAGATTTGTTAGACGGTTTTTAACATCTGCCACTCTTACAGGAAATGCATCCAAATCATCGCAGACTGTTGCCTTTCTGGCAGCTTCGTCTGCGATTTCATTACCTGTAATACCAGCATGCCCCGGAGTCCATACAAATACGCATCGCTGTCCTCGTTGTTTTAGAACGTATAAAATGGACAGGATGTTTGCAATTAGGACATCCTTAATGTTCTTGTCCCGAAAAAAGGTTTTAAGGCAATTGCATGAAGAAAATTTCAAGACCAAATGGAGTAAATGTCTCGTTTGTTATATTCAGACGTTTGGAAAATTTGTAATAATTGTTCAAAACTTTTACCTTTCTTCACCCCAGAGAATCCGAAAATCTAAATCTAAATTTGTTACTGAGAAATTGAAAAAATGTTAAATTTTAATAATATTCCATTTTAACCTTTTAATCTCGCCATTTAAAAAAATCCTTTCTTAATATGGATTTCATCGGTAAAAAGAATGTGAATAAGAAGCATGAAATGTTTAAGTTTTGCATTAAAACGTGGTTCTTTAAGCCTCGGATTTCTTTATACATTCTTTTTTTTTATATCCACCTCAACCGCTAAATCACCATGTATTTATTCAGAAAAACCCACTCTTTTACTATGTAAAGGCATAGCTGGACCTGGATATCCCCACTTCTGAAGTTAGAGAAAGGCAAATAAATTAAAATAAGAAGATCCAGAACCGGCTCAATGACCTGTTATAACGGACCTACTACCGGCAGCCGGGGTGGCCCGTTGGAATCGCAAGGACATGCCCCTGGATCGAGTAACCCTTGAGTTGCAGATCCGGTTTATGGGTGTAGAGAGGAAAAGTTTATTTTATGTATTTTTTTATAACATACTATAGACCGTTAATGATGTCATCATCATTAGTTGAGGATTCCCTACAGTGTATAAAGCTACCAATTAAAATAATATAGTTACTTTGAATAATTAACTTTTAATATTATACTAATGTGATGTGATCCATTATAATCAACAGTAATGAAAAAACCATGTTTATCTATATGCCTATTATATACATTAAAATCTAACAACAATAAGTTATGTTTGTTAAAATCGACATTATATTAGATGTGATACAGATCACACAAGGCACAAAGTGTCGTTTCGAGTACTCGGTCTCGGGGTGCGAAGAAAGAGTGTGTTTAGACAGCCAATCACGTTGTTCGAACAGCTTTTAACGGGCTGTCTGTTTTATTACTTATTTAAAAAAAATCAAAAAACGGTTTCTGTGAGTGAATGAATCGCAGAACGACCGAGAAAACAACGTTTCGGTCTGAATTCTCCAACCCAGTGATCTCTTGGGTGACTTTTGTACGGGATTGTGCGAGCCGCTGCACAGCGGCACTTTGAACGCAACGGTGCTGCATGCAGTTAATTTTTCATGTAACCGCTACTATATGCGTTATATATATATATATATATATATATATATATATATAAAAGACATGTTCGTATGTGTGTCCGCTAAAGACCAATAAACTAATGGACCGATTTACGTACGGGCAAAAGGGGATAATGGAAAACCTGGAAAATGTGGAAAGAGAAAAGGGGAGAATGGGAGGGAGTAAAAAGGAAACTTTGAGAGGGGTGAGGGAGAAGGGTGAATGGAAGAACTTGTAAAGAGAAAAGGGGAAGGTAAAATGTAAAATTTGTGAAGGTCCGTAATATTCAGTTTTTAATTTTTTTATCAAATTTTCAATTGTATTCATTTAAACTCTCTCTCACTCTATCTCTATATCTCTATATATACTCAAATGTAGCATTAGCGAAGCATTGTCGAGTCTGCTAATATTTAATAAATGTGTATAAGCATCTATATACATTTGAAAAAAAAAATTATAACCCTTTTCGTGTTTGAAACAATAAAACATTAAGAACCAATAAATGTATGTTAAACAGCATAAAATATGTTTGAATTTAACTGTGTAAATACAATATATGATGATGTAAATGATTTCAATGCAGCTGCACGAAACGTGAATGTTTAATTAATTATACGTAATCAAGTTGTAAATGTTTTTCCACACTCATTTTTTTTTTCTTATTAATAATAATAATAATGATAATTAAAAAATATATATATAAATATTTTTTCTTTTTTTTTTAGTTTTACGCGCATCAACTTCTACTATGGATATTAGCAAGATAGAAATTTGTAGTATATAAAATGATTCCCATACCTGACTTGGATTCAAACCCGGGACTTCCGGATGAAAGCCCAGACGCTACCACTCCGCTACGGAGACCGGCAAACAAATTTTTATTTACTGAACTTGTGCGATTCAAACGGAATATTAAAATATATTAGAATCAATTTAAAATTAATTAAAAAAAAAAACATTATGTTGTATCGAAAAAAATAATCGCTACTCTTAATTATTAATTATTAAGGACACGTTACTGGATTTTTCTGGTATAAAAAATTATATTAAGTATTCCCTATGGATAAAATGAAAAATCATAATTATTCTTTATAATCAGATCTTTAAAAGCATCTTTCAGTTCGTTTCATATGATAAACCATATAAAACAGAAGTCGATTATTTAAATTAAGCTTCTATTAAACGTTGTGAATTAAGGGGGAGTATACGTTAAAAGTTATTTAAAAAAAAAAAGACTTATGATTAAAAGTTTTTGTTATAAGTTTACAAAAATTATGAATAATGATTAGCGTAATTGTAAACCCGAAAATACTTAAAACCCTTGACGTAGCGATTGAAGTGGAAAAAAACAATCATTTGCTAGAGAAATCTCAATTACATTATTATTGAAACTGTAACATCAAAAGTAATCTCATTTAAAAGACCTAACTTGGTTTTTGGTTTTATGATCTCGTTGAACACATTAAACGTATACTGTCTCTAAGAATTATTTAATTTTTTCTTTTTGTTTTTAATGAAACGTCTAGTTCAATGATGTAATTATTAACCTGTGATTGTGAACAAAATTTTACTAAAAAAAAAAAATTAAAAAAAGAAAAATACGAAAAATTATAATTTTTTTTAATATAATTTTTATTTCAATAAATATTCGTAGATCTAAATAAAAGAACAATCAATATAAATGAAATATACTATCATATTTTTTTTTAAATTCAGACATATAATCTTCCGGATTTTTTGCACGTGCATCATCTGAGTTTATGGACTCTACAATGCGGTTTAATTTTTCAACATCTTTAATTGGGCATAACATCTTATAAATCCGCTCATGCTGATCTTTATTTAAGTTTCCACGAATTGCTTCATTGTAAGATATTACCGCTTTCAAAAGATCTGTATAACAATCCATTGGTTTATCTACACTGAAAAAATATTTTAATGATTGTGTAGTGATCTCATCGTCCTTCCATTTTATTATCTCAACAAATTTATAATTACTTTTTAATTTCATTTTCACCAGTATATTCCATATATTTTCAATTTGTATTTTTGAAATGTAAACCAATATGTCAGTCATCTGTAAAAAAAAATTAAAAGTGCTATTAAAATTGTTATTACTATTTGTTAATCGATTATTGATTTACTATCTGCTCTTAAAACTTGCCCAAAGATTTCTTTCTCTATAGTGGGCATGATAATATTTTTTAATACTAGCCGGTCAGGGCTCACTTCGCTAGCCCATACCATCTACACGGCTGAACGGTCTGAGGATACGAACGCGTTTGTGAGAATACTAAGCATTTTACAGAAATGTAACAAATATTTTTCTGAACATTGTTACTTCAGAGGATGATATGTATGAGTGTAAATGAAGTACATTCTTTAACCGTCACAGATCGACCGTTTGTAAGATGTGTAATTGATTGAAACGCAACAATCAAAGAACATCGGTATCCACGATATAGGATTTGAATATTATATTGTGGATACTGGTATTCTTTGGTGGTTGAGTTTCAGTTAACCAGAAATCTCAGTAACAACCCACCAAGTTAGTCTAGTGGTGAACGCGTCTTCCCAAATCAGCATTTGGAAGTCGAGAGTTCCAGCGTTCAAGTCCTAGTAAAGCCAGCTATTTTTACACGGACTTGAATACTAGTTCGTGGATACCGGTGTTCTTTGGTAGTTGGGTTTCAATTAACCACACATCTCAGGTATGGTCGAACTGAGACTGTACAAGACTACACTTCTTTTACACTCATACATATCATCCTCATTCATCCTCTGAAGAATTATCTAAATGGTAGTTACCGGAGGCTAAACAGGAAAAAAGAAGAAACATCTCAGTAACGGTCAATCTGTGACTGTACAAGACTACACTAGATTTACATTCATAATACATTATAACATCCACATTCCTCGTTTGAAGTAATACCTTACGGTGGTTCCGCAGACTAAAACAGAAAAAGAAAGAAGATGAACATTTTAGTGCTTTTATATTTAAATAAGTTTAAGCAGGGAGTAGGTGGGGAATTTAATAGAAATATAATCTATAACGTTGACCATATTGATAACAGGAAATTGGCTTTGGTATGCCGGCACTCTTTCTTCGTTTATTATTGTGTGTTCGTGTGAGGTTTGTTAGTTGCCAGTCCAGCTGCTTGTATTGGATTAGAGCGGACCACGTAATGCGCCGGCCGGATGCGCACCAGATAAATAAAGAATCTCCCCGAGAAATACAGAATTTTTTTGTATTATTAAATATTAAATAATAATCTTTTTCTTTTATTGATAAACTTAAATATATATTAGTAATATGTAAATACAATACAAATATAAAATGTAGCTTAGAAATTAAATTAAATAATCTCTAAATTAATTAATAACGAACTGCTTCTAGCGGTATGGATTAGTCGTGTGCAGCCGCCTGGCGCATCAACAGTGCTCTTCGCCAATAGCAGCTAAAATAAAAACGTGAGCACAATCGGCAAATAATAAACCCATATACTATCCTTTTTTATGAGTAAAATTTGTTTAGAGATTGGAAGGTATCGAGAAAAAAAAAATTTCCATTTTTATCAGATGTATTATAGAGAATAATTTAACATAGAAAATTTGTTACTTATTAGAAAAAGACGAGCCTAGAGTCAGCCGTAAAAAAAGAGTGAGAAGGTTGATGTTTCATTTCAGAAAATTTTTTTAAATGTTTTTCCAACTGTTAATAAATAATGTTCATGAATTTAGCGTACTAACAACAAAAATTTAACACCGCAAAACTTTCAAAACCTGATATTTCTAGTTGTTTCTTGAGTTTTTTTTAACACGGCTATTAACTTCAGTATTTTAATTTTTTATCACCAAACACAAGCATAATTTATGATAAATCGTTCAAACGAATGAATCGTTCGTAATTTGCACGATGAAGTCCGGCGCAGAGTTAAGCAAGAGTTATGTAGTAATTTTTCCTTTGGATGTCAAATTCCTTTATAATCACCAGATATGTAGAATTCATGGATTAATCTGGTATGCCAATAATATACATAATAAAAGAAAAACGTAATTTTTAATGTGACAAAATTTCGTGTCTAACTCTATAGCAGAGTTATAGCTGTAGAAGGGAAAGTACTGTAATCGACCCAATTTGCATAAATGCAGTATTTCCGGATATTGACGTTTTGACACGTAAGGAACCCAAAAAACCAGAGAGAAAATTTCCGGAATTTCGTATGTACGCGGGTATGTTCGCGGGTGACGTTGGGTCGCCCAACGTGAGGGAAATCCTGATCGGCGTGCAGCTCTATCTACTGCGGACAATCGTCTGAAAATGACCGAGTATATTCATAAAGTTAGGAGATCGCACCGTGATTCCTGGCGCTATTTTGTACTAGAGCAGGGAAATAAAGACCCATGGGATGTTGTTTATAGTGTTATCGGACACAAGAAGAAAAAGTACATTCTTCTGTTGGCTCTCTCAACTCAGAATTGTGTTGTGATTGAAAAGGTTCGTGTCCTTGCTCTTCTGATGAACGATCTGCTTCCACATGATACTGAGGTTGGTGAAACCTCCTACCATCGACGTGTTCGCCGGGAAGATGCAGGATTTCACTGTGAGTATTTGTATTCTGAGATTTCTGAGGCGGAGGTCCGCCAAGTAATCTGTAGCCTGACTACAAATAAAGCCTCCGGATATGATTGTATCAGGTTGGAATGTCTTGTATACACATTGTTGGTGGTTCTAGGCTCCTTGGCTATGGTATTCAACAGTTGCTGTCTGCTGGACATTTTCCAGCGTGTTGGTGAACAGAAATTGCTCTTCAAAGGTGTTGATAGGGACTCCAACCTGAGCTCTTAGTCCGTCCCTAACGCTCTTTCTAGTAGTAAGTAACGTTTTCGAGAAGGTCTTGTACCTTCTGCAGTCTAACTTCCAGTCGTATGCTGATGGAGGACCAGTATAATTTACACCCTAGCAAGGGCATGGAGGACGCTATGCTTAGGATGCTGGAATTGGCTTTGAACAGCCAGTGCAAGTACGTACTCGGCGTTTTTCTAGACTTATCCGGGGGCCTTCAATAACTTATGGTCCCCCTCTGACTTTTTCCAATTGCAGAAGCAAGGTTGTAAACAAAATGAGATTCAGACACTCTCGAGTTATTTCTGCAACGGAAACGTCGTCATTCGTGAAGGTGGCTCTGAAGTAGGAAAGACCCTGTCAAAAGGTTGTCCACTAGGGAGTGTCCTAGGTCCTATCGTCTGGGTCGTTGAGTTCGACTCTCTTATGCGGTTGTGGATCCCCGGCGTCTGCCACATCGTTACTTATACCGACGATGGGTTACTGCTGGTCGAGGGTAACTCGTGTGCCTAGATAGAACTCAGAGCCTAGCAGGCATGTAAAGTTCTAAGGTTGTGGATGAAGGCTTCAGCATAAGATGGCTTTCAGAGCGGAGGAAAAAATGATGATATTTCTGAAAGGCCGACTGTCTGCGACATCCCACCCGCGTGTCGTGATGGACGGCCATCCGATTAGTTCAGTGACATATGGGAGCCACCCTTGATGAGAAACTTCAATTCAGGGAGCAACTTCACTTTTTTGAAATGAAGGCAATTGATGCCTTCTTTGCTGTTCGTAGAATCATCCACAATTATAGGGTATTGAATTACTGTACCATGCACATTCTTTACAAATGTGTCTGTGAGGCCATAATGCTGTACGCTGAACCCGTATGGTCGATAAATTCATGATATATTTCCAAATTTTAGAAAGTTGCGAACTACGAACTATTAGCTGGTTTTTCCAAATCGGTACTCAACGCCATTCCTCTCAGGACATGGTGCGTTTAGAAATAGTTTGGCTATATTTGGATTAGTTGAGTCGGACCAGTGAACTTACGGTAGAGTCGACGACACTGTGAACTATGTCCTCTATGTTTGCCCCGGTACAAAGCTGAACGTACCAGAGTTGTCAGGGAACTAGACAGACTAAATTCCTTTCTTGATCTGCGAGTCAATTGGTAAACTCGTAGAGAATGGACAATTATTGCTAGCTTCCTTTGTTTCCTCGCCTCTCAGCGGGGCTACTGAAGGAGTAGAAGTAGAATAGAACTCTAGGGACCGCCTGTACAGCTGATTGGCAGTAGGTAGACGTATTGGAATCGAGCCGCGATTAGATTGAAATTTTGGATTATTTTGACTCTTTAGCTGTCAGCAGAAAGACGACTGCACATCTGAAAGCATCCGTCACTATGCAGTCGAGAGCTGTAGCACAGTTTTGATGAGGGCAGTTTGTGAATGTGCATACGACACTGTCAGAGGGGTGGCGACCGCATTGCTGAGGGCATGGTTTCTATGCAGCCGTAATGGGTAGCGGTGTCTCGAAGATGGTTGAAAGAAAGTAAATGACACGCGGGTTAAAAGTCTGGGGTATGAACTAAAATTTTTTCACTGAGGGAGCTAGGAGAAAACTCTGTTGTTGCGATCAACATTGCTGGATGTATCGTATTATTTTTATTTCTTCAATCCAAGCGATATTTACAAACTGGCTGTGAAAAATGTAGAAATAGATGCATGGTTCCTGCTACCGCGATTTCGGTTAGCTAGTTTAGAGGGCAACGATGTACGACATTCAATATGTCGGTATGAGGCCTACAGCGAAGGGAAAAGCTGAGTTAAAAAATCACCGATACAAATGCCCGCCGATTATTTCACATCGGTGGCATCCCAACCGAGGCCTGGCTTATTACTGTGTTGTGTAATGAGCTGATGGTTTATAAGACGACTCCCGTTAATGATCATCAGGACTATGAATCGCCACAAGTTGGACGTCTTCACCTACGGTTGTTGGGATGTTTGTAAAAAAAAAATAAAAATGTATAATAACTTACCCTGCTTTTTTATTTTTTAAATCTATAACTGCTGAGAGATAATCATATGGACATCCAAATTGAGGTACTTCTCTACCATAGTTTTTTCGATTACTTTGATATTCTTTAGTGCATAGCTTAGCATCAATCAATCTATTTATCATCTCCATATAATGAGTTAATTCTTCTAAATCTTCTTTTGGTGTTAAAATGAAAGGCATTCTTTCATATGTTTTAAATCTTTTAGCAATGCTTACATTACAAAATAATTTCCATTGTTCCCAAGGCATTGCTTCCATTACATTTTTTACACAATTCATTCTGTTTGCAAGAAAAAAATCTTTTTATAGTTAAAAGTATTTCATACCATTTTATGTTAAAGTGAAGACTTGAAAATTCTAAAATTTCTTTGTAAATATAAAATAATATAATAAATAAAAAGCATCAAAATTATATATTCAATGTACTCATACATTAAATTATTTAAGTAAATTAAAATTAATTTTAATTTAATTAAAATTACATTTTTAATTTAATTTAACTAAATTATGATATTTTGAATTAAATGCTAATTTCGACATGCAAAATCCTAATTCCTTTTTCCAACAAAAATGGGAGAGCTTTGTGTTCATTTTAATTACGCTCTGTTTATATACAACGTGATTCCAAATTGCGCGGCAATGTATTAGGAGATGATTCTTTAGCTAAAAATAAAAATCAGTTCAAATAAACACTCGTCAGAAAACGGTTCGTAATTAAAATTCAAAATTTTACCTATTGTACACAACAGTGGAACAGAGTTATTACGACCTGATTTTGATAAACAAATAAAATTCTGTTGATGTTTAATTCGAAAATGTGAACATCATCCCAATTTTCTTAGTAATATTTTAATTATGCATTAATCGTGTTGTCAAAAAATGGTTGTAAATTATCGAAACGCTCACAATTGAACAGAAGGTAACCTCTGTAGACGGCTACATGTCATTTCCAACACACATTTTCGTTAAATGTATGGTATGACCTTAGTGATAATCTGATAGGCCCTTTTTTGTTACCGCCTAGGCTCAATGCCTAGGCGGTAACAAAAATAGTTAGTTGATTTTTTCTAACAAATATTATGAAAATCTGGTCAGATATACAACTTGCAGATAGAATGCAGATGTGGTTTCTCAATGTTGGGGAACCTGCTCACTACGGTCGTGATGTGATAAATCATTTAAATAACATATTTAGTAAGCAATGGATTCGTCGAAAAGGATTATTAATCGGGCTACCTGGATCACACGTTAGCCGCCTTTTATCTTTGATGTTGGATGAAGTCGATCGTTTATTCCGCTCGTACTGGCACACAATAAGAATTGAGACATCGTCTAGTAGAAGTTACAGCTACTGTTAGGAATAATAATGATGCTATTTAATTTTCCCGGATAGTATCGATTTGCCGAGCTTGACTATGCATCAAGTAGAATGGCAACCCCATTGAGCAAATGCTTAAAAGAAATGATTCCTGCCGTGAGAGTGTACCCATATTTGTCGGGAGCATTCTCAGACGGGTGATTGGGATAGTCCTGAGGCAGGTGAAAATTAGGTAGGCCTTCACAGGCTAGGATAGAAGGAGTCAGTCTGAAGTAATGCGTAAAACAATTCCGGGTCGACCCCTGGTAGCGAGTGGGGTGGTTTGATTCGGTAATCTACAGATGTTGGTTGGATAAAATTACCAGTGGGAGCCGATACTCTATGCGTAAATGCAGTTCCACCTCTTCCCCACAAAAGAAAAAAAAATTATTATTATTATTAGTTAAATTATTAATTAATACAAATTATAAAATATTATATATTAATTGAAAGTATAGGTAACTGATGTTCATGTGACTTTTTTTATGTAGAAAAAATCCGTGTGTGATATTTATTACAATATGAGGTTATATACCTATCCGGATTTTTATCCAAATGTTGAAGAAATAAACCGTATTCGGTTACTCCCCATTTATATTTAATTAAAATATTCAATAATTCTCTTGCATCTTCAAGATTAATATTCCATGATTTTACGTTGTTTGCTACCTGAAAATAATAAAAAAAAATATATATGTATATATATTAATGCTTAACGTAACATTTAATAAAATTATTTTATTTTTTGCAAACTTGTAATGTAACTTGGGTCTTGTATTTACAGCCGGAAACAAATGTAAGCATTGGAAACATCCGGAAAAATAATTAAAACCTACGTGTCTGCCTGAAATACAGGTGTGTACCACGAAGAAACACAGAAACGTTTACGATATTTTCTACTGTTGGAAATAATGATATAACATAAGAATCCACCAATTTTACTCCTTAATTTGTGTCTCAAAAATTACATTTGGGCTTTTTTTTTTAGAACATCTGAAACTTTTCGCCTTCCGTATTCGAAAAATAGTTTCCAGACCTATGTTTATATAAACGTATTCAGCAGTAAAACAACTATTTTCACCAGTAGATCATGTTATGAAATTTTTTTCGAGTTTTCCTGGGAAAATGTTTTAATTCACGATGTATTATATAAGGTTTCTATTTATTGATTATTTTGACGAATAACATATTATTGACAAAGAGTATTATTTTGATATGCCAGAAAATAAAAAGAAATTTGTTATCAGGAGGAAATGTTCAAGTTTTAAATGAAAACATGTTCCTTTCAGATTCATGATAAGCCCCGAACTCATACTATTCAAAAGACACAGGAAACGATTCAAAAAGTAGATCAAGAGAGTAGCTACATTCATTTAATATTCCAATTTCGTACGATCAGAATTTTTTTGTATGATTTTTCCAATGGATTATATTTATGAATCTTCGTATGGGTTAGTTGATCAAGAACCGACACCTAGAATACAATATAAAAGGAAAAAAAATCGTTACTAGTGAAATAAAAAACCACGCAGAAGGTTGCGAGAAGCGTTTAAATTTAGACGGGGATTTAGATTATTGTTGTAGAATAAATAATAATCTTTCTACAAAAATTTGTCTATTTAATTATTGAACTAACCTTTTATTAAAATACATTTCAGTTAAAACTGGGAAAAATTTCTAATGTTTTTGTAAATTTGGAAAATATTATCTACATTTTTCTCTCTAAACAAGCTGATAAGGAAATCCTGCGTACAACTAATATCTGTGACCTGCTTGTACTTAAACTATTTAATTACTTCCAAGGCCAGAAGGAATTTGAGGTTTTGTTTGAGATTTCGTAGAATCAACACAATCAAACATTTTAATAAAACTAGTGGGATATCTCTAATGTAAATATCGCTGGGAATGTTTTCTTCTAAGTATTGCAAACCTGTGTCGTTTAAAGCCATGCTAGTAATGTATGATCTGAGTTGTTGTCGCGATGTATTATCTTTGATTACTTTGATGAAAAGAAATATATATATGAAATATATACGAAAAGAAATGCAACACTAAATACTCCCGTTCTATATACTAGAAAAATCATGTTCAAAGAATTTTAATGTTTATTTTGATGTCGATATATCTCTTTCTTTATTTTTCTGATTAGCCACCGGTTACCACAGTAAGGAATTACTTAAGAAGATGAATTTGGAACATATGAATGAATCTAACAGAAGTGTAGTCTCGTACAATCTCAGGTTTACCATTTCTAACTCACCGGGTGATCTAGTGGTGAATTCGTCATCTAAAATCAGCTGATTTTAAAGTCGAGGGATCTAAAGTTCAAATCCTATTGAGGGCTGTTACGTTTATACGGATGTGAATACTATATCGTATATACCGGTATTCTCTGGTGGTTGGATATTAATTAATCATACAACTCCTGTATGGTCGACTTACAAAACCACGTTTTATTTACAATAATACATACCATGCTCATTCATCCTCTGTAGTAATACCTTACAGAGGTTCCGGCGGCTAAATAAAAAGAAAGAAAACTTGACTATTCCTGAGATCTGTGGTTAATTGAAACTCAACCACCAGTGAACCGGGGTATCCATGATTTAGTATTCAAATCTGTATTTACTAGGAAAAAAATTTGCCTTTACTTGGATTTGAACCTTAGAACTCTCGACTTCAAATTCAGCTGTTTCGCAATGACGAGTTCACCATTAAACCAACATAATTGGTTGACGTCCATATATCTGTAATTAACTAAAACTACTTATCATTGTAAATTGAAGTCAAAATGTGTCATCTCTACAAAAGTAGAGATTTGAGTAGGTGCGTTTCAAGAATAAATTACCTTAGCATTGAGTAGGATGTCTTTGGCACAAAAATGAGTGCTTTTCAAAAGGAAACTGTTGTAAATATTATGGGTTGAATGATATTTTTTTTGGCTCATTCATTTTATTTTTGTCTACACATTTAAGAAGTGTACATAAGTTTTTTGTGCTACTGATAACTAAATTTGCTATAAGATTGTGCGAAATGAATTCAAAATTTTTTGTGATATCAATGTCAAAACATAGGAAACATTTTTATATTTATATAATTTTCTTTATTATGGAACAGTTTTATTCAATTTTATATTATTTTTTTCAAATTGGTAATTTTTCAATTTTCAAAAATTTAAAAAATTTAAAACTTTTGTCAGTATTTCTCGATTTAATGAAATCGATTTTTTAATTTTTCAATTAAAATTAAATGTTCTTTTTTTGTTTTGAAAGACCAAGCTTCAACAGGTATAGCATAAGCGCGGTGATAATAGATAGCGTATAAAATGATGCCGGTATTGATCGGGATTCGAGTCCAGAACTTCCGCGCAAAAAACCGAGTCGCTACTTACTCAGCAACATAAATCTGCTAAAACTTCTCGTTTAAACTTTAAACTAGTAAATAAAATTGGCAATAAAAGATGATTTGATAATATATTAATACAAATAATAATCTGTTTATTTAAAAATCTTACCTTTTCCATATCAGAAGGTTGAAGTCCGGATTTCGGAAGCTGTTGTGTAAGACTGGATACCATTTCAATACATTTGTTATGTAAACCTATTTGTTTTCGAGAAAAACCAAAGTTTTCACACGTTCTTTGAAATATTATGTCATTTTTACGTCTCGAGTTTTTTATTTCTGCGTAAATATCATTGCATAAACTGATAAAAATTAAAAATTCTATTACCCATAAATATTTGTACGAGTAAATTGTATTCATTTCGTTTATCTAAAAAAAAAAAAAAAAATAAAAAAATAAAATTCTGAATAAATATTTAATTAATAAACAGGTATAAATTTTACATTTAATAATTAAACTAACATCCCCGTTTTGGCTTTACCCGTTCTTTATT
The DNA here is from genome assembly GCF_047948215.1 of Lycorma delicatula. Classification (NCBI taxonomy): domain Eukaryota; kingdom Metazoa; phylum Arthropoda; class Insecta; order Hemiptera; family Fulgoridae; genus Lycorma; species Lycorma delicatula. The sequence goes on along the minus strand of NC_134467.1, from coordinate 35,122,045 downwards.
GCTACTTATTTTGCCCTTCCTGGACAATTTATTTTGATGTTATGATTTTATTAGACAAGTAACCGGAGGCAGGTACAGCCAGTCGCCTACGTAAATTAACAATAGTACATACAGTTACAATAATATCTGTATAATTGTTTCGTCACCAGCTGTACAAACCCCTTAAAAAAATGAAATAAAAAAAACCCGAAAAAAGTTTAAGACATTCACCTAAAGAAAATTTGCAATCCCAAATGAAGTAAATGTCTCGTTTATTATATTCAGATGCGTGGATTGTAATCATTCTTTCAAACTTGTACCTTTCTTCATCCCATTCAACAGAATATCCGAAAATTTAAATCTAAAATTGTTACTGAGAAATTGAAAAAAATTTTAAATTTTAATAATATTCCATTTTAACGTTTTAATCTCGCCAAGTTAAATTGTAATTTCTAGGGAATGACGCCTGAAACCACTGTTCTGTTATGTTAAAGGGTTTAAGGATATGACTAAAAATGGAGAAGTTGATTGAAGAAATCCTAATGTTGAGTGAAAAGTATTACAGAAAATTTCCCCCATTTTCTGTAATCATACATTTAAATATGTAATCATATTATAACACTAATTATTTTCGGGCGAAGGATTTCTTTGATCAATTGCAGTCTTTTCAATTTACACTGACAGAAAAAAAAAATACAATCTAATCGGTTATTCTTGTTTTCCCCTTTTACCGGTTAATGTTGAATAAACTACTGTCTTGTCTTATATTAATAAGCAAAATACAGATGCTGCTGTAATCGTATATTAATAAGTAGATTACAATCATAAATTAAAAAAAAAATATTATAAGGATTGATCCAATAGCGATAGCATAAAATAGCAAAAAATATAAATTATATTTCTCCTACAAATATTAAAAATACAAAACACCTTAAAATAATTTTTTGATATCTACCTGAAGAATATTTTCAAGCCCAAATCGATTGAATTTGTTCTTCAGTATAGTCAGAAATGTGGAAAGTTCAGAATCATTGTTGAAATTTGTTTTACATTCTTCACCACTTTCGTGATGGAATTAAAAAAAAAAAAAATTAATTTGTTTTTAGTTATTCATATAAAGTTTAAACAAACAAAAAACAAGCTGATATTTTATTTTTTACGGAGAATTCAAAATCTATATAGAAATTCATTGTTTCTATTTTAACCCTTTAAACACTGAATGTCAAAAAATCCTTTCTTAGTAAGCGCTTAATCCATAAGAACTGTGCCAACAATAATTTGTAAACTGCTATTACAAATTTTCATCAACTTTTTCTGGATGTTGTTTATTAATCAGTCACGACACACGAGGTATATACATATGTTTATAAATATATATATATATAAATTTATAATAATCCTTTTTATATAAATCCAGATATAGACTTATTTATGCGAATTTATGTGGTCCAACGTAACATCGACAGAGACCCGTTCGATGAAATTTTCTAGTAAAGTCAAATCACCTTTACGTAGTAAACGGTTGCTGTATATATATATATATATATAATATATATGTTGATGTGTATAAATATATATATATATATATATATGTATATATATATATATATATACTACTCCTAATTAGTGAATTGTACAGCAAAATTAGTAGAAAAATTTACTTACATCGATTAACAGTGTAACCTAGATGCTTATGTTTCCAACAGAAACTAGAATATTAAAAAATTTAATGAATTATAATGCAAAATGTTACGTACAATTATACAAACACTGTATAACATCAGTTACACTTGAATAAAGAAAATGTAATTTACAGTAATGTTGCATCATTTTCTAATTTATTATTTTTGTTTTTCAACTTAACTGAGTATATTATTACATGTGTTTTATAATATTATTATATGTATGAATATTAATGGTATTTCTATTAGATTTCGGGAATACAGTATATATGTTACCATTTCCATAATTTAAATATTTTTGTATATTAGGCAAAATTTATTTCAACATAAGATTAAACAATTAAATAAATCTTTTTTAATTATTTGTTTAAATATATTCGTTTTTTTTTTTTTTTTGATTCGCCGCAAATCAAAATAATATACCATTTTTAAGGTTTGAAATTTATAACTTAACTGAACTGTTATTATTCAATTTGTATTATAGTTTTACTTCCTTGTACAAAGTATATGGAAGTATTGTGATCGCAAATTTATCAGTTTTTAGATATCACCGGAATTATCCATTTTGACGATACCTTAATCCATTTTGACTAGGTTCAGCCTTACGTCTTTACTACGTACGTATGGTCGTATTTATTCGCATAAGTCACAAATGACTAACAACAGTAGGATGTTGAAATTTTGTATTTAGGACTGATGAAACATCTAGTTGTGCACCTCTCAACTGCAGTAATATGTCCTCATTGAGAGATTTTCAATGATATATTATAAGAGATGTTTATATTCATTGGTTCTAGAGTTTGGTTTTATACAATCGAAAGTGATTTTCCATATACCTAAGTTCTTTCATACAAACAAATAAAATGTCTCTTTTTCTTTAAACTAGAGTAAATAAATTGAGTTGTGTAAAAGCAACTTGTTGCAATTCTGTTCCTTTATGAGTAATATATTGTTCAATCCAACAATCTGTAAATAGAAGATTTTGTTTATTTCATGAACGTGTAGATTAAGGATTAAGGAATGTATTAGCCTAATTTTTGTAGCGAAGAATTTCGTATGTATAGTGTACCTATATTCGACATTTTTTTTAAGGAAAGTGTATGCGGACGTATTACTCCATAACCCCTAAATACTCTGTAATTGACGGGAACGATTTGAAGATGAAAATAGATAACTCATTTTTTTCAAGAGGAAAATGGAATGTTAGAATATTTTACCCTCAGAAATAGGTATATGTGTAATTTGAAGAAAAACAAAAGAATGTTTCTTATGTCCGTCTTCCATCGAGCGAAAGATACGCTACTGTTATTAAGGATTGTACCCTGTGAGGTGGAAGTCCCATTACGTTAAACATGAAATTATTAGGACGGGTGAAGTTTACCTTCATTGGATCTAAAACGTCTGTATGGATTTCACCATGTTCAATGCATAGCTAAATACACCTCCATGTTCGGATTCCAGCAACATCATATCAGGAGTTATAATTTCAAAAGCTGACCGAACAACGTCTTGGAGTTGTTCGTTGTTCAGGTATCTGCCTGTTTTTGGATCTCTTCTTTCACAAAATCCCAGAGTGTATTTCCACGTATATTGAGGTCAGGTATTTTTCATTCAGCTGGAAAATCTTCTGACACGTCCAATCCATCGATTCGGAATATTTACATTCAGGGGTCTTCGGAGATTCAAAGAAAAATCCAATTTAGCGTCGACTTGCCGAAACGCAACGATGTCAGCGATCACTTTTGCCATCAATTCTGGAAGAAAACAATCGTCCATTTTTCTCAGGTAACTATGTTGATTAACTGCACCATCGAAAAAATAAGAAGCAAGGAGATGTTCAGTAGTTATACCAGCACACACAAAACCTGAGGCGAATTTTTTGAAGAAATCGATTTCTTCAAAAAAATTGTTTTTCGTTTAGAAAAAACATTTTGGTTAAGAAAGTTTCTATAAATACAACACTCGTCTGAAAAAACAGTTTTTATTGTTTTCTCTCAGCTCTCAAGCCTTCAAGCAATAACCGATATGCATAAACACTTCGATCAAGTTCATTGCCACTAAACTAATCAACTGTGGATTGACTCATTAAACTTTCAAGTCCGCATTTCGGTTTTATAAGGTCGAACTTAAAATGCCTTAATCTGCAAAACGTTTGCGCGTTGATTTTATTGCTTGAATCGTTAGTTTTTGACTCCAGAGCACCATAGCTCCAGTTCTTAGCATCCTACTGCGTATTGCCTAAAGAAAAATCCCTGTTGCAAAAGCCTTTTTCTTCCATGTCAGTAACGTTTGTCGTGATGGTATCGATTTTATAACACACAGAAAAATCATTTATAAGTATTTGCAATGTTTCCCAAGCGTTTGGATCTTCATGTACCCGCACGTAAGCTACTGTAGCTTACGTGCGGGTGCGGGTCTGTAGCTTACAGACACGCTTCAACAGTGAAAGCATTTGTATTCGTTCCACACTCGCTAGGCCTAAGGACATGCTAATGGATTATGATTATGCATTTATTATAGATACGAAAAAATTACTTGTTGCTAACCTGGGACTCGTAGATGAAAGTCCAAGAGGCTACCACTTTGCTATTATAAGATCGGCATTTATGATGATTATTTTACTTTCCCGTGTAGCGCTATACCAGAGCTATGGCTGCTGAAGGGAAAGTATTATAATCGGTGTAATTTCGTATAAGCTGTATTTATCGAATATAAAAGTTTTGACACCTAAGGAACTCAAATACTCTATGGAAATTTTCCGGATTTTAGTATGCCCGTGTATGTGTGTTCAGTGTCTCACACCTTATATCACCAGAAATACTGGACCAATTTTGACCAAAATTGTCATATAACTTCTGGATATGGGGCATTTATCCCCATTTAAGTTTCAACTTAAATGGTCAAAGTGAATAAGGTGAAAGGCTAGAGAACCAAGTCGCTCTCATCTCGAATCTCGAGATTTCGCCGAATAAGATCTTATTTTTCTTAGGCACATTTTCTAACATTTAAAAAAAAAGATTTCAAAAGCGATCACTACCCCAAAAAATGCTCTAAACTAAGTGTCTAAATAGCTTAGTGGCTAAGTGGGTATACTGCGTCAATAGTACCTACGTCACAATAACGAGCGTTAAAATATCACTAATATACAACTGTACAAAATAATTGTATTTAAATAATATTATAAATATTTTAAATTAAACTGTGTGCGCAAGTATCAAAAAAACGCCGTATGATGGATAAGTCTTGCTATTGTATTGTCATATTTTTATTTATTTATCGCGATTTTTTAACATTTTTTTTTTGAATTACATTATATAAGTACTTTCATTATACGTGATATTTTTTAATAATTTTAATTCATTAAAAAAATATCTTTATTTTTTTAATTAATTAAGATATATCTATTTTAGTGGTGGAGCGGTAGCGTTTCGGCCTTTTATCCGGAGATCCCAGATTCGCATCCCCGTCATTCGTGTTCTATTTTAACACGCTAAAAAATACATATATATATATATATATATATATATATATATTAATTGCAAGAGATCCTGTGATTAATATGTAAATAAATTATAATTATGAATATAACACAGTGTAGGTGGTAATCGATAATAAAAATTAGTTATCACGGATTTTCTCTTCACAAACATAAAATTTTTGAAAGAAAATGTTACTGGAACGTTGATATATGCTTGCTTATAAAATTATTTTTAAATCTCTCAACTTGGATTGCGTTTTTTTTTTCTTAATATAAATGAAAGTGGATCAAGAATGACATTTTATTATTTTAATTATATTTATTTCAATAAACATTCGTAGATTTATATAAAAGTACAATCAACAAAACCAATTTGTACGACCATAATTACTTTTTAATGCAGATATATATTCAACCGGAGTTTTTTTAAGAAATTGATCTGAATTTATGAACTGTACAATGCGTTTTAATTTTTCATCATCTTTAATCGGGCATAACAGCTTATAAATCTCATTATGCTGATCTTCGCTTAAGTTTCCACCAATTCTTATATTATACAATATTATCCCTTTCAAAATATCAATATAACAATCCATTGGTTTATCTACACTGAAAAAATATTTTAATGATTTTGTAGCGATCTCAGAATCCTTCCATTGTAATATAGAAGCAAATTTATAATTACTTTCTAATTTCATTTTCTCCAGTTTAGTCCATATATTTTCAATTTCAAGTTTTGAAATGTAAACCAATATTTCAGTCAACTGTAAAAAAAAAATGAAAAGTGTTATTAAAATTATTATTACTATTTGTTAATCGATTATTAATTTACCAGCTGCTCTTAAAACTTTCCCAAATATTTCTTTCTCTAGAGCGACCATGATATTATTTATTAACACTAGCCGGTCAGGGTTCGCTTCGCTATCCCCTACCATCTACACGGCTAAACTGTCTGAGGATACGAACGCGTTTATGAGAATACTAAGCATTTTACAGAAATGTAAATTATATTTTTCTTAACGTTGTTACTTCAGACGATGAATGAGGATATGTATCAGTGTAATGAAGTAGAGTCTTTAACTGTCACAGATCGACCGTTCGTAAGATGTGTGATTGATTGAAACGCAGCAATCAATGAACATCGGTATCCACGATATAGTATTTGAATAATCTATTGTGGATACCCGTAATCTTTGATGGCTGGGTTTCAATTAACCGTACAACTCTCGAACGGTCGATCTGAGACTGTACAAGACTGTACTTTTAGATTTAAGCAGGAAATAGGTGGAGAATTTAAGAATAATATTATCTATAAGGCTGAACATATTGATAACAGGAAATTGGCTTGTGTATGCCGGCACTGTCTTCTTCGTTTATAATTGCGTGTTCGTGTGAGGTTTGTTAGCTGCCAGTCTAGCTGCTTATATTGGCGTAGAGCGGACCACGTAATGCACCGGACGGTTGCCCGTCACATAAAAAACATTTTCCCCGATAAATACCGAAGTTTTTTGTATTATTAAATATTAAATAATAACCTTTTTCTCTTATTGATAAACTTAAATAAATATTAGTAATATGTAAATACAATACAAATAAAAAATTTACGCTTAGAAATTAACTTAAATATTCTCTAAATTAATTAATTACGAACTGTTTCTAGCGGTATGGATTAGCCGTGTGCAGCCCCCTGGCGCATCATCATTGGTCTGCTATTCGCCAATAACAGCTAAAGTAAAAATGTGAGCACAATCGGCAAATAATAAACCCATATACTATCCTTTTTTATGAGTAAAACTTGTTTAGAGATTGCAAGATATCGAGAAAAAATTTTCCATTTTTATCAGATGTATTTTGGAACATAATTAAACAAAGAAAATTTGTTACTTATTGGAAAAAGGCGAGCTTAGGGTCAGCCGCAAATGAATTACATGGTTGATGTTTCATTTCAGATAATTTGTTAAAATGTTTTTCCCACTGTTATTAAATAATGTTCATGAATTTAGCGTACTAACAACAAAACCTTAACACCGAAAAGCTTCAAAATCATAACAATTTTTAGTTGTTTCTTGATTTTTTTTTTAACACCGCTAAATCGTTCAAACGAAGGAATCGTTCGTAATTTGCGCGCAGGAGTCCGGTGCACCATTTTGTATTCTCTTCGCCAATAGTATTTAAAATAAAAATTTGAGCACGTGTATGAAAAAAAAAACAAAAAAACCCTTGCCAACTTTTTTTGGAGAGTGATTTATATATAAATGATCCAGAATTTTTTTTTAACAACATTAATCACCACCGATTTTTTTTCAAATAACCATTCGTTAAAATATTTTTCAAAATTTGTATTTCATATATATAGCTATCAAGAAATATCAGCTATTTTTTAAATTATAATCGTGGGCCTAAAATCCAGAAAGGTTTTTTAAGATATTTTCTTTTTTTCTAATTTAGCTTCTATTGATGAGGTTGTTTGATTTAGAAATAACTTCATATATGTCAAACACTGATACGCCGGCCTCAGTGGCGCAAGTGGAAGCGTCTCGGATTTTCATCCGGAGGTCCCGGGTTCGCATCCAAGTCAGGCTTGGCATTTTCACACGCTACGAAAATTTACGTTCATCTCATCTTCTGAAGTAATACTTAGTGAAGTAATTAAGAAAAAAATATATTTTGATAACCAAACCCGATAGGTGTAGTGGTGAACTCATCATCGCAAATCGTTCATTTCGAAGTCGAGAGTTCTACGATTTATATCCTAGTAAAGGCAGTTACGTTAATACGGATTTGAATACTAGATCGTGGATAACGGTGTTATTTGATGGTTGGATTTCAGTTGTTCACACATCTAAAGACTGCACTTCATTTACATTCATCATTATTATTCTATGAATTAATAGTTTACACTGGTTCCGGAGGTTAAAGAAAGAACTGCAAAGGTTATGTTGTTAACCAAACTAACGATTCCGTTTACTGATCTCGTTTCTTTTGCTTCTTAGCGTTCGGACCTTCCATAAGATATTACTTCAGAATATGATTCAGGATGAATATAGATGAAATGTAGTCTTGTACAGTCTCAGTTCGACTATTCATGAGATGTGTTGTTATTTGAAAGCCAATCACCAAAGAACACTGTTATATATGATCAACTATTCAAATCCGTATAAAAGTAACTGTCTTAATTTATTTTAATCAATTTCTTTTAAAATTAATTTCTTAAACAATTTTTTCAATTAAACGTCAGATCCTTAATGTGTGAATTGAAATTAATTTCCAAGATTAGGGTACTGTATTACTTTCCCGGCATAGCCAAGAAATTCCTGCAATAATTTTCGGCTTTTCATCCGGAGGTCCCGAGTTCGAATCCAAGTCAGGCTTTGCATTTTCGCACGCTACGAAAATTTCCGTTTATCTCATATTCTGTAGTAATACCTAGTGAAGTAATTAGGCTAAAAAATTAAGAAAAATATATTTTTAGATAACCAAACACGATAGGTGTAGTGATGAACTCGTCATCTCAAATCATTGATTTCGAAGTCAAGAGTTTGTACGAATTATATCCTAGTAAAGGCAGTTACGTTAATACGGATTTGAATACTAGATCTTGGATAACGGTGTTATTTGGTGGTTGGATTTCAGTTGCTAACACATCGCAGGAATTGTAGACCAGAGACTGTGCAAGAGTACACTTCATTTACATAACTATCATCCTATGAATTAATAGCTTACACAGGTTCCGGAGGTTAAAGACAGAACTTGGAAGGTTATGTTGGTAACCAAACTAACGATTCCGTTTACTGATCTCGTTTCTTTTGCTTCTTAGCGTTCGTACCTACCAAAAGGTATTACTTCAGAATATGATTGAAGATGAATATAGATGAAGTGTAGTCTTGTACAATCTCAGGTCGACTATTCCTGAGATGCGTTGTTAATTGAAAGCCAACCATCAAAGAGCACTGTTATATACGATCTTATATTCAAATCCGTTTAAAAGTAACTGTCTTAATTTAGTTTAAACAACTTCCTTTTAAAATTAATTTCTTAAAATATTTTTTTCAATAGTCCTTTTTTCAATTCCTTAATGTGCGAGTTGAAATTAATTTGCAAGATTATGGTACTGTATTACTTTCCCGGCATAGCCAGGAAATTCATGAAATAATATTTTAGTTTTTAATTTTTAATTCCTCATTTGTTTAATTTCATATTCAGTCTTTAGAACTTCTAATGTCTTGTCTACTCCATGATCGAAATAATAATTATTTGTTACTTAGCATAAAAACTTATATTTTTATTTTATTAAAATATATAAATATTTGTATTACCTTATTTAATTGAGTTTCGTTTGGATTTGCTTTAATGAAATCTTGATAGTCTTTTAAATTCATTTTTAATCTACTAACTTCTTCTAAGTGTTTATTATAATCACAAATATTCCAGTTGTTTTTTTTTATTAACGCCGTAATATTTAATATTTCCTTATTTTTATCAGATTTATACAACTTGTATAAATTAGGAACCAAATTTTTATAACAGTCTCTTTGATTTTTTGATATATTTACAATATCAGAACTAATTATACTTAACAATTCCATTAGATCAATTTCGTCACATTCTTTGTCAATTAGACAATGATGATCTATATATAATAAAGTTTCATCATCTAGACACGTATTTACAAAAATATTTACTAGAAATTCGGATAAATCTTTCATACAACGAATATCATCACATAAATCTAGATACATAATATAGTGTTTTATTTTTAATTTTTCTGAATCATCAAAATTGTTTATTGCTTCTACAACTTTAGCACCAATCTCTAATATAATTTTTAACTCGTTAACCTTAATATCATCACTATTTACAACTTCATTACACAATTTTGTAAATAAATTTAAATCCCATTTATTATAATAAGGTATGAAACATAATGCTCGGTAAAGGTCGTCGATATCGGATCTGGAATATTTACTAAAAAAACATATTTATATGTTATACAATATCTCTTTAAAAATCAACATACAGATTGTAATTGACTTACCAGTACAGGCAGTGCATCACTTACACGACCAGCAATTTCATCACTAGCTGATAGTTTTGGATGATTACCAGTTTGAGAAAGACAAAGAAGACAAATAATCTTGGATGTAGGAGGATCGATATTCCATTCGGTTCGTTTCGCCGTTGAATATGCGTAATTGATTGAAATTTTTCCAACCAAAATATGCACTGTACATTCTGTTTTAGAGTCAAATTTTCAACCGACTACAATTTCATTGTGAGTCGGTTTAACATTGCTGATTTTTAGGGTATAAAGAATAAATCTAGAAAACATTTCTTTTCGATTTTGTCTAGGTTTAAGAAATGAATTGTTTAAGAGATGAATTTACATTACAATGTTTTCTGGTGTTAAACTACAATTTAATATCAGGAAAACACTCAAAAATCTCATTAAAGATATCTGTTTTGCGGTAATAAGTTTTATATTATAATAAAACGTATTTTCAGAAATTCAAAAAATATGAATCAATTGTTCTTAAAACTAACTTAATTTATTACGTAATCTATCAGAATCATATGATTCATATGATTTATTTAATAAATATTTTCTTAATTATTACCTATCTTTCTTTGCATTTTTATTTTAATAATCTGATCGATTCTTCACGTACTCATTGATTTGTGGTTTTAAATTTTATCAACACGGATAAACATATTGTTTATGTTACATTGTCCTTTACGATATTCATATACGACTAACTAGAGTTTTATATTTTGTAATCCTTACATTTTTTGAAAATAATTTGATCAAGAGTCATGAAATTTGTTTTTGTTTTTTTAGTACAATAATGATTGTACTAAATATATTAGATTTATGTTGATAAATCCTGATTAATAGATTTAAAAATTGTTTTGTGTTTATATACACCGCTGTTTTAATTAGGCAGCTTGGAGAATTAGATTTTGGAGGGATTTTTTTAATGTATTGTTTATTAAAAATCTAAATGAACTGAAATACAATGTTTACGTGCTTCTTTTTAAAATATTTTCTCCAATTTCATTCACTTTTAAGTTAGGTCTCTTTAGAACTGTAAATATAATTCGCTGACTGCGCAGTTCTGCAATTTCTTATTGGCGAATTTCAAACGAACTTTTTTGTTGGTGTGCTTGTCAACTTCAATCGTTTTTCATTCACTAAGGTTTCCTGAAAAATCTAAAAATACATTTGGATGTATTTTTTTTTTCCAGGATAGATTACATATAAAACTTAATATTTATCCCTTAATTTACCTCGAACCAAGAATTAAATCAGTCTGGTTTAATTTTAAGAATGGCACAGAAACGAGGAGAATAAACTTTCAGGGATATGTAGGAAAACGTTTCCAAATCTACTTTTGTATGATATTTTTTCTTTACCTTTACCAGTGGAACATGTCCTAAATTTCGTGAATGATCTTTTTTTTCCCTCTCTCCCGAACTAGATTCCACAGAGTGTCCTTTTACTTTAATAAGCCGGCTCGATCTAACTCCCAGAGTAGGGCTACCAGGACCGACTATGTTGTTCAGGTTTCCCCACCCTAGGAGCCAGGACTCGGTCTTTTTGCTTTGTTTGCATCCAAATAAAACACCCAAAAACATTCTCGAACTTTTCTACAAAGAAACTTTTGTACAAGAGGACCACATATTCTCCGTGCCTCATCACTACTACCCACCTGTGCATGCACTAACGAATAAACGTTCAGCCGGCAGCTGTCCCTAATACCCTCGTTGCCCTAGTAGCCCTAAACTTCCGTTGAAAGATTCGTGTGATAAGATCAGATATAGCACAAAATTGTACCTCATTCACCAACATACAGCCCCCGATAATTTCCATCATAAGTGGTGCACTAATCAATTCATATTGCAACCGCTCACTGTCACAGGTCCGACCGGCAAACATGAAATGCTCCGGAGTGTCGAGCATTCCGCAGGTTAAATAAAAGGGTCATTAGCCCGCTGTTGTGCATTCAAATATACCCGGAACTATATTCTTCCAGACAGGAACTGGGTCAACCTGTAGGAGACTTCGCTCAAACTACGGCTGACCCACGGCTTCAACTACGGAATCAGGCGGTGAGTCAACCGCCCGGTGGAAGAACGATCTCAACGCGCCTGCCAACTTTGAACATACTAAGTTGTATATCAGCCTTACACGCCCATTGTAGAAGCCCGTTCCGAAAGGGCCCGTCCCCTGCAATAAGCAGCACCGCCTTAGTGGAGACAGAAGGGTACGCAAATTCTATGAGGAGAGCTATTCTCCTCTGCATACCCTTAAGCATACGTCTATTCCTTTCGCTCCTCAGTTCCGCCGACCAGACCTGAACACTATATTATAGTACCGAGTTGATCACATTACCATAAAGCACCTGCTTGAAGGCCCGAAGGTCTACCAAATTACCTAAAAACTTACTCAAGGCAGTCAACATCCCCCTGCCTTCTATGATAACTCCCGGAAATACACGGTGCAGGAGCGACGGTAATCCAGCCAAACACCAACACATTTCGCAGCCTCCATCTGAAATACTTATTCGATACCAGATCGATGACCAATCACTAAATTATGGTGTCAATGATGATAAATCTGTGAATGTAATTGGTCAGTTGCTTTGTGTCATGTGCTAGAGTTTGGCTTTTCGTTTTTGGTAACTCGATTAGACGTATACCAGTCACGACGATCCGGACAGTTTCTTTAAGGCGTTATTTAGAGGTTAGCTATAGTAGCACTTGCGCATTTCTTTCCGTAACTAAGTTCGTTCTCTCAATAACACTGACGTTGACAGCCCGAACATCAATATTTTATCGATATTAAAGTAACGAAAAAAATTAATATAAACAAACGTCTCAAATTCTTTGTTTTTAGTTACGGCCTGTGATTACGGTTTGTAATCTGTGGTTTTCGAACAATCCAGTTACGGCAGTGATATACAAGGCATGACAGAATAATACAGAAAGTCCCCAGCTGCCTCTACTTGCTGCTAGCAGTATTCAGTTCTTGGATTCGCCCAGATGAAGGCAGAAGGAAGACAGCGAAAACTAGTTATACACCTAGGTGAAAGCGATACTGTATTTCCGGTCTTAGATGGTACAGGATTTAGTAACGTACTTATGAAGACCAGGCAGAAGAAGGGGCACGACCCTTTACTGTCGACATCCGCAGAAGATTGCGAAGAATTGGAGATGGATAAGGGGGACACCCACCCGGGTTAATCATACAAAGGTGATTTTTAAAAAAGCGAAGAGTAGACCAAGCAGTTCTGCCCGCTGATTCAGACAGCCCCGGGAGATCTGAACTACCTATTAAAATTCACAAACCTGCCCAAAGTGTCAGCCCGGTGGCAAAATAGACGATACTCCCCCAGTTTCAGAAGATGTATGAGGCCCTGTCTGTTATCGTGGAGGCGTTCTAGCTTTGCCTTCCCAACCCAAAGAAGCCAAAGCAGTTTTAACGGTTATTGTTCAACCCCCAACACAGCTCAGACGGTATCGGTATATTGTGAAAACAAAGCGCGAGGCCAGCAAATTGGCTAAGAAGCCGGAAGTTATCTTTATTAACAGAGTGGCGTGCTGGAAGACTTCAAGCAAGGATTTAAGACAGGATTATTGCGTTTCCATTCCCAACAACCAGAAAAATCTCAAAAACCGTGACATCTTGAAGACCAGCAAGGGACTGGTTGTTGTCGCTGAAAACAAGGAGACTGCCCGATTATCTCAAAGTAACCTGCTGTCAAAATTTGGAGATGCAGGTTGATCAAAAGCGAAAGCGGAGGCCCCGTGTCCGTGTCATTGTGTATGATATCAATAGGAGTCTCTCTGAAGAGAATGTCCTGCCTCCACCGACTTAGACAAGACAACGTTCAAAAAGGAATGCAGGCTCGTCTTCAAAACTAGAAAGCGTGATCCATCATGGTATCACAGCGTTTTTTAATTGGGTGCTGGTGTCTAGCACCCAATTAAAAAACGTTTTTAGCAGTCAGCAACGTAGGTATTCAGCATCGCTGAATACCTACGTTGTATGAAAGAATTTTGCTTGTTGTATGAAAGAATTTTTCATACAACAAGCCTCTGACACGCATTAGGTTGTTAGTGTAGTATGTTGTTAGTTTGTACTTTCGGTACAGGGATCCAAGTGAACTTCATTTGGATAGGTGGGATAGAATTGTTAGGCCGGTAGTTGGTTGTCCAATTCTCATCTGTGTTCATGCGAACGCCAAATTACCTCTTTGGCACAGTGGGATCACGGTTGATAGCAGTGAACTTGTTGAATATTTCGTTGCGCAGCATAGCTTTGAAGTCTGTAACGTGGCCGGCGAATTGACAACTTTCTCTGGTGCGGTCGAATTGCGGAGTGCCTTCCATGGTACTAACACTGATGTTACCATTGGTAAAGATATTCCGGGTAGGTATCAAAAGTGGTCTGTACTTGATGATTACGCGAGTGATCATCTATTACTAGCTTTCGATCTGGTAAGCAGGATGTGCGATGTCTAAAAGGGGAACGTCCTTAATCAACAGGAGTGCTTCCTGCACAGGCGGGCGGTCTGTCCTAGGTTTTTGAATATACTTTCGGCCAGACTTCGAGTCTTTGCTCGTGGACTGAACGATGTCCTACTAGGTGACTTGGCAGAGAATTTCTCTTCGACGTATTTAAACCCACTGACCAGTTGATTCCCAGAATTATGAGTTGAGAGAATGTAGCTGGATGGTAGACTGGATTGGGGACTTGACCTCGGTTAAGCAGACAGTGGGCCGGCGCAAGAGAGTCTCACAACTTAAGGATAACCCTGATTGGCGTGCAGCTCAATCTATTGCGGACAATCGTGGGAAAATGACCGAGTGTATTCATAAAGTTAGGACATCGAACGTGATTCCTGGCGCTATTTTGTATTAGAGCAGGGAATAAAGGCTCTCTCAATCCAGAATGGTGTTGTGATTTAAAAAGGTCGTATTGTCGCTCTTCTGCTAAACGATCTTCTTCCAGATAGTAGTTGGTGAAATCTCGTACCATCGACATGATCACCGGGAAGTTGTAGGTTTTAGTTGTGAGTATTTCTGTTTTGAGATTACTGAGGCGGAGGTCTGCCAAGTAATTTGTAGCCTGGCTACAAATAAAGCCTCCGGATATGATTGTATCACGTAGGAACGTCTTGTTTACACATTGCAGGGGGTTCTAGGCTACTTGGCTATGGTATTCAACAGTTTCTGTGTGCTGGACATTTTCCAGCCTGTTGGTGAACTTCAATTGTCTTCAAAGTTTGCGATAGAGACCCCACCAAGAGCTCTTATTACCGCCTTTAACCCTCTTTCCAGTAGTAAGTAAAGTTTTTGAGAAGGTCTTTTACCTCACAGTCAATAGCAGTCTGAGTTCCTGTCGTATGCTGATGGATTACCAGTATAATTTCCACCCTTGCAAGGGCATGGAGGACGCTATATATAGGGTGCTGGAATTGGCTTTGAACAGCCATTGCACGTACGTACTCGGCTTTTTCTAGACTTATCCGGGGCTTCAAAAACTTATGGTGGCCCACTGGCTTTTTCCAATTGCAGACGCGTGGTTGCACGAAAAATGAGATTCAGACTCTCTCAGGTTATTTCAGCATTAAAACCGTCGTCATTTGTGAAGGCGGCTCTGAAGTAGGAAAGACCCAGTCAAAAGGTTGCCCACAGGGCAGTGTCCTAGGTCCTCTCGTGTGGTCATTGAGTTCGACTCTTATATCCGGTTGTGGATGCCCAGCGTCTGCCATATCGTGGCTTATACCGACGATGGGTTACTGCTGGTAGAGCAGGCAAACTCGTGTGCCTAGATAGAACTCAGAGCCTAGCAGGCATGTAAAGTTCTAAGTTTGTTGATGGATTCTTCAGCATAAGATTGTTTTAAGACCGGAGAAAACAACTATGATGTTTTTGAAAGGTCGACAGTCTGCCACCCGCCACCCGCATGTCGTGATGGTGGGCCGTCCTATTAGGTCAATAAGATATGGGAGCCACCCTTGATTAGAAACTTTAATTCAGGGAGCAACTTCCCTTTTTTCAAGGAAGGCTATTGATGCCTTCTTTGGTGTTCGTAGAACCATCCATCCTTATAAAGGATTGAATTACTGTACCATGTACATTCTTTATAAATGTGACTATGAGGCCATAATGCTGTACGCTGGGCCCGTTTGGGCTCATCGTTCAATTTCAATGATTTTGGGACATGTTATTGCGTGTCCGCCGTCTTCTGCTGCTGGCTGTTGTCGGTGAGACCGTCTCGAGAGAAGCAGTCTCTGTAATCGCTGGCCTAATACTTTCGTAAATGTAACTACTAAACGTAGCGAGCGGTATATTTCCAATAAAGCAGGACTTTTTATCTATCAGCGGAAATGCGACTGCACAGCTGAAGGCATCGGTTACCATGCAGCCGTGGGCTGTAGCACAATTTTGTTGAGGGCAGTTTTTGAATGTGCATACGACACTGTCGGTGGTATGGCGACCGCACTGCTGAGAACATGGTTCCTTTGCAGTCGTGAGGGGTAGTGGTATCTCGACGATAGTTGAAAGAATGTAACTGTCACGCGGGGTAAAAGTCTGGGGTATGAACTAAAATTATTTCACTAAGGGAGGTAGGAGAAAATTCTGTTGTTGCGAACAACATTGCTGGTTGTATGATATTATTTTTATTTCCTCAATCCAAACGATATTTACAAACTGGCTCTGTAAAATGTAGAAATAGGTGGATGGTTCCTGCTTCCGCCAATTCGGTTAGCTAGTTTAGAGGGCAACGATGTACGATATTCAAGATGTCGATATGAGGCCTGCAGCGAAGGGAAAAGCTGAGTTAAAAAACACCGTTTTAAATGTCCACCGATTCTTTCTAATCGGTGCCATCCCAACTGGGGCCTGGCTTATTACTGTGACGTGTAATGAGCTGATGGTTTATAATACGACTCCCGTTAAAGACCATCAGAACTGTGAATCGCCACAAGGTGGACGAATTCCCCTACGGGTGTTGGGATGTTTGTAAAACTAAATAAAAATGTATAATAACTTACCCTTCTTTTTTATTTTTTAAATCTATAACTGCTGAGACAAAAGGATATGGGCATCCGAATTGTTCTACTTCTGTAGGATTTTTTCTTCGTGTACTTTGTAAATCATTCGGTCGTAACCAATCATTAACCAAATCATGCATATTTTTCATATAATGAGATAATTCTTCTAAATCTTCTTTTGGTGTTACAATTAATGGCATTATTTCATATGTTTCAAATCTTTTAGAAAATTTTACATCACAAAATAGTTTCCATTGTTCCCAAGGCATTGCTTCCATTACATTTTTTACACGATTCATTCTGTTTGAAAAAAATCTTTTTATAGTTAAAAGTATTACTTACCATTTTATGTTAAAGGGAGGACTTGAAAATTCTAAAATTTCTTTGTAAATATAAAATAATATAATAAATAAAAAGCACTACAATTATAAATTCAATGTACTCATACATTAAATTATTTAAGTAAATTAAATTAATTTAATTTAATTATAAATACATTTATAATTTAATTTAACTAAATTATGGTATTTTGAATCAAATGCTAATTTTGAAATCCTAAAACCTAATTCATTTTTCCAACAAAAATGGGAAAGCTTTGTGTTCATTTTAATTACACTCTGTTTATATACAGCGTGATTCCAAATTGCGCGGCAATCTTTTAGTAGATGATTCTTTAGCTAAAAATAAAAAAACCGTTCATATAAACACTCGTCAGAAGACGGTTCTTTTGAGAATTATGGTTCATGGAACACAGAGTCCTGCTGGCTGCTATCTTTGTGAAATGAAACATGACTTAAATTCTTAGGACACAAATCGAGCAGTCAGTTTAATACTTCTATACAATTATTGATCTATAAAATTGAATAGAAATGGTTAGATCCCTCTATCTTACTTCGGTTTTAAGAAAAACCGGGTAAAACACGAAACATTTGTTGGAAAATACATTTTTTCGGTTGAGAATAGAATACCTTTATTAATTTAACAGTAAAAAATTTCTACTTACCTTTTTACATAATTTAATATTGAGAAAATTGATGATTTTAATTTTTTAATTTTAATAGACGTTATGAAGTCTATTAAAATTAAACACAAATTTAATAAGATATTCAACTTTAATTAGGAACTAAATACAAAAAAAAACTTGGATTGTAAAAGTGATACGATTTTACACATAAAAATTCTAAAGATTATAAAAATAAATTTGGAAGACATCCTTTAAACATGTAAAAAATTTATATGTTTCCATATGCTGGAAATAACAGTTGATCAACAAGTAAGTACAGAGTCCAAGATTGAATATTCATTTGAGCGGTGTTTGTGATGTTACTGTTCGGTTAGTATTAACCCAAAAATATTTTTCCATTTGGAGAGTTAACGGATATGTAGATGATTTATTGTAAATTAAATAAAAATGAATTGGCATCTGTTCACGACCTCTGGAAAAATTATCCAGATCGACGAGAACCGGTTTATAAAATATTATAAGGTTTTGAGAGGCGAGTTCGAGAAACAGATATGTTTAAACCCCAACGATTCAATGCTGATGAATATTTTGCAAGAAATTTCAACGCTGAAGAACCAGTTTTGAATACGGTACAATGATCTCCCACTTCAAGTACTAGATGGTTCTCATATCACTTTAATTTTTCTCAATTATGTAAGGGGGGAACGTTCGGGAGCAACAACTTTACCTATTCTATACAACAGAGGAAGAGAATTATTAGCACCAGATTTTAATAGATTAATAATATTCTGTCGATGTTTAATTATAAAATGTGAACATCATCCCAATTTCCTTAGTAATATTTTAATTTCTGATTAATCGTGTCGTCAAAAAATGGCTATGTATATTATCAAAACGCTCACAAGTGAACAGAAGGAAACCTCTGTAGACTGCTACATGTCTTTTTCAACACACATTTTCGTTAATTGTATGGTATAACCTTAGTGATAAACTGATAGGCCCTTTTTTTCTTACCGCCTACGCTCAATGAAAGGGTTACTTGATTTTTTCTAAAAAATATTAAGAAAATGGGGGAAGATATTCCACTTGCAGATGGAATGCAGATATGGTTTCTCAATGTTGGCGAACCTGCTTACTACTGTCGTGATGCGATAAATAATTTAAATAACATAGTAAGCAATGGATTCGCGAAAACGACTACTAAACTGGCTACCTGGATCTCACGTTAGCCGTCTTTTAATTTTGATGTTGGATGAAATCGTTCGTTTGGCACGTACTGGCAAACAAGAAGAATTGAGACATCGTATAGTAGAAGTTACAGCCGCTGTTAGGAATAATAATGATGCTATTTAATTTTCCCGGCTAGTATCGATTTACCGAGCTTGACTATGCATCAAGTAGAATTGCGGCCCCATTGAGAAAATGGTTAAAGAAATGATTCCTGCTGGGAGAGTGTAGCCAGATTCGTCGGGAGAATTCTTAGACGGGCGATTGAGATAGTCCTGAGCCAGGTGAAAATTAGGTAGATCTACACAGGCTAGAATAGAATGAGTCAGTCTGAAGTAATGAGTAAAACGATTCCGGGTTGTGTCCTGGTGTAAAGTGAGGTGGTTTGATTCGGTAATCTGCTGATGTTGGTTGGATAAGAATACCAGTGGGAACCTAAACTCTATGCGTAAATGCAGTTCCACCTCTTCCCCGCAAAATAAAAAAAAATTATTGTTATTAGTTAAATTATTAATTAATATAACTTATAAAATATTATATATTAATTGAAATTATAGATAACTGATGTTCACGTCACGTTTTTTTTTTTATGTAGAAATAAAACCGTGTGTTATTTATTACAATATGAGGTTATATACCTATCAGGATATTTATACAAATTTTGAAGAAATAAACCGTATTCGGTTACTCCCCATTTATATTTAATTAAAATATTCAGTAATTCTCTTGCATCTACAAGACTAATTTTCCATGATTTTACGTTATTTGCTACCTGAAAAAAGAAAAAAAAATATATATATATTAATGCTTAAATTAAAATATAATAATAATTTTTAATTTTTGCATACTTGTAAGTTAACTTGGGTCTATTATTTACAGCCGGAGTCATGTATAAAGAATGGAAATACCTGGATAAAAATTAAACACCTATGTGTCATCCTGAAATACAGGTGTGTACCACGAAGAATCACAGAAACGTTTAGGATATTTTCTACTTCTGGAAATAATGACATAACATAAGAAACCACCAATTTTACTCCTTAATGTGGGTCTCAAAAATTACATTGGGGCTTTTTTTTAGAACATCTGAATGTTTTCGTCTTCCCTATTAGAATAAATCGTTTCCAGACCTATGTTTATATAAACGTTTTCAGCAGTAAAACAACCATTTTCACCAGCAGATCTTGATATGAAATTTTTTTCAGGTTTTCCTGGGACACTGTTTTTATTCACGATGTATTATAAGGTTTCTATTTATCGATTATTTTTATGAACAACGTGTTATTAACAAAGAGTATTATTTTGATATACTAGAAAATAAAGTGAAACTTATTAACAGGAGGAAATGTTCAAGTTTTCTCTCAAAGTAGTTGTTGTTTCAGCTTCATGATAAGCCCCGAACTTATACTATTCAAAAGATTTAAAAAGTAGATCTCGAGGTTTGCAACATTCATTTTACCGTTCCGATTTCGTACGATCAGAATTTTTTTTATGTTCTTTCCATTGGGCTATATTTATGAAGCGGTGAGTTGTTCAAGAAAAACCAAGACACCTAGGGCAAATATATAAAAAGGGGAAAAATTCCTTTACTAGTGAAATAAAAAATCATACTGAAAGTTCGGAGAAGCGTTTAAATGTAGATGCGGATTTAGATGATTGTTGTCGAATAAAGAATTATCTTTCAACAAAAACTTGTCTTATTTAATTATTGAACTGAGCAATTGTATTTATTAAAATACAATTCTGTTAAAACTGGGGAAAATTTTTAAAGTTTTTGTAAAACGTTAGGTTCCTTTTGATTATTATTATTACAAGGAAAACATTATCTACATTTTTCGTTCTAAACAAGCTGATAAGGAAGCCCTGCGTATAACTAATATCTGTGATCTGCTTGTGTACTTCCATAGTAAACTATTTATTTACTTCAAAAGCCAGAAGGAATTTGTGGTTTTGTTTGAGATTTCGTAGAATCAGCACAATCAAACATTTTTATAAAACTAGTTGGATATCTCTAATTTAAAGATCGCTGGGAAAGTTTTCTTCTAAGTTTGGAAAACCTGGGTCGTTTAAGGCCATGCTAGTAACGTATACTCTGCGTTGTTGTCCACCAGTTGTCGAGACGTATTATCTTTGCTTCCTTTGATGAAAAGAAATATATCCATGAAATATATAAGAAAAGAAATACAACACTAAATACTCCTGTTCTATATCATAGAAAAATCATGTTCGAAGAATGTTAACGTTTATTTTGATGTCGATATATCTCTTTCTTTCTTTTTCTGATTAGCCTCCTGGAACCACCGTAAGGAATTACTTAAGAGGATGAATGTGGAACTTATGAATGAATCTAAATGAAGTGTAATCTCGTACTATCTCAGGTTTACCATTTCTAACATTGTGATATTTATCTCAAAACATAGGAAACGTTTTTATATTTATGTAATTTACTTTATAATGGAACAGGTTTAGTCAATTTTATTTTAATTTAAAAATTTTACAATTTTCAAAAAATTTAAAAAAATTGCAAACTTTTTTCAAATTTTTTCGATTTAATTAAATACGGAAAATATGGTTTTTTAGATTTTTTATCATTTTTCCAAAAATATTAAAAGTTATTTTTTTTGTTTTGAAAGATCAGGTTTCAACAGGTATAGCATTAGCGCGGTGGTAATAGATAGCGTATAAATATATGCCAGTATTGAACGGGATTCGAGTCCGGTACTTCCACACAAAAAGCCGAGTCTCTACTTACTCAGCCACATAGATCTGCTAAAAATTCTTGTTTAAACTTTTAAATAAAATTTCGTAATTAAATGATATGATAATATATTAATACAAATATAATAAACAGTTTATTTAAAAATCATACCTCTTCCATATCAGAAGGATTAAGATTTGGTTCAAGACTCCATAACATTTCAAAACATTTGTAATGTAAACCTAATTGTTTTTGAGAAAAACCAAATGTTTCACATGTTCTTTGAAATATTATGTCATTTTTTTTTACAGCTTCCGTTGATTGTTTAAGACTCAATGTTTGTGTTAATGGAGATGCGTAAATATCATTGCATAAACTGATAAATATTAAAAATTCTATGAACCATAAATATTTGTACGAGTAAATTGTATTCATTTCGTTTATCTAAAACAAAAATAAAATAAAATAAAAATATGAATATATATTAAATTAATAAACAGGTATAAAATTTACATATATTAATTAAACTAACATCCGATTTGCGGCTTTATCTGTTCTTTATGTCTACTTATTTTGCCCTTCCTGGTCAATTAATTTTGATGTTATGATTTTAGACAAGTAACCGGAGGCAGGTAAGGCAAGACGCGTACGTAAATTAACTATATTACATACGATTACAATAATAATTCTATAGCTGTTTAGTCACCAGATATACAAACCCCGTTAAAAACAGAAATAAAAAAAACCCGAAAAAAGTTTAAGGCATACACAGAAAGAAAATTTGCAAGCCCAAATGGAGTAAATTTCTCGTTTGTTATATTAAGACATGTGAAAAATTTGTAATCGTTGTTCGAAACTTTTCCTTTCTTCACCACATTCAAGATACAATTCGAAAAACTAAATATAAATTTGTTACCCAGAAATTTAAAAAACCTTAAATTTTAATAATACTCCATTTTAACATTTATATCTCGCAATTTCAAAAAATTCTTGAAGATTGACAAACCAGGCCTCTGTACCGCGTACGCTACAACCGAAATACCGCGTTAGTAAAATTTACGGAATCGCGAGTGAACATTTAGTGTGAATTATAATACGAATTAACGAGCTGTACCGTCTCGCTGAGAGACAATGAAAGGCGGTAAGTTTTTTTTTTCAGATTAACAACTACCGCATCGGAAATTATGTAAAATTGTAGCCTTGCCACAATGTTGACAGAGATAAGGAATCGAATAAACGCCGTTTGGCGTCGGGAATGCGCGGAATTTTTTTTTGTGAGAGATTTGTGCCCCCTATTCAATATATACAGCTTGATAATTGATATTTTAATTATATTAATATCTGATATGTATATGTTTGGCGCCCACCGGAAAAAGGGGGGGGAAATCACTCCTCCTTTTTTCCTATCTATCAAAATAAAATAATAATAAACTTTCCTTTTTTTCTTTCCTTTGTGTTTTCTGTTTCTTAGATTCCAGATATCACACCCACAAGAGCCACCACAGCAAACAAAACTGGTTTCTTCACTGCGGCCACGCGATCCCCCCGAACCCTTCCCGGACACACGTGTGTCTGGAAGATTAATATTATGTAGTGTGAGCAATCTTCTCTTACTTCTTCGACAGAAGGTGATCGCCGCTCCCAAACCGCGATCGCGAATCACATTTACCACGATTATAAGTACCCTATCTCCTTTCGTTTCTAGAAAATAGAAGAGGGAACGAGCCCAGCAGCCACCGACAGCATAGAAGGAACGAAGAGAGAAGGAACCTGCACGTTCCCCCGTTTAGCCCTTCTGGGCCACGGAATCATCAAGGTTACTGGTACGTAATTTCGATTACTGCCGAGTCTCTGAAAGTGCAGGCCAAAGAATAACGAAGAGGTCATCCGAAGAAGAGGAAAAAGAAGAAATAAGATCCACTATGCGACCCGACGTCACGGACAGGAGTCCGAAAAAGAGTCCAGCAGAGATGCAACATGAAGGGCAGCCATTGAAGAAGTGGAGGAAGATCTTCTCATTATCCATTCCTTGAAATACCTTTATACTTACAATTAATTAAATTAAGTTTCGAGTACTCGGTCTCGGGATGCGAAGAGTGTTTAGACAGCCAATTACGTTGTTCGAACAGCATTTTACCGGCTGCTCGTTTTTTTTTTTCATTTACAAAAACAAAAAACGATTTCTGAGAATGAATAAATCACAGAACGGCCGACGGAAAAGCAAGACGAGGAAAAACCTTTCGGTCTGAATCTTCCAACCTGCTTGAAAGATTCGGTATGTGATTGTGCGAGCCGATTAACAGCGGCAGTTAGAACACAAATCATATGGTGCAGAATGCAGTTAATTTTTTCACGTAACCATTAATATATATATATATAATCTACCCTTATTTTTGTTTTATATATATTTTTATTTTTATTAAATAAACGCCTCATCGTTTTCTTGTTGTATAAAAACGACAGTAGTGTATGCGTGTTAAATTTTTAATCATACTATAACTAATTATTTTCGGGTGAAGGTTATCTTTGATCCTTACAGTCGCTTTTGAGGATTACAGTCCCTTCAATTTACAGCGACAGCAAAAAAAAGAAATACAATCTAATCGGTTATTCTTGTTTTCCCTTTTTACACGTTAATGGTGAATAAAATACTGTTTTTTTTCGTATATTAATAAGCAAAATACAATCGTTGTTGTAATCGTATGTTAATAAGTAGATTACAATCATAAATTTAAAAAAAAATATTATAACGATTGATCCAATAGCGATAGCATTAATTAGCAAAAACTATAATTTTTTTTCTCCTAGAAATATTAAAAATATTAAACACCCTAAAATAAGTTTTTGATATCTACCTGAATTATATTTTCATTCCCAAATCGATTGAAATTCTCCTTCTGTACAGTCAGAAATCTGAAAAATTTCTAGATCTCTAGAAATTATATCTCTTGAATCGTGAAAATATTTGAAAAATGATTGCTAATTTTATCCAATTTCTAATATTCTAAATGAGATACTCAGCATATTTGGTCTTTCAAATCCATTTAGGATAAATATTGAAAAATCATTTTATGGTTTTTTTCTGAATATCCACGGATTAAGGAGTGCTATGGTCAATTACGCGGCGACATGACCAACACACCAACGACCACTATTACTTTATCTGCAATGCTGCAGATTTCACCTGGCTCCGGTCACTTGACAAAAAAACAATTAAAAAAAATAATAAACCGCGTCGAAGGAAATTGATCATATAGGATTGGCGAAGCCGTGATTGAGGTACTAGTTTTATATGAAAGATTTGATACTTACAAGGGGATAACACACGGATTTGAATCGTACTAAATCTTCTTTTTTTGAAAAATTTTATTTTTTTAAATTTAAATATATTGATTTATTAATAATTATTAACTTGTTATTGTGGACAAAAACTGCTGATAGATTAAAGAATACTCGCTTCTGATTTGGTCAGTGGTTGAAGAGTAGGCTTTTGATGGTTGAACTACTTACATGAATTTCTCATTTGTTTCGTAAAGACCCTCATTATGATAAAGATTCCAGCCGCGTAGTTAAAACGGTACACAGACGTTAAGTAAGAGTACAAATATTTGAAATTAAAACTAACTTTAAATTATTTATTATATTTCTGTTTCAAGTACAAAATGAATAATTCTGCTGCTATTAAAAACTGAGAAAAAGTTATAGAAAGCGTTTTTGACTTTAATTGTGAATTTAATAAATATTTAAAGAAAAATTTTAATAAAAAATTAGAAGAAAATAAAAAATTAAATAAAAGAAGATAAATCAGAAACAGGCTTGGAAATGTTTGTTACCGAGTGGTTGATGGTGAAAAATTTCGCCCTTATAAACGCCCTTAATTTCTGAACCTACATAAATATTAAACCAGATAGTATATCATGGCTCCCAAAACCAGGGGTAAATTTCAGGGGTTTTGTGTTTAACCTGGCCTGAAAAATTCTAGTTCTTAAAACTAGTTTTAATAGTTTTCTTGAAATCTTTAGAATTTTCTGGAAAGGTTGGTAAGTTTTGTTTCTTAACAACCTTAAATTAAAGTTAAATTCTTACGTTTGTATTAAGATTTCGAATTTATATATTTCATTTCAAGACTCATATTTTCTATTATCTTTCTTTAAAATGTATGTGTTTTTTATCCATATAACAATGGATTTTTACGCTATATATGAAATAGTATGTTTTTAATTCTAATTTTTTTATTCACCACAGATTTCTCGAAAAATACTAAAACCGTTCTACTAGGAACTATTATTTTTGTAGATTAGATTTAACATAAATTTACATCTTAATTTCGATTCCATGATTTACAGTTGGACTAACTTTTACCGAAGCCGGAGATATTTTTAGCCATCTGATGCTTGCTAACGAAGCGTTCCTGAACATATGTTTATACAAAGATTTTTCATTATTTTAACAGTAGAATATGTGGTGAAATTGTGTTACTATCTTCATGAATAACTCTGTATATTTCATGGTTATATTTAATTTCAAATTTCGGTGTGTTATTAAATGTAAATTTTTAAATGCTTTTAAAAGCTGATTTTTTTTTTCATTCATGTATAGGATTTTTTTACTTTCCCGTCTAGATAGCGCTATAACAGAGCTACAGTTCTAGAACGGAAAAGTAATTTCATTGGTTCAAAAGTATATAGAGACTTGATCTTGTCATTTTGACACCAAAGGCACCCAAAAAACCGGATGGAAATTTTCCGGACATTAATGTAGGTACGTGTGTGTGTGTTTTGTATTGGTCTGTAAATCACGTTATATCTCCAGAACTACTAGTCCAATTTTGACCAAACATTTTCATGTATAGGACATTGATGCCATTAAATTTCAACTTAAAAGTTCAAGGATGTGAGACTGTAGCGTACGTTTATCCACAGTATCTTGAAATTTCACCTATTTTACGATCATATTTTTTTAGGCATATTTGTTAACAATATTTGCAAAACTGTATCAATTTCAAAAAATGCTGTTTCAGTCGTCTGCTATGATGTGATAACACAGGTGAGCAGTAGAAATAAACAAATGAATAGATAAAGTGTAAAGAATAATTCGGTCTGACTGGGCCTTGAACTAGGTCGCTCGGTCGACACTGTACCTCGTGCATTATACCCCGCGGCTACACCAGTCTGCTTACCGTAAAAGCGAAATTTACTCTATGTTGTGAAATTAAATTAGTTAGTAACGTCCGTCAAACCAGCTCTAATTATATATCGCATTCGCGTGTTTTACTTAGAATCATTGAATTAAATAAACTTAAAAAAATTATATTTAAATAAAATTATTAATATTTTTAATTATGTTGTGTGTTTGTGTTTGCAAGCCGTACATTAGAAACAACCATTTTCTCAACTATATATTTTGTAAATTTCATTACAAAATAAATTTTTTTTTATTAATATTATTTCTAATCTGTTCATTGCAATGTTTTCAACTAGTAAACAATAAGCAACCTCCTCCTACAGTCCAATGAGATGAGGATAATATAAATAACATGAAACGTAATCTTGCACAGACTCTGAATGATCATTCCTGAGTCATCTGGTTAATTAAAATTCATACACCAGTGTCGAAAAGAATTCAGATCCGTATAAAAGCAACTAACTTTTACTAGGATTTGAACATTAGAATCTTCGACTTCAAAAATCAAGCATTAAACAGCTAATTTGCGGTGACGAGTTAACCATTATTCCAGCCTAGGGGGGCAATTCTTGATTAAAAAACAGTCAGTTTATCAAATTGCGTTTTTAAAATTAATTGCTTAAAAGTCGCAATACATACATAATGACAGATTCTAAATAGAACAGTAAATATATAGAAACAATATTTGAAAAAAAATTTACAGATAAATTTAAATATGTAGGTGAAATAACCGAAAAAGGGTTCGGATAAAAAGGCGTTTGAAAATAGAAAAATTGTCTTTAAGAGATTGAAATTTTTTATTAATGATATGTACAAGAAAAAATTAACTGTAAATACAATATTTAGACATTTTAAGACAGTATTGAAACAGAAATCTGAATGGAAAGAAACCCTCCGATATAAAAAATCTAGAATCATGTTTGAAGAAAATTAAAAATTCCTTTAAATCCGGAACCACCGTAAGGTATTATTTCAAAGGATTAAATGAGTGAATTTTTGTAGTGTGTAAAAATGCCATTTCCTGACCGGGATTCGAACCGGGGATCTCCGGATGAAATGCCGAGAGGCTGTCACTCGCGCCACGAAGATTGCAAAATGTTAGAAATATAAAACTGTATATAATACAAAAAAGAAAATAGAGCGCGTGTGCTGGAGAGAAGAAAGAAGAAAAGCATAGAGTAGAATGAAAGAATTATGGAAGAGAAAGAGGGAAAATCAGAACAGAAGAATTGTAATATTTGCGTGGTCTTTGGCTGCCTGTTCAGGGAAAAAAATAAATTACAACAATTTAAATTAAATAAATTATCATATTAGTTAAAAACAAAAACAAAAAAAAATCATATTTTTACCTTTTTTCAACTGCTTAACAAAATCTTTAAACCTGATTTAATGTTAAATGGATATAAGAATCGAAAATAACAGCAAGAAGAAAATCTCTTTCAATATAATCTCTATTAAGATGTCAATCGAAAAGAGATCACTGAGTGAATAAATAAATGTCCGAACGCGGTATTTATATAATAGAATTGGCAAACAATACTAACATGTTAAACAAATAAACTTTCCCTTCGCATGAACTTTTTTCCCACCACCATCTGCTGAAATTTAAGGTACAATACGGGTTGGGAAATTATTTATTACCTTCTTTATTTTTTATGTTCTAGTAAATCACTAATTAATATTCCCTTCGTTGCATTCCTGGCGAGTATAGCTAGAATCGATATATTAAAAGGGAAAATATGGTGATAATGTCAAAAATGGCTAATTCGGGTTTTTCTAAAAAGTTTATGTTTTAGGGTTCAAACATTCATTTAGGCCAAAAAAAAAAAAAATGTAGTTATGTAGTTATTTGTTGTAGTTATTTTTTGTCACACTGCTTTTATTCGTTGTATTTCATGGTTGATTGAAGCGATATTCTTTAAATTTGGTTAATTGTTTTAATATACGTAGAATTTTTTCTTTTAGATTCGGGCTATCAAAAAATTATTATAATTTTTCATAATTACAAACACCAGACCTAAAACAATAACTAGGTTTTTTTGTTGAAATTTTTTTTCTCATTTTAGCCTCTTATTTTTTTCTAAGAAAAATAAATATCTTACAAAATATTTTGTAAGAATTAATTACCTGAACATTGATATATGCTTGCTTATAAAATTATTTTTAAATCTCTCAACATGGATTGCGTTTTATTTGTCTTAATATAAATGAAATTGGATCAATAATGACATTTTATTATTGTAATTATTTTTATTTCAATAAACATTCGTAGATTTATATAAAAGTACAATCAAAAACAATTATTTAGACTACCTGATTTATCTTTTAATTCAGAAATAAATTCTTCCGGACTTATTGGTTTTAAATTTTGGTTGTTTATGAACTGTACAATGCGGTTTAATTTATCAACATCTTGAATTGGGCATAACATCTTATAAATCAACTCATGCTGATCTTTGCTTAAGTTTCCATCAACTGCTATATTATACGATATTATCGCTCTCAAAAGATCGTTAGAACAATCCATTGGATTATCTACACTGAAATAATATTTTAATGATTTTATAGCGATCTCAGAGTCCTTCCATTGTAATATCTCAACAAATTTATAATTACTTTTTAATTTCATTTTCCTCAGTTTAGTCCATATATTTTCAATTTCAAGTTTTGAAATGTAAACCAGTATGTCAGTCATCTGTAAAATAAAATTAAAAGTGTTATTAAAATTATTATTACTATTTAATAATCGATTATTAATTTACCAGCTGCTCTTAAAACTTACCCAAATATTTCTTTCCCTACAGCGGGCATGGTAATATTTTTTAACACTAGCCGGTCAGGGCTCACCTACCATCTACACGACTAAACAGTCTGAAGGTACGAACGCGTTAATGAGAATATTAAGCATTTTACAGAAATGGAGAGATTACAGAAATGTAAAAAATATTTTTCTGAACGTTGTTACTTCAGAGGATGAATGAGGATGATTTGTATGAGTGTAAATGAAGTAGAGTCTTTAACTGTCACAGATCGACCGTTCGTAAGATGTGTGATTAATTGAAACGCAACAATCAAAAAACATCGGTATCCACGTTATAGGATTTGAATACTATATTGTGGATACCGGTATTCTTTGGTGGTTGGGTTTCAATTAACAATACATCTCAGGAACGGTCTATCTGCGACTGTACAAGACTACACTAGATTTACATTCACACTCTTACGTAATACATTATAACATCCACATTCCTCATCTGAATTAATACCTTACGGTGGTTCCGGAGGCTAAAACAGTAAAAGAAAGAAGATGAACATTTCAGTGCTTTTAGATTTAAGCAGGGTGTAGGTGGAGAATTTAATAGTAATATTATCTATAACGCTGACCATATTGATAACAGGAAATTGGCTTGGCTATGCTGGCACTGTCTTCTTCTTTTATTATTGTGTGTTCGTTTAAGGTTTGTTAGCTACCAGTCCAGCTGCTTATATTGGCGTAGAGAGGACCACGTAATGCTCCGCCCGGATGCGCACCAGATAAAAAAAAAATCGCGCAGATAAATAAAGATTTTTTTGTATTATTAATTTTTAACTAATAATCTTTTTCTTTTCTTGATGAACTTAAATAAATATTAGTAATATGTAAATACATTAAAATATAAATCGTACGCTTAGAAATTAAATTAAATAATCTCTAAATTAATTAAATAGAACTGCTTCTAGCGGGATGGATTCGCCGTGTGCAGCCGCCTTGCGCATCACTATTGGTCTGCTCTTTGCCAATAGCAGCTAAAATAAAAACGTGAGCACAATCGGCAAACAATAAACCCATATACTATCCTTTTTTATGAGTAACATTTGCTTAGATATTGGAAGATATCGAGAAAAAAATTTTCCATTTTTATCAGATGTATTATAGAGAATAATTTAACAAATAAATTTGTTACTTATTAGAAAAAGACAAGCCTAGGGTCAGCTGGAAAAGAGTTAGAAGGTTGATGTATCAATTCAGAAAATGTTTTTCCCACACTTATTAAATAATTTTCTTGAATTTAGCTACTAACAACTACACGTTAACACCGAAAAGCTACAAAATCCTGAAAATGTTTAGTTGTTTCCTGAGTGTTTTTTTTGTTTTTTTTTTTTTTTAACAAGGCTATTAACTTCAGTATTTTACTTTTTTATCTCCAAACAAAAGTATAATTTATGATAAATCGTTCAATCTAATAAATCATTGGTAATTTAGGCGCAGCAGTCCGGCGCACCAGGTTGTATTCTCTGCGCCAATAGTATTTAAAATATAAATTTTTGAGCACGTATATCAGTCAAACAAAAAAAAACCCACACAACTTTTTTTTGGTGAGTGATTTGGAAAATGATCTAATTTTTTTTTCAACAAAATAAATCACCACCGTTTTTTTTTCAAACACCTATTCGTTTAAATATTTTTCAAAATTTGTATTTCATATATAGAGCTATTAAGAAATATCAGCATT
The DNA here is from genome assembly GCF_047948215.1 of Lycorma delicatula. Taxonomy (NCBI): domain Eukaryota; kingdom Metazoa; phylum Arthropoda; class Insecta; order Hemiptera; family Fulgoridae; genus Lycorma; species Lycorma delicatula. The sequence continues at coordinate 35,090,278 of NC_134467.1, read as the reverse complement.
TTTTTAAATTATAATCTCGCACCTAAAATCCAGGAAAGGATTTAAAACATTTTTATTTTTCTTAATTTAGCTTCTATTGAAAAGGTTGTTAGATTTATAAATAACTTTACCAAAGGAAATTTGTTAGCTTACATCATATATGTATAAAAGAAAACATTTTTTTAAAGTTTATTTTCCACTTCTAAAAATAGTAACTTTTTAATTTTTATAATGAATTTTTAAAAAAATTTCTTTATCACTTAAAAAGCTATATTCAAATCGAACATGACAAAAAATTTTATTCCATTACTCTCATAATAAAAATTATAATTTTTTTTGGTAATTCTAGGTTAGCGTCCCCCTTAATTTTTTTTTTCTTGTGGGTAGTGATAAAAATCTAATGAAATATTCTAAACTTTGGAATTTTTTTTTCTCCAAAATACGTTATATTTGGTAAATATATGTTAATAAATTTAAATTTGGATTTAATTCAGTTTACGGTATAGATCCGGAGATATATGGTTAAAAATTACAAAATTCACGTCCAGCAAAAAATAACTTATTGAAATAATATTAAATTTATTTCTTACATTTTTCTCCCAATAGAAAATAACAAATAGTTAAATGTCGAAATATTTATTTTTGTTTTTTTTTTTGAGTTTTATTGCAAACTAATTCTTTTAGTTTTAAAACCACTCAACAAAAAATTATAAAAAGAATGTACATAAAAATAGAAAAAGAAATTTTGTAACCGTGTAAATTATCTTGTAAATTAAAAAGAGTCTTTACAAAATTTAAGATTTTGTCTAAATTTAATCAAGAGTTACGTAGTAACTTCTCCATTGTAGGTCAAATATCTTTATATTCACCAGATATGTAGAATTTAATGGATTAATCTGGTATGTCAATAATATACATAACAAACCAAAAACTTAATTTTTAATGTGACAAAATTTCGTGTCTAACTCTATAGCAGAGTTATAGCTGTAGAAGGGAAAGTACTGTAATTGACCCAATTTGGATAAATGCAGTTTTTCCGGACCTTAACTTTTTGACACGTAAGGAACCCAAAAAACTAGATAGAAAATTTCCGGATGTACGTATGTACGCGGGTATGTGCGATGTCTTGCTAAGAATCATTTTATACTTCCAGAACTGGTTGCCCGATTTTGAACAAACTTGATCAAATTTCATTTATATATTGGGCGTTGATGCCGTTAAATTTTCAAATTTAAAGGTCTAGGGCGAAGGTATAGAGCAACGTCAACATCAGCATCTCGAGATTTCCGTTCATCGCATCTACTTAAGTAATACCTAGTGATGTAATTAAGCTAAAGCAATTAAGAAAAAACTATATTTTGATAAACAAACCCGATTGGTGTAGTGGTGAACTCGTCATCGCAAATCGTTGATTTCGAAGTCGTGAGTTCTAGGATTTAAATCCTAGTTAAGGCAGTTACATGAATATTGATTTGATTACTAGATTGTGGATAACGGTGTTATTTGATGGTTCGATTTCAGTTGTTCGCACACCAGGAATGGTTGACCTGAGACTGTGCAAGACTAATGCAAAAGAAAAAACTAGAAAGGTTACGTTGGTAATTAAACTAACGATTCCGTTTTCGGAAATTCGTTACTTTTGCATCTTAGCGTTTGGACCTAATATAAGATATTACATCAGAATATAATTGAGGATAGTACGTATGAATATAGATGAAGTGTAGTCTTGTACAGTATCAGGTCGACTATTCATAAGATGTGTTGTTAACTGAAAGCCAACCACCAAAGAATTGTTATATACGATCTAGGGTGTCCCATATAAAACGCATCCCAACCTTATATTGGTAGGTATTGAAATAATAAAAAGGCATGAGTAAAGGTAAATGCAATTTTTATTATTACTATCCATTACCTTACATTTAGAGTAAATGTTGGAAGTGGCCTCCATTTTCTTGAATACAAGCTTCAATTTTTTTACAGCGTTTCTTGCAACTTTTTTCAAAGTTTGTGGCCGGGTATTTAATACAGCTTGTTTAATATTGACTTTCAATCGTTCAAGTGTTCGTGGTTTGTTGCTGTAGGCTTTTTCTTTGAGGTAATCCCGTAGGAAAAATCCGCCGCAATCAAATCTGTAGATCTTGGTGACCACAAGCCTCGACCGATAACACGATTACCAAAGAATTCCTCGACGAAATCAGAAGTTGAACCTGCGTAGTGCGATGTCGCACCGTCATGTTGTAGCCAGCAGTGTCTGTCTTCCTCTTCCAAGAGTGCGATGAACTGAAATAAAATATCCTGATATCGTTCTGCATTAATGGTTTACTCGAAAAAAAATAGGACCGATTATTTTTTTCCGCGATATCGCGCGCCACACGCCCAACTTCTGCGGGTGTAAGTGTTTTTCGTGAAAAACGTGGGGATTTTCAGCACTCTAAATTTTACTGTTTTGGCTGTTTACGTAGCCATCCAAATGAAACCGCGCTTCATCTGTTAAAAAATAACGAACCCATAACCCTAATTCCCTCATGCAGAAATCGACGGAACCGTTAACAATATTGTAATTTTTTTTTTTTGTCGGGCTCACGAAGTCGATGAACCGTTTGATTGCTATAAGGTCGTAACTGCAGTGGTTTGGTCGCCCGATGAACAGTTGATTTGGACAAATTAATTTCAGCAGACAAACGTCTGATCGATTTATTTGGCGTGGCGAGTAATCGGTCTTTGATTTCAGTGACTGTACCTGTATTCAACACTGACGCCGATATTTTGTGTTCCTTGTTATTAACAGAACTGGTCTCTCTAAATTTTGCCACTAACCTTAATACTGATGTTTTGTTAGGAGCCGGTTTATCTGGGTACTTATGGCGAAACAAATCTTGCACTGCAACCGCTAATTTCGTACTGAAGTACGACTCGACAATGAAAACACGTTCATCTAGCGAAAACACCATCTTGTCTGTAGCAATACATTGATTGCATTGTTGTTACTATCGGTAGTGTTCTACTGCGTCGCCGCGATATTCAAATGTTGGACGAGTCAATTTCAGTAACGAGTAGGGGAGTACGCTAGACTTTTGAAATTTAATGGATGAGTGATTGATGGGTTGCGTTTTATATGGGACACCCTACTATTACCCTACTCTACAAATGGGTTCACCATTTGTAGAGTTAGAATTTTTCCATTTGGAGAGTTGACGGACATGTAGATGATTTAGAAAAGCAGGACGAGGAAAACACCTTTCGGTCTGAATTTTCTAACCCGTTTGGAAGATTCGGTACGTAATTGTGCGAGTCGTTGCACAGCGGCAGTCAGAACAAATATGGTGCACTATACTCATATCGTGCAGAATGCAGTTAATTTTTTCACGTAACCGCAACTACATTAATATATATATATATATTTATATATATATATAATCTACCCATATTTTTGTTTTATATATATTATAATTTTTATTAAATAAAAGCCTCATCGTTTTCTTGTTGTATAAAAACGACAATAGTGTACGCGTGTTAAATATGTAATCACACTAAAACACTAATTATTTTCGGGCGAATTTTTTCTGAGAATTTTAAATGTATATAGAATTTTCATTGTTTCTTTTTTAATCCTTTAAACACTGAATTTCAAATAATCCTTTCCTGGTAAGCGCTTAATCCATAAGAACTGTGCTAATAATAATTTGTAAACTGCGATTGCAAGTTTTCATCAATTTTTTTTCAGGATGTTCTTTATGAATCAGTCACGACACACTAGATATATACATATGTTTATATATATATATGAAAATTTATATTAATTCTTTTTATATAAATCGAGATATAAACTTATATATGCGAATTTATGTGGCCCAACGTCACATCTGTCGATGTGACGTTGAAGAAATTTTCTAGTAATGTCAAATCACATTTACGTATTAAACGGTTATTGGCTCCCAAAACCAGGGGTAAATTTTAGGGGTTTTGTGTGTAATCTGGCCTGAAAAATTGAAAAAAACTAGTTCTTAAAACTAGTTTTAACAGTTTTCTTAAATCTTTATTATTTTCTGGAATGTTTAGTAAGTTTTGTTTTTTAACAACCTTAAATTAAACATTACTTAAATTAAATTTAAATTCTTACGTTTGTATTAAGATTTGGGAATTTATATATTTCATTTCAAGACTCATGTTTTCTATTATCTTTCTTTAACAAAGAAAGATAATATTTATTTGTTATCTGGATAATGTTTATTATCATTTAACCAAAATTTTTATGCTATATATGTAATAGTTTATTTTCACCACAGATTTCCCGAAAACTACTAAAACCGTTCTCCTAGGAACTATTATTTTTGGAGGTTAGATTTAACATAGATCCACTAAATTTACATCTTAATTTCGATTCCAAGATTTACAGTCAGGCTAAATTTGACCGAAGGCGGAGATATCTTTAGCAATCTGATGCTTGCTAACGAAGCGTTCCTGAACATATGTTTATACAAAACGTTTTCTCTTGATTTACTTAGAAGTCAAGAAAGAGAATTACAAATTTAGTAAGCCTCCAATGGCTATAATTTCTATTCTAGTCTTGATGTATTCTCTCTATTCTAGTCCGCTTTCGTGAGCGAGGTTATTGTCTACACCCTACCACAACGCGTCATTAACTCAGAGTTTTCCATATATTCACTCATACTAACAGCAAATATTTAAAGTCAGCAAGGCTCGATACAAGAATCCTTGTCTTGATGAAGAAAGTACAGTGGCGAGCCAATAATTACTCGGATTGCTATTTTATTTATACATCTTTAAAAAAAGAATCAGATCACCTCAACCATCCTCTGCACGATTAAGAATCTAAGGAAGTCAGAAAATATGATCCATCCCCTTCCGGTTTTCCAAATAATTAGCAGTTCAGAACCAGAATTGATCCGTCCACACTCAACACTCACCAGGTACCTTGGCAACTTCAGCTACGTACGGGAGAGAGAATGTTAAGGCATGTCACACATCATCAGCGACCCAACATTGCCGATACAAGTATGAATGAATCATACCAAATCTGGTCAACCTCTCTTCAAAACCACTATGTTCTGAAATAGAGAAAGAAACTGTGTAATATGCCGATTAGAGCAATTCCACCAAAGTATCTGCGTAATACTTCTATCAGAAAAAAAACTTGCAAAAAATATTAGGCAAAATTGGTTTCAACAAAAGATTAAACAATTAAATAAATCTTTTTTAATTATTTGTTTAATTATATTCTTCTTCTTTTGTGATTCACCGGAAAATCAAAAAAAAAATACCGTTTTAAAGAGTTTAAATTATAACTTAACTGAATTGTTATTTTTCAATTTTTATTGTAGTTTTACTTCCTTGTATAAAGTATACGAAAGTATTGTGATCGCAAATTTTTCAGTTTTTAGATATCACCGGAATTATCCATTTTGACGATACCTTAATCCATTTTGACTAGGTTCGGCCTGACATCTTTACTTACCTACGTATGGTTCTATTTATCTCGCATAAATTACAAAAGATTAATAACAGTAGGATGTTGAAATTTTGTATTTAGGACTGATGTAACATCTAATTGTGCACCTCCCCTTTTGATTGCAATCGACTGAACAAAAAGTGTACAAAAAAGTCCAAAATCTAAAGAAATGGATTTTGGCCTTTTCTTAACTGTAGTAATATGTCCTCATTGAGCGATTTTCAATGATATATCATGATATTTATTTTTATTGGTTCTAGAGTTTGGTGTTATACATTCGAAAGTAATTTTCCATGTTCCTAAGATTTTACACTTTTTTTTTTGTCTTCAGTCATTTGACTGGTTTGATGCAGCTCTCCAAGATTCCCTATCTAGTGCTAGTCGTTTCATTTCAGTATACCCCCTACATCCTACATCCCTAACAATTTGTTTTACATATTCCAAACGTGGCCTGCCTACACAATTTTTTCCTTCTACCTGTCCTTCCAATATTAAAGCGACTATTCCAGGATGGCTTAATATGTGGCCTATAAGTCTGTCTCTTCTTTTAACTATATTTTTCCAAATGCTTCTTTCTTCATCTATTTGTCACAATACCTCTTCATTTGTCACTTTATCCGCCCATCTGATTTTTAACATTCTCCTATAGCACCACATTTCAAAAGCTTCTAATCTTTTCTTCTCAGATACTCCGATTGTCCAAGTTTCATTTCAAACAAAGTTTTTACATACAAACAAATAAAATGTCTCTTTTTCTTTAAACTAGAAAAAATAAATTGACTAGTGTAAAGGCAACTTGTTGCAATTCTGTTCGTTTATGAGAAGTATATTGTTCAATCCAGCAATCTGTAAATGGAAAGAAAGCAAGGAAGAAAGGAAATGTTCAGTAGCCATACCAGCACACACAAAACATTAGGCGACTTTTTGGAAGAAATCGATTTCTTCAAAAAAGTTGGGGATTGTTTTTCGTTTAGAAAAAACATTTCGGTTAAGAAAGTTTCTATAAATACTACACTCGTCTGAAAACACATAATTTTTATTGTTTTCTCTCAGCTCTCAAGCCTTCAAGCAATAAACGATATGCATAAACACGTCGATCAAGTTCATTGTCACTCAACTAATCAACTGTGGCTTGACTCATTAAACTTTCAAGTCCGCATTTCGGTTTTATTAGGTCGAGCTTGGAATGCCTTAATGTGCAAAAAGTTGGGCGTTGATTTTATTGGTAGAATTGTTAGTTTTTGCCTCCAGAACACCTCACTTCATAGCTCCAGTTCTTAGCATCCCACTGCGAATTGAATCAAGAAAAATCCCTGTTGCAAAAGTATTTGCAATGTTTCCAAGTGTGTGGACCTACATAGAACCGCCCATAAGCTACAGACACGCTTCGACAGTGAAATCACTTTTATTCACCATCGTTCCACACTCGACTAGGCCTAAGGACATGATAATGGATTATGATTGAGGATTTATTATAGCGTTCGAAAAAATGACACGTTACCAACCCGAGACTCGTAGATGAAAGTCCAAGAGGCTACCATTTTGCTATTATAACATCGGTATTTATGATTATTTTACTTTACCGTGTAGCGTTGTACCAGAGCTATAGCTGCTGAAGGGAAAGTATTATAATCAGTCGAATTTGGGAATAAGCTGTATTTATCGGATACAAAAGTTTTGACACCTAAGGAACTCAAATACTGTATGGAAATTTACCGGATGAAGAAAGAAGAATTTGGAAAAATATAGGTGACGAAGAGACAGACTTATATTAGGGCATCCTGGAGTAGTCGCTTTTTATTGGAGGGACAGTTAGAAGGAAAACTTTGTGCAGGCAGGCACCATTGGGGTATGTAAAGCAAATTGTTAAGTATCTAGGATGTAGGGGGTATACCGAAATGAAACGACTAGCACTAGTTAAGGAATCTTGGAGAACTGCATCAAACCAGTCAAATGACTGAAGAAAAAAAAATCTTGCTAACAACTAGTCATCTATTAATAATAAGATTCTTCTTTTTTTTCTGAAAAAAACAACTTCAAAATTCTCATCAAATAAAGCAGTCGATCTTCAAGTATGAAAATATTTTTTTTCACTACAGTAAAAATGAAATTAATACCTATTTAGTTCATATCAGTCAGTTTTTCTAGTCGATATCTAGTCCTCTATTAGTATTTCATTTTTTTTTTTTTTCATTGATTTGAGCAACTGCAATAATAATGCAAAAACAGTTCAACATTATTAAAAAAAAAAAAAAATGTTTTAATAATGTTGATAATTATCTTCTTAAAGATAATCCAGATCTTGAAGATGTGGAATAAGAAATGTACAAGTCTAATATTTGTAGCAAGAATTTCATATGAATAGTGTACCTATAACTGATTGGAAATTTTTTTAAGGGAAGTGTATGTGGACGTATTAGTCCATAACCACTAAATACTCTGCCCGTGTGTGTGTGTGTGAGTTAAGTGTCTCACACCTTATATCTCCAGAATTACTGGACCGATTTTGACGAAAATTGTCATATTACTTCTAGATATGCAGGATTTATCCCCATTAAAGTTTCAACTTAAAAAGTCAAAGTGAATAACGTGAAAGGCTATAGAACCATGTCTCTCTCAGAATTTCGAGATTTCGCCTAATAAGATCTTATTTTTCTTAGACACATTTTCTAACATTTAAAAAAAGATTTCAAATAAAACATTTCAAAAACGATAACTACTCCAAAAAATGCTCTAAACTAGTGGCTAAGTGGGTATACTGCGTCAATAGTACCTACGTCACAACAATAAGCTCTAGGATAGCACTAATATACAACTGTACAAAAAATAATATATTTAAACAAAATTATAAATATTTTTAATTAAACTGTGTGCGTAAAGCATCAGAAAAACGCCGTGTGATGGGAAAATCCCGGATTGTATTGTCATATTTTAATTTATTTATTGCGTTTTTTTTTAGAATTGCGTTATATAAGTACTTTCATTATACTTGATATTTTTTATTAATTTTAGTGATTTGTTTTCGTATCACAAATTATAATTGCATTTTATAAACGACCGATTTTCGTTAAATCAAAATATATTTAAAATATTTAATAAATCATTTTTTTTTTTAAACTGTTATACTTTACTATTTCTGAAAGAATAATATTTTTTTAATTATTTGAGATATATCTATTTTATTGCTGGAATGGTAGCATTTCGGCCTTTTATCCGAAGATCCCTGGTTCATATCCCGGTCATTCGTGTTTTTTTTAACACGCTACGATATACATTTATATATTAATTGTAAGAGAGCCTGTGATTACCATGTAAATAAATTATAAGTATGAATATTTAGTATTGTAGATGGGAAACGATCTTAACAATTGGTTATCACGGATTTTCTGTTTACAAACATATTTTTTTTTAAATATTTTGTAAAAAAATGTTACTGGAACATTGATATATGTTTGCTTATAAAATTATTTTTAAATCTCGCAACTTGGATTGCGTTTTCTTTTTCTCAATATAAATGAAATTGTATCAAGAATGACATTTTATTATTGTAATTTTTTTTATTTCAATAAATATTCGTAGATCTAAATATAAGTACAATCAAAATAAAGCGAGTTTACGACTATATTTATTTTTTAATTCAGATATATATTCTTCCGGATTTTTTGCAAGTAATTCATCTGAGTTTATGGATTCCACAATGAGGTTTAATTTTTCAACATCTTTATTTGGGCATAACAACTTATAAATCCGCTCATGCTGATCTTTGTTTAAGTTTCCACCAATTCTTATATTATACAATATTATCCCTTTCAAAATATCAGTATAACAATCCATTGGTTTATCTAAACTGAAATAATATTTAATTGATTGTATAGCGATCTCAGAGTCCTTCCATTGTAATATCTCAACAAATTTATAATTACTTTTTAATTTCATTTTCCCCAGTATAGTCCATATATTTTCAATTTCAAGTTTTGAAATGTAAACCAATATGTCAGTCATCTGTAAAAAAAAATAAAAGTGTTATTAAAATTATTATTACTATTTGTTAATCGATTATTAATTTACCAGCTGCTCTTAAAACTTGCCCAAATATTTCTTTCTGTACAGCGGGCATTATAATATTTTTTAACACTAGCCGGTCAGGCTCGGTTCGCTAGTCCCTACCATATACACGGCTAAACGGTCTGAGGATACGAACGCGTTTACGAGAATACTATTTTACAGAAATGGAGAGATTTCAGAAACGTAAAAATTATTTTCTGAACGTTGTTACTTCAGAGGATGAATGAGGATGATATGTATGAGTGTAAATAAAGTACAGTCTTTAACTGTTACAGATCGATTGTTCGTAAGATGTGTGATTGATTGAAACGAAACAATCAAAGTAAATCGGTATCCACGATATAGTATTTAAATACTATATTGTCGATACCGGTATTCTTTGATGGCTGGGTTTCAATTAACCATACAACTCTCGAACGGTCGATCTGACACTGTACAAGACTACAATAGATTTACATTCTGAAAGTGACCAGACTTACAATCGGTCACACGCAATTAACAAATTTATATTTGTTAACCGGCGAAGTGAGACCAATGTGCGGTGTTTGTAATAAAACACTGACAATAAAGCATCTAATAGAAGAGTGTACCATATATTAGGACCTCAGAAAGAGGTTCCATCTTAGAAATAATATTAGTGCTGATCTGGATAATGGAAATGAAGAAAATATAGTTGCATTTTTACACGCCAGTGGACTTCTTAAAAGTCTATAAAATGAAAGTTTAAAGCTGTGATAAAAGAATCTCTAAGCGGTAGTTTTATATATATATATATATATATATATATATATATATATATATATATATATATATAAAGAAAGAAATGGTATTGATAAGTTGAAATTTTAATTTCATGGTCTTTTGAGAACCTTATCTCAAATTTTAATATCGGGGTCCTTTACACCCCGTAAGTGTTTGTGATTGTCCTTGTCTTTTATGTCTTAATGTTTATTGTGAAGTTTGTGTTTTTAAATAAAATGTAAGGGCCCTTTACACCCTTACATATGACGATCCTGATGGAGATAATAATTTCTTTTAAAGAATGTGACGAGGGCTAATGACCTTAGCAGTCGATGCCCATAAAAATTCAGAAAAAAAAAAGAAAAAAAATAATCTCTAAATTAATTAATAACGAACTTCTTCTAGTGATATGGATTAGCCGTGTGCAGCCGCCTTGTGCATCATCATTGGTCTGCTATTCGCCAATAACAGCTAAAATAAAAACGTGTGCACAATCACCAAGCAATAAACCAATATAATATCCTTTTTTATGAGTAAGATTTGTCTAGAGGTTGCAAGATATCGAGGAAAAAATTTCCATTTTTATCAGATGTATTTTAGAGCATAAATTAACAAAGAAAATTCGTTACTTATTGGAAAAAGGCGTGCCTAGGGTTAGCCGCAAAAGTGTTACATAAAAATTAAAAAGTTACTATTTTTTAAATGTTATAATGAATTTTTTTTTTAAATTTTCTTTGTCACTTAATGGGCTGTTACAGTTATATTTGAATCGTACATGTGAAAAATTTTATTTTTTTTGCTCTCATAATAACAGTTATAATTTGTTTGGTATTTCTAGGTTATCATCAGCCTTAATTATTTTTTTTAATGTGGGTAGGGATAAAAATAGAATTAAATATTCTAAACTTTGGAAGTTTATTATTCCTCAAAATACTGTATATAATTTGTATATCTAATGCTAACCCGCTGGATTGGTCTAGGCATTTAAACTACTTTTCGTAAATCAGCAGATTTGGAAGTTGAGAAGTTGATTTCAGGTTTGAATTCTAATAAAGGTACTTGCTTTTAATACCAGATCGTATATACCGGTGCTCTTTGATGATTTGTCTCAAACATGGTCATCGCCAGGGACAAAGCTGCTTTCGGGACCCGAATCCAGAAAGCTGCTTCGGAGATCTATAAACTTGTCCAATTTTAATTAATATAATATAATTTATAATGTTAATTAGAAAACCTTACCGAACGTTACGTTATATTTGGTAAATACATGTTAATAAATTGAAATTTGGATTTAATTACAAAAAATAAAAATTAACTGAAATGACCTAATAAAATTTTTTGATTTTGTCTAAATTTAATCAAGAGTTAAGTAGTAATTTTTCCCTTGGAGGTAAAATTCCTTTATATTCACCAGATATGTAGAATTTATGGATTAAACTGGTATGCCAATAATATACATAATAAACGAAAAAATTTATTTTTAATGTGACAAAATTTCGTGTCTAACTTTATAGCAGAGTTATTTATAGCTGCAGAAGGGAAAGTACTGTAACCGACCCAATTTTGATAAATTCAGTTTTTCCGGATCTTGACGTTTTGACACGTAAGGAACCCAAAAAAACCAGAAAGAAAATTTCCGGAATTTCATATGTACGCGGGTATATTCGGTATGCTATTGTAAATCACTTTATACTTCCAGAACTAGTTACCCGATTTTGAACAAACTTGTTAAGATTTCTTTTATATATGGGGCATTGATGCCATTAAAATTTCAAATTTAAAGGTCTAGGGTGAGGCTGTAGAGCAAGGTCGACATCAGCATCTAGAGATTTCGGCTAATTAAGGTCTTATTTTACTTTAGCACATTAAAAAAATATTTGCGAAGAAACTTATTTTCAAAATCGCACAGTCTCACCAAAATTCTCATAACTAGCGGCTACGTGGGTATCCTGATCTAATAGTACTTCCTGTTACTACAAGAAGCACTAGTGTAGCACTGACAAGCAAAATGATGTTGTGTGTCTAAGCGTGTATAAACCATCAGACGGGAAAGTCATACAAATATTAAATTTTAGAAGCTAAAATTGCATCTAATTAAGGAAAATCAAAAGCAAATGTACCATGGAATTGTTTTCTATTTCGCTTAATCATCACTCAGAAATAATACAAATCAAAAACACTTTTTTTTTCATTTCTCAATTCTGTGTATTTGAGAAAATTTATATTTGATCAAATACCGTTTATTGATAAATACTATTTATATTTACAACATTTTGTTGATAAAATGATATCAAACACTGATACGCCGGGCTCAGTGGCGCAAGTGGTAGCGTCCCGGATTTTCATCCGGAGGTCCCGGGTTCGAATCCAAGTCAGGCTTGGCATTTTCACACGCTACGAAAATTTCCGTTCATCTCATCTTCTAATGTAATACCTAGTGAAGTAATTACGCTGAAGTAGTTAAGAAAAAAATATATTTTGATAACCAAACCCGATAAGTGTAGTAATGAACTCGTCATCGCAGATCATTGATGTCGAAGTCGAGAGTTCTAGGATATAAATCCTAGTAAAGGCAGTTACGTTAATACGGATTTGAATACTAGATCCTGGATAACGGTGTTATTTGATTGTTAGATTTCAGTTGTTAACACATCTAAGGAATGGATGACCTGAGACCTTGCAAGACTACACTTCATTTACATTCATAACTATCATCCTATGAATTAATAGCTTACACTGGTTCCGAAGGTTAAAGAGAGAACTGGAAAGGTTATGTTGGTAACCAAACTAACGATTCCGTTTACTGATCTCGTTTCTTTTGCATCTTAGCGTTTGGACCTAATATAAGATATTACTTCAGAATATGATTGAGGATGAATATAGATGAAGTGTAGTCTTGTACAGTCTCAGTTCGACTATTCATAAGATGTGTTGTTATTTGAAAGCCAATCACCAAAGAACACTGTTATATATGATCAACTATTCAAATGCGTAAAAAAGTAACTGTATTAATTTATTTTAAACAATTTCTCTATAATCAAATTTCTTAAAATATTAACAATTAAAACTCATATTACTGTGTTAATTGAAATTAATTTCCAAGATTAGGGTACTGTATGACTTTACCAGCAAAGCCAGAAAATTCATGCGATCATATTTTAGCTGTTTTTAATTTTTAATTCCTCGTTTGGTTAATTTCATATTCAGTCTTTATAACTTCTAATGTCTTGTCAAATATTATTCCATGACCAAAATAATAAATATTTGTTACTTAATATAAATATTTTATTTTTATTTTATTAAAATATATAAATATTTTTATTACCTTATTTAATTCAGTTTCGTTTGAATTTGCTTTAATGAAACCAATATAGTCTTCTATATTCATTTTTAATTTAACAACTTCATCTAAGTGATAATTGTAATCACAAATATTCCATTTATTATTTTTTATTAACGCCGTAATATTTTTTAACTTTAATATTTTCTCCTTACTATAATTAATGGTAGTATCAGTTATATACATCTTATATAATTTAAGAACCAAATTCTTGTAACATTTTCTTTGATTTTTTGATATATTTACAATATCATAACTAATTGTGCTTAATAATTCCAGTAGGTCCATGCTGACAGATCCATTGTCAATTATACATTGATGATCTATATCTAATAATGTTTCACCATCCAGACACGAATTTACAAAAATATTTACTAGAAATTCGGATAAATCTTTCCTACAATCACTATCATCACAAAATTTTAGATACATATTGTAGTATATTATTTGTAATCTTTCTGAATCATCAAAATGATATATTGCTTCTACAACTTTAGAACCGAACTCCAATATACGTTTTAAATCATAAATAATAATATTACTATTTACAACTTCATTACACAATTTTCTAAATCCATTTATATCCCATTTATAATAATAACCATCGAAACATAATGCGTGGTACAGGTCGTCGATTTCGTATATAGAATATTTACTAAAAAAAAAAAAAAAACATATATATATGTAATACAATATCTCTGCAAATATCTACATACAGATTGTAATTGACTTACCAGGACAGGCAGCATCGCTTACACGATCCGCAATTTCATCACTAACTGAAACTTTGGATGATTACCAGTTTGTAAAAGACAAAGACGTTTCCCACTGAAAAATAAACTTGGATATAGGAGGATCGATATTTCATTCGGTTCGTAACGCCGTTGAATATCCGTAACTGATTGAAATTTTGCGAACCAATATATGCGCTGAACCGCCTGTTTTAGAGTCAAAATTTCATCCGACTACAACTACATTGTGAGTCGGTTTAACAATAAATCTTGAAAAAATTTTTTGTCGATTTATTCTATGCACAAGAGATGATTATATATGGATACTTTTAGTTCAGATACTATTTACATAAACCCTCTACTTTTTTTTTCTATTAATTTCATAAAATTTACATTAGTATAATTTCTGGTGTTAAACTACAATTAAATATTAGGAAATCACTCAGAAAATCTCATTAAAGATATCTTTTTTTTTGCGGTAATTAGTTTTATATTCTAATAAAACGTATTTTTAGAAAATCAAAAAACATGAAACAATAATTTCTTATACTAACTTAATTTATTACGTAATCAGAATCATGTGAGTTAATGTTTATATAATAAATATTTTCTTAATGATTACCTATATTTCTTTGAATTTTTATTTTAATAATCAGATCGATTCTTCACGTACTTATAGATTTCTGGTTCTAAACATTTTATCAACACGGATAAACATATTGTTTATGTTACATTGTCCTTTTACGATATTCATAAACGACTAACTAGAGTTTTATATTTTGTAACCCTTACATTTTAAGAACATAATTTTATCTAGAGTCATGAAAATTGTTTTTGATTTTTCCTTTTTTATTACAATCATTTCTGTACTAAATACATTAGATTTATGTTGTTAAATTTTCATCTTCCTTATAAGTTTTAAAAATTGTTTTGTGTTAATGTAAATCGTGTGGATGTTATAATTATTCAGCTTGGAGAATTAGATTTTGGAGGGAGTTTTTCAACGTATTCTTTATTAAAAATCTAGATGAACTGAAATATTTTTTTGGGGCTTTTTTAAAATTTTTTCTCCATTTTCATTTACTTTTAGGTTAGGTCATGTTTAGAACTGTAAATATAGTTCGTTGACTTCGCAGTATCGCGCATTTCTGCGGTTTTTTATTGGTGAAGTTCAAAAGAACTTTTTGTTGGTGTGTTAGTCAACCCGTCTTTTTTCGTTCACCAAGATTTCTTGTTAAATACTAATACTACAATTTTTCAATTTATTATTTTTTTTTTAGGTCAGATTACATATAAAACTTTAAATATATCCCTTAATTTACTCCGTTCCAAGATTTAAATCTAGGATTTAATTTTAGGAATGAATAAACATTCCAGGAGAAGAATGAAAACGTTTCCAAATCTACTTTTGCATGATCATTTTTCTTTATCTTTACTAGTAGACCATGTCCTAAATTTTGTTATATATTTCCTGGACCATCTTTTTTTTTCCTGTCTCCCGAATTAGATTCCCTTTTACTTTAATAAGCCGGCTCAATCTAACTCCCAGAGTAGGGTTACCAGGCCCGACTATGTTGTTCCTGTTCCCCCACCCGTAGGAGCCAGGACTCGGTCTTTATGCTTTGTTTGCCTCTAAGTAGAACACCCAAAAACACAACGAGGGTCGGCCAAATTACCTAACAACCTATTCAAGGCAGTCAACATCGTCCCTGCCTTCTATGATAACTCCCGGACATTCACGGTGAAGGAGCGACGGTAATCCAGCCTTACACCAACATATTTCGCAGCCTCCATCTGAAAAATGTCACCAATCTTAATCCGTTGTGGTGTTAAGAGGCGCCTACCTGCCGGACATTGGTTTGCTTGGCATTTCACTGGCAACCACCCCATTCGGTCGCTCTAAAGCATAAGACCGTTCCCAAACATACAGAATTAAAGGCATTCTGAATATCAGGTCAACAGCCGGGATGTGCCGTGTACGCCAGGTCCCGAATGTCGCCTCTTCGACCAAGTGACACACATGACTCACAGTATCTGGGGACGACCTGTTTCCACGGAAATCGTAATGAAGCACAGACAATCCTCCACGAAGTTCAATGTCCCGTTTCAAACGAGCATCAATCATCTTCTCTAGAAGTTTACAAATCAAGTTAATCACACAATTCGGACGATAAACTTCTCGTCGTGCCGGCTTCGGGAGGAGTACCAAACGGGATTCCTTCCTCTGTTGAACGATAAAATCAGATAGCACCAGGCCATTAAAAACATCTAGTAGTGCTACTGCCACTTTCTTCACGAATATCCGTATAACTTCCGTGGGGGTACCTTCTGGCCCTGGACTCGTATGTAGTTTCGCCGCTTCCCGGCCTATAGCAGTTCCTCCATGCTGAATAATGATGATTAATCAATCAATATCAGTCCCCTCCATCGGAGGATCGTCCTCTCTAGGTAACAGACTCCGATATACCCCGAACACGCTTTCTTGTTTTAGAATAGGAACCCATCTACCAAACCTGTCGGTAATCAGTCTAGAAGCATTCCCTTATCGATCCTTCTGAGTGGCAGCATGAGGTTGTAGCCAGCCGTCCTTCTTGGCTTTTTTATCGCCGCTTTGTACGATTCTATGGCCGCCGCATTAAGACGAGGAGTCTTCATTTGCTCACCCGGAGTACCTCGTTTCTTGGTCCATTTGAGGGATTTTCTGACTGGTCATGCCGACCCCTGAGGCGAGCGATGTCGTCCATCTACCAGTAAGTATGGCGGGTAAGGTTACAAGAAATCCAAACACCCGCTGCGGCAGAGACATATTGAAACACACCCATAAATCCACTGGTGACAACCCACCAGTAAGCCGAGCCTGGATAATTTCTCCAAATCGGATACAGCCACTCTTAGAGATAATTTTCCATTCCGGGCGAAAGAGCCTGTGGAAGTCCTCGCGGCAAATTCGACAAACAAATGTTCTGAGAGCGACTCCTCCTCGCGTACGCCCTAATCCACATAGCAAGCCACCTGTTCGCTGGACAGAAAGATCAAGTCTATGGCGGATAAAGAATGTCCCCGCGAGGTGGCGGGTGCCGTGGAGACCGCATGGTGGATGGACAATATGTTATTTCCTATGTAATAACAGAACTATTTAGAATTTACTGAAGGAAACTATCTGAGTTACTCGTTAAAGAGGGATTCATTTATAGGAGTTATTTATTTCTAATAAGATATCACAGTTGGTAAGAAAAATCTCGGACACTCGGTTTATATATATATATATATATACACACACACACACAGAATATCCCACGAAGAAACAATGAAACATTCAGGACATGCTTCAGTCATGAAAGTAGAGGAAAAAAAATATAAACATTAGTCTGGAGATGTTTTTTTGTGTTCTGTCCAGCGGAATATATCACCCGAATTTCAGCTTTTCTGATGATAAATCCAGATTGTAAATTTTTGGACCCAAGTTTAAGGAGTAACCTATGGTTTCTTATGTAATTTGAGCTGGAAAATAGGATAAAATAGGTCCTAGAACTGTAACCATACTAGTTTTTAAAATGTTCGGACGTAAACACAATACTCGGTGTGGAAAAACAATTTTTTTTGTAGGTTTTTAGAACGAGAGCTCTGTTAATGGATTAATTAATGGGAATAATTTAGTAAGAAAGCTTGTAGAGAATATAATTCTGAGTGATATGTACATTGAAATGTAAGGAATTTTGAAATATTACTGTACCTAAGGTTCGTTATTCTGTTCGTTTTTCTGTAACCTTTTACCATTTCATTAATTTCGTTTTTTATTTTTTATTAGAGATTTCTAATAGTCTAAAGCTAAATTTTTTGCTTATATTATAACGGAACGAATATGAAAAAACGGGCCGATTTACAACTACAGTAGTATGCTCTACACCTGTTCAACATCGAATGAAGATTAACAGGAAACGTGAAAGAAGTTTTGTCATTACCCGTAGAGTAGACGTACAAATTCCAGATCGATGACCAATCACTAAATTATGGTGTCAATAGTGATAAATCTACCAATGTAATTGGTCAGTAGCTTTGTGTCATTTACTAGAGTTTGGCTTTTCGTTTTTGGTAACTCGATTTTAGACGTATACCAGGCACGAAATGCGGACAGTTTGTTTCAAGGAGTTTTTTACAGGTTAGCTATAGTAGCGCCTGCGTATTTCTTTCCTTAACTAGGTTCATTCTGTCAACAACACTGACGTTGACAGCCCGAATTTCAACATTTTTTCGATATTAAAATAACGAAAAAATTTAATATAAACAAACGTCTAAAATTCTTTGTTTTTAGTTACGGCCTGTGAAAGAATTCGCTCGAATTTTATAGTAGTAGTAGTAGTATAAAATATATGTTATGTAATGTCAATTGTAAATACGCTCCCTAAAAGATCATTCAACTGCAGAAGCTCTTATAAATGATTGTGAATATGAATGTACCGTCTCTGTAGCTGACTGAGTTTTTTCCTTTGTTAAAAAGCATGTGCACTCCTCGTTTTTGAGTGACTAATTTTACCATTTTCACAGCTGTGTCCATTTGCCAATAATAAACGGCCAAACTCTACTAACTTCTTTTTTACCTGTTTATAATACAAACACCTCTGGTCTCCTTGAGTGCGTCAAGAGTACTGCGGCTGAGTCCATTTTTACTGATGTTTTGGCTTCTGGTGGAGTGTGTACCTTCCAGCAGTATCAAGGCTTTTACCTATTCTCAGACTTTGGACACGGTCAGAAGTGTTTGATTTTAGACTTGTTATATTTGAATTCTACGTAAGTATCAGGGTTTAATTTATACGACCCGTACCCACCTTATCGCGGCTGAAAGGTGGCAACATCCTGGTCGCAAGACCCTGTAAGAAGCAAGGGAATACTAGCTAGTTCTGCTTGCGTTCTTCTCAGAAAGAGGTTCGTAATCTGTGGTTTTCGAACGATCCAGTAGTGGCCAAGAGATACAAAGCATGACACAATAATACAGAAAGTCCCCAGCTGCCTGTACTTGCTGCGGGATGTATTCAGATCGTGGAATCGCCCAACAAGAAGGCAGAAGGAAGACAGCGAGAACTAGTTATTCACCTGGGTGAAAGGTATACTGTATTTCCGGTCTTAGATGGTACAGAATTTAGTGACGTACTTAGAAAGTCCAGGCGGAAGAGGTGGCACGACACTATACTGTCGATCTCCGCAAAAGATAGCGAAGAATCGGAGATGGATTCAGGGGACACCCAACCCGGGTTAACCATACAAAGGAAATTTTTAAAAAAGCGAAGGGTAGACCAGGCAGACAAATCTGCCAGAAAAAGTCAGCCCGGTCGCAAGTCATACGATATTCCTCCGGTTTCAGAAGATGTATGAGGCTCTCTCTTAATCGTGGAGGCGTTCGAGCTTTTGCTTCCCAGCCCAAAGAAGCCAAAGCAGTTTTAAAGGTTATTGTTCAACTTCCAGCACAGCTCAGACGGTATCGGGATATTGT
The DNA here is from genome assembly GCF_047948215.1 of Lycorma delicatula. Taxonomy (NCBI): domain Eukaryota; kingdom Metazoa; phylum Arthropoda; class Insecta; order Hemiptera; family Fulgoridae; genus Lycorma; species Lycorma delicatula. The sequence goes on along the minus strand of NC_134467.1, from coordinate 35,070,464 downwards.
GAAAACAAAGCGTGATGCCAGCAAAGTGGCTAAGAAGCCGGAAGTTACCTTTATCGACAGAGCGGCGGGCTCTAAAACTTCGAGCAAGGATTTAATACAGGATTTTTGGGTTTCCATTCGCAACAACCGGAAAAATGTCAAAAACCGTGACATCCTGGAGAGCAGCAAGGGGCTGGTTGTTGTCGCAGAAACCAAGGAGACTGTTCGGTTATCTCGGAGTCTCCTGCTGTCAAAAAGTTGGAGATGCAGGTTGATCAAAAGCGGAAGCGGAGGCCCCATGTCACCGTGTCATCGTGTATGATATCAATAGGAGTCTCTCTGAAGATAATGTCCTGCCTTCAATCAGAGAACACCGACGTAGACAAGACAATGTTCAAAAAGGAATGCAGGCTCGTCTTCAAAACTGGAAAGCGTGATGTCTCATGGTATCACAAGCTTTCTTAATTAGGTGCTGGTGTCCACCAGAAATTTGTGTCTGAGGGATAGGATCTTCGTTTATATCACATCCTGCCGCGTCAAGGAATACCTAGAAGTACAGCGATGTTTTAAGTATTACCGGTTAGCCATAGGGCCAAATTCGGCAAGTACGCGTCAGTCTGCGCGCACATTGGTGAGGAGAGACACAATCCCGAGTGCCCGCATAAGAAGAACGCACCACCATAAGTTAACCGTAAAAGGGTGCTGTTGTTGCTTAAGGGCTGTTGAGATCTACATCAACTATTTAATGGTTAGATTTGAACAAATAAATGCTCAGAGTGCCTGTGTAGTCCAGGTTGAGCTAGGTGAAGTAGTTTAGAAATGGAGCTTCGATGCCTTTCTTCTGAAACACCCGTATGTGGTAAAGTGTGATCTGTCAGGATTCCCAAGCTGAAAGAAATTTTTCGTTGGTGATAGTAAATCCGCTGTTCTGTGTAGGAAGTCGAAAGATAGCGTCTTCATACAACAATCCTCTGACATACAACACGTTGTTTTCAAGCTTCCTGTGGATGATCTGGACTTTGTTGTTGTTAGTTTGTACTTTCGGTACAGGGATCCATGTGAACTTCATTTGGATAGGTTGGATAGAATTGTTAGGCTGGTAATGGGTTATCCAATTCTCATCGGTGTTGATGCGAAAGCCAAATTGCCTCTTTGGCACAGTGGGATCACGGTTGATAGCAGTGAACTTGTTGAATATTTCATTGCGCAGCATAGCTTTGAAGTCTGTAACGTGGCCGGCGAATTGACAATGTCTGTCAATGGTCTGTGACGCCATAATGCTGTATGCTGAGCCCATTTGGGTTCATCGTTCAGTTTCACTGATGTTGGGACATATTATTGTGTGCCCATCGTCTTCTGCTGCTGGCTGTTGTCGGAGTTTATACAACCGTCTTGATAGAGGCAGTCTCTGTAATCGCTGGCAGAAAACCTAATGAAACTCTAGCTACTAAACGTAGCGAGCGGTATATTTCCAACACGTGAGAAGTAGCAAGAAATAGTAGACCAAGGTTTGATTCTTGGCAGGTTAGGTGGAACGATTCTTCTACCGATCGATACACGTATGGTATATTTCCAAACTTTAGAAAGTTGCGAACTATTAGCTGGTTTTTTCCCAATCGGTACTCAACCCAATTCATATCAGGACATGGTGCGATTAGAAATTGTTTGGCTATATTTGGATTCGTTGAGTCGGACCAGATGAACTTACAGTAGAGTCGATGACACTGTGAACCGTGTCCTCTCTGTCTGTTTCGGGTACGAAGGTGAACGTACCAGAGTTGTCAGGGAACTAGACTGACTAAATTCCTTTCTTGATCTGCAAGTCAATTGGTAAACTCGTAGAGAATGGAGTATTGTGGCTGGCTTCCTTCGTTTCCTCGCCTCCCAGCGGAACTACTGAAGCAGTAAAAGTAGAATAGAACCCCTTTTTTTCTTGGGACCGCCTGTACAGCTGATTAGCCGGAGGTAGGCGTATTGAAATCGATCCGCGATTTGATTGAAATTGTTGTGATTTTGTGAATTGTGGTAATTTTGACTATTTAGCTGTCTGAGGAAAGGCGACTGCACAGCTGAAAGCATCAGTTACCATGCAGCCGTGAGCTGTAGCACAGTTTTGATGAGGGCAATTTTTGATTTTGCATACGATACTGTCGGAGAGATGGCAACCGCACTCTTTGGGCATGGTTCTATGCAGCCGTGAGGTGTAGCAGTATCTCAATGATGGTTGAAAGAATGTAAATGTCACGCGGGATAAAAGTCTGGGGTATGAACTAAAATTATTTCACTAAGCGAGCTAGGAGTAAACTCTGTTGTTGCGAACATCATTTCTGGTCGTATGATATTAATTTTCTTTTCTACATCCATGCGATATTTACAAACTGGCTCTGTAAAATGTAGAAATAGGAGCATGGCTCGACCTTCCGCGAATTCGGTTTGCTAGTTTAGAGGGCAGCGATGTACGACATTCAAGATGTCAGTATGAGGCCTGCAGGGAAGGATAAAGCTGAGCTAAAAAATCACCGAAATAATTGTTCAACGATGCATTCATATCGGTGGCATCCCAACCGAGGCCTGGCTTATTACTGTGACGTGTAATCAGCTGATGGTCTTTAATACGACTCCTGTTAAAGACCATCAGAACTATGAATCGCCACAATGTGGAAGACTTCCCCTACAGGTTTTGGGATGTTTGTAAAACAAAATAAAAATGTATAATAACTTACCCTTCTCCTTTTTTGTATAAATCTATAACTGCTGAGACAAAAGGATATGGACATCCGAATTCTTGTACTTGTGTAGGATTTTTTCTTTGTGTAATTTGAAAATCAATACTTGTTAACCAGTTTTTAACGTAAATATGCATCACCTTCATATAATGAGTTAATTCTTCTAAATATTCTTTTGGTGTTACAATGAAAGGCATATTTTCATATGTTTCAAATCTTTTAACAAATTTTTCATCACAAAATAATTTCCATTCTTTCCAAGGCATTGCTTCCATTACATTTTTTACACAATTCATTCTGTTTGCAAGAAAAAAATATTTTTTATATCTAAAAGTATTTCTTATCATCATCTTATGTTAAAGGGAAGACTTGGAAATTCTAAAATTTCTTTGCAAATATAATATAATAAATGAAAAGCACCACAATTATAAATTCAGTGTACTCATACGTTAAATTATTTATGTAAATTAAATTAATTTAATTTGATAAAAATTACATTTTTAATTTAATTTATCTAAATTATGGTATTTTGAATTAAATGCCAATTTCGAAATTCAAAATCCTAATTCCATTTTCTAACAAAAATTGGAGCGCGTTTTGTTCATTTTATTTACGCTCTGTTTATAAACAACGTGATTCCAAATTGCGCCGCAATCTATTAGGAGATGATTCTGTAGCTAAAAATAAAAACTAAGTTCACATAAACACTCGTCAGAAAACGGTTCTTTAGAGAGTTAAGGTTCATCGAACACTTAGCCCTGCTGTCTGTGAAATGAAGCATGACTTAAATTCTTAGGACAAAAATCGAGCAGACGATTTAATACTTCTATACGGTTATTGATCAGATATAAGGGGTTTTACCCGTCTATCTAACTTCGGTTTTAAGAAAAACCGGGTAAAACACGAAACTTTTTTTGGAAAATACATTTAATTAGAAAATGTGAACATCATCCCAATTTCCTTAGTAATATTTTAATTTCTGTTTAATCGTGTTGTCAAAAAATGGCATTGTAAATTATCGAACGATCAGAATTGAACAGAAAGAAACCTATGTAGATTGCTACATGTCATTTCCAACACACATTTTCGTCTAATGTATGCTATGATCTTAGTGATAATCTCATAGGCCGTTTTTCTTACCACCTACGCTCAATGCAAAGCGTTAGTTAATTTTTTCTAATAAATATTATGAAAATGTGGGAAGATATACCACTTGCAGATAGAATACAGATGTGGTTTCTCCATGTTGGCGAACCTGCTTACTACTGTCGTGATGTGATAAATAATTTAAATAACATTTAAATAACATAGTAAGCAATGGATTAGCGAAAAGGATTACTAAACTGGCTAGCTGGATTTCACGTTAGCCGTCTTTTAACTTTGCTGTTGGATGATGTCGTTCGTTTGGCACGTACTGGCAAACAAGAAGAACTGAGACATTGTATAGAAGAAGTTGCAGCTACTGTTAGGAATAAAAATTAAATTTTCCCGGCTAGTATCGATTTACCGAGCTTGACTATGGATCAAGTAGAATCGCAACCCCATTGAGCAAATGCTTAAAAGAAATTATTCCTGCTGGGAGAGTGTAGCCTAATTCGTCGGGAGCATTCTCAGACGGGCGATTGGGATAGTCCTGAGCAAGGTGAAAATTAGGTAGGCCTTCACTGACTAGAATAGAAGGAGTCAGTGTGAAGTAACGAGTAAAACGATTCCGGGTCGATTCCTGGTAGAAAATGTTGTGGTTTGATACGGTAATCTGCTGATGTAGGTTGGACAAGATTACCAGTGAGAGCCGAAACTCTGTGCGTAAATGCAGTTCCACAAAAGAAAAAAATGTTTATTATTATTAGTAAAAAAAATTATTAATTATTACACCTTATAAAATATTATATATTAATTGAAATTATAGGTAACTGATGTTAATGTCACGTTTTTTTTTTGTGTAGAAAAACACCGTGTGAAATATTTATAACAATATGAGGTTATATACCTATCAGGATTTTTATCCAAATGTTGAAGAAATAAACCGTATTCAGTTACTCCCCATTTATATTCAATTAACATATTCAGTAATTCTCTTGCATCTACAAGACTAATTTTCCATGATTTTACGTTATTTGCTACCTGAAAAAAAAAAAATATATATAATAATGCTTAACTTAAAATATAATAATAATTTTTAATTTTTGCATACTTGTAATTTAACTTGGGTCGATTATTTACACGAATTTACTCCTTAATTTGGTTCTCAAAAATTACATTGGGGCTATTTTTTAGAACATCTGAAATTCTTCGCCATCCGTATTCGAAAAATGCGTATCCTGACTTATGTTTATATAAACCTTTTCAGCAGTAAAACAACTATTTCCACCAGTAGATCATGTTATAAAATTTTTTTCGGGTTTTCCTGGGACACTGTTTTTATTCACGATTTATTATGAAGTTTCTATTTATTTATTATTTTGATGAACAACGTATTATTGACAAATAATATTATTTTGATATGCTAGAAAATAAAGTGAAACTTATTAACAGGAGGAAATGTTCAAGTTTTATCTCAAAAGATGTTTCTTTCTGCTTCATGATAAGCCCCGAACTCATACTATTCAAAAGACTAAGGAAACGATTCTAAAAGTAGTTCTCTAGGGTTGGTACATTCATTTTACTGTTCCGATTTCATAGGATCAGAATATTTTTGTATGGTCTTTTCAATTGGGTAGTTTTATGAAGCGTCGAATTGGTGGGGTGAGTTGTTCAAGAACAACCAATACACCTAAGGCAAAAATATAAAAATGGAAAATAATCCTTTACTAGTGAAATAAAAAATCATGCAGAAAGTTCGGAGAAGCGTTTAAATGTAGACGGGGATTTAGATTATTGTTGTTTAATAAAGAATGATCTTTCTACAAAAACTTGTCTTATTTAATTATTGAACTAAGCAATTGTATTTATTAAAATACAATTCTGTTAAAACTGGGGAAATTTTTTGTAAAACGTTAAGTTCCTTTTGATTATTATTATTATTATTACAAGGAAAACATTATCTACATTTTTATCTGCAAACAAGCTGATAAGGAAGTCCTGCGTACAACTAATATCTGTGACGTGCTTGTGTACTTTGATGGTATTTATTTACTTCCAAGGTCAGAAAGAATTTGAGGTTTTATTTTCTTTGGAGATTTCGTAGAACACTGTGATATTTATCTCAAAACATCGGAAACGTTTTTATATTTATGTAATTTTCTTTATTATGGAACAGTTTTATTCAATTATATTTTAATTTCAAAAAATTTCAATTTTCAAAAAATTTAAAACTTTTGTCAGTATTTCTCGATTTAATGAAATCGATTATTTAATTTTTCATCATTTTTCCATTAAGATTAAAAGTTATTTTTTTATTATGAAAGACAGGCATTCAACATGTATAGCATTAGCGCGGTGGTAATAGATAGCTTATAAAATTATGCCAGTATTGATCGGGATTCGAGTCCGGAACTTCCACACAAAAAGCCGAGTCTCTACTTACTCAGCCACATAGATCTGCTAAAACTTCTCGTTTAAACTTTAAAATAAAATTTGGTAATTATATGATATGATAATATATTAATACAAATATAATGATTAATTTATTTCAAACTCATACCGCTTCCATATCAGAAGGGTTAAGATTTGGTTCAAGACTCCATACCATTTCAATACATCTGTTATATAAACCTATTTGATTTTGAGAAAAACCAAATTTTTCACATGTTCTTTGAAATATTATGTCATTATTGTTTTTTACATCTTCTGTTTTTTTTTTAAGACTCAATAGTTGTGTTAATGAAGATGCGTAAATATCATTGCATAAACTGATAAATATTAAAAATTCTATTAACCATAAATATTTGTACGAGTAAATTGTATTCATTTCGTTTACCTAAAAAAAAAAATAAAATAAAATAAACATATGAATATATATTAAATTAATAAACAGGTATAAAATTTACATATATTAATTAAACTATCACCCCCGTTGCGGCTTTCCGGCTACAACCGGAATACCGCGTTAGTAAAATTTCCGGAATCGCGAGTGAACATTTAGTTTGAATTATAATACGAATTAACGAGCTGTACCGTCTCGCTAAGAGACAATGAAAACCGATAAGTATTTTTTTCAGACTTAACAACTACCGCATCGACAATTCTGTAAAATTGGAGCCTTGCCACAATGCCGACAGAGATAAGGAATCGAATAAACGCCGTTTGGAGTCGGGAATGCGCGGGATTTTTTTCTTCGTGAGAGTTTTGTGCCCCCTATTCAATATATACAGCTTGATAATTGATATTTTAATTATATTAATATCAGAGATGTATATGTCTTCACTGCGGCCACGCGGTTCCCCCAAACCCTTCCCGGACACACGTGTGTCTGGAAGATTAACATTATGTAATGTGAGCTCTTACTTCATCTACTTCTTCGACTGAAGGTGATCGCCGCTCTCAAACCGCGATCGCGAATCAACTTTACCACAATTGTAAGTTCCCTATCTCCTTTCCTTTCAAGAAAATAGAATAGGGAACGAGCCCAGCAGCCACCGACAGCATAGAATAGAAGAACGAAGAGAGAAGAAACCTGCACTTTCCCCGGTTTAGCCCTTCGGGGCCACGGGATCATCAAGGTTACTGGTATGTAATTTCGATTACTGCCGAGTCTCGTAAAGTGCAGGCCAAAGAAGAACGAAGAGGTCATCCGAAGAAGGAGAAAAATAAGAAAGAAGACCCACTATGCGACCTGACGTCACGGACAGGAGTCCAGAAAAAGAGTCCAGCAGAGATGCAACATGAAGGGCAGCCATTGAAGAAGTAGAGGAAGATCTTTTCATTATCCATTCCTTAAAATACCTTTATACTTACAATTAATTAAATTAAATTAAATCAGCAATTGCGACTCCCTCCGGAGAAGGCGGCGCATAGCTTCCTCCAAACAATTAGTGCCCCGTTGTAGCGTATTCCTGCTAGTCTATGAAGCGTTAGCACCAAAAGGACTTCAGTGGACAGTCTGAAGGGGAATAGGGGTGTGTGTGTGTGTGTGTGTGTGTGTGTGTGTGTGTGTGTGTGTGTGTGTGTGTGTGTGTGTTTTGTATTGGCCTGTAAATCACATTATATCTCCAGAACTACTAGTCCAATTTTGACCAAACATTTTCAGATTACTTCTATGTATAGGACATTGATGCCATTAAATTTCAACTTAAAAATTCAAGTATGTGAGACTGTAGCGTACGTTTATCCACAGTATCTTGAGATTTCACCTATTTTTTGGTCATATTTTTTTAGGCATACTTGTTAACAAGATTTGCAAAAATGTTAGCAAAACTGTATCAATTTCAAAAAATGCTGTTTCAGTCGTCTGCTATGATGTGATAACACAGGTGAGTAGTAGAAATAAATAAATGAATATCTAAAGTGTAAAGAATAATTCGGTCTGACTGGGCCTTGAACTAGGTCGCTCGGTCGACACTGTACCTCGTGCATTATACACCGCGGCTACACCAGTCTGCTGACCGTAAAAGCGAAATTTACTCTATGTTGTGAAATTAAATTAGTTAGTAATGTCCGTCAAACCAGCTCTAATTATATATCGCATTCGCGTGTTTTACTTAGAATCATTGAATTACATAAACTAAAAAATATTAAATTTAAATAAAATGATTAATATTTTTAATTATGTTGTGTGTTTGTGTTTGCAAGCCGTTCATTAGAAACAACCATTTTCTCAACTATATATTTTGTAAATTTCATTACAAAATAATTTTTTTATATTAATATTATTTCTAATCTGTTCATTGCAATGTTTTCAACTAGTAAACAATAAGCAACCTCCTCCCACAGTCCAATGAGATGAGGATAATATGAATAACATGAAACGTAATCTTGGACAGACACAGACTGATCATTCCTGATTCATCTGGTTAATAAAAAATTCATATACCAGTGTCCAAAAGAATTCAGATCTGTATAAAAGCAACTATCTTTTACTAGGATTTGAACATTAGAATCTTCGACTTCAAAAATCAAGCATTAAACAGCTAATTTGCGGTGACGAGTTAACCATTATACCAGCCTAGGGGGGCAATTCTTGATTAAAAAAACAGTCAGTTTATCAAGTTAAGTTTTCAAAAATATTTGCTTATAAAGCTGGTTTACAAATGTCTTTATCTAAAACAGGAATAATGACAGATTCTAAACAGAACAGCAAGTATATAGAAACAAAATTTGGAAAAAATTCACAGATAAATTTAAATATGTAGGTGAAATAATAACCTAAAATGATTCGGATAAAAAAGCGTTTGCAAATAGAAAAATTGTCTTTAAGAAATTGAAATATTTTATTAAAGATTTGTACAAGAAAAATGTAACTGTAACACAGTATTGAAACCAGAAATCCTGAATGGGAAGAAACCTTCCCATTCTAGAATCATTTTGAAAATTTTTTTTAAATTTTAATTTCCTTTAAATCCGGAACCACCGTAAGGTATTATTTCAAAGGATGAAATGAGTGATAATTTTTGTAGCGTGTGAAAATGCCATTTCCTGACTGGGATTCGAACGGGGACCTCCGGGTGAAATGCCGAGACGCTGTCACTCGCGCTACGAAGATTGCTAAATTTTAGAAATATAAAACTATAAATAATATAAAAAAGAAAATAGAGCGCATGTGCTGGATAGAAGAACGAAGAAGTGTATAGAGTAGAATGAAATAATTATGGAAGAGAAAGAGTTAAAATCAGAACAGAATAATTGAAATATTTGCGTGGTCTTTGCATGCCTGTTCAGGGAAAAAATAAATTAAAACAATTTAAATTAAATAAATTATCATATTAGTTAAAAACAAAAACAAAAAAAAAACATATTTTTACCTTTTTTCAACTGCTTAACAATATCTTTAAACCTGATTTAATGTTAAATGGATATAAGTATCGAAAATAACAGCAAGACGAAAATCTCTTTCCAAATAATCTCTACTAAGATATCAATCGAAAAGAGATCACTAAGTCAATAAATAAATACCCGAACGCGGTATTTATATAATAGAATAGGCAAACAATACTAACATGTTAAACAAATAAACTTTCCCTTCGCAATAATTTTTTTCCCACCACCATCTGCTGAAATTTAAGGTACAATCAGGTTTGGGAAATTATTTATTACCTTATTTTTTTTTTTTGTTGTAGTAAATCACTAATGAATATTCCCTTCATTGCATTCCTGGCGAGTGTAGCGAGAATAGGTATATTAAAGGTGAAAATATGGAAATCATGTCAAAAATGGGTCATCGGGTTTTTTCTAAAAAAACTTCACTTTTTAGGGTCCAATAATTCTTTTAAACCAAAAAAAAATATATATATGTACTTATTTTTTCACACTGCTTTTATCCGTTGTATTTCAGGAATTTGGTTCAATATTTTAATATACGTAGAATTTTTTCTTAAAATATAAACGTAGAAAAATTACTTAAAATAGATTTCTTGGATTTATGTTGTTTTTTTTTTTTTTAATATTATAGGTCATATTACATATGAAACCGCTAAATCAATTTCTACTTTGGATCCTAAAAATTATAGTCCGCGAAAATTTTATCGTAAGCGCAGAAATTAGAAGGGTCGCAATTCGACACTCACAAAGGAAACGTTTCCGAATTGAAGTTTAGATAAAATTTCATTTGGCTGCAATATATCGTCTGAAACGCAAGGTTTCTACCAGTTCTCTTTATTCCGCCTAAGTTTGCTTCTGCTGATTTAAGAATTTCCTTTTTAACATTCTCCCATTCTTCTTCTACATTTTCTACCTTATCTTTTTTACTCAGACCTCTTGCGATGTCCTCCTCGAAAATCTTCTTTACCTCCTCTTCCTCAAGCTTCTCTAAATTCCACCGATTCATCTGACAACTTTTCTTCAGGTTTTTAAACCCCAATCTACATTTCATTATCACCAAATTATGGTCGCTATCAATGTCTGCTCCAGGGTAAGTTTTGCAGTCAACGAGTTGATTTCTAAAACTTTGCTTAACCATGATATAATCTATCTGATACCTTGCAGTATCGCCTGGCTTTTTCCAAGTATATATTCTTCTATTATGATTTTTAAATTGGTTGTTGGCAATTACTAAATTATACTTCGTGTAAAACTCTATAAGTCGGTCCCCTCTTTCATTTCTTTTGCCCAGTAGTATTCATCCACTATATTACCTTCCTTGCCTTTTCGAATGCTTGCATTCCAATCTCCAACTATTATTAAATTTTCATCTCATTTTACGTGTTTAATTGCTTCTTCAATCTCTTCGTATACACACGCTACCTCATCATCATCATAGGCGCTTGTAGGCATATAAACGTTAACAGTCGTTGTCAGTTTAGATTTTGATTTTATCCTTATTACAATGGTTCTATCGCTATGTGTCTTGAAATACTCCACTCTCCTACCTATCCTCTTGTTCATCACGCAACCTACTCCTGCCTGCCCATTATTTGTATAAATATAAATATTAGTATAATTATAAATTTAACATTCATTCAAATTGTGAAATATTTTCACAGGAATCTTTTATTATTTATTAATTATTTTATTAATTTAGTTTTGATCAACAAAACTTTTATTTAAGAAATTATAATTCGTTAATTCAGTATAATAATGGATTGGTTACATTTATAAAATCAATACCTAAAAACATATGTAAATATAAACAAAAAATTCATTCCAAGAATACTAATTTGGATGATCCATAAAAAACACGCAACATATTGTAGCGTAAAATATTTATTTCTAAAAAAAAAACCACGCGTGTTAAAAATTGAGATTTCTAAAATGAATAATTATAATAAATTATTTTCCAATAAAGAGTTATCCCAATTATTAAAAAAATTTAAAATCATAATAAATTTGGCTTCATAAGAAAATTTATTAATTAATTTTTACAGTTTTTCTTTTAATACAAAAATAAGCGAGAAATTAACATTTAAATATACAAAGAGGTTTAATTTTTTTAAATTTTAAAGTACTGAAAAAGCCTTCATATTTTAAAACTGAAATATACTAGGAGGTAAAAATAAGTGCGGATCAACCTAGTGGCAAAATTAATAATTTATGATGTTATAGAAATTTGTCAATACCCTATTAAAGCCGAGATATTGAAACAGATTTTCTTTTAGGTAGATTTCATAAGAAAGTTACCTATTGTAATAGGTACCATGATTCGACTTCCGGAAAATTACGACATATCTTCTCGTTTCACATCCCCCAGACCCCAAAACCACCGTAATTTAAAATGTTTATTGTTACTGCTGTAATTTTGCGCCAATCACTTTAAAATTGATACATAAAATATAACGATCCTAAATCTTGGTCGAGTTGATTAATGGGAAAAATCGGAACATGGGGGTGGAAATGGGACGGCTTTTTCGATTAAAAAAATATCGCTATAACTTTGTTATTAAATAAAGTATCGGATTCTTTAATGATCCTACTATTCTTTGGATAAGGGCTTAAAAATGATATAAGTAAAATTTTTGGATATAACCTACCATTGGCCCAGGGGTTGTAAAAAATTGGCTTTCTAAGATAAAAAATACGTACCTTCTTTAGTAGGCACAGTATCTAATCGGTATAAAGTGGTCGTTAGTCTTCTAAAGATTAGTTACAACTTTTGTCTGTAATATTTTTGATATGACCAACCCTTAATGGAAGGGATGATCAAAATTTTGCTGGAATTTTAAGATGATAGGTATAGTCTTCTACTAAACGTGTGAAACAACGTGTCATATGTTAAGCATACGACAAAATTTTGATGTAATTGTGAAAAGAGCCTCTTATCACAATTACAGAGGACTAATGACCACTTTAAACCGATTCCATGCTGTGCCTTTTAAGGGAGGTATTATTTTGTTTATCTTCAAAACCCCATTTTTTCCACTCCCTGGGCCAATGGTTGGTGATATTAAAAAACAATACTTAAATAAATTCTAAGCACTTATTCAAAAAATAGTCGAATCTTTAAACGAATTCGATATATTATTTAATAATAACGGCATAACGATTTTTTTTTTATAAAGCCCTCTATTTCCACCTCCATCGTCTGATTTTTCCCATTAACGAACTCCTCCGAGATTTAGGGTCGTTATATTTTATGTATCAATTTAAAAGCGATTAGCACAAAATTATGGCAATTATTGTGTCCAAAATAAAGTGAAATATATTTATATATAAACTTTTTAGCTAACGGAGGTTTTGGGGTCTACGAGATGTGAAACGCGTAGATATATCAGTATTTTCCGGAAGTTGAATCATGGTAACCATTACAGTATGTAACTTTCTTATGAACATTACCTATTTGCTAAAAGATTTAGTTTAAAGATGCGCACCTAGTTGTGGAAAAGTCCGTCACCAGGGGACCCCGCAGGGTTCCGTTCTCGGTCCCCTGCTGTGGAACCTGGTGTTTGACGGATTTCTGGGATTGACTTTCCCAGAAGGAGTCACGGCCCAGGCTTTCGCCGATGACTGTCCCCTTTTAGTTCGTGGAGATTCACGACCACAGCTAGAAAGCAGAGCGCAGGCGGCCTTGTCAACCGCTGAAGGCTGGATGGACATGCAAAATTTACAGATTTCTGTGCCCAAAACGAAGTTTATGCTTCTAAAGGGCGCAGACAAATTATCATGCAGTCGAAACCCCCACATTAAATATAAAGGCTGTGTAATCAGCCAAGTAAGGGTTCATAAGTACCTAGGTGTTTTGTTTGATGATAAGTTGCTTTTTAGTAACCATATTAAACAAGTTGCGGCGGACGCTGTCTCTGTGATGCACAAACTTAGAAGGATTGCACGGAAAGACTACGTGCTGTCGCGCCGCCAAATGTACTTGATGTACCGAGGCGTCTTCGAAAGTATGATCGCATACGCGGCGCCAGTTTGGGCGCATAGGTTGGAAAGGAATAGAGCACTACTTCAAAATTTAAGGAGTGCCCAGCGCAGAGCCATGATAGTATCCACTAGTGTATTTAAAACAACCTCCTACGAGGCTACTACTGTATTGGGAAAGGCTCTCCCAATCGATTTAGTGGTGAAAATTCGGGCAGTCATGTGGAAGTTGCGAAGAGGTCGGGAGGCCGAGGCATTTGGGATGCGATTTCGAGCCGGGCCAGAACCGGAGCGGAACGGTGATCACAATGCACCGGAACAAATTTTCGTCCAGTTGCCCATCTCCCGTCTGCGGAAAAGGCTACAAAGCCTCGCGATGGAGGCATGGCAGCTTGAATGGCACACCACGACTAAGGGAAGATCCTTGTATACTTTTATACAGGATCTGGGGAGATGTTATGCCTCGAGTTCTTTTCTAAGGGCGTCGGGTGCCCACGTACTCACCAACCATGTTAACCTGAACCAATATCTGTTTCGGTTTCGCATGGTGGCTGATGAGTTGTGTGTCTGTGGGGAGGTCCAGTCGAATGTACATATGATGTACGACTGCCCTGCTCTTGGGGGGGCCAGAGACCGAGCCACCCTTGAACTTAGAGGTCAGGGGGAAACCTGGCCGCTCACAAGCGGCGAGGCAGTGTGGCGCGAGCCGCACTGTCGGACCGTGTGGGAATTCCTCGATGAGGTTGCTATGTTCAACCGTCGTCGTTAATTTTAAGGGATTATTAAATGTAATGTAATTGGACTCCTACAGCTCTGCTGCTGGAAACCAACCTTGGTAATAGGGCTGGCGATCAGCCAAATCAGCTCCAAGCGCTGTTAAATGGTGGACAGGTACTAGCTGGCATACAGCGACCGAGGCGTGGCAGCCAAAATTGCTGTCTTTTTTAATTTATAGACATATAGTTGAAGTTGTTACAAGGGGTGCGCCTCCCCGATCTAGTTTTATGTTTGACAAGTGAGCGATTGGGACACTTAAGCGGGTGCTGTATGGCACCCTGCTTGATTCGCTCACGATCGTTAGGTATCTCACTAGGAGCTTTTAGGATTTGGGTCGCTAAACCGTTCTGAGGCACAGTAGCCGTTCTTGGCACGGAACATTTGGTCTATGCTCTAGGGCGACCGAATGGGGTGGTGGTGGGAGAAATGCCAGTTAACGAAGTTACCTATTTGCTAGGTTACCTAGTATTATTTTCTTTAATTATCGCAATAATTAGTGGTAAAATTTCGTTAAGTGTTTTCTATCCTAAATTACTTAATATAATAAATTTTGTAAATATATAATCATATAAATAATTTTTTATATTTAAAAATATATTACTTTTTTATAGTAGTAAATTAGTTGTTATTTTACAAGTTATTAAATTTTCATCATGGATTCTTACTCCAAAGTACAATTACAGTATTTGATTTTCCACAAATTAATTAACTATTGGAGAATTAAGTCATAGTCCAAATCTTTGTTCTCAAGAGCAAATTATTTTATTTATTTTTTATTGTATTGGCTATTGATATTGATGTTTTGACTATTATATATAACGTATATATATATATATATATATATATATATATATATATATATATATATATATATATATATATATAATAATAATAACCATTTAAAGTTTGTTATGGAATGTTTATGTTAATACGAAATAAAAAAGTAACAACTATGAGACGTATTACCTAATTATATTACCATAGGAGTAATTTCGTTTTTGCAAAATTTATTACTTATAACAAAAAATGAAGACTTTACTAACCGTTACTTTACTTAACCGTTTCAACTTCATTTTTTATTCGTAAAATTTAAATTAAAAACATAAATTATATATCCACCTAACTGTATAAAATGGTGGATTTAAGATGGCGGTCAAACATTTCAAACACATCTTGATTCCGTAGGGAACGCCTTGAGAAGATTACGGTTGGCACACCACGCAAACCAATGCTAGCCCTGATGGGACTTACTGGATGTCGTCATTCAGAATCTCTAAACTTGATAACATTACACATTCCTTAGTTTGGTCTCTGTCAGCATGCCACTACCAATCCTAATGTCTTAGTAGACATTTCCATTTGTGTATTTACACCGATCGCAAAATTTTTGTTTTCAGTGTTCACCAGAAATATCCATTTTGACTAGTTTCAGCGTGACGTCAGTACATACGTACGTATGTATCTCGCATAACTTCAAAACTATTAACCGTAGGATGGTAAAATTTTTTATTTGAGACTGGTGTAACATATAAATATGCGTCTCCACTTTCGATTGCAATCGAGTGGACCAAAAATGTTCAAAAAAGCCCAAAATCCAAAAAAATAATATTTTGTATTTTTTCTAACTGCAGAAATAATGGTCATCGAGTACTTTTCAGTTATAAGTCATAAGTTGTGCTTATTTTCATTGGTTCCAGAATTATAGCCGAATAAAATGTTAATTTATGAAGTATTTGGATCTTACACATATTTCATAAATATATTTGTTTTTTAACTGTTATAGTTTACTTTTTCTGAAAGAAAGTTTTTTTTTTAATTATGTGAGATATATCTATTTTAGTGGTTGTGTGGTAGCGTTTCGGCCTTTATCCGAAGATCCCGGGTTCATATCACGGTCAATCGCGTTTTTTTAACACGCTTCAATATACATTTATCTATTAATTATAAGAGAGCCTGTGATTACCATGTAAATAAATTATAAGTATGAATATTATATATTGTAGATGGGAAACGATCGTAAAAATAAGTTATCACGGATTTTCTGTTTACAAACATAAATTTCTGTAAATATTTTGTAAGAATTAATTACTTGAACATTGATATATGCTTGCTTAGCAAATTATTTTAAAATCTCTCAATTTGGATTGCGTTTTCTTTTTCTTAATATAAATGAAATTGGATCAATAATGACATTTTATTATTATAATTATTTTTATTTCAATAAACATTCGTAGATTTATATAAAAGTACAATCAAAAACAATTATTTAGACAACCTGATTTATCTTTTAATTCAGAAATAAATTCTTCCGGACTTATTGGTTTTAAATTTTGGTTGTTTATGAACTGTACAATGCGGTTTAATTTTTCAAAATCTTGAATTGGGC
This sequence comes from Lycorma delicatula, assembly GCF_047948215.1. Taxonomy (NCBI): domain Eukaryota; kingdom Metazoa; phylum Arthropoda; class Insecta; order Hemiptera; family Fulgoridae; genus Lycorma; species Lycorma delicatula. The sequence continues at coordinate 35,053,706 of NC_134467.1, read as the reverse complement.
ATAACATCTTATAAATCAACTCATGCTGATGTTTGCTTAAGTTTCCATCAACTGCTATATTATACGATATTATCGCTCTCAAAATATCGTTAGAACAATCCATTGGATTATCTACACTGAAATAATATTTTAATGATTTTATAGCGATCTCAGAGTCCTTCCATTGTAATATCTCAACAAATTTATAATTACTTTTTAATTTCATTTTACTCAGTTTAGTCCATATATTTTCAATTTCAAGTTTTGAAATGTAAAACAGTATGTCAGTCATCTGTAAAATAAAATGAAAAGTGTTATTAAAATTATTATTACTATTTGTTAATCGATTATTAATTTACCAGCTGCTCTTAAAACTTGCCCAAATATTTCTTTCTCTACAGCGAGCATGGTAATATTTTTTAACACCAGCCGGTCAGGGCTCACCTACCATCTACACGACTAAACAGTCTGAAGGTACGAACGCGTTAATGAGAATATTAAGCATTTTACAGAAATGGAGAGATTACAGAAATGTAAAAAATATTTTTCTGAACGTTGTTACTTCAGACGATGAATGAGGATATGTATCAGTGTAATGAAGTAGAGTCTTTTACTTTCACAGATCGACCGTTCGTAAGAAGTGTGATTAATTGAAACGCAACAATCAAAGAACATCGGTATCCACGTTATAGGATTTGAATACTATATTGTGGATACCGGTATTCTTTGGTGGTTGGGTTTCAATTAACAATACATCTCAGGAACGGTCTATCTGAGACTGTACAAGACTACACTAGATTTACATTCACACTCTTACGTAATACATTATAACATCCACATTCCTCATCTGAATTAATACCTTACGGTGGTTCCGGAGGCTAAAACAGTAAAAGAAAGAAGATTAACATTTCAGTGCTTTTAGATTTAAGCAGGGTGTAGGTGGAGAATTTAATAGTAATATTATCTATGACGCTGACCATATTGATAACAGGAAATTGGCTTGGCTATGCTGGCACTGTCTTCTTCTTTGATTATTGTGTGTTCGTTTAAGGTTTGTTAGCTGCCAGTCCAGCTGCTTATATTGGCTTAGATCGGACCCCGTATCGCGCCGGCCGGATGCGCGACATATAAAAAAAAATCGCGCAGATAAATAAAGAATTTTTTTGTATTATTAATTTTTAACTAATAATCTTTTTCTTTTCTTGATATACTTAAATAAATATTAGTAATATGTAAATACATTAAAATATAAAACGTACGCTTAGAAATTAAATTAAATAATCTCTAAATTAATTAAATAGAACTGCTTCTAGCGGGATGAATTCGCCGTGTGCAGCCGCCTGGCGCATCACTATTGGTCTGCTTTTTGCAAATAGCAGCTAAAATAAAAACGTGAGCACAATCAACAAACAATAAACCCATATACTATCCTTTTTTATGAGTAACATTTGTTTAGAGATTGGAAGATATCGAGAAAAAATTTTTCCTTTTTTATCAGATGTATTATAGAGAATAATTTAACAAATAAATTTGTTACTTATTAGAAAAAGACAAGGCTAGGGTCAACTGGAAAAGAGTTAGAAGGTTGATGTATCAATTCAGAAAATGTTTTTCCCACTCTTATTAAATAATTTTCTTGAATTTAGCTACTAACAACTACACGTTAACACCGAAAAGCTACAAAATCCTGAAAATATTTAGTTGTTTCCTGAGTTTTTTTGTTTTTTTTTAACAAGGCTATTAACTTCAGTATTTTACTTTTTTATCTCCAAACAAAAGTATAATTTATGATAAATCGTTCAATCTAATGAATCATTGGTAATTTAGGCGCAGCAGTCCGGTGCACCAGGTTGTATTCTCTGCGCCAATAGTATTTAAAATATAAATTTTTGAGAACGTATATCAGTCAAACCAAAAAAAAACACAATTTTTTTTGGTGAGTGATTTGGAAAATGATCTAATTTTTTTTTCAACAAAATAAATCACCACCGTTTTTTTTTCAAACACTTATTCGTTTAAATATTTTTCAAAATTTGTATTTCATATATAGAGCTATTAAGAAATTTCAGCATTTTTTAAAATTATAATCTCGCACCTAAAATCCAGAAAAGGATTTAAAACATTTTTACTTTTCTTAATTTAGCTTGTATTGAAGAGGTTGTTAGATTTATAAATAACTTTACCAAAGGAAATTTGTTAGCTTACATCATATATGTATAAAAGAAAACATTTTTTTAAAGTTTATTTTCCACTTCTAAAAATAGTAACTTTTTAATTTTTATAATGATTTAAAAAAAAATGTCTTTATCACTTAAAAAGCTGTTATAGCTATATTCGAATCGAACATGACAAAAAATTTTACTCCATTACTCTCATAATAAAAATTATAATTTTTTTTGGTAATTCTAGGTTAGCGTCCCCCTTAATTTTTTTTTTATTATGGGTAGTGATAAAAATCTAATGAAATGTTCTAAACTTTGGAATTTTTATTTCTTCAAAATACGTTATATTTGGTAAATATATGTTAATAAATTTAAATTTGGATTTAATTCAGTTTACGGTGTAGATCCGGAGGTATATGGTTAAAAATTACAAAATTCACGTCCATCAAGAAATAACTTATTCAAATAATATTAAATTTATTTCTTACAATTTTCTCCCAATAGAAAATAACAAATAGTTAAATGTCGAAATTTTTTTTTTTTTGAGTTTTATTGCAAACTAATTCTTTTAGTTTTAAAACCACTGAAAAAAAAATTATAAAAAGAATGTACATAAAAATAGAAAAAGAAATTTTGTAACCGTGTTCCTCATATATTACAGTCATAAACAATGAGATAATGTACAAATTTTCCTCCCTCAATAAAATAACGCAGAAGGATATTAAAAAATCCAAAATTCATGAATAAAAACCAAAAATTTAAAACAAACTTAACTTTGTTAAGTAAACAACAGAAAATATGCAAATAATTGAGGTTGTAAAGTAAAAAGAGTCTTTACAAAATTTAAGATTTTGTCTAAATTTAATCAAGAGTTATGTAGTAACTTCTCCATTGTAGGTCAAATATTCACCAGATATGTAGAATTTAATGGATTAATCTGGTATGTCAATAATATACATAACAAACGAAAAACTTAATTTTTTTTAATGTGACAAAATTTCGTGTGTAACTCTATAGCAGAGTTATAGCTGTAGAAGGGAAAGTACTGTAATTGACCCAATTTGGATAAATGCAGTTTTTCCGGACCTTAACTTTTTGACACGTAAGGAACCCAAAAAACTAGATAGAAAATTTCCGGATGTACGTATGTACGCGGGTATGTGCGATGTCTTGCTAAGAATCATTTTATACTTCCAGAACTGGTTGCCCGATTTTGAACAAACTTGATCAAATTTCATTTATATATTGGGCGTTGATGCCGTTAAATTTTCAAATTTAAAGGTCTAGGGCGAAGGTATAGAGCAACGTCAACATCAGCATCTCGAGATTTCCGTTCATCGCATCTGCTGAAGTAATACCTAGTGATGTAATTAAGCTAAAGCAATTAAGAAAAAACTATATTTTGATAAACAAACCCGATTGGTGTAGTGGTGAACTCGTCATCGCAAATCGTTGATTTGCGATGACGTCTCTGTCTCTGTCTCTGTCTTCCTCTTCCAAGAGTGCGATGAACTGAAATAAAATATCGTGATATCGTTCTGCATTAATGTTGTACTCGAAAAAAATAGCACCGTTTATTTTCTTCCGCGATATCGCGCGCCACACGCCCAACTTCTGCGGGTGTAATTTTTTTTCGTGAAAAACGTGGGGATTTTCTGCACTCTAAATTTTACTGTTTTGGCTGTTTACGTAGCCATCCAAATGAAACCGCGCTTCATCTGTTAAAAAATAACAAACCCATAACCCTAATTCCCTCACGCAGAAATCGACGGAACCGTTAACAATATTGTAATCGTTTTTCTTTGTCGGGCTCACGAAGTCGATGAACCGTTTGATTGCAATAAGGTCGTAACTGTAGTGGTTTGGTCGCCCGATGAACAGTTGATTTAGACAAATTAATGTCAGCAGACAAACGTCTGATCGATTTATTTGGCGTGGCGAGTAATCGGTCTTTGATTTCAGTGACTGTACCTGTATTCAACACTGACGCCGATATTTTGTGTTCCTTGTTATTAACAGAACTGGTCTCTCTAAATTTTGCCACTAACCTTAATACTGATGTTTTGTTAGGAGCCGGTTTATCTGGGTACTTATGGCGAAACAAATCTTGCACTGCAACCGCTGATTTCGTACTGAAGTACGACTCGACAATGAAAACACGTTCATCTAGCGAAAACACCATCTTGTCTGTAGCAATACATTGATTGCATCGTTGTTACTATCGGTAGTGTTCTACTGCGTCGCCGCGATATTCAGATGTTGGACGAGTCAATTTCAGTAACGAGTAGGGGAGTAAGCTAGACTTTTGAAATTTAATGGATGAGTGATTGACGGGTTGCGTTTTATATGGGACACCCTACTATTCAAATCCGTATAAAAGTAACAGTATTAATTTATTTTAAACAATTTCTCTTTAAAACTAATTTCTTAAAATATTTTATCAATTAAAAGTCAGATACTTAATGTGTGAATGAAATTAATTTCCAAGATTAGGGTACTGTATTTACCGGCATGGTCAGGAAATTCGTGCAATAATTTTTTAGTTATTTTTAATTTTTAATTCCTGATTTGGTTAATTTCATATTCAGTCTTTATAACTTCTAATGTCTTGTCAAATATTTTTCCATGACCAAAATAATAAATATTTGTTACTCAATATAAATATTTTATTTTTATTTTATTAAAATATATCATTATTTTTATTACCTTATTTAAATCAGTTTCGTTTGAATTTGCTTTAATGAAACCTTTATAGTCTTCTATATTCATATTTAATTTAACAACTTCTTCTAAGTGGTTATTATAATCACAAATATTCCATTTATTTTTTTTTATTAACGCCGAAATATTTTTTATCTTTAACATTTTCTCCTTACCATCATTAATGGTAGTATCAGATTTATACATCTTGTATAACTTAAGAACCAAATTTTTATAACAGTGTCTTTGATTTTTTGATATATTTACAATATCAAAACTAATTGTACTTAATAATTCCAGTAGATATATGTCAACAGATCCATTGTCAAGTATATATTGATCATCTATATCTAATAATGTTTCACCATCCAGACACGTATTTACAAAAATATTTACTAGAAATTCGGATAAATCTTTCCTCCAATCGCTATGATTATAAAATTTTAGATACCTATTGTAGTATATTATTTTTAATCTATCTGAATCATCAAAATGGTATATTGCTTTTACAACTTTAGAACCGAACGCCAATATAATTTTCAAATCATCGCTATTAATATCACTAATTAGTACTTCATTAAACAATTTTCTAAATACATTTATATCCCATAGTTGATAATAACGAAGGAAACATAATGCGTAGTAAACTTCGTTCATTTCGTATATAGAATATTTACTAAAAAAAAAAAAAAAAACATATATATATATATGTAATACAATATCTCTGCAAATATCTACATACAGATTGTAATTCACTTACCAGGACAGGCAGGATCGCTTACACGATCCGCAATTTCATCACTAACTGAAACTTTTGGATGATTCCCAGTTTCTAAAAGACAAAGACGTTTCCCACTGAAAAATAAACTTGGATATAGGAAGACCGATATTCCATTCGGTTCAAAACGCCGTTGAATATGCGTAACTGATTGAAATTTTTCCAACCAATATATGCGCTGAACCGCCTGGTTTAGAGTCAAAATTTCAACCGACACACCTGCATTGTGAGTCGCTTTAACAATAAATCTTGAAAACATTTTTCGTCGATTTATTCTATGTATAAGAGATAAATTATAGGTCATTATAATTGGATACTTTTAGCTCAGGTACTATTTACGTAAACCCTCTACTTTTTTTCCATTAATTTAGTAAAAATTAGTAAATTTTTACTAATTTACATTAGTTTAATGTAACATTTACATTTACAACTACAATTTAATATCTGGAAATCACATAGAAAATATCATTAAAGATATCTTTTTTTTGCGGTAATTAGTTTTATATTTTAATGAAACGTATTTTTAGAAAATCCAAAAAACATGAAACAATAATTCTTAAAACTAACTTAATTTATTACGTAATCTATCAGAATCATATGAGTTAAAATTTATATTATAAATATTTTCTTAATGATCACCTATGTTTCTTTGCATTTGTGATTTAATAATCTGATCGATTCTTCACGTACTCATAGATTTCTGGTTCTCAACATTTTATCAACACGGATAAAAAAAATTGTTTATATTATATTTTCCTATTACGATATTCACAAACGACTAACTATAGTTTTATATTTTGTAATCCTTTCATTTTAAGAAAATAATTTTATCTACAGTCATGAAAGTTGTTTTTGATTTTTATCTTTTTTATTACAATCATTTCTGTACTAAATACATTAGATTTATGTTGTTAAATCCTCCTTAAAAGTTTTAAAAATTGCTTTGTGTTTATGTACATCGTGTGGATGTTATAGTTATGCAGCTTGGAGAATTAGATTTTGGAGGGATTTTTTCAATGTATTCTTTATTAAAAATCTAGATGAACTGAAATATTTTTTTCGTGCTTTTTAAATTTTTTTCTCCATTTTCATTTACTTTTAGGTTAGGTCATGTTTAGAACTGTAAATATAGTTCGTTGACTTCGCAGTATCGTGCAGTTCTGCGGTTTTTTATTGGCGAAGTTCGAAAGAACTTTTTGTTGGTGTGTTAGTCAACCCGACTTTTTTCGTTCACCAAGATTCAAAAATACTAATATTACAACTTTTCGATTTATTATTTTTTTTCAGGGCAGAATACATATAAAACTTTAAATTTTTCCTTTAATTTACCCCGTTCCAAGATTTAAATCAGTCTGGCTTAATTTTAAGAATGGCTCAGAAACATTCCAGTAGGAATGAATAAACATTCTAGGAGAAGAATGAAAACGTTTCCAAATCTACTTTTGCATGATCATTTTTCTTTTTTATCTTTACTAGTAGTAGCCCACGTCCTAAATTTTGTTATATATTTCCTGAATCATCTTTATTTTTCCTGTCTCCCGAATTGGATTCCACAGTGTGTCCTTTTACTTTAATAAGCCTTAATAAGCTTATTTAATAAGCATTTATTATGTTGCTCCTGTTTCCTCACCCATAGGAGCCAGGACTCGGTCTTTATGCTTTGTTTGCCTCCTACTAGAACACCCAAAAACACATTCTTGCCGGGACTACGGTCTTTTCTACAAGAGGACCAGAGAGTCTCCGTGCCTCATCTTTAATATCCATCTGTGCATGCACAAACGAATAAAAGCTCAGCAGGCAGCTGTCCCTCATCCCCTCGTTGTCCAAGCAGCCCTATCCTTACGTTGTATCAATCGTGTGATAAGATCAGATATAGCGCGCAATTGTACCTCATTCACCAACATACAGCTCACGATAATCTCCATCGTAAGTGGTACAGTAATCAATTCACATTGCAACCGCACCCTGTCACAGGTCCGACCGGCAAACACGACAGGATCCGGAGGTTCGAGAATTCCGCTGGTTAAATAAAAGGGTCAAAAGCCCGCAGTCATGCATTCAAATATACCCGGAATACGCCTCGTACAGACAGGAGCTGGGTCAACCTATAGGAGACCTAGCCCCAAACTAAGGTTGATCCAAGGCTTCAACTACAGAATCAGGCGGGGAGTCCAACCGCCCAGTGGAAGAACGATCCCAACGAGCCTGCCAACTTTGAATATACTAAGTTGTATAGCAGCCTTACACGCCCATTGGAGAAGCCCGATCCGCAAGGCGGAAAGCTGCTGAAATGAGGAGACCCCTGCAATAAGCAGCACCGCGTCAGTGGAGACAGAAGTTTACGCAAATACTATGAGGAGAGCTATCCTTTTCTGTACGCCCTCAAGCATACGTCTATTCCTATCGCTCCTCAGTTCCGCCGACCAGACATGAACACTATATAATAGTACCGAGTTGATCACATTACCATAGTGCGCCCGCTTGTAGGCCCGAGGGTCGGCCAAATTACCTAAAAACCTATGCAAGGCAGTCAACATCGCCCCTGCCTTCTATGATAACTGCCGGACATGCACGGTGAAGGAGCGACGGTAATCGAGCCACATACCAACATATTTCGCAGCCTCCTTCTGAAAAACAAGTGTCACCAATCTTAATCCGTTGTGGTGTTAAGAGGCGCCTACCTGCCGGATATTGGTATGCTTGGCATTTCTCTGGCAACCACCCCATTCGGTCGCTCTAAATCATAAGACCGAATATCTGTGCCACAAATGGCTACTGAGACTAACCAGGGCTAAGTAGCTCGTAGAGCTAACCTAAAAGTGTGAGCGGTGTAAGCGTGTATCGTATAACACTCGCTTGCGTGTACCACCATCCCCACTTGTCTTATTTTACTAAAATGGTAGGCGCTCTCCCCTAAACTACTAAAATATTATGACTATCAATCATAAATTTATCTCGTCAAACAGAGCAATTCACTGCCACGCCAAGGCCGCTGAATGCCAGCAATTACCTTTCCACCAATAAAGTGCTTGGAGCCTTAACCTGGCTAATAGCGAGTAATATCTCTCGGTTAGTTGGCTACAACAGCGCGGTAGGAATCTTTCCCTTAGGAAAACTACTCGGCATAGATCGCTTACTAGGAAAACTATGTCGGTTAAACAAAGCAACAACATCAAGGAACTCCGATACGGTGTCATGACCGCTGATGAGTGAGTGGTGATTCTCATCATTCACCGCTCATGATTGGCCAATTTTCCATTTGACTTCTAAGTTCCAGGATGGCCTGAGTTCTGGCACCGTCAAGAGCGAAGCAGTGAAATATTATTTGTTCGTTCGAATGGACCTCCCCGCAGACGCACAGCTCATCAGCTACCAGGCGGAACCGAAACAAATATTACGTTAAGTTTACATGTTGGTGAGCACTCATAAGACCCATCATAAGCCTGGTTGCGTATGATGGGTCCAGGCACGCTAAGATCAAAGGATCTTAGCGTGCCTGGAGCTGTCATGACCACTTGTTCCCGGGGGTTGTCTGGGGAATGCAGAAGGAGTCCCGCTAAGAAATGGTGGTCCGCTGACCTTAGTGTGCTGCGCGCAAGAGTGAGGTCCGAGAGGATAAGGTAACAGCGCTGCCCCTTAACGGGGACCATCGTCAAACACGTGCGCGCTGAGCGTCTTCGGATCTACCGGCGTGCCCGTAATGAATACGTTCACGCCATCAAGGAAGCCAAACTCAAGTTTTGGAAGGACTCCATGCGCAAGTTGCAATGAGATCCATGGCAGCTCGCAAACACTTGTTACATGCTGTCATGGATGCCGTCTCTGTGATGCACAAGCTTGGAAGGACTCCTCGAAAGGATTACGGGCTGTCGGGCCGCCAAATGTACTTGGTGTACCGAGTCGTCTTCGAAAGTATGATCGCATACGCGACGACAGTTTGGGCTCATAGGTTGCAAAGAAATAAGCCACTGCTTCTAACTAAGGAGTGCCCAGCGCAGAGCCATGACAGTATGCACTGGTGTATTTAATACAACCTCCTTCGAGGCTACTACTGTATTGGGAAAGGCTCTCCCAATCGATTTACTGGAGAAAACTCGAGCAGTCATGTGGAAGTTGCGAAGAGGTCGGGAGGCCGAGGCATTTGGGATGCGGTTTCGAGCCGGGCTATAACCGGAGCGGAACGATGATCACAATGCATCGGAACTAAATTTCTTTCAGTTGCCCATCTCCCGTCTGCGGAAGAGGCTATGTAGCCTCGCGATGGAGACATGGCAGCTTGAATAGCACACCACGAGTAAGCGAAGATCCTTGTATAGGTTTATTGAGGATTTGGGGGATGGTATGCCTCGAATTCATTTTTAAAGTCAGCGGGTGCCCAGGTGCTCACCAACCATGTAAATTTAAAGCAATATCTGTTTTCGGGGTCGTTTAGCGGCTGATGTGTTGTGTGTCTGCGAGGAGGTCCAGTCGAACGTGCACATGATGTTCGACTGCCCCGCTCTTGGGGGGCCATAGATCGTGCCACCCTGGAACTTAGAGGTCAGAAGGAAAGTTGGCTGCTCACAAATGGCGAGTCAATGTGGCGAGAGCTGCATTGTCGGACCGTGTTGGAGTTCCTCGATGAGGTTGCGACGTTCAACCGTCATCAGTAGTTTTAAAGGTAGTATAATGTAATACGGATTCTTACACTCCTACTGTGGGAAGCCTTTCTTGAGATAATGGCTGGCCACCAGCCAGATAAGTTCAAAGCGCCATTAATGGTGGATACGTACTAGCTGGCATGCAGCGACCGAGGCGTGGCAGCTTAAATTGCTGTCTTTTATTTATATAACTTATTCAATAGTTTTAATTGTAATAGGGGGTGCGGCTCCCTGATTTAGTTTTAATTTTGACAAGTGAGCGGTTGAGACACATAAGCAGGTGTTGTACAGCACCCTGCTTAATCCGCTCACCCTGATAGGTAGCTCACTAGGAGCTTATAGGAAACGAGGCCGCAAAACCGTTCTAGAGGTATAGTAGCCGTTTCTTGGCACGGACATTTGGTCTATGCACTAGGACGACCGAATGGGGTGGTGGCGGGAGAAATGCCAGTTAACCAAATACCATCCCCCAAATCCTTTATAAACTTACACAAGGATCTTGCTTAGTTGTGGCTTGCCATGATTGATGCCATGCTTCCATCGTGAGGCTGTAAAACCTCCTTTGAAGGCGGGGGATGTGCAACTGTTTGAAATTTAGAACCGATGCATTGAGATCACCGTTGCACTCCGGAACAGCCTTAGCTTGAAACCGTATCCTAAATACCTAGGACTACAGGAACATTGCGGCGTTCCAAATCATAGAGGACAGCTCCAATAAAACGAAGGAAATGCTGCGTCTATGTCAATAAAAATTCCCAAAACGTATTTACAATCTGCGCCTTCCTCCTCGGCAAGAGCATTTAAGTTTCAATCCTCTGTGCAAACCGGTTTATGGTCCCAACCTGCCGGATATAGAAATAATTATTTTAATATTGTTTTATTGTTATTATTATTATTATATATTAATAATAAATTTGCCGCGTCAATGAATACCAAGAAGTACAGCCAAGTTTTAAGTATTACCGGTTAGCCATAGGGCCAAATTCGGCAAGTACGCGTCAGTCTGCGGGCACATTGTTGAGGAGGGACACAATCGCGAGTGCCCGCATAATAAGAAGGCTCCACTATATGTTAACCGTAAAAGGGTGCGCAAAAATCATACGCAGTCTATAGTAAGGAGTGCTGTTGTTGCTTAAGAGCTGTTGAGATCTACATCAACTATTTAATGGTTAGATTTTACCAATTAAATGCCCAGAGTGCCTGTGTAGTCCAGGTTGAGCTAGGTGAAGTGGTTAGAAACAGAGACTCGATGCCTTTCTTCTGCAACACCCGTATGTGGTAACATGTGATCTGCCAGGCTTCCCAAGCTGAAAGAAATTTTTCGTTGGTGATAGTAAATCCGCTGTTCTGTGTAGAAAGTCGAAAGATAGCGGCTTCACACAACAAGCTTCTGACACGCAACACGTTGTTTTCAAGCTTGCAGTGGATGATGTTGACTTTGTTGTTGTTAGTTTGTACTTTCGGTACGGGGATCCATGTGAACATCATTTGGATAGGTTGGATAGAATTGTTAGGCTGGTAATTGGTTGTCCAATTATTATCGGTGTTGATGCGATCACCAAATTGCCTCTTTGGCAAAGTGGGATCACGGTTGATAGAGGCGAACTTTCTGAATGTTTCATTGCGCAGCATAGCTTTTAAGTCAGTAATGTGGCCGGCGAATTCACTACTTTCTCTGGTGCGGTCGAATTGCGGAGGGCCTTCCATGGTACTAACACTGATGGTACCATTGGTAAAGATATCCTTGGTAAGTGTCATAAGTGGTCTGTACTTGATGATTACGCGAGCGATCATCAATTACTAGATTTCGATCTGGTAAGCAGGATGTGCCGTGTGTAAAAGCGATACGTCCTTGTTTAACAGGGGCGCTTCCTGCACAGGCGGATTGACTGGCCTATGTTTTAGAATATACATTCGGCCATACGTCGAGTCTTTGCTTGAGGAGTGGACGATATATTATTATATGACTTGGCTAAGAATTTCTCTTCGACGTAGTTGAGGCCACTTTCTAGTTGATCCCCAGAAATATGAGTTGAGAGAAAGTATTTGGATGGTAAACTGGACTCGGGACTTGATCGCGGTGAAGCAGAATGTGGGCCGGCGCAAGAGAGTCGCACAACGTGAGGGTAACCTTGATCGGCATGCAGCTCTAACTATTGTGGACAATCGTCGGAAATTGACCGAGTATATTCATAAAGTTAGGACTTTGAAGCGTGATTGCTGGCGCTATTTTGTACTAGAGCAGGGAAATAAAGACCCATGGGATTTCGTTTATAATGTTCTCTATAAACTAGGAAGTTTATACTTCCTTTAATAGGGTGTTCCCTACTTCCTATTCCAGGGAAGTAGGAAAGACACTGTTGGTCGTTGAGTTCAGCTCTCTTATGCGGTTGCGGATGACCAGCATCTGCCACATCATGGCTTATACCGACGATGAGTTACTGCTGGTCGAGGGTAAGTCGTGTTCCTAGATAGAACTCTGAGCCGAGCAGGCATGTAAGGTTCTAAGGTTCTGCAGTCTTAAACAAACGATGGTTTTCATAGCAGAGAAAACTACTATGATGATTCTGAATGGCCTACTATCTGCGGCACGCCACCCGCGTGTCGTGATGGATCCGGTTAGGTCTATGACATATGGGAGCCATCCTTGATGACAAACTACAATTCAGGGATAAACGTTTTTGCACGAAAGGCAATCTTTGGTGAACGTAGAGCCATCCATCCTGATAGGGATTGAATTACTGTACCGTGCATATTCTTTAGAAATGTGTCTGTGAGGCCATAATGCTGTACGCTGAGCGCGTTTGGGTTCATCGTTCAATTTCAATGATGGTGGGACATATTATTGCGTGCCCATCGTCTGCTGCTGGCTGTAGTCGGATTTTTTTACAACCGTCTTGATAGAGGCAATCTCTGTAATCGCTGGCATAAAATTTATTGAAAATCTAGCTACTAAACGTAGCGAGCGGTATATTTCCAACATAGCAGGCCTTCTCACTTCTTAGGAGTTTGCAGGAAATAGTAGACCAAGGTTTGATTCTTGGCAGGTTAGGTGGGACGATTCTTCTACCGGTCGTTACACGTATGGTATATTTCCAAATTTTAGAAAGTTGCGAACTACTAGCTGGTTTTCTCCCAAGCGGTACTCAACGCAATTCCTCTCAGGACATGGTGCGATTATAAATTGTTTGGCTATATTTGGATATGTTGAAACGGACCAGTGAACTTACGCTAGAGTTGACGACACTGTGAACGATGTCCTCTATGTCTGTTTCGGTTACGAAGGTGAACGTACCAGAGTTGCCAGGGAACTGGACAGACTAAATTCCTGTCTTGATCAGCAAGTCAATTGGTAAACTCGTAGAGAATGGTCTATTGTGGTTGGCTTCCTTCGTTTTCTCGCCTCCAGCGGAACTACTGAAGGAGTATAAGTAGAATAGAACCCCTTGTTCCTAGGGACCGCCTGTACAGCTGATTGGCCGGAGGTAGGCGTATTGGAATCGATCCGCGATTTGATTGAAATTGTGGTGATTATTTTGACTCGTTAGCTGTCAGCGGAAAGGCGACTGCACAGCTGAAAGCATTGGTTACCATGCAGCCGTGAGCTGTAGAACAGTTTTGATGAGGGCAGTTTTTGAATGTGCATATGACGTTGTCGGGGGGATCACAACCGCACTGCTGAGCGCATGGTTCCTATGCATCCGTGAGGCGTAGCGTTATTGGGCGATGGTTGAAAGGAAGTAAATATCATGCGGGATAAAAGTCTGGGGTATGAACTAAAATTATTTCACTAAGCTAGCTAGGTTAAAAATTCTGTTGTTGCGAACAACATTGCTAGTTGTATGATATTATTGTTATTTCCACAATCCAAACGATATTTACAAACTGGTCCTGTAAAATGTAGCAATAGGAGCATGGCTCGTGCTTCCGCGAATTCGGTTTGCTGGTTTAGAGTGCAACAATTGACGACATTCAAGATGTCAGTAAGAGGCCTGCAACGAAGGATAAAGGTGAGTTAAAAAATCACCGAAATAATTGTTCAACGATGGATTCACATCGGTGGCATCCCAACCGAGGCCTGGCTTATTACTGTGACTTGTAATCAGCTGATCGTCTTTTAGCTGATACGAATCCTGTTAAAGACCATCAGAACTATGAATCGCCACATGATGGACGACTTCCCCTACGGGTTTTGGGATGTTTGTAAACTAAATAAAAATGTATAATAACTTACCCTTCTGCTTTTTTGTTTAAATCTATAACTGCTGATACAAAAGGATATGGGCATCCGAATTGTTGTACTTTTGTAGGATTTTTTCTTTGTGTTTTATGAAAATCAATACTTGTTAACCAGCTGTTAACTTGAATATGCATCACGTTCATATATTTAGTTAATTCTTCTAAATATTCTTTTGATGTTACAATGGTAGGCATTATTTCATATGTTTGAAATCTTTTAACAAATTTTTCATCACAAAATAATTTCCATTGTTTCCAAGGCATTGCTTCCATTACATTTTTTACACAATTCATTCTGTTTGCAAGAAAAAATCTTTTTATAGCTAAAAGTATTTCTTATCATTTTATGTTAAAGGGAAATTCTAAAATTTCTTTGTAAATATAATATAATAAATAAAAAGCACCACAATTATAAATTCAGTGTATTCATACATTAAATTATTAAAGTAAATTAAATTAATATAATTTAATAAAAATTACATTTTTAATTTTAATTTTGAATTAAATGCTAATTTCGAAATGCAACATCCTAATTCCTTTTTCTAACTAAAATGGGAGAGCTTTTTAATTATGCTCTGTTAATATACAACGTGATTCCAAATTGCGCGGCAATCTCTTAGGAGATGATTATGTAGCTAAAAATAAAAAAAAAGTTCATATAAACACTCGTCAGAAAACGGTTCTTTTGAGAATTATGCTTAATCGAACAATTAGCACTTCCGTCTGCTACCTTTGTGAAATGAAGCATGACTTAAATTCTTAGGACAGAAATCGAGCAGTCGATTTAATACTTCTATACGGTTATTGATCAATAAAGTTAAATAGAAGTGGTTGGACCCGTCTATCTTACTTCGGTTTTAAGAAAAACCGGGTAAAACACGAAACTTTTGTCGGAAAATACATTTTTTCGTTTGAGAATAGAATACCTTTATTAATTTAACAATAAAAAATTTCTACTTACCTTTGTACATAATTTAATTTTGAGAAAATTGATATTCATAACGTCTATTAAAATTAAATACAAATTTAATAAGACATTCAACTTTAATTAGGAACTAAATACAAAAACCAACTGGATTGTAAAAGTGATACGATTTTAAAAATAAAAATTCTATAGATTATAAAAATAAATTTGAAAGACATCCTTTTATAACATCCGTTTTCATATGCTGGCAATAAAAGTTGATCAACAAGTAAGTATAGAGTCTAAGATTGAATATTCATTTGAGCGGTGTTTGTGATGTTACTGTTCGGTTAGTGTGAACCCAAAAATGTTTTTTTCCATTTGGAGAGTTGACGGATATGTAGATGATTTATGGTAAAATAAATAAAAATGGATTTGCTTCTGTCCACGAACACTGGAAAAATTAAACAGATCGAAGAGTACCGGTTTGTAAAACATTTGATGGTTTTGAGAGGCGAGTTCAAGAAACAGATGAGAGTTATGAGCGTTTATACCACAACGATTCAATGCTGGTGATGAATATATTGTGAGAAATTTCAACGCTGGTGATCAGGTACAATTTTGTATACGGTACAATGATCTCCCAATTCAAGTTGAAGATGATTCTCACATCACTTTCATTTTTCTCAATTAAGTAAGTAGGGAACGTTACGGAAGCAAATTTTTTACCTATTCTATACAACAGTGGAAAACGGTTATAACGATCTGATATTGATAAACAAATAAAATTGTGTCGATGCTTAGTTAGAAAATGTGAACTTCCAATTTCCTTAGAAATATTTCAATATCTGATTAATCGTGTTGTCAAAAAATTGCATTGTAAATTATTGAAACGCTCACAATTGAACAAAAGGAAACCTATATAGACGGCTACATGTCATTTCCAGAACACATTTTCGTTAAATGTATGGTATCATCTTAGTGATAATCTTATAGGCCCTTTTGTCTTACCGCCTTTCCTTAATGCAAATCGTTAGTTAATTCTTCCTAAAACAAATATTATGAAAATGTTGGAAGATATTCCACTTGCAGATAGAATGCAGACGTGGTTTCCCGAAGTTGACGAACCTGCTCACTACTGTCATGATGTGGTAAATAATTTAAATAACATATTTCGTAAGCAATAGATTCGTGAAAAGGATTACTATTCTGGCTACCTGGATCTCACTTTAGCCGTCTTTCAACTTTTATGTTGCACGAAGTCGTTCGTTTATTCCGCTCGTACTGTCACACAAGAAGAATTGACACATCGTATAGTAGAAGTTGCAGCTACTGTTAGAAATAGTAATGATGCTATTAAATTTTCCCGGCTAGTATCGATTCGCCGAGCTTGACTATGCATCAAGTAGAATGGCGTCCCCATTCAGCAAATGCTTAAAAGAAATGATTCCTGCTGGGAGAGTGTAGCCAGATTCGTCGGGAGAATTCTCAGACGGCCGATTGGGATAGTCCTGATTCAGGTAAAAATCAGGTAGGCCTTCACAGGCTAGGATAGAAGGAGTCAGCCTGAAGTAACACGTAAAACGATTCTGGGTTGTGTCCTGGTAGAAAGTAGGTTGGTTTGATTCGGTTATCTGCTGATGTTGGTTGAATAAGATTACCAGTGGGAGCCGAAACTCTGTGCGTAAATGCAGGTCCACCTCTTTACCACAAAAGAAAAAAAAAATATTATTATTATTAGTTAAATTATTAATTAATACAAATTATAAAATATTATATATTAATTGAAAGTATAGGTAACTGATGTTCATGTGACGTTTTTTTATGAAGAAAAAATCCGTGTGTGATATTTATTACAATATGAGGTTATATACCTATCAGGATTTTTATCCAAATGTTGAAGAAATAAACCGTATTCGGTTACTCCCCATTTATATTTAATTAAAATATTCAATAATTCTCTTGCATCTACAAAACTAATATCCCATGATTTTACGTTATTTGATACCTGAAAAAAAAAATATATATATATATATTAATGCTTAAATTAAAATATACTAATAATTTTTAATTTTTGCATACTTGTAAGTTAACTTGGGTCTATTATTTACAGCCGGAGTCAAACGTAAGAAATCGAAACATCCGGAAAAAAATTAAAAACTTACCTGTGAGCCTGTAATAAAAGTGTTCATCACGAAGAAACACAGAAACGTTTAGGATATTTTCTACTGCTGGATATAATGATATAAAATAAGAAACCACCAATTTTACTCTTTAATTTGGGTCCTCAAAATTACACTAGGGTTTTTTTTTAAACATCTGAAATCTTTTGCCTTCCGTATTCGGAAAAAGCGTTTCCGCTTTCTGTCTGGAAATCATAGGTCTTATGATTACATAAAAGTTTTCAGCAGTAAAAGAGTTATTTTCACCAGTAGATCATGTTGTTAAATTTTTCAGATTTTCTAGAACACTTTTTTAATTCACGATGTTTTATAAGGTTTCTATTTATTGATTATTTTCACGAACAACATATTATTTACAAAGAGTATTATTTTGATATGCCAAAATAATAAATGAAACATATTATCAGGAGGAAATGTTCAAGTTTTATCTCAAAATATGTTTCTTTCAGCTTCATGATAAGCCCCGAACTCATACTAGACACAGGAAACGTTTCAAAAAGTAAATAAAGAATGTTGATACATTCATTTAATTTTCCGATTTCGTACGATTAGAATTTTTTTAATGGTCTTTCCAATGGGTTGTTTTTATGAAGCGTCGAATGGGTGGGTTGTTCAAGAAAAACCAAGACACCTGGGGAAAACATATAAAAAGGGAAAAAATTCTTTTCTAGTGAAATAAAAAACCACGCAGAAAGTTCGGAGAAGCGTTTAAATGTAGACGGGGATTTAGATTATTGTTGTTGAAAAATGATTAATCTTTGTACAAAAATGTGTTATTTAATTATTGAACTAAGCTTTTATTAAAATACAATTCGGTTAAAACTGTGGAAAATTTTTAATGTTTTTGTAAAACGGTAAGTTCAGTTTAATTATTATTATTACAAGGAAAATATTATTTACATTTTTCTCTCTAAACAAGCTGATAAGGAAGTCCTGCGTATAACAAATATCTGTGACCTGCTTTTGTACTTTGATAGTAAACTATTTATTTACATCAAAGCCAGAAGGAATTTGAGGTTATATTTTCCTTGGAGATTTCGTAGAATCAACATAATCAAACATTTTTATAAAACTAGTTTGTTATATCTAATGTAAAGATCGCTGGGAAAGGTTTCTCCTAAGTTTGGAAAACTTGTGTAGTTCAAAGACATGCTAGTAATGTATACTCTGCGTTGTTGTCTATCAGTTGACGCGATGTATTATCTTTGATTACTTTGATAAAAAGACTTATATACATAAATTAATACATAAATTAAAATCTAATAATGTGTTAAACAAAGATGGTACACCAATATATAATACGAAAGGTAAAGTCGATAGATGGGTGGAATATATTGAAGAGTTATACGGAGGAAATGAATTAGAAAATGGTGTTATAGAGGAAGAAGAGGAAGTTGAGGAGGATGAAATGGGAGAAACAATACTGAGATCTGAATTTAAGAGAGCATTAAAAGATTTAAATGGCAGAAAGGCTCCTGGAATAGACGGAATACCTGTAGAATTACTGCGCAGTGCAGGTGAGGAAGTGATTGATAGATTATACGAACTGGTGTGTAATATTTATGAAAAAGGAGAATTTCCGTCAGACTTCAAAAAAAGTGTTATAGTTATGATACCAAAGAAAGCAGGGGCAGATAAATGTGAAGAATACAGAACAATTAGTTTAACTAACTCATGCATCAAAAATCTTAACTAGAATTCTATACAGAAGAATTGAGAGGAGAGTGGAAGAAGTGTTAGGAGAAGACAAATTTGGTTTCAGGAAAATTATAGGGACAAGGGAAGCAATTTTAGGCCTCAGATTAATAGTAGAAGGAAGATTAAAGAAAAACAAACCAACATACTTGGCGTTTATAGACCTAGAAAAGGCATTCAGCATTTCAAAAAAATTAGGGTTCAAATACAGAGATAGAAGAACAATTGCTAACATGTACAGGAACCAAACAGCAACAGTAACAATTGAAGAACATAAGAAAAAGAGTCCGACAACGATGTTCCCTATCTCCGTTACTTTTTAATCTTTACATGGAACTAGCAGTTAATGATGTTAAAGAACAATTTAGATTCGGAGTAACAGTACAAGGTGAAAAGATAAAGATGCTACGATTTGCTGATGATATAGTAATTCTAGCCGAGAGTAAAAAGGATTTAGAAGAAACAATGAACGGCATAGATGAAGTCCTACGCAAGAACTATCGCATGAAAATAAACAAGAACAAAACAAAAGTAATGAAATGTAGTAGAAATAACAAAGATGGACCACTGAATGTGAAAATAGGAGGAGAAAAGATTATGGAGGTAGAAGAATTTTGTTATTTGGGAAGTAAAATTACTAAAGATGGACGAAGCAGGAGCAATATAAAATGCGAATAGCACAAGCTAAACGAGCCTTCAGTAAGAAATATAATTTGTTTACATCAAAAATTAATTTAAATCTCAGGAAAAGATTTTTGAAAGTGTATGTTTGGAGTGTCGCTTTATATGGAAGTGAAACTTGGACAATCGGAGTATCTGAAAAGAAAAGGTTAGAAGCTTTTGAAATGTGGTCCTATAGGAGAATGTTAAAAATCAGATGGGTGGATAAACTGACAAATGAAGAGGTATTGCTGCAAATAGATGAAGAAAGAAGCATTTGGAAAAATATAGTTAAAAGAAGAGACAGACTTATAGGCCACATACTAAGGCATCCTGGAATAGTCGCTTTAATATTGGAAGGACAGGTAGAAGGGAAAAATTGTGTAGGCAGGCCACGTTTGGAGTATGTAAAACAAATTGTTGGGGATGTAGGATGTAGAGGGTATAGTGAAATGAAACGACTAGCACTAGATAGGGAATCTTGGAGAGCTGCATCAAACCAGTCAAATGACTGAAGACAAAAAAAAAAAAAAATATGAAATATATACGAAAAGAAATGCAAGACTAAATACTCCTGTTCTATATACTAGAAAAATCATGTTGAAGAATATTAATGTTTATTTTGATGTCGATATATATCTTTCTTTGTTTTTCTGGTTAGCCTCCGGGAACAACCGTAAGGAATTAGTTAAGAGGATGAATGTGGAAAATATGAATGAATCTAATTAATGTGTAGTCTCATACAATCTCACGTTTATCCTTTCTAACTCACCAGTGGTCTACTGGTGAATTCTTCATCGAAAATCATCTATTTCAAAGTCGAGGGTTCTAAAGTTCAAATCCTATTAAATGGTGTTACGTTTGTACGGATGTGAATACTATATCGTGGATATCAGTATTGTTTGTTGCTGGGTTTTAATTAATCATAGACCTCAGGTATGGTCGACCCGAGACTTACAAAGCCACGTTTTATTTATATTTATACATACCATGCTCATTCATCCTCTGAAGTAATACCTTACAGAGGTTACCTCGGATAAAAGAAAAAAAAGAAAAGTTGACTTTTCCTGAGATCTGTGGTTAATTAAATCCAACCACCAGTGAACAGGAATATCCATGATTTAGTATTCAAATCTGTATAAAAGTAAACTGCCTTTACTAGGATTTCAACCTCAGAACTCTTGACTTTGAATTCAGCTATTTTTCAATGACGAGTTCACCATTAAACCAAACTAATTGGTTGACGTCCATATATCTGTAATTAACTAAAACATCTTAACATTGTAATTTGATGTCAAAATTTATCATCTGTACAAAAGTGGAGATTTAGCTATTTTCAGTAGGTGCGTTTCAGGATTAAAATACTTATTACCGTAGCATTGAGTATGATGTCTTTAGCACAAAAATGAGTGCTTTTCAAAAGGAAATTGTTACAAATGTTATGGGTTGAATGATTTTTTTTTTTGCTCATTCATTTTACTTTTGTCTATACATTTAAGAATTGCACATAAGTGTTTTGTGTTATAACTAAATTAGCTGTAATATTGTGCGAAGAGAATTTTTTTTTTTTTGTGGGAATTTTTATATCAAACCATAGGAAACGTTTTTATATTTATGTAATTTTATTTATTATGGAACAGTTTCATTCAATTTTATTTTAAGTTTTTCAGATTGATTAATTTTTTCAATTTTCAAAGATTTAAAAAAAATTAAAACTATTGTCTGTATTTCTCGATTTAATGAAATACAGAAAAAAACGGTTTTTTCCATTAAAATTAAAAGTTTTTTTTTTGTTTTGAAAGACCGGGCTTCTACAGGTATAGCATTAGCGTGGTGGTTATAGATAGCGTGTAAAAAGATGCCGGTATTGATCTGGATTCGATACCGGAACTTCCACACAAAAAAGCCGAGTCTCTACTTACTCAGCTACATAGATCTCTTAAAACTTCTCGTTTAAACTTTTAAATAAATTTTGAGAACTATATAATTTGATAATATATTAATGCAAATAATAATAAGTTTATTTAAAAATCATACCTCTTCCATATCAGAAGGTTTAAGCTGTGGTTCAAGACTGGATACCATTTCAACACATTTGTTATATAAACCTATTTGCTTTTTAGAAAAACCAAAATTTTCACACGTTCTTTGAAATACATCGTCAGTATTTATTTTTGCAAGTGCCGTTGTTAATTTAAATTTAGTTAGTTTTACTTCTGCGTAAATATCATTGCATAAACTGATAAATATTAAAAATTGTATTAACCATAAATATTTGTACGAGTAAATTGGACTCATTTCGTTTATCTAAAAAAAAAAAAAATATAAAAAAAAATTATTAAATTATGAACAAATATTAAATTAATAAACAGGTAAAAAATTTACATTTATTTATTAAACTAACATCCCCGTTTCGGATTTTCCAGTTCTTTATTGTTACTTAATTTGCCTTTCGTGGACAAAATTTACCTGCCTTCCCATAGGCAGGTTCAGCCAGTCGCGTACGCAAATTAACAATAGTAGATACGGTTACAATAGTAATTCTATAATTGTTTAGTCACAATTACAAGTTAAATTGTAATTTCTATGGGATGACACCTGAAACCACTGTTCCGTTATGTTTAATGGTTTGGCTAAAATTGGAGAAGTTGATTGAAGAAATCCTAAGGATGAGTGAAAAGGATTACAGAAAATGGGGGATTGAAACCCGGGTGGAAAACATGCTGAGGGTGAAAAGCCGCCTGTATGTCCGTGAAAAGGCTGAGCCGGACCTGGATACCCCCGCTTCAGTAGTCAGAGGGAAACAAATAAATTAAAATAAGAATATCCAGAACGGTCTGGCCGAACTGCCATACCAAACCTACTGCCGGCATTAACTTTTAATATTATACATATGTAACGTTTGATCCATCACAGTCAATAGTAATGAAAAAACCATGTTTATCTATATGCCTATTATATACATTAAAATCTACCAGAAATAAGTTGTGTTTATTAAAATTAACAATTTGTTATATTAGATGTGATACAGACGACACAAGGCACGACGTTTCGTATCGAGTACGCGGTCTCGGGATGCGAAGAAAAAGTGTTTAGACAGCCATTTACGTTGTTCGAACAGCCTTTTACCAGCTTCTCGTTTTTTTTTTCATTTGCAAAAACAAAAAACGATTTCTGAGTTTGAATAAACCACAGAACGGCCGAGAGAAAAGCAGGACAAGGAAAACTACTTTCGGTCAGAATTTTCCAACCCGCTTGGAAGATTCGGTACGTAATTGTGCGAGTCGTTGCACAGCGGCAGTTAGAACAAATATGGTGCACTATACTCATATGGTGCAGAATGCAGTTAATTTTTTCACGTAACCGCAACTACATTAATATATATATATATATATATATATATATATATATAATCTACCCTTATTTTTGTTTTATATATATTATAATTTTTATTGAATAAAAGCCTCATCGTTTTCTTGTTGTATAAAAACGACAATAGTGTACGCGTTTTAAATATGTAATCACACTAAAACACTAATTATTTTCGGGCGAATTTTTTCTGAGAATTTTAAATGTATATAGAATTTTCATTGTTTCTTTTTTAATCCTTTAAACACTGAATTTCAAATAATCCTTTCGTGGTAAGCGCTTAATCCATAAGAACTGTGCTAATAATAATTTGTAAACTGTGATTACAAGTTTTCATCAATTTTTTTCAGGGTGTTCTTTATGAATCAGTCACGACACACGAGATATATACATATGTTTATATATATATATATATATATATGAAAATTTATATTAATTCTTTTTATATAAATCGAGATATAAACTTATATATGCGAATTTATGTGGCCCAACGTCACATCGACCGAGACCCGTTCGAAGAAATTTTCTAGTAAAGTCAAATCACCTTTACGTAGTAAACGGTTTCTGTATACATATATATATGTTGATGTATATATATATATACACATCAACATATTATGGATGAACATGTAAACATACCTACAATCAAAACTACTCCCAAAAAGTGTATTGTACAGCCATGTTAGTAAAAAAATTACTTACGTTGAATAAGAGTGTAACCTAAATGCTTTTATGTCCAACAGTAACTAGAATATTATGAAATTTAATGAATTTTAATGCTTAAATATTACGTACAATTTCACAAAAAACACATACTGTATAACATCAGTTACACTTGAATAAAGAAATTGTAACTTGCAGTAATGTTGCATCATTTTCTAATTTATTGTGGTGCAAAATATTACGTACAATTATACAAACACTATATAACATCAGTTACACTTGAATAAAGAATTTGTAACTTGCAGTAATGTTGCATCATTTTCTAATTTACTGTTTCTGTTATTCATCTAAATTGCGTATATTATTACATTTGTTTTAAAATATTATATATGTATAAATATTAATAATATTTCTATTAGATTTTTGGAATTGAATTTAAAATTTATTCATAATTCTTTTTAAAAATGGCAAAAGGAAATACCTTGTATTTAAAAATCAGAGACATTTAATAAATTTTTATTATTATAATAATTTAATTAGAATATTTAATCAGATAAAAATATTTAGAGGAAATCATCAACTTCAAATTAAAATAATGATTTCCTTTGCAAACCAGATTGCCCAAAATTAAAAAAGTACAAGATTTAACCCGGTAGAACTACAATAAAAAATACCTTTTAGTAACTCCAAAATTCGCCGAGCCTATACAAAACAGTCATTCTCGCAAAGGCAGTGTATACCAAGGAAACGTTTTTCAAATTAAATTGAAGCTAAAACCGAATTAGCTAAAACTAAATAAAGCAGGACATAGAAGTGTTTGAATATATTTAAGCAAATATTATCAGAAAAATGGGATCTGGAAAATTCCCACTAACGGAAAAGTATACAAAGAAATCGACCCGATTATCAGTGTGATGATGAAGAAAAGGTTTTCAATTTCTTGAAAATGCCTGAAGGCCGAATTTAAGCCGTAGATCGCAATGTATATAATTTCTTGCGATACCATCTTCCCCCACTACTCATAAATTGTCCACTATGTTTTTATTCTCCTTTATAATTAGATTTTCGATAGCATACAAAGTGATTAAGAGGTTGTTTTTTTATAAATGTAATCTTGTAAAAGGTAGGTCATAACATGCAACGCCGCCACAATCAGGATTATGTTTGTTACAGATTTAATATTTCCTTTATAAATTTTGGTGACGTGTCTTTCGTATGATCGGGACCCGTATGTATATGAAATTCCGAATGTGTAGAATTAAAAAATTAAAAAAAAATTTAATTTAATATTTTGTTGAGTTTGTCGGTAACAAATGTGGCTTATTTTGATTTCTGGTGAATATAATCTTCATGTAAATTCGTAAAAATCAGTTTCTAGATCTCCAGAAATTAGATCTCTTACAACGGTTGAAGAAATGTGAAAATTTTTGAAAAATGATTCAAATTTTATCCATTTTCTAATATACGAAATGAGATATTTATATATACTTGGTCTTTCAAATCCGCTTAAGATAAATACTTAAAAATCATTTTAGGGTTTTTTTCTGAATATAAACGGGTTAAGGAGTGCGATGCTCAACAATGTGGCAGCTTGATCAACAGAAGCACGGCCACTATTACTGTATTTACAATGTTGCAAGTTTCACCTGGCTCCCGTCACATGACAAAATTTATAAATTAAAAATAAATTTATCGGAAAAGAAAATTGATCATATAGGGTTGGCGAAGCCGTGATTGAGATACTAGTTTTATATGTGGAAATTCTATGATAAACATGAAGGACTATATTTGCTATTAAACAGCTTGGGTTAATTTTCTTTTTCATTTATATCGATTTGAATCGCCTAAAATGTATAAATTGAGTTATTTTTTTTACAATTATTTATTTAAAAAATAGCCGGTTGGGACTTGCTCGATCGCCCGAATGTCTCATTAGTATACTTTGCTCCCTGGACTCTCCAAGCATTCGTATACTCATGTCTGTGAGAATATTTAGTATTTTACAGTAATATTTAAAAAAATAAATATTAGTACGTTGAGAATATTTTTCTGAATATTTTGATTTTTTAATTCCTTAAGATAGGCTTAAGGAGACATTAGATATATAATTTAGTAGATTTAAGTAGAAATGCAATATATATATATATTATATAATATATAATGCAATATATATATATAATGCAATATATATCATAGCCATATTGATAACAGTAAGTTGACTTCGTGTAGTCAAGCGTATGGTTCGTGATAGGTTGTGTTATTTGCCGATGCAGCGCCTGCATTGGCAACAAACGTGATGATGTAAAACAAATGTTAACTAACGAGATGATGTAAAAGATTTCAATAGAGGTGCAAGAAATGCGAATGGTTAATTAATTAATCATAATCATACTGTAAATGTTTTTCCACTTTCATTTATTTGATCATATTAATAATAATAATAATAATAAATATTCATATATAATTTTTTTTTCGTTTTACCTTCATCAACTTTTGCTATGGATATGATCCCGATGGAAATTTGTAGTATGTCAAATGATCCCCACGCCGGTCTTGTATTCGAACCCAGGATCTCTAGGTGAATAGCCGAGTCGCTACAACTCCGCCACGGAGATCAGCAAATAATTTTTTTATTTACTGAACTTGTGTGACCAAAACCGAATATTTAAATTATATTGGAATTAATTTAAAAATAAATGTTTAAAATAACATTAAGTTGTATCGGTAAGAATAATCATTACTCTTAATTATTAATTATTAGGTAAACGTTACTGGAATTAAAACGTTATTTTGGTATTAAAAATTATATTAAATCTTCTCTAGGAATAAAGAGAAAAAATATAATTATTCTTTATTATCAGATGTTTGAAAGCATCCTTCAGTTACTTCCATATGATAAAAAAATACAAGCAACTCGATTACTTAAATTGAAGCTTTTATTAAATGTTAGGAATTGAAGGGGTGTGTATGCGTTAAAAACTAGTATTTTTAATATAACAATTACGGTTAAAAGTTTTTTTGATAAGTTTACAGACATTATGAATGTTTATCGTAATTGGAAACCCTAATATTTACATAAATCCTTGACGTAAGGGTTGAAGTGGAAAAAAAATGATTTGCTTGAGAAATCGTAATTTCATAGTATTGAACCTATAAGATCAAAAGTGTTGCGATTTAAGAGGCCTAACTTGATTTTATGATCTCGATTGACAGATTAAATGTATACTGTCTCTATGAATAATTTAATTTTTTCTTTTTGTTTTTAATGAAACGTCAGGTTCTGTGATGTAACTATTTTTACTTTCTTGTAAGAAGTATAAGAAATATTGTAATCGCGAAAAATTTCGGTTTTCAGATTTCAAACGAAATATCCATTTTGACCATCTCTGAAACCATTTTGGCTAGTTTCGGCGTGACGTCTGTACGTACGTTCATATTTATGCATCTAACATAACTCGATAACGATTAGTGGTAGTTTGTTGAAATTTTGAATTTAGGACTGTTGTAACATCTAACTGTGCACCTCTCATTTTAAATGCAATAGATTGAACCAAAAGTATTCAAAAAAACCCTAAAACATTTTGATTTCAGACTTTTTCTTAACTGTAGTAATAAGCCCTCATTCAATGATTATCAACGATGTATTTTATGTGGTACACTTTTTAATTGGTTTCAGAGTTATAACCAATCGAAATTTTAATTAATGAAATATTTCATTCTTGAATGGGATACCACACGGATTTGAACAGGACTTAATTTCCTTTTTTTATAACAATTTTTTTTTAAATTTATATATATTGATTTATTAATAATTATTAACCTGTGATTGTGAACAAAATTTTACTAAAAATAACAATAATAAAGGAGAAATACGAACAATTATCAATGTCTAAAAGTGTGAAGATTTTGAAGCTTTTTTGCAAACGATTCTGTTAATGTTATTATGATAATTTCATTGTCGGTATTTAGTGAAGTTAGATTAAAATGAATGTAAAAAAAACTGCTGATAGATAAAAAGAATACTCGCTTCTGATTTGGTCAGTTGTTGATGAGTAGGCTTATGATGGTTGAACTACTTACATGATATTGCAAATTTATTTCGTGAAGACCCTCATTATGGTAATAATTCTAGCCGCGTAGTTAAAACTGTATTATACTGACGTAAAAAAAGAATACAAATATTTGATGTAAAAACTAAATTTGAATTACGTGTTATATTTCTGATCCAAGTACAAAATTAATCATTCTGCTACTATTAGAAACTGTGAAAAAGTAATAGAAAATTTCTTTGACAATAGTATGAATTTAATAAAATTTTAAAGCAAATTTTAATAAAAAATTAGAGGAAGTAGAAGTATAAATAAAAGAAGACAAATCAGAAACAGGCTTGGAAATGTTTGTTACCAAGTGTTTGATGGTGATAAATTTCGCCCTTATAAACGCCCTTAATTTCTGCACCTACATGTATTGTAGCGTATTTCTCGATTCCCTATCTAGTACTAGTCGTTTCATTTCAGTATACCCTCTAGAGCCTACATCCCTAACAATTTGTTTTACATATTCCAAACGTGGCCTGCCTACACAATTTTTTCCTTCTACCTGTCCTTCCAATATTAAAGCGACTATTCCAGGATGCCTTAATATGTGGCCTATAAGTCTGTCTCTTCTTTTAACTATATTTTTCCAAATGCTTCTTTCGTCATCTATTTGTCGCAATACCTCTTCATTTGTCACTTTATCCACCCGTCTGATTTTTAACATTCTCCTATAGCACCACATTTCAAAAGCTTCTAATCTTTTCTTCTCAGATACTCCGATTGTCCAAGTTTCACTTCAAACAAAGTTTTTACATACAAACAAATAAAATGTCTCTTTTTCTTTAAACTAGAAAAAATAAATTGACTAGTGTAAAGGCAACTTGTTGCAATTCTGTTCGTTTATGAGAAGTATATTGTTCAACCCAGCAATCTGTAAATAGAAGTTTTTGTTTATTTCATGAAGATGTAGATTAAGGAATGTACCAGCCTAATTTTTGTAGCATAGAATTTCGTATGTATAGTGTACCTATATTCGACATTTTTTTTTAAGGAAAGTGTATGCGGACGTATTACTCCATAACCCCTAAATACTCTGTAATTGACGGGAACGATTTGAAGATGAAAATAGATAACTCTTTTTTGTCAAGAGGAAAATGTAATGTTAGAATATTTTACCCTCAGAAATAGGTATATGTGAAATTTGAAGAAAAACAAAAGAATGTTTCTTATGTCCGTCTTCCATCGAGCGAAAGATACACTACTGTTATTAAGGATTGTACCCTGTGAGCGGGAAGTCCCATTACGTTAAACATGAAATTATTAGGACTGGTGAAGTTTACCTTCTATGGATCTAAAACGTCTGTATGGATTTCACCATGTTCAATGCATAGCTAAATACACCTCCATGTTCGGATTCCTGCAACAGCATATCAGGAGATATAATTTCAAACGCTGACCGAATAGCGTCTTGGAGTTGTTCGTTGTTCAGGTATCTGCCTGTTTTTGGATCTCTTCTTTCACAAAATCCCATAGTATTTTTCCACTTATAGTGAGGTCAGGTATTTTTTTTATCATTCAGCTGGAAAATCTTCTGACACGTCCAATCCATCGATTCGGAATATTTGCAATCAGGTGTCTTCGGACATTCAAAGAAAAATGCAATTTAGCGTCAACTTGCTGAAACGTAACGATGTCAGCGATCACTTTTGCCATCAATTCTAGAAGCAAACAATCGTCGATTGCTCTTAGGTAACTGTGTTGATTAACTGCACCATCGAAAAAATAAGAAGAAAGGAAATGTTCAGTAGTCATACCAGCACACACAAAACATGAGGCGACTTTTTGGAAGAAATCGATTTCTGCAAAAAAGTTGGGGATTGTTTTTCGGTTAGAAAAAACATTTCGGTTAGGAAGTTTCTATAAATACTACATTCGTCTGAAAACACATAATTTTTATTGTTTTCTCTCAGCTCTCAAGCCTTCAAGCAATAACCGATATGCATAAACACGTCGATCAAGTTCATTGTCACTCAACTAATCAACTGTGGCTTGACTCATTAAACTTTCAAGTCCGCATTTCGGTTTCGTAAGGTCAACCTTGGAATGCCTTAATGTGCAAAACGTTGCGCGTTAATTTTATTGGTTGAATTGTTAGTTTTTGCCTCCAGAACACCTCACTTCATAGCTCCAGTTCTTAGCATCCCACTGCGTATTGAATCAAGAAAAATCCCTGTTGCAAAATTATTTGCAATGTTTCCATGTGTATGGACCTACGTAGAACCGCCCATAAGCTACAGACACGCTTCGACAGTGAAAGTACTTGTATTCGCCATCGTTCCACACTCGACTAGGCCTAAGGACATGATAACGGATTATGATTATGGATTTATTATAGAGTTCGAAAAAATGACACGTTGCCAACACGGGACTCGTAGATGAAAGTCCAAGAGACTACCATTTTGCTATTATAACATTGGTATTTATGATTATTTTACTTTCCCGTGCAGCGTTTACCAGAGCTATAGCTGCTGAAGGGAAAGTATTATAATCGGTCTAATTTGGGCATAAGCTGTATTTATCGCATATAAAGGTATTGACACCTAAGGAACTGAAATGCTGTATAGAAATTTTCCGGATTTTCTTATGCCCATGTGTGTGTGTGTGTGTGTGTTCAGTGTCTCACATCTTATATCACCAGAATTACTGGATACCGATTTTGAAGAAAATTGTCAAATTTCTTCTAGATATGGAGCATTTATCCCCATTAAAGTCTCAACCTAAAAGGTCAAAGTGAATAAGGTGAAAGGCTAGAGAACCAAGTCGTTGTGATCTCGAAACTCGAGATTTCGCCGAATAAGATCTTATTTTTCTTAGGCACATTTTCTAACGTTTAAAAAAAAAAATTTCAAAAGCGATCACTACCCCAAAAAATGCTCTAAACTAAGTGGCTAAGTGGGTATACTGCGTCAATAGTACCTCCGTCACAATAACGAGCGTTAAAATATCATTAATATACAACCGTACAAAATATATTATATTTAAATAAAATTATAAATATTTTTGCGTTACCATCAGAAAAACGCCGTATGATGAGAAAGTCCTAAAAATTTTTTTTTAGAATTACATTATATATAAGTACATTAATTATACGGGTTTATTTTTATCTTTAATGATTATTTATTTTCGTATCACAAATTATAATTGCATTTTATTAACGACTGATGTTCATTAAATATAAATATAAATAAAATATTTAATAAATACTTTTTTTTTTAACTGTTGAACTTTATTATTTCTGAAAGGAAGATATTTATTTAATTACTTAAGATATATCTATTTTAGTGGTGGAGTGGTAGCGTTTCGCATCCCAGTCATTCCTGTTTTATTTTAACACGTTAAAAAATACATTTATTAATTGCAAGAGATCCTGTGATTACTATGTAATAAATTATAAATATGAACATAATACAGTGTAGGTGGTAAACGATAATAAAAACTAGTTACCACGGATTTTCTCTTTACAAACATAAAATTTTTGTAAATATTTTGAAAGAAAATGTTACTGGAACATTGATATATGCTTGCTTATAAAATTATTTTTAAATCTCTCAACTTGGATTGCGTTTTCTTTTTCTTAATATAAATGAAAGTGGATCAATAATGACATTTTATTATTGTAATTATTTTTATTTCAATAAACATTCGTAGATTTATATAAAAGTACAATCAAGAAAACCAATTTATACGACCATAATTAATTTTTAATGCAGATATATATTCAACCGGAGTTTTTTTAAGAAATTGATCTGAATTTATGAACTGTACAATGCGTTTTACTTTTTCATCATCTTTAATCGGGCATAACATCTTATAAATCTCATCCTGCTGATCTTTGCTTAAGTTTCCACCAATTCTTATATTATACAATATTATCCCTTTCAAAATATCAATATAACAATCCATTGGTTTATCTAGACTGAAAAAATATTTTAATGATTGTGTAGCGATCTCAGAATCCTTCCATTGTAATATCTCAACAAATTTATAATTACTTTCTACTTTCATTTTCCGCAGTTTAGTCCATATATTTTCAATTTCAAGTTTTGAAATGTAAACCAATATTTCAGTCAACTGTAAAAAAAAATGAAAAGTGTTATTAAAATTATTATTACTATTTGTTAATCGATTATTAATTTACCAGCTGCTCTTAAAACTTGCCCAAATATTTCTTTCTCTAGAGCGGACATGATAATATTTATTAACACTAGCCGGTCAGGGTTCGCTTCGCTATCCCCTACCATCTACACGGCTAAACTGTCTGAGGATACGAACGCGTTTATGAGAATACTAATCATTTTACAGAAATGTAAAGATTACAGTAATGTAAAAAATATTTTTCTCAACGTTCTTACTTTAGAGGATGAATGAGGATGATATGTATGAGTGTAAATGAAGTAGAGTCTTTAACTGTCACTGATCGACCGTTCGTAAGATGTGTGATTGATTGAAACGCAGCAATCTATGAACATCGGTATCCACGATATAGTATTTGAATAATCTATTGTGGATACCGGTAATCTTTGATGGCTGGGTTTCAATGAACCATACAACTCTCGAACGGTCGATCTGAGACTGTACAAGACTGTACTTTTAGATTTAAGCAGGAAATAGATGGAGAATTTAAGAGTAATATTACCTATAAGCCTGACCATATTGATAACAGGAAATTGGCTTGTGTATGCCGGCACTGTCTTCTTCGTTTATAATTGTGTGTTCGTGTGAGGTTTGTTAGCTGCCAGTCCAGCTGCTTATATTGGAGTAGAGCGGACCACGTAATGCACCGGACGGTTGCGCGTCACATAAAAAACATTTTCCCCGATAAATACCTAAGTTTTTTGTATTATTAAATATTAAATAATAATCTTTTTCTCTTATTGATAAACTTAAATAAATATTAGTAATATGTAAATACAATACAAATAAAAAATTTACGCTTAGAAATTAAATTAAATAATCTCTAAATTAATTAATTACGAACTGTTTCTAGCGGTATGGATTAGCCGTGTGCAGCCGCCTGGCGCATCATCATTGGTCTGCTATTCGCCAATAACAGCTAAAGTAAAAATGTGAGCACAATCGGCAAATAATAAACCCATATACTATCCTTTTTTATGAGTAAAATTTGTTTAGAGATTGCAAGATATCGAGAAATAATTTTCCATTTTTATCAGATGTATTTTGGAACATACTTAAACAAAGAAAATTTGTTACTTATTGGAAAAAGGCGAGCTTAGGGTCAGCCCCAAATGAGTTACATGGTTCATGTTTCATTTCAGATAATTTTTTAAAATGTTTTTCCCACTGTTATTAAATAATGTTCATGAATTTAGCGTACTAACAACAAAACCTTAACACCGAAAAGCTTCAAAATCCTAACAATTTTTAGTTGTTTCTTGATTTTTTTTTTTAACACCGCTAAATCGTTCAAAGGAAGGAATCGTTCGTAATTTGCGCGCAGGAATCCGGTGCACCATTTTGTATTCTCTTCGCCAATAGTATTTAAAATAAAAATTTGAGCACGTATATAAAAAAAAACCCTCGCCAACTTTTTTTGGAGAGTGATTTATATATAAATGATCCAATTTTTTTTTTTAACAACATTAATCACCACCGATTTTTTTCAAATAACCATTCGTTAAAATATTTTTCAAAATTTGTATTTCATATATATAGCTATCAAGAAATATCAGCTATTTTTTAAATTATAATCATGCGCCTAAAATCCAGAAAGGTTTTTTAAGAAATTTTCTTTTTTTCTAATTTAGCTTCTATTGATGAGGTTGTTTGATTTAGAAATAACTTCATATATGTCAAACACTGATACGCCGGCCTCAGTGGCGCAAGTGGAAGCGTCTCGGATTTTCATCCGGAGGTCCCGGGTTCGCATTTTCACACGCTACGAAAATTTACGTTCATCTCATCTTCTGAAGTAATACTTAGTGAAGTAATTAAGAAAAAAAAAATATTTTGATAACCAAACCCGATAGGTGTAGTGGTGAACTCATCATCGCAAATCGTTCATTTCGAAGTCGAGAGTTCTACAATTTATATCCTAGTAAAGGCAGTTACGTTAATACGGATTTGTATACTAGATCGTGGATAACGGTGTTATTTGGTGGTTGGATTTCAGTTGTTCACACATCTCAAGACTGCACTTCATTTACATTCATCATTATCATTCTATGAATTAATAGTTTACACTGGTTCCGGAGGTTAAAGAAAGAACTGCAAAGGTTATGTTGTTAACCAAACTAACGATTCCGTTTACTGATCTCGTTGCTTTTGCTTCTTAGCGTTCGGACCTTCCATAAGATATTACTTCAGAATATGATTGAGGATGAATATAGATGAAGTGTAGTCTTGTACAGTCTCAGTTCGACTATTCATGAGATGTGTTGTTATTTGAAAGCCAATCACCAAAGAACACTGTTATATATGATCAACTATTCAAATCCGTATAAAAGTAACAGTATAATTTATTTTAATCAATTTCTTTTAAAATTAATTTCTTAAACAATTTTTTCAATTAAACGTCAGATCCTTAATGTGTGAATTGAAATTAATTTCCAAGATTAGGGTACTGTATTACTTTCCCGGCATAGCCAGGAAATTCCTGCAATAATTTTCGGCTTTTCATCCGGAGGTCCCGAGTTCGAATCCAAATCAGGCTTTGCATTTTCGCACGCTACGAAAATTTCCGTTTATCTCATATTCTGTAGTAATACCTAGTGAAGTAATTAGGCTAAAAAATTAAGAAAAATATATTTTTAGATAACCAAACACGATAGGTGTAGTGATGAACTCGTCATCTCAAATCATTGATTTCGAAGTCAAGAGTTTGTACGAATTATATCCTAGTAAAGGCAGTTACGTTAATACGGATTTGAATACTAGATCTTGGATAACGGTGTTATTTGGTGGTTGGATTTCAGTTGCTAACACATCGCAGGAATTGTAGACCAGAGACTCTGCAAGAATACACTTCATTTACATTGATAAGTATCATCCTATGAATTAATAGCTTACACAGGTTCCGGAGGTTAAAGACAGAACTTGGAAGGTTATGTTGGTAACCAAACTAACGATTCCGTTTACTGATCTCGTTTCTTTTGCTTCTTAGCGTTCGGACCTACCAAAAGGTATTACTTCAGAATATGATTGAGGATGAATATAGATGAAGTGTAGTCTTGTACAGTCTCAGGTCGACTATTCCTGAGATGCGTTGTTAATTGAAAGCCAACCATCAAAGAACACTGTTATATACGATCTTATATTCAAATCCGTTTAAAAGTAACTGTCTTAATTTAGTTTAAACAACTTCCTTTTAAAATTAATTTCTTAAAATATTTTTTCAATAAAGTCCTTTTTTCAATTCCTTAATGTGCGAGTTGAAATTAATTTGCGAGATTATGGTACTGTATTACTTTCCCGGCATAGCCAGGAAATTCTTGCAATAATATTTTAGTTTTTAATTTTTAATTCCTCATTTGTTTAATTTCATATTCAGTCTTTAGAACTTCTAATGTCTTGTCTACTCCATGATCGAAATAATAATTATTTGTTACTTAGCATAAAAATTTATATTTTTATTTTATTAAAATATATAAATATTTGTATTACCTTATTTAATTGAGTTTCGTTTGGATTTGCTTTAATGAAATCTTGATAGTCTTTTAACTTCATTTTTAATCTATTAACATCTTCTAAGTGATTAGCATAATCACAAATATTCCAATTGTTTTTTTTTATTAACGCCGTAATATTTAATATTTCCTTATTTTTATCAGAATTATA
Source organism: Lycorma delicatula (assembly GCF_047948215.1). Classification (NCBI taxonomy): domain Eukaryota; kingdom Metazoa; phylum Arthropoda; class Insecta; order Hemiptera; family Fulgoridae; genus Lycorma; species Lycorma delicatula. The sequence continues at coordinate 35,017,843 of NC_134467.1, read as the reverse complement.
CAACTTGTATAAATTAAAAACCAAATTTTTATAACAGTCTCTTTGATTTTTTGATATATTTACAATATCAGAACTAATTATACTTAACAATTCCATTAGATCAATTTCGTTACATTCTTTGTCAATTAGACAATGATGATCTATATCTAATAAAGTTTTACCATCCAGACACGTATTTTCAAAAATATTTACTAGAAATTCGGATAAACCTTTCTTACAACGAATATCTTCACATGAATTTAGATACATAATATAGTGTGTTATTTCTAATTTTTCTGAATCATCAAAATGGTATATTGCTTCTACAACTTTAGCACCAATCTCTAATATAATTTTTAACTCGTTAACCTTAATATCATCACTATTTACAACTTCATTACACAATTTTCTAAATAAATTTAAATCCCATTTTTTATAATAAGGTATGAAACATAATGCTCGGTAAAGGTCGTCGATATCGGATCTGGAATATTTACTAAAAAAACATATTTATATATTATACAATATCTCTTTAAAAATCAACATACAGATTGTAATTGACTTACCAGTACAGGCAGTGCATCGCTTACACGACCAGCAATTTCATCACTAGCTGATAGTTTTGGATGATTACCAGTTTGAGAAAGATAAAGAAGACAAATAATCTTGGATGTAGGAGGATCGATATTCCATTCGGTTCGTATCGCCGTTGAATATGCGTAATTGATTGAAATTTTTCCAACCAAAATATGCACTGTACCTTCTGTTTTAGAGTCAAATTTTCAAACCACTACAATTTCATTGTGAGTCGGTTTAACATTGCTGATTTTTAGCGTATAAAGAATAAATCTAGAAAACATTTTTTTCGATTTTGTCTAGGTTTAAGAAATGAATTGTTTAAGAGATGAATTTACATTAGAATGTTTTCTGGTGTTAAACTACAATTTAATATCAGGAAAATCACTCAAAAATCTCATTAAAGATATCTGTTTTGCGGTAATAAGTTTTATATTATAATAAAACGTATTTTCAGAAAATCAAAAAAACATGTATCAGTTGTTCTTAATATTAAGTTTATTTATTACGTAATCTATCAGAATCATATGAGTTAAAGTTTATATAATAAATATTTTCTTAATGATTACCTATCTTTCTTTGCATTTTTATTTTAATAATCTGATCGATTCTTCACGTACTCATAGATTTCTGGTTCTAAACATTTTATCAACGCGGATAAACATATTGTTTATCCGCGTTGATACATTGTCCTTTACGATATTCGTAAACGACTAACTAAAGTTTTATGTTTTGTAATCCTTACATTTTAAGAAAATAATTTGATCTATAGAAATGAAAGTTGTTTTTGATTTTCTATTAAAATCATTGCTGTACTAAATATACTAGATTTACGTTGATAAATCCTGCTTAAAAGTTTTTTTAAATTGTTTTGTGATTATGTACACCATGTGGCTGTTATAATTAGGCAGCTTGTAGAATTAGATGATGGAGGGATTTTTCAATGTATTCTTTATTAAAAATCTAGATTAACTAAAATATAATATTTTCGTGCCCCTTTTTTATTATTTTTTCTCCATTTTCATTCACTTTTAGGTTAGGTCATGTTTAGAACTGTAAATATAGTTCGTTGACTTCGTAGTTTCCCGCAGTTCTGCGGTGTCTTATTGGCGAAGTTCGAAGGAACATTTTGTTAGTGTGTTTGTCAACCCCAATCTTATTTCATTCACCAAGTTTTCTTGAAAAATACTAAAAATTTTTTAAATATTAAAAATAAAAATACTAAATACTATACTACTAAATACTATAAAATACTAAAAATACTAAAAATACTAAAAATACTAAAAAAAAATTTTGGATGTATTTTATTTAATTTTTCAGGCAAAATTGCATATAAAACGTTAAACTTATCCCTTAATTTACCTCTTTCCAAGAATTAAATTAGTCTGGGTTTATTTTAAGAATGGCTCAGTAACCAGGAGAATTAATATTCCAGGTGAAGAAAGAAAAAGTTTCCAAATCTACTTTTGTATGATCATTTTTCTTTACCTTTTCCAGTAGAACATGTCCTAAATTTCGTGAATGATCTTTTTTCCCCTCTCTCCCGAACTGGATTCCACAGCGTGTCCTTTTACTTAATAATCCGGCTGGATTTAACTCCCAGAGTAGGATTACCACGCTCGACTATGTTGTTCCTGTTCCCCCACCCTAGGAGTCAGGACTTGGTCTTTATCATTTGTTTGCCTCTAACTAGAACACCCAAAAACACATTCCCGCCGGGACTACGGTCTTTTTTACAAGGACTAGAGAGTCTTCGTGCCTCATCACAACTACACATCTCTGCCTGCACAAACGAATAAAAGTTCAGCAGGCAGCTGTCCCTCATCCTCTCGTTGCCATAGCATCCCTATCCGATCCTAAGATCAGATATAGCACGAAATTGTACCTCAATCGCAACATACAGTCTACGATAATCTCCATCGTAAGTAGTACAGTAATCAATTCACATTGCAACTGCTCCCTATCAGAGGTCCGACCGGCAAACACGACATGCTTGACCCCCACTTGTCTTATTTTACTAAAATGGTAGGCGAACCCCGTCAACTACTAAAACATTATGAATATCGATAATAAAATTTATCTCATCAAACACAGCAATTCATTGCAACGCCAAGGCCGCGGAATGCCAGCAATTACCTGTCCACCAATAAAGCGCTTGGAGCCTTAACCTGGCTGATAGCGAGTATTATCTCTCGGTTAGTTTGCTACAACAGCGCGGTAGGAATCTTTTCCCTTAGGAAAACTACTGATGTCGATTGAACAAAGCAACAGCATCAAGGAACTCCCACACGGTTTCACGACCGCTGATGAGTGAGCAGTTAGTCTCATGACTCACCGCTTATGAGTGGCCAATTTTCAATTTGATTTCTAAGTTCCAGAACCTCCCCTCAGTTCTCAGTCTCAGTTCTGGCACCATCAAGAGAGTGGGTGTCAAATATCATGTGTTCGTTCGAAAAGACCTCCCCGCAGACGCACAGCTCATCAGCTGCCAGGCGGAACTGAAACAAATATTAGCTTAAATTTACATGTCGGAGAGCACTCGAGATCCCGTATCCTTAAATATGATGAAGAGACATACCATCCCTGAAATCCTTTATAAACTTATTCATGGATCTTCCTTTGTTGTGGCTTGCCATGATTGATGCCATGCATTCATTGCGAGGCTGTAAATCCTCCTTTGTAGGCGGGGGATGAGCAACTGTTTGAAATTTAGAACCGGTGCATTGAGATCACCGTTCCGCTCCGGAAGTGCCTCGGCTTGAAACCGCATCCTAAATAACTAGGGCTACAGGAACATTGCGGCGTCCTAAATAATAGAGGACAGAACTCCCACAAAAGGAAGGAATAGCGGGGTCTATGTCAATAAATATTGCCATGCTTCGGTCGCTGCATGCTAGCTAGGACCTATCCACCATTAACAGCGCTTGGAGCTTATCTTGCTGGTGGCCAGCCATTAGCACAAGAAAGCCTTTCCACAGCAGCACCATAGGAATCCGTTTTACATTATACTAACCCTTAAAACTACCGATGACGGTTTGGCATCGCAACCTCATCGAGGAACTCCCACACGGTCTGACAATGCGGCTCTCAACACACTGACTCGCTGTTTATGAGCGGCCATGTTTCTCCCTGACCTCTATGTTCCAGGCTGGCTCGATCTCTGGCCCCCGCAAGAGCGGGGCAGTCGAACGTGATGTTTGACTGGACCTCCCCGCAGACATAAAACTCATAAGCCGCTAGGCGAAACCGAAACAGATATTGTTTCAAATTCACGTGGATGGTGACCCCTAGGGCTCCCGCCGCCCTTAAGAACGAACTCGAGGCATGCCATTTCCCAAAATTCTGTATAAACCTAAACAAGGATCTTCCCTTAGCCGTGGTGTGCCATTCAAGCTTTCATATTTCCATGGCGAGGCTACATAGCCTCTTCCGCAGACAGGAGATGGGCACCTGAACAAAATTTAGTTCCGGTACTTTGTGATCACCGTTCCGCTCCAGTTCTAGCACGGCTCGAAACCGCATCCCAAATGCCATGGCCTCCCGATCTCTTCGCAACTTCCACATGGCTGCTCGAACTTTCACCACTAAATCGATTAGGAGAGCTTTTCCCAATACGGAAGTAGCCTCGTAGGAAGTTGTTTTAAAAACACCAATGCATACTATCATGGCTCTGCGCTGGGCACTCCTTAAATTTTGAATTTGTTCTCTATTTCTTTCCAACCTATTTCTATTCCCAAACTGGCGCCGCGTATGCGATCATATTCTCGAAGAAGCCTCAGTACTCTAAGTACATTTGGCGGCCCGACAGCCCGTAATCCTTCCGAGCAATCCTTCTACGCTTGTGCATCACAGCGACATCATCCGCCGCAACTTGGTTAATGTGGTTATACTTAAAAGCAACTTATCATCAAACAAAACACCTAGGTACTTATGAACTCTTACTTGGATGATTACACAGCCTTTATACTTAATATGGGGGTTATGACTGCTTGATAATTTGTCTGCACCGTTCAAGGAGCCTCATGGCCTCGCTCGTGGCCACCCGGGGGACTTGGCGCCCCTTCCTGTACCATGTCTTCGCTGCACAGATCCAGCTTTCGCCTTTTCCGTACCGCTCGAGACAGACGTGTCCCGCAAATTTTTGTGCAGTACCGCTTCGATCGGGCGCTCCACTACCTCAGGGGCTTCCGTGACTTCCTTATCGGAAGACCGGGGCCGCGGCGGCGACCTACCGATTGAACTCCTTGGCACAAAGGAGTCACAGGTCCTTGGCCAATCCGACCAAGTCTTCCAAACAACCTCCCCCGGGTTGCTCTATCGCTGGACAATTGACAGTACACCAGCTGTGTTGCCAGGTACTACAATCACAGCTTGTAAGAAACTAACACCTGCCACAAGACTAGGTGTGCGTTCAACTATTTCTTCCTCGACCGAACCGTCAAGATGCAATCCTCAGTACAAACAACGTTATAGTCCCAACCTGCCGGATATAGAAATAATGTCGTGTTTGGGCAGAATTTTAGCCCTCTATACTGCAACCAGTCATGCGCATGACGAATGGCTTCGTTGGCAATAGCAACCACGGCGTCCCTTACCTTCGCTGAATTCAACAACACAAATTGTTTGCAAAGGCGATCGGAATCGCCCTGACCAGATACTGTAGACGAAGCATCCCGTCAAACACCAGGTTCTACAGCGTTGAACTAATCACTGACCTTTTTGATTTTCTCAATGCAAACGATATTTACAAACTGGCTCTGTAAAATGTAGAAATAAGTGCATAGCTCGTGCTTCCGCGAATTCGGTTTGCTAGTTTAGAGTGCAACGATGTACGACATTCAAGATGTCAGTATAAGGACTGAAGCGAAGGGTAAAGCTGAGTTAAAAAATCACCGAAATAAATGTTCAACGATACATTCACATCGGTGGCATCCCAACCGAGGTCTGGCTTATTACTGTGACGTGTAATCAGCTGATCGTATTTAATACGACTTCTGTTAAAGACCATCAGAACTATGAATCGCCACAAGGTGGACGACTTCCCCTACGGTTGTTGGGATGTTTGTAAAACTAAATAAAAATGTATAATAACTTACCCTTCTTTTTTATTTTTAAAATCTATAACTGCTGCGACAAAAGGATATGGGCATCCAAATTGTTCTACTTCTGTAGGATTTTTTCTTCGTGTACTTTGTAAATCATTCGGTCGTAACCAATCATTAACCAAATCATGCATATATTTCATATAATGAGATAATTCTTCTAAATATTCTTTTGGTGTTACAATTAATGGCATTATTTCATATGTTTCAAATCTTTTAGAAAATTTTACATCACAAAATAGTTTCCATTGTTCCCAAGGCATTGCTTCCATTACTTTTTTTACACAATTCATTCTGTTTGCAAGAAAAAATCTTTTTATAGCTAAAAGTATTTTTTATAATTTTATGTTAAAGGAAAGATTTGAAAATTCTAAAATTTCTTTGTAAATATATAAAAAATAAAAAGCACCACAATTATAAATTCAGTGTATTTATACATTAAATTATTATAGGAAATTAAATTCATATAATTGAATTAAAATTACATTTTTTATTTTATTTAATTTAATTATGGTATTTTGAATTAAATGCTAATTTTGAAATGCAAAATCTTATTCCATTTTCCAACAAAAATGGGAGAGCTTTTTGTTCATTTTAATTACGCTCTGTTTATATACAACGTGATTCCAAAATTTCGCGCCAATCTCTTAGGAGATGATTCTGTAGCTAAAAAAATAAATTCATATAAACAGTCGTCAGAAAACGGTTGTTTAGAGAGTTATGGTTAATCGAACACTTAGCACTGCTGTCTGCTACCTTTGTGAAATGAAGCATGACTTAAATTCTTAGGACACAAATCGAGCAGTCGATTTAATACATCTATACGGTTATTGATCAATAAAATTGAATAGAAGTGGTTGGACCCGTCTATCTTACTTTGGTTTTCAGGAAAACCGGGTAAAACACAAAACTTTTTTTGGAAAATACATTTTTTAGGTTTTGTATAGAGTACCTTTATTAATTTAACAGTAAAAAATTTCTACTTACCTTGGTACTTAATTTACTTTTGAGAAAATTGATGTTCATAATGTTTATTAAAATTAATTTCATGTTTGAGACTTTCAACTTTAATTAGCAACTAAACACAAAAACAAACTGGATTGTTAATGTGATACGATTTTAAAAATAAAATTCTATAGATTATAAAAATAAATTTCAAAGACATCCTTTAAACATCTAAAAAATTTATGTTTTCATATGCTGGCAATAACAGTTGATCAACAAGTAAGTATAGAGTCTAAGATTGAATATTCATTTGAGCGGTGTTTGTGATGTTACTGTTCGGTTAGTGTGAACCCAAAAATGTTTTTTTCATTTGGAGAGTTGATGGATATGTAGATGATTTATGGTAAAATAAATAAAAATGTATTGCCTTCTGTGCACGAACAACGGTAAAATTATCCAGATCGAAGAGTACCGGTTTGTAAAACATATAATGGTTTTGAGAGGCGAGTTCAAGAAACAGATGAGAGTTATGAGCGTTTAAACCACAAGGATTCAATGTTGGTGATGAATATATTGTGAGAAATTTCAACGGTGATGAATCAGTTTTGAATAGGCTACAATGATCTCCCATACACGTAAAAGATGATTCTCACATCATTTTCATTTTTCTCAATTAATTTAGTGGGGAAAGTTACGGGACAACAATTTTACCTATTCTACAAAACAGTGGAAGAGAGTTATTACAACCTGATTTTGATAAACAAATAAAATTCTGTCGATGTTTAATTAGAAAATGTGAACATCATCCCAATTTCCTTAGTAATATTTTAATTTCTGATTAATCGTGTTGTCAAAAAATGGCATTGTAAATTATCGAAACGCTCACAATTGAACAGAAGGAAACCTCTATAAACGGCTACATGTCATTTCCAACACACATTTTCGTTAAACGTATGGTATGATCTTAGTAATAATCTCATATGCCCTTTTTTCTTACCGCCTAGGCTCAAAGCAAAGCGTAAGTCGATTTTTTCTAACAAATATTATGAAAATTTGGGAAGATATCCACTTGCAGATAGAATGCAGATGTGATTTCTCAATGTTGGGGAACCTTCTCATTAGTGTCGTGATGTAATAAATCATTTAAATAACATATTTAGTAAGCAATGGATTCGTGAAAAGGATTACTATTCTGGCTACCTGGATCTCACTTTAGCCGCCTTTTAACTTTGATGTTGGATAAAGTCGTTCGTTTATTCCGCTCGTACTGCCACACAAGAAGAATTGAGACATCGTGTAGTAGACATGCAGCTACTGTTAGAAATAGTAATGATGCTATTAGATTTTTCCGGCTAGTATCGATTTGCCGAGCTTGACTATGCATCAAGTGGAATGGCAACCCCATTGAGCAATGCTTAAAAGAAATTATTCCTCCTAGGAGAGTGTAGCCAGATTCGTCAGAAGAATTTTCAGACGGGAGACTGGGATAGTCCTGAGTCTGGTAAAAATTAGATAGGCCTTACTAGAATGGACTAGAATAGAAGCAGTGATTCTGAAGTAACGAGTAAAACGGTTCTGGGTCGAGTCCTGATAGAAAGTGGAGTGGTTTGATTCGGTAACCTGCTGATGTTGGTTGGATAAGATTACCAGTGGGAGCAGGAACTCTGTGCGTAAATGCTGTTCCACCTCTTCCCCACAAAATAAAAAATTTTTAATATTATCTGTTAAATTATTAATTAATACAACTTATAAAATACTAACTATTAATTGAAATTATAGATAACTGTTATTCATGTCACGTTTTTTTATGTAGAAAAAAATTTGTGTGTGATATTTATTACAATATGAGATTATATACCTATCAGGATATTTATCCAAATGTTGAAGAAATAAACCGTATTCAGTTACTCCCCATTTATATTCAATTAAAATATTCAATAATTCTCTTGCATCTACAAGACTAATTTTCCATGATTTTACGTTATTTGCTACCTGAAAATAATAAAAAAATATTTATATTAATGCTTAACTTAACATGTAATAAATTTTTTTTAATTTTTGCAAACTTTAATGTAACTTGGGTCTGTTATTTACAACCGGAGTCAAGTGTAAGAAATGGAAACATCCGGAAAAAATTAAAAACCTACGTGTCAGCCTATAATGCAGGTCTGTACCACGAAGAAACACAGAAACCTTTAGGATATTTTCTACTGCTAGAAATAATGATATAACATAAGAAACCACCAATTTTACTCCTTAATTTGGGCATTAGTTTTTATGAAGCGTCGAATTGGTGAGTTGTTAGGAAACACCAACCTAGTGGAAAAATATAAAAAGGGAAAAAATTCTTTACCAGTGAATCCTTCTATTTAATTATATCTGTCTATTTAATTATTGAACTAAGCTTTTATAAAAATACTATTCTGCTAAAACTAGGGAAAATTTTTTGTTTAAAAAAATTTTTGTTTTGGAAAATTATTGTTTTTGTAATACGTTAAATTCCGTTTGATTATGATCATTACAACGAAAACATTAGCTATATTTTTCTCTCTAAACAAGTCCTGCGTATAACTAATATATGTGACCTGCTTGTCTACTTTGATAGCAAACTATTTATTTACTTCAAAAGCCAGAAGGAATTTGTGGTTTATTTTCCATGGAGAGTTCGTAGAATCAACACAATCAAACATTTTTATAAAACCAGTTGGATAATGTAAAGACCGCTCAGAAAGGTTTCTCCTATGTTTGGCAAATCTGTGTCGTTTAAGGACATGCTAGTAATGTATATTCTGCGTTGTTGTCTGTCAAAAGACACAGGAAACGATACAAAAAGTAGATCTCGAGGGTTGGTACATTCATTTTACTGTTCCGATTTCATAGGATCAGAATTTTTTTGTATGGTCTTTTCAATTGGTTAGTTTTATGAAGCGTCGAATTGGCGGGGTGAGTTGTTCAAGAACAACCAATACACCTAAGGCAAAAATATAAAAATTGAAAATAATCCTTTACTAGTGAAATAAAAAATCATGCACAAAGTTCGGAGAAGCGTTTAAATGTAGACGGGGATTTAGATTATTGTTGTTTAATAAAGAATGATCTTTCTACAAAAACTTGTCTTATTTAATTATTGAACTAAGCAATTGTATTTATTAAAATACAATTCTGTTAAAACTGGGGAAATTTTTTGTAAAACGTTAAGTTCCTTTTGATTATTATTATTATTACAAGGAAAACATTATCTACATTTTTCTCTCTAAACAAGCTGATAAGGAAGTCCTGCGTACAACTAATATCTGTGACGTGCTTGTGTACTTTGATGGTATTTATTTACTTCCAAAGCCAGAAAGAATTTGAGGTTTTATTTTCTATGGAGATTTCGTAGAATGAACACAATGAAACATTTTTATAAAACTAGTTGGGTGTCTCTAATTTAATGATCACTGGGAAAGTTTTCTCCTAAGTTTGGAAAACCTGTGACGTTTAAGGCCATGCTAGTAATGTGTACTCTGCGTTGTTGTCTACAAGTTGTCGCGATGTATTATCTTTGATTACTTTGATGAAAATAAATATATATATGAAATATATACGAAAAGAAATGCAACACTAAATACTCCTGTTCTAATATACTAGAACAATTATGTTCGAAGATTGTTAATGTATATTTTCATGTCGATATATCTTTTTCTTTCTTTTTCTGATTAGCCTCCTGGAACCACCGTAAGGAATTACTTAAGAGGATGAATGTGGAACATATGAATGAATCTAAATGAAGTTTAATCTCATACAATCTCAGATTTACCATTTCAAACTAACCGGGTGATCTGGTGGTGAATTCTTCATCGCAAAACATCTGATTTCAAACTCGAGGGATCAAAAGTTCAAATGCTATTAAAGGCTGTTACGTTTATACGGATGTGAATACTATATCGTGTATACCGGTATTCTTTGGGGGTTGGGTTTTAATTATTCAGAAACCTCCTGTATGGTCGACCTGAGATTTACAAAACCACTTTTTATTTACATTAATATATACGTTGCTCATTCATCCTCTCAAATAATACCTTACAGAGGTTCCGGCGGCTAAAAGAAAAAGAAAGAAAAGTTGACGGGCTATTCCTGAGATCTATGGTTAATTGAAATCCAACCATTAAACCAACATAATTGGTTGACGTCTATATGTTTGTAATTAACTAATACTACTTAATATTGTAATTTGAAGTCAAAATTTATCATTATGTACAAAAGTGGAGATTTAGCTCTTTTGAGTAGGCGCTCAGGAATAAATTCTTATTACCGTACGATTGGGTAGGATGTTTTTTGGCACAAAAATGAGTGCTTTTCAAAAGGAAATTGTTGCAAATGTTATGGCTTGAATGATTTTTTTTGGCTTATTCATTTTACTTTGGTCTATACATTAAAGAGGTGTAATAAGTATTTTGTGCTACATATAATTAAATTAGCTGTACTATTGTGCGAAATGAATTCTAATTTTTTATTTTTATTTTGACATTAATGTCAAAATATAGGAAATATATTATATTTATATAATTTTCTTTATTATCGAATAGTTTTATTCAATTTTATTTTATTTTTTTCAATTTTCAAAGATTTAAAAAAATTGAAATTTTTTTTCAGTATTTTTTTATTTAATTAAATACAGAAAAATTTTCCATTAAGATTAAAAGTTATTTTTTTGTTTTGAAAGGCCCGCCTTCAACAGGTATAGCATTAGCGCGGTGGTAATAGATAGCGTATAAAAAGATGCCGGTATTGATCGGGATTCGAGTCCGGAATTTCCGCACAAAAAACCGAGTGCTACTTACTCAGCCACATAAATCTGCTAAAACTTTTCGTATAAACTTTTAAATAAAATTTGGAAATTATTGATTTGGTAATATCTTAATACAAATAACAATCAGTTTATTTAAAAATCATACCTCTTCCATATCAGAAGGATTAAGCTTTGGTTCAAGACTCCATACCATTTCAATACATCTTTTATATAAACCTATTTTATTTTGAGAAAAACCAAATTTTTCACACGTTCTTTGAAATATATTTTCATTATTTACTTTTTCATTTGCCGTTGATATTTTAAATTTACTTAGTTTTACTTCTGCGTAAATATCATTGCATAAACTGATAAATATTAAAAATTCTATTAACCATAAATATTTGTACGAGTAAATTGGATTCATTTCGTTTATCTAAAAAAAAAATTGAATAAATATTAAATTATTAAACAGGTATAAAGTTCACGTTTATTTATTAAACTAACATCCCGTTGCAGCTTTTCCCGTTCTTTGTTACTTATTTTGCCCTTCCTGGACAATTATTTTTGATGTTATGAATTCAGGCAAGTAACCGGATGCAGGTACAGTCAGTTGCGTACGTAAATTAACAATAGTAGATACGGTTACAATGATAATTCTATAATTGTGTAGTCACTAGCAATACAAACCCCTTAAAAAATAGAAATTACGAAAAATGTTTAATGCATTCAACTAAAGAAAATTATCTAGCCGAAATAGAGTAAATGTCTCGTTTATTATATTCACACGCGTGGAAAATTTGTAATCGTTCTTCGAAACTTCATCCCATTCAACAGTGAATAGGAAAATCTAAACCTAAATTTGTTACTGAGAAATATAAAATTGTTAATATTTAACCTTTTAATCTCACCCAAGTTAAATTGTAATTTCTATGGGATGACACCTGAAACCGCTGTCCCGTTATGTTAAAGGGTTTAAGGGTATGGATAAAAATGGAGAATTTGTTTGAAGAAATCCTAAGGTTGAATGAAAAGGATTACAGAAAATGGGGGACTGAAACCCGGGTGAAAAACATGGTGAGGGTGAAAGACAGCCGCCTGTATGTCCGTGGAAAGGCAGAGCTGGACCTGGATACCCCCGCTTCAATAGTCAGAGGGAAACAAATAAATTAAAATAAGAATATCCAGAACGGGCTGGCCGACCTGCCATACCAAACCTACTGCCGGCATTAACTTTTAATATTATACATTTGTAACGTTTGATTCATTACAATCAATAGTAATGAAAAAAACCATGTTTATCTATATGCCTATTATATACATTAAAATCTACCAGCAATAAGTTATGTTTATTAAATTAAACAATTCATTATATTAGATGTGTTCCAGAGCACACAATGCACGACGTGGCGTTTCGAGTACTCGGTCTCGGGATGCGAAGAAAGAGTGTTTAGACAGGCAATTACGTTGTTCGAACAGCCTTTTACCGGCTGCTCTTTCGTTTTTTTTATTTACAAAAACAAAAACACGATTTCTGAGACTGAATAAATCACAGAACGGCCGAGGGAAAAGCAGGACGAAGAAAAAACCTTTCGGTCTTAATCTTCCAACCAGCTTGGAAGATTCGGTACGTGATTGGACGAGCTGTTGCACAGCGGCAGTTAGAAGACAACTCATATGGTGCTGACTGCAGTTAATTTTTTCACTTTACCGCTACTACATTAATAAATATATATATAATCTACCCTTATTTTTGTTTTATATATATTTTAATTTTTAATAAATAAAAGCCTCATCGTTTTCTTGTTATATAAAAACGACAATAGTGTAAGCGTTTTAAATATGTAATCACACTATAACACTAATTATTTTCGGGCGAATTTTGTCAGAGAATTTTAAATGTATATAGAATTTTCATTGTTTCTATTTTAACACTTTAAACACTGAATTTCAAAAAATCCTTTCTTAGTAAGCACTTAATCCATAAGAACTGCGCCAACAATAATTTGTAAACTGTGATTCCAAGTTTTCATCAATTAATTTATGAATCAGTCACGACACACGAGATATATACATTTGTTTATATATATATATATATATATGTACTTATATATATATGAAAAATTATATTAATTCTTTTTATATAAATCGAGATATAAACTTATTATGCGAATTTATGTGGCCCAACGTCACATTGACAAAGGCCCGTTCGATGAAATTTTCTAGTAAAGTCAAATCACCTTTACGTAGTAAACGGTTTCTGTATACATATATATACATTGATGTATATATATTATATATATATATATATATATATATATACACATCAACATATTATAGGTGAGCATGTAAACATACCTACAATCAAAACTACTCCCAATAATTGTATTGCACAGCCAAATTAGTACATAAATTTACTTACGTTGATTAACAGTGTAACCTAGACGCTTATATTTCCAACAGTAACTAGAATATCAAAATATTTAATGAAGTAAAATGCCATTTATTACTTGCAATTGTACAAACACTGTATACCATCAGTTACACTTGAATAAAGAAATTGTAACTTGCAGTAATGTTGCATCATTTTCTATTTTATTGTTGTGTAAAATATTACGTGCAAAAGTAAAAACTGTATAACATCAGTTACACTTGAATAAAGAAATTGTAACTTGCAGTAATGTTGCATCATTTTCTAACTTATTGTTTTTGTTTTTCATCTAAACTGCGTATATTATTACATGTGTTTATAAAATGATTATATGAATAAATATTAATGGTATTTTTATTAGATTTTTGGATTAGAATAGAATTAAAAATTTTTCACAATTTTTTTTCAAATGTATTTTTATAATTTTATTTAAAAATAGCAAAAGGAAATAGCTTGAATTTAAAAAGCAGAGATATTTAATAAATTTTTATTATTATAATAATTTAATTAGAATATTTAATCAGATAAAAATATTTGGAGGAAATCATCAACTATAAATTAAAAGAATGACTTCCTTGGCAAACCAGATTTTCCAAAATTAAAAACGTACAAGATTTAACCAGGCAGAACTACAATAAAAAATACCTTTCAGTAACTCCAAAATTCGCCGATACAAAACAGTCATTATGTCAGAGCCACTGTACACCAAATAAACTTTTTTCAAATTAAATTGTAGCTAAAACCGATCAACTAATTAAAGTATAATACAGAAGAGTTGGAATTTATTTAAGCAAATATTATCAGAAAAATGGGATCTAGAAAATTCCCACTAACGGAACAGTATACAAAGAAATCGAACCGATTATCAGTGTGACGAAAAAGAAATGGTTTTTCATTTCTTAAAAATGCCTGAAGGCCGAATTTAAGCCGTAGATCGCAATGTATATAATTTCTTGCGATACCATCTTCCCCTGCTGCTAATAAATTGTCCACTGTGGTTTATTCTCCTTTGTGATTGGATTTTCGAAAGCTTAAAACGTGATTAACATTTTTTTATTATAAATTTCATCTTGTAAATAGGTAGTTCATAACATGCAACGCCGCCACAATCAGAATTTATGTTAGTTACAGATACAGGGACCCGTATGTATATATACTTTTCTCTTTTGAAATTCTGAATGTCAAGAATTAAAATGTAAAAAAAAATTAAATTTAATATTTTTTTTTAGTTTGTAACAAATGTGGCTTATCATTTTGATTTCTGGTGGGTATAATCTTCATGTCAATTCCTAAAACTCAGTTTCTAGATTTCCAGAAATAAGATCTCTTAAAAAGGGTTTAATAAATGTTAAAATTTTTGGAATATGATTGCAAATTTTATCCATTTTCTAATATACTAAATGAGATATTCATATATATTTTGTCTTTCAAATCTGTTTAAGATAAATATTTAAAAATCATTTTAGGATTTTTTCTGATTAACCACGGTTTATTGAGTGCAATGGTCAACAACGTGGCAGCTTGATCAACAGAACCACGGCCACTATTACTGTATTTACAATGCTGCAGGGTTCACCTGGCTCCGATCACATGACAAAATTTATAATTGAAAAAAAAAATTTCCCCGTCGGAAAAGAAAATTGATCATATAGGGTTGGCGATTCCGTGATTGAGATGCTAGTTTTATATGTGTAAATTCTATGATAAACATGACAGAATATATTTGCTATTAAAGAGAATGGGTTATTGTTCTTTTTTATTTATATCGATTTTAATCGACTAAAATGAATAAATTGAGTTATTTTTTTACAATTATTTAAAAAAGAAATAGACGGTAAGGACTTGCTTCGATCGCTCGACTTTCCATCCAGAGTACTTTGCTCCCTGGACTCTCGAAGCGTTCGTATACTCATATTTGTGATAATATTTCGTATTTTACAGGAATATTTTACAAAATAAATATATGTGCGTTTAGAATATTTTTCTGAACATTTTGGTGTTTTTATTCCTCAAAATAGGCTTCAGGAGAGATTATAGGTATAATTTAGTAGTTAGTTTTAAACAGCAATACAAGGTTAAATGCTAGCCATATTGATAACAGGAAGTTGACTTCGTGTAGACTTGTGTATGTTCGTGTGACGTTTTGTTTGTTGCCGATGCAGCGCCTGCATCGGCAACTAACGTGATGTAAATCTAATGTTAACTAACGTGATGATGTAAAAGGTTTCAATACAGATGCAAGAAAGGTTAATGATAAATTGATTAACCGTAATCATGATGTAAATGTTTTTTCATATTCATTTGTTTGATATTATTATTAATAATAATAAAAAATATACGTATATATATATATAAATATATATATATTTTTTTTTGTTTCACCTTCATCAACTTTTACTATGGATATGATCCCGATGGAAGTTTGTAGTATGTCAAATGATCCCCACGCCGGTCTTGTATTCGAACCCAGGATCTCTGGGTGAATACCCGATTCGCTACAACTCCGCCACGGAGATCGGAAAAAAAATTTTAATTACTGAACTTGTGCGACGAAAACGGAATATTTAAAAGGAACTCGATTACTTAAATTGAAGCTTATATTAAATGTTAGCAATTAAGGGGGTGTGTAAACGTCAAAAGCTAGTTTTTTTTAATAAAACACTTAACGTTAAAAGTTTTTGTCATAAGTTTATAGAAATTATGAATGTTTAACGTAATTGGAAACCCTAATATTTACATATATCCCTGACGTAAGGGTTGAAGTGGAAAAAAAATAATTTCTTTGGGAAATCGTAATTTCATAGTACTGAACCTATAACATCAAAAGTGTTGTGATTTAAAAGGCCTAACTTGATTTTATGATCTCGATGCACAGATTAAATGTATACTGTCTCTATGAATAATTTAATTTTTTCTTTTTGTTTTTAATGAAACGTCAGGTTCTGTGATGTAACTATTTTTACTTTCTTGTAAGAAGTATAAGAAATATTGTAATCGCGAAAAATTTCGGTTTTCAGATTTCAAACGAAATATCCATTTTGACCATCTCTGAAACCATTTTGGCTAGGTTCGGCGTGACGTCTGTACGTACGTTCATATTTATGCATCTAAGATAACTCGATAACGATTAGTGGTAGTTTGTTGAAATTTTGAATTTAGGACTGTTGTAACATCTAACTGTGCACCTCTCATTTTAAATGCAATAGATTGAACCAAAAGTATTCAAAAAAACCCTAAAACATTTTGATTTCAGACTTTTTCTTAACTGTAGTAATAAGCCCTCATTCAATGATTATCAACGATGTATTTTATGTGGTACACTTTTTAATTGGTTTCAGAGTTACAACCAATCGAAATTTTAATTAATGAAATATTTCAGTCTTAAAGGGAATACCACACGGATTTGAACAGGACTTAAGTTCCTTTTTTGATAACAATTTTTTTTTAAATTTATCTATATTGATTTATTAATAATTATTAACCTGTGATTGTGAACAAAATTTTACTAAAAATAACAATAATAAAGGAAAAATACGAAAAATTATCAATATCTAAAAGTGTGAAGGATTTTGAAGCTTTTTTGCAAACGATTCTGTTAATGTTATTATGATAATTTCATAATCGTTATTTAGTAAAGTTAGATTAAAATGAATGTAAAAAAAACTGCTGATAGATAAAAAGAATACTCGCTTCTGATTTGGTCAGTTGTTGATGAGTAGGCTTATGATGGTTGAACTACTTACACGATATTGCAAATTTATTTCGTGAAGACCCTCATTATGGTAATAATTCTAGCCGCGTAGTTAAAACTGTATTATACTGACGTAAAAAAAGAATACAAATATTTGATGTAAAAACTAAATTTGAATTACGTGTTATATTTTTGTTCCAAGTACAAAATTAATCATTCAGCTGTTATTATAAACTGTGAAAAATAAATGAAAACGTTCTTTACTTTAATTATGAATTTAATAAAACTTTAAAGAATAAAAAATTAGATGAAAATTAAAAGTATGTATAAAACAATTTTTTTTTTTTTGTCTTCAGTCATTTGACTGGTTTGATGCAGCTCTCCAAGATTCCCTATCTAGTGCTAGTCGTTTCATTTCAGTATACCCTCTACATCCTACATCCCTAACAATTTGTTTTACATACTCCAAGCGTGGCCTGCCTACACAATTTTTCCCTTCTACCTGTCCTTCCAATATTAAAGCGACTATTCCAGGATGCCTTAGTATGTGGCCTATAAGTCTGTCTCTTCTTTTAACTATATTTTTCCAAATGCTTCTTTCTTCATCTATTTGCCGCAATACCTCTTCATTTGTCACTTTATCCACCCGTCTGATTTTTAACATTCTCCTATAGCACCACATTTCAAAAGCTTCTAATCTTTTCTTCTCAGATACTCCGATCGTCCAAGTTTCACTTCCATATAAAGCGACACTCCAAACATACAATTTCAAAAATCTTTTCCTGACATTTAAATTCATTTTTGATGTAAACAACTTATATTTCTTACTGAAGGCTCGTTTAGCTTGTGCTATTCGGCATTTTATATCGCTCCTGCTTCGTCCATCTTTAGTAATTTTACTTCCCAAATAACAAAATTCTTCTACCTCCATAATCTTTTCTCCTCCTATTTTCACATTCAGTGGTCCATCTTTGTTATTTCTACTACATTTCATTACTTTTGTTTTGTTCTTGTTTATTTTCATGCGATAGTTCTTGCGTAGGACTTCATCTATGCCGTTCATTGTTTCTTCTAAATCCTTTTTACTCTCGGCTAGAATTACTATATCATCAGCAAATCGTAGCATCTTTATCTTTTCACCTTGTACTGTTACTCCGAATCTAAATTGTTCTTTAACATCATTAACTGCTAGTTCCATGTAAAGATTAAAAAGTAACGGAGATAGGGAACATCCTTGTCGGACTCCCTTTCTTATTAGGGCTTCTTTCTTATGTTCTTCAATTGTTATTGTTGCTGTTTGGTTCCTGTACATGTTAGCAATTGTTCTTCTATCTCTGTATTTGAACCCTAATTTTTTTAAAATGCTGAACATTTTATTCCAATCTATGTTATCGAAAACCTTTTCTAGATGTATAAACGCCAAGTATGTTGGTTTGTTTTTCTTTAATCTTTCTTCTACTATTAATCTGAGGCCTAAAATTGCTTCCCTTGTCCCTATACTTTTCCTGAAACCAAATTGGTCTTCTCCTAACACTTCTTCCACTCTCCTCTCAATTCTTCTGTATAAAATTCTAGTTAAGATTTTTGATGCATGACTAGTTAAACTAATTGTTCTATATTCTTCACATTTTTCTGCCCCTGCTTTCTTTGGTATCATAACTATAACACTTTTTTTGAAGTCTGACGGAAATTCCCCTTTTTCATAAATATTACACACCAGTTTGTATAATCTATCAATCGCTTCCTCACCTGCACTGCGCAGTAATTCTACAGGTATTCCGTCTATTCCAGGAGCCTTTCTGCCATTTAAATCTTTTAATGCTCTCTTAAATTCAGATCTCAGTATTGTTTCTCCCATTTCATCCTCCTCAACTTCCTCTTCTTCCTCTATAACACCATTTTCTAATTCATTTCCACCGTATAACTCTTCAATATATTCCACCCATCTATCGACTTTACCTTTCGTATTATATATTGGTGTACCATCTTTGTTTAACACATTATTAGATTTTAATTTATGTACCCCAAAATTTTCCTTAACTTTCCTGTATGCTCCGTCTATTTTACCAATGTTCATTTCTCTTTCCACTTCTGAACACTTTTCTTTAATCCACTCTTCTTTCGCCAGTTTGCACTTCCTATTTATAGCATTTCTTAATTGCCGATAGTTCCTTTTACTTTCTTCATCATTAGCATTCTTATATTTTCTACGTTCATCCATCAGCTGCAATATATCGTCTGAAACCCAAGGTTTTCTACCAGTTCTCTTTATTCCGCCTAAGTTTGCTTCTGCTGATTTAAGAATTTCCTTTTTAACATTCTCCCATTCTTCTTCTACATTTTCTACCTTATCTTTTTTACTCAGACCTCTTGCGATGTCCTCCTCGAAAATCTTCTTTACCTCCTCTTCCTCAAGCTTCTCTAAATTCCACCGATTCATCTGACAACTTTTCTTCAGGTTTTTAAACCCCAATCTACATTTCATTATCACCAAATTATGGTCGCTATCAATGTCTGCTCCAGGGTAAGTTTTGCAGTCAACGAGTTGATTTTTAAATCTTTGCTTAACCATGATATAATCTATCTGATACCTTGCAGTATCGCCTGGCTTTTTCCAAGTGTATATTCTTCTATTATGATTTTTAAATTGGGTGTTGGCAATTACTAAATTATACTTCGTGCAAAACTCTATAAGTCGGTCCCCTCTTTCATTCCTTTTGCCCAGCCCGTATTCACCCACTATATTTCCTTCCTTGCCTTTTCCAATGCTTGCATTCCAATCTCCAACTATTATTAAATTTTCATCTCCTTTTACGTGTTTAATTGCTTCATCAATGTCTTCGTATACACACTCTACCTCATCATCATCATGGGCGCTTGTAGGCATATAAACGTTAACAATCGTTGTCGGTTTAGGTTTTGATTTTATCCTTATTACAATGATTCTATCGCTATGCGTTTTGAAATACTCCACTCTCCTCCCTATCTTCTTGTTCATCACGAAACCTACTCCTGCCTGCCCATTATTTGACGCTGAGTTAATTACTCTAAAATCACCTGACCAAAAGTCGCCTTCCTCTTCCCACCGAACCTCACTAATTCCTACTATATCCACATTCACCCTATCCATTTCCCTTTTTAAATTTTCTAGCCTACCAAGCTTTTTTAAGCTTCTAACATTCCACGCTCCGACTCGTAGAATGTTATTTTTTAATTTTCTGGTGACCCCTTCCTTAGTAGGCCCCACCCGGAGATCCGAACGGGGGACTATTTTACCTCCGGAATATTTTACCAAGGAAGGCGCCTCCATTATTGATATGTGAAAATGCAGAGAGCCACATTTTCTTGGAAAAAAGCAGCTGTAGTTTTCCATTGCTTTCAGCTGCGCAGTACTCAGAGGACTGAGTGATGTTGATACGGCCGTTTAAGTCATTGTGACTCACGCCCCTAACAACTACTGAAAGAGCTGCTGCTCTCTTTCAGGAATCATTCCTTAGTCTGGCTCTCAACAGATACCTCTCCGATATGGTTGCACCTTCGGTCCAGCTACTCTGTATCCCTGAGCACTCAAGCCCCCTCACCAACGGCAAGGTCTCATGATTCATAGAGGAGGATAAAACAATACAAATCAGATAATTTATAATTTATAAAATTTATATTAAATTTATAATTTTTAATTTAATAAAAATTTAAAGAAAAATTTTAATAAAAAATTAGAAGAAAATAAAAAATTAAATAAAAGAAGATAAATCAAAAACAGGCTTGGAAATTTTTGTTACCGAGTGTTTGATAATGAAACATTTGGCCCTATAAACGCCCTTAATTTTTCCATCTACAGTAATATTATACCAGATATTATATCATGGCTCTCAAAACCAGGGGTAAATTTCAGGGGTTTTGGGTGTAATCTGGCTAGAAAAATTGAAAAAAAAACTAGTTCTTAAAACTAGTTTCCTAGAAATCTTTACAATTTTCTCAAAAGTTTGGTATGTTTTGTTTTTAACAATCGTTAAATTAATCATTATATAAATTAAATTTAAATTCTTACGTATATATTATAATTCGGGAATTTATATATTTCATTTACTGACTTATGTTTTTTATTATCTTTATTTAAAACGTTATGTGTTTATTATCCATTTAACACAGGATTTTTACGCCGTATATGAAATAGTATGTTTTTCATTCTTATTTTTTTATTCACTACAGATTTCTCGAAAACTACTAAAACCGTTGTCCTAGGAACTATTATTTTGGTTAGTTAGTTTTAACATAAATTAACTAGTCAGGCTAAAGTTTACCGTAGGCGGAGATATCTTTTGCCATCTACTGACAAATTTGAACAGCATAACAGTGTATTTCGGTATGTTATTATATGTAAACTTTTAATTCCTTTTAAAAGCTGTTTTTTTTTTTTTTTTCATTCATGTATAGGATTTTTTTTACTATGCTGTCTAGATAGCGCTATAGCAGAGCTACAGCTCTAGAACGGATAATTAATTTCACTGGTTCAATAGTATATAGGATTTTCACTTGATCTTGTCATTTTGACTCCTAAGGCGCCTAAAAAACCGGATGGTAATTTTTCGGATATTAATTTTTCTATGTACTTGTGTGTGTGTGTTTTGTATTAGCCTGTAAGTCACATTATTTCTCCAGAACTACTAGACCAATTTTGACCAAACATTTTCAGATTACTTCTACGTGTAGGTCATTGATGTCATTAAATTTCAACTTAAAAGATCAAGGGTGTGAGGCTTACTTATGCTACAAGTATATCCACAGTATTTTGAGATTTTACCTAATTTTTTGTCATATTTTGTTGGGCACACTTATTAACAATATTTGCAGATAGCGAAAGATGGAGAGGTGTTGTAATCGGTTTAATTTGGGCATAAGCGGTATTTACCGGATATTAATGTTTTGACACCTAAGGAACTAAAAAAAACTATATGGAAACTTTCCGGATTTTCGTATGCACGTGTGAGTGTGTGTGTGTTCAGTGTCTTACACTTTATATCTCCAGAATTACTGGACCGATTTTGACCAAAATTGTCATATTATTTCTGGATATGGAGCATTTATTCCCATCAAAGTTTCAACTTAAAAGGTCAAAGTGAATAAAGTGAAAGGCTATAACTATGTCTCTCTTACAATCTCCAGATTTCGCCTAATAAGATCTTATTTTTCCTAAGCACATTATTTAACATTTAAAAAAAAAATATTTCAAATAAAACAATTCAAAAACTATCCCTACCCCAAAAAATCCTCTAAACTCAAGGCTAAGTGGGTATACTGCGTCAATAGTACCTCCGTCACTACAACGCCAACTAGGATAGCATATTATACAACTCTACAAATAATAATATGTTTAAATACAATTATAAATATTTTAAATTAAATTGTGTGCGTAAGCATCAGAAAAACGGCGTATTATGGGAAAGTCCTGATATTGTATTGTCATATTTTTATTTATTTATCGCGTTTAAAATTTTTTTTTTTAATTACTTTAAGTACTTTTATTATACGTGATATTTTTTATCAACATTAGTGATTATTTAGTTTCGTATCAAAAATTATTATTGCTTTTTATTAACGACCGATTGTCATTAAATATAAATAATATAAAATATTTAATAAATCTATTTGTTTTTAAACTGAACTTTATTATTTCTGAAAGAAAGATTTTTTTTATTACTTGAGATATATCTATTTTAGTAGTGGAGTGGTAGGGTTTTGGCATTTTATCCGAAGATCCCGCATTTATATCCCGGTCATTCGTGGTTTTTTTGACGCGCTACAAAATACACTTATCTATTAATTGTAAGAGAGCCTGTGATTACCATGTAAATAAATTATAAGTATGAATATTATATATTGTAGATGGGAAACGATCGTAAAAATTTGTTATCACGGATTTTCTGTTTACAAACATAAATTTTTGTAAATATTTTGTAAGAATTAATTACAGGAACATTGATATATGCTTGCTTATAAAATTATTTTTAAATCTCTCAACTTGGATTGCGTTTTCTTTTTCTTAATATAAATGAAAGAGGATCAAGAATGACAATTTATTATTGTAATTATTTTTATTTCAATAAACATTCGTAGATCTAAAAAAAAGTTCAATCAAAATTAAATCAATTTACGGCTTGATTTAGTTTTTAATTTAGTTATAAATTCTTTCGGATTTTTTATTTTTAAACCTTCATTAGTTATGAAGGTTATAATATTCTTGATTCTTTCAGCACTTCCAATAGGACATAATGTAGTAAAAATCTGCTGATGCTCATTTTCGTTTACTACTCCATCAACTGCTACATTATACGATATTATCGCTTTCAAAAAATTGGTACAACAATCCATTGGTTTATTTACATTGAAAAAAAATTTTAGTGTTTGTATAGTGATCGGACTGTCCTTCCATTGTAATATCTCAACAAATTTATAATTACTTTTTAATTTCAGTTTCCCCAGTTTAGTCCATATATTTTTAATTTCAAGTTTTGAAATGTAAACCAATATTTCAGCCAACTGTAAAAAAAAAAATGAAAAGTGTTATTAAAATTATTGTTACTATTTGTTAATCTATTATTAATTTACCAGCTGCTCTTAAAACTTGCCCAAATATTTCTACCTCTATAGTGGGCATGATAATTTTTTTTAATACTAGCCGGTCAAGGCTCGTTTCGCACGCCCGACCACCTTCACGGCTAAACGGTCTGAGGATAGGAACGCGTTTATGAGAATACTAAGCATTTTACAGAAATAGAGAGATTTTTTTGAACGTTGCTACCTCAGAGGATGATATGTATGAGTGTAAATGAAGTACAATCTTTAACTGTCTCAGCTCAACCGTTCGTAAGTGTGTGATTGATTGAAACGCAACAATCAAAGAACATCGGTATCCACGATATAGTATTTGAATACTATATTATGGATAGCGGTATTCTTTGGTGGTTGGGTTACAATTAACCATACATCTCAGGAACGGTTGATCTGAGACTGTACAAGACTACGGTAGATTTACATTCACACTCATAAATAATACATTATATCATCCACAATCCTCATCTGAAGTAATACCTTACGGTGGTTCCGGAGGCTAAATCAGAAAAAGAAAAAATGAACAATTTACTGCCTTTATATTTAAAATAAGTTTAAGGAAGGAGTAGGTAGAGAATTTAATAGTAATTTTATGTATAACCCTGGACCATATTGATAACAGGAATTTTTTTTTTTTTTTTCGTTTTTGAGGGCGAAAAACGATTCTGCGTCATCATCGCCCGGATCCTTTTTTTATATAGAAAAATAAATATTTTAATACTACTCTGAAAGTTGATTAAAACTTACAACTAATATCAACCGTAAAAACTAATATAAGATCAAAGTAAATAGAATTTTACAAAGTCCAAGATGGGTGTAAAAAGCCCATTCTTGGATAACAAAAGATTAAAAATAAAACAAAACCATAAACGATCTACAATAAAACTTAAAACTGAAATAACAAAATTAAATAAAACTTAGAACTAACACAAATTATATAATTAAAACTAGGTTAAAAATAAAAATTAAAATGTTGAAATAAAACTTAAAACTAATATTACTAAAATCTTACAAATAATATCACAGTCAGTCTTTAAAATATTAAATAAATAACTTATAAAATTTAACAAATTCCGATAAGGAGTGTAAAAGGCTCCTAATCGGATAAAAAACAATCAAAAACTCAGAGAGAAAAAAAGAACTTAATTAAAAACTAAAAGCATTCAAAAATATAAGCAACAATATTAAATATTTTGTATTAACCCTATACTACGCAAAAACAGAAACAATTGGTTTAAAACCTCTTTATCATTACTCAGGATACCACGGATGTTTCTGGATAGTTTAAATTTACGACGCAATGCCGCATAACATATGCAGTCCACGAGTATGTGGCGCACAGTCACGCGGCAGTTGCATCGTGCGCATAGAGGTGCTTGTCCTCTTGTAAACAGGTACTCGTGTGTGACCCTCGTGTGTCCTATCCGCAATCAACAGAGAACTACTTCCTCACGCCGAGGTTTTCTGTATGAGGAGTCCCATGGTAACACAGAATCTTTAATCTGACGGAGTTTATTATCAACGGTAGCCGTCCAGTCACCTTGCCACCTTGCTCTTAGTAATTGTTTTACATAGTTAATGAAATCAGAAGTAGCAACTCGGGTGGTGAAAGGAGGCTGGTTACATGCTTCTTTGGCAGCGGAATCTGCATGTTCATTACCTGGAATCCCTACGTGGCTAGGAACCCAGCAAAAACTTAATTCTGTGTTGCGATTATTCAACTCAGCGATTGCGTTGTAAATTTCAATGACGATAGGATGTTTGGAATAAAAGTCTTTTAAAGCTTGGAGAGCACTACATGAGTCACTGCAAATAAGAATTTTTCTATATTTAGGTTAATGATGTTTAGAGTCTTATTTATAGCGTATAGTTCAGCGGTAAACACACTCGTAATACCGGGTAGACCAAACATATAAGTTCTCTCATTGACAACAAATGCACACCCAACTGTATCGTTTTGTTTCGATCCATCAGTGTATACAACCGCGTCTGATTTCATCTTGGAGAGAACACACTGAAACATTTGCTGAAAGATAATAGATGGTGTTGATTGTTTATTGTATGTCGTATGGTCAAAATTAAAATTTATAAGGTTTATTCTCCATTGAGGATATGACCAAGGGTACATAGGAAAGAATGACGGTGTGTCAACATTTATATGCTGCAGCAGACGCCAGGTACGGAGACCTACAGGTGCAGTACGACGTGGATGGTCCTCATACTTTCCTAGATTAGGATTTCTAAAGACTGAGTCAAGAGCCGGGTGATTTGGTTGTCCTCTGAGACGAGCAAAATAGATAATAAAAGCTGGTCTCGTCTATCCCAAAGTGATGGTTCACCACAGTCTACACCACTGCGTGGGTATGCCGGCACTGTCTTCTTCGTTTATTATTGTGTGTTCGTATGAGGTTTGTTAGCTGTCAGTCCAGCTGCTTTTATTGATGCGCCGGCCGCATCACGTGGTGATCATCAAATTAATAATATTTTTATTACTAAATATTAACTAATAATCTTTTTCTTTTATTGATAAAATTAAAAAAAATATTAGTATAATGAAAATAAAATACAAATATAAAATGTAAGCTTAAAATTATATTAAATAATCTCTAAATTAATTAATAACGATCTGCTTCTAGCGGGATGTGTTCGCCGAGTGCAGCCGCCTAGCGCATCACCATCAGTCTGCTCTTCGCCAAAAAAAAAAACACCCATAAACTATGCTTCTTTATGAGTAAGATTTATTTAGGGATTGGCAGATATCTACAAAATACAATTTCCATTTTTATGAAAAAAATTATATTAATTAAATATATTTTATAGCAAAATTTAACAAAGCATAATTTTTACTTATTAGAAAAAGGCGAGCGTTGGGTCAGCCGAAAAAGAGTTACGTAGTTGTTTAATTTCAGAAAATTTTTTAAAAAGTTTTTCCCACTATTATTAAATAATGTTCATGAATTTAGCGTACTAACAACAAAACTTTACACCGAAAAGCTTCAAAATTCTGAAAATTTTTAGTTCTTTTTTGAGTTTTTATTTTTTTAACTTCAGTATTTTACTTTTTTATCTCCAAAAAACAAGTATAATTTATAATTAATCATTCAAACGAATGAATCGTTGGTAATTTGCGCACAGCAGTCCGGCGTACCAGGTTGTATTCCCTGCGCCAATAGTATTTAAAATAAAACTTTGAGCACTTATATCAAACAAACAAAAAAAACACATGCCACCATTATTTGGTGAGTGATTTGGAAAATGATGCAATATTTTTTTTCAACAAAATTAAACACCACCTCTTTTTTTTCAAACAGTCATTCGTTGAAATATTTTTAAAAATTTGTATTTCATGTATAGAGCTATTAAGAAATATCAGCAATTTTTTTAAAATTATAATATCGCACCTAAAATCCAGAAAAAGTTTTTTAAAAAATTTTTCTTTTTCTTAATTTATCTTCTATTGAAGATGTTGTTAGATTTAGAAATAACTTTACCAAAGGAAATTTGTTAGCTTTCATCATATATGTATAAAATAAAACTTTTTTTTAAGTTTATTTTCCATCTATAAAAATAGTAATTTTTTAATTTTTATAAAGAATTTTTAAAAAAAATTTCTTTATCACATAAAGAAATTAAAGTAACCTGTTAAAGTAGCTATATTTGAATCTAAAATGAGAAATATATTATTCTATTACTCTTATTATAAAAATTATAATTTTTTTTTATAATTCTATGTTAGCACCCCTCTTAATTTTTTTTAAAATGGGTAGTGATAAAAAAAAGAATGAAATATTCTAATGTTTGGAAGCTTATTATTCCTCCAAAATACCGTATATAATTTGTATATCTAATCCTAACCCAGTGGATGGTCTAGGTGGTTAAACTATTCTTCGTAAATCAACTGATTTAGAAGTTGAGAATTCTCAGGTTCGAATTCTAATAAAGGTACGTGTTTTTAAACGGATTTGAATACCAGATTGTAGATACCGGTTCTCTTTGATGATTGAGTTTCAAATAATCATTGTTATGATCAATTATGGTCAGCCTGAGTGTGTACAAGTAACACCTCGCCACACGTCATGATCAGGGACAAAGCTGCTTTCGGGCCCCGAATCCAGAAAGCCACTTGGGAGATCTGTTAACTTGTAAAATATTCATTAATATAATATAATTTATAATGTTAATTAGAAAAGTTTAGGGAGCGTTACGTTATACTTGGTAAATATATGTTAATAAATTGAAATTTTTAGTAAATTCAGTTTACAGTATAGCTCCAGTGATATATGGTTTAAATTAAAAAATTCACCCCCATCAAAAAATAAGTTTGTTGA
This sequence comes from Lycorma delicatula, assembly GCF_047948215.1. Lineage (NCBI taxonomy): Eukaryota > Metazoa > Arthropoda > Insecta > Hemiptera > Fulgoridae > Lycorma > Lycorma delicatula. The sequence continues at coordinate 34,989,411 of NC_134467.1, read as the reverse complement.
AATAATATTAAATTAAATTTATTTATTACAATTTTCTATTTTGATATATTTTTTTTAGTTTTATAACCATTTCCAAAAACAAACCTTAGGAAATGAATGTACATAGAAATAGAAATTTTGTTACCGTGTTCCTCAAATATAACAGTCATAGAATGAGATAATGTACAGAGATTCCTCCCTCAATAAAGTAACGAAGGAAGATATTAAAAAATCCAACATACAAGAATAAAAACCAAAAAATTAAAACAAACTGAACTTTGTTAAGTAAACAAAAAAAAAATGCAAGTAATTGAGATTGTAACGTAAAACGAGTCTTTACAAAAAATAAAAATTAACTGAAAAAACCTAATAAAATTTAAGATTTTGTTTAAATTTAATCAAGAGTTATGTAGTAATTTTTCCATGGGAGGTCAAATTCCTTTATATTCGCCAGATAATGTAGAATTCATAGACTAACCTTGTATGCCAATAATATACATAATAAACGATAAACTGAATTTTTAAAGTGACAAAATTTTCTTTCTAACTCTATAGCAGAGTTATAGCTGTAGAAGGGAAAGTATTGCAATCGATCCAATTTGGATAAATGCAGTTTTTCCGGATCTTGACGTTTTGACACGTAACGAACCCAAAAAACCAGATAGAAAATTTCCGGATGTTCGTATGAACGCGGGTATGTGCGATGTCTTGCTAAGAATCATTTTATACTTCCAGAACTGGTTGATCGATTTTGAACAAACTTGTTCAGATTTCTTCTATATATGTGGGGCATTGAAGCTATTAAAATTTCAACTTAAATGGTCAAGGACAAGGCTGTAGAACAACGCCAACATCAGCATCTCGAGATTTCGGCCAAGGTCATATTTCTTTTTAGCACATTTGTTAACGATTAAAAAAATATTTGGAAAGGAACCTTTTTGAAAAATCGCACACCCATACCAAAATTCTCTTAACTAGGGCTACGTGGGTATCCTGCGCTAATAGTACTCCGTGTTACTAGAAGGATCATTAGTGTAGCACTGACATGCTAAATGAAATTTTGTGTCTAAGAGTGTATAAACCATCAGACGGGAAAGTCATACAAATATTAAATTTTAGAAAGAAAAGTGGTAAAAATTATATCACATTGTAAATAAAAATATATAAATGAATTAAATTGCATCTAATTAAGGATAGGCAACAGTAAAAATACCATGGAAACGTGTTCTATTTCGTCGAAACCATCACTCAGAAATAATACAAATCAAAAACACTTCTTTTCATTGCTCATTTTTGTGTATTTGAGCAAATGTATATTTGATCAAATACCATTTATTGATAAATACTATTTATATTTACAACATTTTGTTGATAAAATGATATCAAACACTGATACGCCGCCCTCGGTGATGCGAGTGGTAGCATCTCGGCTTTTCATCCAGAGGTCCCGGGTTCGAATCCAAGTCAGGCTTGGCATTTTCACACGCTACGAAAATTTCCGTTCATCTCATCTTCTAATGTAATACCTAGTGAAGTAATTACGGTGAAGTAATTAAGAAAAAAATATATTTAGATAACCAAACGCGATAGGTGTAGTGGCGAAAGGTTATGTTGGTAACAAAACTAACGATTCCGTTTACTGATCTCGCTTCTTTTGCTTCTTACCGTTCGGACTTACCATAAGATATTACTTCAGACTATGAGGATGGTACGTATGAATATAGATGAAGTGTCTTGTACAGTCTCAGGTCGATTATTCATGAGAAGTGTTGTTAATTGAAAGCCACCCACCTAAGAACACGGTTATATACGATCTAGTATTCAAATCCGTATGAAAATAACTGTTTTTACTAGGATTTCAAGCTTAGAATTTTCGATTTCGAAATCAACTTATTTGCGTTGACCTGTTCACCATTGGACTACTTTGGTGGGTGGTTATCAACATAACCTAACACTGCTATCACTCGCTAACCTCGTATAATTGACGTTGAATAATTTAAATAATCAAAGAATTTTAAGGTTTTGTAAATTTGTAATGGCTATTTTTGACAAACAAAAAATTAAAAACAATTGGCTTCCACATTATCGACAAAATGATTTAGATGGAACGCTAACTGGCAATTAGTATTAAACAATTCTCATTTTAATTTGATTTTAAACAATTTTTTTTAAAAATTATTTCTTACAATATTTTATCAATTAAAAGTCAGATCCTTAATTTGTGAATTCAAAGTAATTTCCAAGATTAGATTATTGTATGACTTTACCGGCATAGCCAGGAAATTCATGCAATAATCGTTTAGTTGTTTTTAATTTGTAATTACTCATTTGATTAATTTCATATTCAGTCTTTAGAACTTTTAATGTCTTGTCAAATATTATTCCATGACCAAAATAATAAATATTTGTTACTTAATATAAATATTTTATTTTTATTTTATTAAAATATATAAATATTTTTATTACCTTATTTAATTCAATTTCGTTTGAATTTGCTCTAATGAAATCTTTATAGTCATCTACATTCATTTTTAATATACGCACTACTTTTAAATGATTGTTGTAATCACAAATATTCCATTTTTTTATTTTTATAAACTCCGTAATATATTTTATATTTAATATTTTCCTATTTTTATCACCAATGGTAGTATCAGATTTATGCATCTCGTATAACATAAAAACCAAAATTTTATAACAGTCTCTTTGACTTTTTGATATATTTTCAATATCAGAACTAATTGTACTTAATAATCCCAGTAGATCCATTACGTCACATTCTTTCTCACTTTGACAACGTTCAATTATATCATTTAATGTTTGACCATCCAGAGCCGTATTTATAAAAATATTTTCTAGAAATTCGGATAACTGTTCCATACACTCCATTTTATTTTTACAAAATTTTAAATACTGATTATAGCGTGTTATATTTAATTTTTCTGAATCATCTAAGTGTTTTAATGCTCCTACAACTTTATAACCAAACATTATTATAATTATTATATCATTACCTTCTATATCACTATTTCCAACTTCATTACAAAATTTTCTAAATAAATCTAATTCCCATTTTTCATATAACGAATCGAGACATAATCCTTGGTAAAGTTGGTTGATATCGTATCTAGAAAAAAGAAAAACATATATATATATATGTAATACAATATCTCTCCAAATATCTACATACAGACTGTAATTGACTTACAAGGACAGGCAGTGCATCGCTTACAAGAGCCCCAATTTCATCACTAACTGAAACTTCTAGATGATTACCAGTTTGTGAAAGACAAAGACGTTTCCCGCTGACAAATAAACTTGAATATAGGAGGATTGATATTCCATTCGGTTCGTATCGCAAAATATGCACTGAACCTTCTGTTTTAGAGTCAAAATTTCAACCGACTACAACTGCATTGTGAGTCGGTTTAACATTGCTGATTTTTAACGCATACAGAATAAATCTTGGAAATATTTCCTTTCGATTTATTCTATGTTTAAGAGATAAATGGTTTTCTAATTATAGGTCATTATATTTGGATACGTTTAGCTCGGGCACTCTTTTAGAAAAACTGTCTCCTTTTTTTAAATAGTTATGAATGATCCAGTAAATTCCTTTTGAAAATATATATAATAATTTTGTATCGTCCTTCCATGCTACATGGCTCAAAAATCGTTATTATACAACTATTTTTACCATTGTTTTATCAATGATATTTTTTATATCATACAACCATTGGATTTTAATATACTGCATTATGTAAGTAGAACATTTTTAATGATAAACTAATCATTGAACATTTTTTTCCATTAATTTCATAAAATTTACATTAGAATGTTCTCTGGTGTTAAACTACAATTTAATGTCAGGAAATCACTCAGAAAATTTTTTTTGCGATAATTAGTTTTATATTCTAATAATACGTATTTTCAGAAAATCAAATCTAATAATGATAAATTATTAATAAAATTATTAATAATATGATAAAATCATAATATCAGAATCATATGAGTTAAAGATTATATAATAAATATTGTCTTAATGATTACCTATCTTTCTTTGAATTTTTATTTTAATTATCTGAGCCATTCTTCACGTACTCGTAGATTTCTGGTTCTAAAAATTTTATCAACACGGATAAACATATTATTTATCTTACATTGTCCTTTATGATATTCATAAACGACTAACTAGAGTTTTATATTTTGTAATCCTTACATTTTAAGAAAATAATTTGATTTAGAGTTATGAAAGTTGTTCTTGTTTTTGCCTTTTTTATTTCAATCATTGCTTTACTAAATATATTAGATTTATGTTGGTAAATCCTGCTTAAATGTTTTAAAAATTGTTTTGTATATATGTACACCATGTGGCTGTTATAATTAGGCAGCTTGGGGAATTAGATTTTGGAGGGATTTTTTCAATGTATTCTTTATTAAAAATCTAGGTGAACTTAAATATAATGTTTTCGTGCTTATTTTTTTAATTTTTTCTCCATTTTCATTCACTTTTACGTTAGGTCATGTTTAGAACTGTAAATATAGTTCATTGACTTCGCTGTATCGCGCAGATCTGCGGTTTCTTATTGGCGAAGTTCGAACGAACATTTTGTTGGTGTGTTTGTCAACTCCAATCTTTTTTCATTCACCAAGGTATCTGGAAAAATACTAAAATTAAAATTTTTTAATTTTAACAGCAAGGGGCTGGTGCTTGTCGCTGAAAACAAGGAAACAGCCCGATTATCTCGGAGTCTCCTGCTGTCAAAAAGTTGGAGATTCAGGTTTTTCAAGAGCGGAAGCGGAGGCTTCCGCTCACCGTATCGTCACCGTATCATCGTGTATGATATCAAGCGGCGTCTTTCTGAAGAGGATGTCCTGCCTCCAATCATAGAACACCGACTTAGAAAGACAACGTTGAAAAAGGAATGCAGGCTCGTTATAAAAACTGGAAAGCGTGATGGAGGGACAGAGGGCCTGTGTACTCCAGGTTGAGCTAGGTGAAGTGCTTGACAAACAGAGCCTCGATGCCGTTCTTCTGCAACACCCGTATGTGGTAAAGGGTGATCTGCCAGGCTTCCCCAGCTCAAAGAAATTTTTCGTTGGTGATAAAAAATCCGCTGTTCTGTAAAGGAAGTCGATATATAGCGTCTTCATACAACAAGCCTCTGATACGCATCACGTTGTTTTCAAGCTTCCCGTGGATGATCTGGACTTGGTTGTTGTTAGTTTGTACTTTCGGTACAGGGATCCAAGTGAACTTCATTTGGATAGGTGGGATAGAATTGTTAGGCTGGTAGTGGGTTGTACAATTCTCATCGGTGCTGATGCGAACGCCAAAATGCCTCTTTGCCACAGTGGGATTACGGTTGATAGCGGCGATCTTCTTGAATGTTTAATTGCACAGCATAGCTTTGAAGTCTGTAACGTGGCAGGCGAATTGACTACTTTCTCCGGTGCGGTCGAATTGCGGAGGACCTTCCCTGGTACTAACACTGATGTTACCATTGGTAAAGAAAGATATCTCTGGTAGGTTTCAAAAGTGGTCTGTAGATGATGATTACGCGAGCGATCATCGATTATTTTTTACGATCTGGTAATCAGGATGTGCGATGTCTAAAGGGGTTACGTACTTGTTCTGGGGCGCTTCCCGCACAGATGGGTGGACTGGCCTAGGTTTTTGAATATACTTTCGGCCATACTACGAGTCTTTGCTCGAGGACTGGACGATATCCTATTAGATGACTTGGCAGAAAATTTCTCTTCGACGTACTTGAGGCCACTGATTAGTTGATCCCCAGAATTATGAGATAAGAGAAAGTACCTGGATGGTAGACTGGACTAGGGACTTGACCGCGATGAAGCAGCCTGTGGGCCAGCGCAAGAGAGTCGCACAACGTTAGGGGAAACCTTGATCGGCGTGCAGATTTATCTAATGCCGACAATGGTCGGAAAATGACCGAATATATTCATAAAGTTAGGACATCGAAGCGTGATTCCTGGCGCTATTTTGTACTAGAGAGGGAAATAAAGACCCATGGGATGTCGGTTATAGTGTTCTCGGACACATGAAGAAAATATACGTTCTTCTTTTGGCTCTCTCTACCCGGAATGGTGTTGTGATTGAAAAAGTTCTTTTCCTCGCTCTTCTGATGAACCATCTGCTTCCAGATGTTAATCAGGTTGGAGAAACCCCTTACCATCGACGTGTTTACTAAGAAGTTGTAGGTTTTTGCTCTGAGTATTTGTCTTCTTAGATTACTGAGGCGAAGGTCCGCCAAATAATCTGTAGCCTGGCTACAAAAACAAAGCCCCCTGATATGATTGCATCACAGTGGAATTTCTTGTATACACATTGCCGGTGATTGTATGCTCCTTTGCTTTGGTATTCAGCAGTTGCTGTCTGCTGGATATTTTCCAGCGTGTTGGTGAAGTGAAATTGCTCTTCAAATGTGGCGATAGGGACTCCACCCAGAGCTCTTATTACCGCCATTAACGCTCTTTCCAGTAGTAAATAAAGATTTTGAGAAGGTCTTTTACCTCACAATCAATAGCAGGCTGACTTCCAGTCGTATGCTGATGGAAGAACAGTATAATTTCTGCCCTAGCAAGGGCACAGAGGACGCTATTCCTAGGGTGCTGGACTCGTCATTCGTGAAAGTGTATCGGAAGCAGGAAATACTCTGTCAAAAGGTTGTTCATAGGACAGTGTTCTAAGACCCCTCGTCTGGATCGTTAAGTTCGACTCTCTTATGCGGTTGTGAATGCCCAGCGTCTTCCACATGCTGTCTTATACTGACGATGGGTTACTGCTGGTCGAGGGTAACACGTGTGTCTAGATAGAACTCAGAGCCTAGCAGCCATGTAGGTTACTAAGGTTTTGGGAGTCTTCAGCATAAGATAGTTTTCAGAGCGTAGAATGCAACCATGATGTTTCTCAAAGGTCGACTATCTGCGACAGGCCACCCTCTTGTCGTGATTGACGGCCATCCGATTAGGTCAATGACATATTGGAGCCATCCTTGACGAGAAACTTCAATTCAGGGAGCAACTTCACTTTTTTGCAAAAAAGGCAATTGATGCCTTCTTTGGTGTTCGTAGAGCCATCAATCCGGATAGGGGATTGAATTACTGTGGCATGCACATTCTTTACAAATGTGTCTGTGAGGCCATAATGCTGTATGCTGAGCCCGTTTGGGCTCATCGTTCAATTTCAATGATGTTGGGACATATTATTGCGTGCCTAGCGTCTTCTGCTGATGCCTGTTGTCAGATCTTTCAGAACCGTTTTGAGAGCTTCTGTAATATCTGGTATAAAAAATATCGACAAAATAGCTACTAAACGTAGCGAGCGGTATATTTCCAAAAAGGCAGGCCATCTCACTTCTGGACGTTTGCAAGAAACAGTAGACCAAGGTTTGACTCTGGGCAGGTTAGGTGGAACGATTCTTCTACCGGTCGATACACGCATGGTATATTTCCAAATTTTAGAAAGTTGAGAACTATTAGCTGGTTTTCTCCCAATCGGTACTCAACGCAATTCCTCTCAGGACATGGTGCGTTCAGAAATAGTTTGGCTATATATGGATTCGTTGAGCCGGACCAGTGAACTGACGGTAGAGTCGACGACACTGTGAACCATGTCTCTATTTCTGTCCTGGTACGAAGTTGAACGTATTAGAGTTGTCAGGGAAGTAGACAGACTAAATTCCTTTCTTGATCTGCAAGTCAATTGGTACACTCGTAGAGAATGGCTATTGTGGCAGGCTTCCTTCGTTTCCTCGCCCCTCAGTGGGACTACTGAGGGAGTATAAATAGAATAGAACCCCTGGTTTCTAGGGACCGACTGTACAGTTGATTGGCTGGAGGTAGGCGTATTGGAATCGAGCCGTGGTTGGATAGAAATTTCGGTGATTATTTTGACTCAGCTACCAGCGGAAAGACTAATGCACAGCCGAAGGCATCAGTTACCGTGAGCCGTGAGCTGTAGCACAGTTTTAATGAGGGCAGTTTTTGATTGTGCATAGGACACTGTCGGAGGGATGGCGACCGCACAGCTGAGGGCATGGATCCCATGCAGCCGTGAAATGTAGCGGTATCTCGACGATGTTTGAAAGAAAGTAAATGTCACGCGGAGTAAAAGTCTGGAGTATGAACTAAAATTATTTTGCTAAGGGAGCTAAGAGTAAACTCTGTTGTTGCGAACAAATTGCTTGTTGTATGATATTATTTTTATTTCCAAAATCCATGTAATATTTACAAACTGGCTCTGTAAAATGTAGAACTAGGTGCGTGGTTCTTGCTTCCGTGAAACTCGGTTAGCTAGTTTAGAGGGCAACGATGTACGACATTCAAGATTTCGGTATGAGGCCTGCAGCAAAGGGTAAAGCTGAGTTAAAAAATCAACTATATAAACCTCCAGTGAAGCATTCACATAGGTGGTATCCCAACAGAGGCCTGGCTTATTACTGTGACGTATAATCAGCTGATGGTCTATAACACGACTCCTGTTAAAGACCATCAGGATCATAAATCACCACAAGGTGGGCATCTTCCTTTATCGGGGGTAGGCAAGTTTGTAAAACAAAATAAAAATGTGTAATAACTTACCCTTCTTTTTTTTTGTTTAAATCTATAACTGCCGAGACAAAAGAATATGGGCATCCGAATGCTTCTGCTTGCACAGTATTTCTTCTTCTTCTTCTTCTTCGAGAATTCCTATTTTTTACCATAATATTAACCTTTTCATGCAACCACACCATATATTCAGTTAATTTTTCTAAACGTTCTTGAGATGTTAAAATGAAAGGCATCATTTCATATGTTTCAAATCTTTTAGCAAATCTTACATCACAAAATAATTTCCATTTTTCCCAAGGCATTGCTTTCATTACATTTTGTACAAAATTCATTCTGTTTACAAGAAAAAAATCTTTTTATAGCTTAAAGTATTTCTTACCATTTTATGTTAACGGGAGGACGTGAAAATTCTAAATTTCTTTGTAAATATAAAATAATATAATAAATAAAAAGCATCACAATAATAAATTCAGTGACCTCATACATTAAATTATTTTAGTAAATTAAATTTAATTAATTTAATTTAATAAAAATTACATTTTTAATTTTAATTTTGAATTAAATGCTAATTTCGAAATGCAAAATCCTAATTCATTTTTCCAACTAAAATGGGAGAGCTTTTTGTTCATTTTAATTATGCTCTGTTAATATACAACGAGATTCCAAATTGCGCGGCAATCTCTTAGAAGATGATTCCATAGCTAAAAATAATAAAAAAAAAGGACATATAAGCACTGGTCAGAAAATTGTTCGTTAGAGAGTTATGGTTCATCGAACATTTAGCCCTGCTTTCTGCTACCTTTGTGAAATGAAACATGACTTAAATTCTTAGGACCCAAATCGAGCAGTCAATTGAATACTTCTATACAGTTAGAATAGAAGTGGTTGGACCCGTCTATCTTACTTCGGTTTTAAGAAAAACCGAGTAAAACACGAAACTTTTGTTGGAAATTACATTTTTTTAGGTTTGGAATAAATACCTTTATTAATTTAACAGTATAGAATTTCTACTTACCTTGGTACATAATTTAATTTTTTAGAAAATTGATGTTCATAACGTCTACTAAAATTGAACATAAATTTGAGACGTTCAACTTTAATTAGAAACTAAACACAAAAACCAACTGGATTGTAAAAGTGATACGATTTTAAACATAAAAATTCTAAATATTATTAAAAAAAATGAAAGACATCCTTTTAAAACATGTAAAAAATTTATATATTTTCATAGGCTGGCAATAACAGTTGATCAACAATTAAGTTTAGTCTTTAAGATTGAATATTCATTTGAGCGGTGACACAATCATCTCTCACCTCAACTACAAGATGGTTCTCACATCACTTTAATTTTTCTCAATTAAGTGAGTGGGGATCGTTACGGGAGCAACAATTTTACCTATTCAACAAAACAGTGGAAGATTGTTATTACGACCTGATTTTGATAAAAAAATAAAATTCTGTCGATGTTTAATTAGAAAATGTGAACATCATCCCAATTTCTTTAGTAATATTTTAATTACTGATTAATCGTGTTGTCAAAAAATGGCATTGTAAATTATCGACACACTCACAATTGAACAGAAGGAAACCTCTGTAGACTGCTACATGTCATTTCCAACACACATTTTCGTTTAATGTATGGTATGATCTTAGTGATAATCTCGTAGACCCTTTTTTTTACCGCCTAGGCTCAATTCAAAGCGTTAGTTGATTTTTTCTAATAAATATTATGAAAATGTTGGAAGATATTCCACTTGCAGATAGAATGCAAATGTGGTTTTTCAGGGTTGGCGAACCTGCTTACTACTCTCGTGATGTGATAAATCATTTAAATGACATATTTAGTAAGCAATGGATTCGCCGAAAAGTATTACTAATCTGGCTACCTGGATCTCACGTTAGCCGCCTTTTAACTTTGATGTTGGATGAAATCGTTCGTTTATTCCGCACGTACTGGCATATACGAAAAATTGAGACATAGTATAGTAGAAGTTGCAGCTACTATTAGAAATAATAATGATGGTATTTAATTTTCCCGGCTAGTATCGATTTGCCGAGCTTGACTATGCATCGTTATTACTGGCGGCCCCATTGAGCAAATGCTTAAAAAGAATGATTTCTGCTAGTAGAGTGTAGCCAGATTCGTCGGGAGCATTCTCAGACGGGCGATTGTGATAGTCCTGAGTCAGGTGAAATTTAGGTAGGCCTTCACAGGCTAGGATAGAAGGAGTCATTCTTAAGTAATGAGTAAAACAATTCCGGGTCGACCCCTGGTAGCGAGTGGGGTGGTTTGATTCGGTAATCTGCTGATGTTGGTTGGATAAGAATACCAGTGGGAACCTAAACTCTATGCGTAAATGCAGTTCCACCTCTTCACCAAAAATAAAAAAAAAATTTATTATTATTAGTTAAATTATTAATAAATACAACTTATAAAATATTATATATTAATTGAAATTATAGATAACTGATCTTTACGTCACGTTTTTTTTTATGTAGAAATAAAACCGCGTGTTATTTATTACAATATGAGGTTATATACCTATTTGGATATTTATACAACTGTTGAAGAAATAAACCGTATTCAGTTACTCCCCATTTATATTCAATTAAATTTGTCAATAATTCTCTTGCATGTACAAGACTAATATTCCATGGTTTTACGTTTTTTGCTACCTGAAAATAATAAAAAATATATATATTAATGCTTAACTTAACATGTAATAAAATTTTTTTAATTTTTGCAAACTTCTAATGTAACTTGGGTCTGTTATTTACAACCGTAGTCATATGTAAGAAATGGAAACATCCGGAAAAAATTAAAAACCTACGTGTCAGCTTGTAATACAGGTGTGTACCACGAAGAAACACAGAAACCTTTAGGATATTTTCTACTGCTGGAAATAATGATATAACATAAGAAACAACCAATTTAACTCCTTAATTTGGGTCCCAACAGTTACATTGGGCTTTTTTTTTTAAGAGCACCTGAAATTTTTCGTCTACGGTATTTGAACAAAGCGTTTTCAGACCTATTTTTATATAAACGTTTTATATAAATGTTCAAGTTTTCTCTCAAAAGATGTTCTTTCAGCTTCATGATAAACCTGGAACTCATACTATTCAAAAGACTCAGGAAACGATTCAAAAAGTAGATGTCGAGGGTTGGTACATTCATTTCACTTACGATTTTTTTCGATCAGAATTTTTTTTGTATGGTCTTTTCAATGGGTTATTTTTATGAAGCGTCGAATGGGTGAGATATTCAAGAAAAACCAAGACACCTAGGGCAAAAATATAAAAAGAGAAAAAATTCTGTATTAGTCAAATAAAAAACCACGCAGAAAGTTGGGAGAAGCATTTAAATGTAGACGAGGATTTAGATTATTGTTGTTGAATAAAGAATATTCTTTCTAAAAAAAATTGTCTTATTTAATTATTGAACTAAGGAATTGTATTTATTAAAATATAGTATATATCTGTTAAAACTGGGGATAATTTTTAATGTTTTTGTAAATCGTTAAGTTCCTTTTGATTTATTATTATTAAAAGTAAAAAATTATCTACATTTCTCCCCAAACAAGCTGATAAGGAAGTCCTGGGTATACCTAATATCTGTGACGTGCTTGTGTACTTTGATGGTATTTATTTACTTCAAAAGCCAGAAGGAATTTGAGGTTTTTTTTCGTGATCTCGTAGAATAAACACAATCAAACATTTTTATAAAACTAGTTGGATATCTCTAATATAACGATCGCTGGGAAAGTTTTCTCCTAAGTTTGGAAAACTTGTGTCGCTTAAGGTCATGCTAGTAATGTATACTATGCGTTGTTGTCCACCAGTTGTCGCGACGTATTATCTTTGCTTACTTTGATGAAAAGAAATATATCCATCAAATATATAAGAAAAGAAATGCAACACTAAATACTCCTGTTCTATATCATAGAAAAATCATGTTCGAAGAATGTTAACGTTTATTTTGATGTCGATATATCTCTTTCTTTATTTTTCTGATTAGCCTCCTGGAACCACCGTAAGGAATTACTTAAGAGAATGAATGTGGAACATATGAATGAATCTAAATGAAGTTTAATCTCGTACAATCTCAGATTTACCATTTCTAACTCACCGGGAGGTCTAGAGGTCTAGAGGAATACTGTATCGTGTATACCGGTTTTCTTTGGTGGTTGGGTGTTAATTAATCATAAACCTCTATGGTCGACCTGAGATTTACAAAACCACGTTTTATTTACATTAATACATACCATGCTCATTCATCCTCTGAAGGAATACCCTACAGGGGTTCCGGCGGCTAAAAGAAAAGTTGACTGACTATTCCTGAGATCTGTGGTTAATTGAAATTCAACCACCAGTGAATAGGGGTATCCGTGATCTAGTATTCAAATCTGAATTTACTTGGAAAAAAATCTGCCTTTACTAGGATTTGAATCTTAAAACTCTCGACTTCAAACTCAGCTGTTTTGCGATTACGAGTTCAGCAATAAACCAACATAATTGGTTGACGTCTATATGTTTGTAATTAACTAATACAACTTAATATTGTAATTTGAAGTCAAAATTTATCATCTGTACAAAAGTGGAGATTTAGCTCTTTTGATTAGGTACGTCCAAGGATTAAATTCTTATTACCGTACCATTGAGTACGATGTTTTTGGCACGAAAACGAATGCTTTTCAAAAGGAAATTGTTGCAAATGTTAGGGCTTGAATGTTTTTTTTTTTTTGGCTTATTCATTTTACTTTGGTCTATACATTAAAGAAGTGTAATAAGTATTTTGTGCTACTTATAATTAAATTAGCTGTACTATTGTGCGAAATGAATTCTAATTTTTTTTTTTGACATTAATGTCAAAATATAGGAAATATTTTTATATTTATATAATTTTCTTTATTATCGAATAGTTTCATTCAATTTTATTTTATTTTTTTCAAATTTCAAAGATTTAAAAAAATGGAAATTTTTTTTCAGTATTTCTCGATTTAATTATACACAGAAAAAATTTTTCATCAATTTTCCATTAAGATTAAAAGTTATTTTTTTGTTTTGAAAGACCCGCCTTCAACAGGTATAGCATTAGCGCGGTGGTAATAGATAGCGTATAAAATGATGCCGGTATTGATCGGGATTCGAGTCCGGAATTTCCGCACAAAACACCGAGTGCTACTTACTCAGCCACATAAATCTGCTAACACTTTTCGTATAAACTTTTAAATAAAATTCGGAAATTATTGATTTGGTAATATATTAATACAAAAAATAATCAGTTTATTTAAAAATCATACCTCTTCCATATCAGAAGGATTAAGATTTGGTTCAAGAATCCATACCATTTCAATACATCTTTTATATAAACCTATTTTATTTGGAAAAAAACCAAATTTTTCACACGTTCTTTTAAATATATCGTAATTTTTTACTGTTTCAATTGGCGCTGGTATTTTAATTCTCGATCTATTATTATCTGCCAAAATATCATTGCATAAACTGATAAATATTAAAAATTCTATTAACCATAAATATTTGTACGAGTAAATTGGATTCATTTCGTTTATCTAAAAAAAAAATTGAATAAATATTAAATTATTAAACAGGTATAAAGTTCACGTTTATTTATTAAACTAACATCCCGTTGCAGCTTTTCCCGTTCTTTGTTACTTATTTTGCCCTTCCTGGACAATTATTTTTGATGTTATGAATTCAGGCAAGTAACCGGAGGCAGGTACAGTCAGTTGCGTACGTAAATTAACAATAGTAGATACGGTTACAATAATAATTCTATAATTGTATAGTCACTAGCTATACAAACCCCTTAAAAAATAGAAATTACGAAAAATGTTTAATGCATTCACCTAAAGAAAATTATCTAGCCGAAATAGAGTAAATGTCTCGTTTATTATATTCAGACGCGTGGAAAATTTGTAATCGTTCTTCGAAACTTCATCCCATTCAACAGTGAATAGGAAAATCTAAACCTAAAGTTGTTACTGAGAAATATAAAAAATGTTAATATTTAACCTTTTAATCTCACCCAAGTTAAATTGTAATTTCTATGGGATGACACCTGAAAACGCTGTCCCGTTATGTTAAAGGGTTTAAGGGTATGGATAAAAATGGAGAATTTGTTTGAAGAAATCCTAAGGTTGAGTGAAAAGGATTACAGAAAATGGGGGACTGAAACCGTCGTTATATTAGATGTGATACAGACGACACAAGGCACGACGTTTCGTATCGAGTACGCGGTCTCGGGATGCGAAGAAAGAGTGTTTAGACAGCCATTTATGTTGTTCGAACAGCCTTTTACCGGCTGCTCGTTTTTTTTTCATTTACAAAAACAAAAAACGATTTCTGAGTTTGAATAAACCACAGAACGGCCGAGGAAAAAGCAGGACGAGGAAAACAACTTTCGGTCTGAATTTTCCAACCCGCTTGGAAGATTCGGTGCGTGATTGGGCGAGCCGTTGCACAGCGGCAGTTAGAACACAACTCATATGGTGCAGATTGCTGTTAATATTTTCACGTTACCGCTACTACATTAATAAATATATATATAATCTACCCTTATTTTTGTTTTATATATATTTTAATTTTTAATAAATAAAAGCCTCATCGTTTTCTTGTTATATAAAAACGACAATAGTCTACGCGTTTTAAATATGTAATCACACTACAACACTAATTATTATCGGGCGAATTTTTTCAGAGAATTTTAAATGTATATAGAATTTTCATTGTTTCAATTTTAACACTTTAAACACTGAATTTCAAAAAATCCTTTCTTAGTAAGCACTTAATCCATAAGAACTATGCCAACAATAATTTGTAAACTGTGATTCCAAGTTTTCATCATGTTTTTTTATGAATCAGTCAAGACACACGAGATATATACATTTGTTTATAAATATATATATATATATATATGTACTTATATATATATATATGAAAAATTATATTAATTCTTTTTATATAAATCGAGATATAAACTTATTATGCGAATTTATGTGGCCCAACGTCACATTGACAAAGGCCCGTTCGATGAAATTTTCTAGTAAAGTCAAATCACCTTTACGTAGTAAACGGTTTCTGTATACATATATATATATATTGATGTATATATATATATATATATATATATATATATACATCAACATATTATAGGTGAACATGTAAACATACCTACAATCAAAACTACTCCCAATAATTGTATTGTACAGCCAAATTAGTACATAAATTTACTTACGTTGATTAACAGTGTAACCTAGAAGCTTATATTTCCAACTGTAACTAGAATATTAAAATATTTAATGACGTATAATGCCATTTATTACCTGCAATTGTACAAACACTGTATACCATCAGTTACACTTGAATAAAGTAATTGTAACTTGCAGTAATGTTGCATCATTTTCTAACTTATTGTTTTTGTTTTTCATCTAAACTGCGTATATTATTACATGTGTTTATAAAATGATTATATGAATAAATATTAATGGTATTTTTATTAGATTTTTGGATTAGAATAGAATTAAAAATTTTTCCATAATTCTTTTTGAAATGTATTTTTGTAATTTTTTTTAAAAAATGGCAAAACGAAATAGCTTGTATTTAAAAAGCAGAGATATTTAATAAATTTTTATTATTTTAATAATTTAATTAGAATAGTTAATCAGATAAAAATATTTGGAGGTAATGATCAACTATAAATTAAAAGAATGATTTCCTTGGCAAACCAGATTTTCCAAAATTAAAAACGTACAAGATTTAACCAGGCCGAACTACAATAAAAAATACCTTCACAGTAACTCCAAAATTTGCCGATACAAAACAGTCATTATGTCAGAGGCACTGTACACCAAATAAACTTTTTTCAAATTAAATTGAAGCTAAAACCGATCAACTAATTAAAGTATAATACAGAAGAGTTGGAATTTATTTAAGCAAATATTATCAGAAAAACGGGATCTAGAAAATTCCCACTAACGGAACAGTATACAAAGAAATCGAACCGATTATCAGTGTGACGAAAAAGAAATGGTTTTTCATTTCTTAAAAATGCCTGAAGGCCGAATTTAAGCCGTAGATCGCAATGTATATAATTTCTTGCGATACCATCTTCCCCTGCTGCTAATAAATTGTCCACTGTGGTTTATTCTCCTTTGTAATTGGATTTTCGAAAGCTTAAATAGTGACTAACAGTTTTTTATTATAAATTTCATCTTGTAAATAGGTAGCTCATAACTTGCAACGCCGCCACAATCAGAATTTATGTTAGTTACAGATACAGGGACCCGTACGTATATATACTTTTCTCTTTTGAAATTCTGAATGTCAAGAATTAAAATGTGAATAAAAATTACATTTAACATTTTTTTTAGTTTGTCGGTAACAAATGTGGCTTATCATTTTGATTTCTGGTGAGTATAATCTTCATGTCAATTCCTAAAATTCAGTTTCTAGATTTCCAGAAATAAGATCTCTTAAAACGGTTGAATAAATATGAAAATTTTTGGAAAACGATTGCAAATTTTATGTATTTTCTAATATACTAAATGAGATATTCATATATATTTAGTCTTTCAAATCCGCTTCAGATAAATATTTAAAAATCATTTTAGGATTTTTTCTGATTATCCACGGTTTAATGAGTGCGATGGACAACAACGTGGCAGCTTGTGCAAACAGAGCCACGGCCACTATTACTGTATTTACAATGATTCAGGTTTCACCTGGCTCCGGTCACTTGACGAAATTTATAATTGAAAAAAAAAATTACTCCGTTGGAAAAGAAAATTGATCATATAGGGTTGGCGATGCCGTGATTGAGATGCTAGTTTTATATGTGTAAATTCTATGATAAACATGACAGAATGTATTTGCTATTAATGAGTATGGGTTATTGTTGTTTTTTAATTATATCGATTTGAATCGCCTAAAATGAATAAATTGAGTTATTTTTTTAGAATTATATAAAAAAGAAATAGACGGTAAGGACTTGCTTCGATCGCTCGACTTTCTAGAGTACTTTGCTCCCTGGACTCTCGAAACGTTCGTATACTCATGTTTGTGATAATATTTTGTATTTTACAGGAATATTTTAGAAAATAAATATATGTGCGTTGAGAATATTTTCCTGAACATTTTGGTGTTTTTATTCCTCAAAATAGGCTTCAGGAGAGATTAGATGTATAATTTAGTAGTTAGTTTTAAACAGCAATACAATGTTTAATGCTAGCCATATTGATAACAGGAAGTTGACTTCGTGTAGACTTGTGTATGTTCGTGTGATGTTGTGTTTGTTGCCGATGCAGCGCCTGCATCGGCAACTACCGTGATATAAATCTAATGTTAACTAACGAGATGATGTAAAAGGTTTCAATACAGATGCAAGAAAGGCGAATGATTAATTGATTAACCGTAATCATGATGTAAATGTTTATTCACATTCATTTGTTTGATATTATTATTAATAATAATAAAAAATATACGTATATATATATATATATATTTTTTTTTTTGTTTTACCTTCATCAACTTTTACTATGGATATGATCCCGATGGAAGTTTGTAGTATGTCAAATGATCCCCACGCCGGTCTTGTATTCGAACCCAGGATCTCTGGGTGAATAGCCGATTCGCTACAACTCCGCCACGGAGATCGGAAAAAAAAATTTTAATTACTGAACTTGTGCGACGAAAACGGAATATTTAAAAGGAACTCGATTACTTAAATTGAAGCTTATATTAAATGTTGGCAATTAAGGGGGTGTGTATACGTCAAAAGCTAGTTTTTTTTTAATATCACACCTAACGTTAAAAGTTTTTGTCATAAGTTTATAGAAATTATGAATGTTTAGCGTAATTGGAAACCCTAATATTTACATAAATCCCTGACGTAAAGGTTGAAGTGGGAAAAAAATAATTTCTTTGAGAAATCGTAATTTCATAGTATTGAACCTATAACATCAAAAGTGTTGCGATTTAAAAGGCCTAACTTGATTTTATGATCTCGATGGACAGATTAAATGTATACTGTCTCTATGAATACTTTAATTTTTTCTTTTTGTTTTTAATGAAACGTCAGGTTCTGTGATGTAACTATTTTTACTTTCTTGTAAGAAGTATAAGAAATATTGTAATCGCGAAAAATTATATTGAATAAAGAAACTTTATCTTGCAGTAATATCATCGTATTTCTTTTGATTTTTAGAATACAGTACATTTAAAATTTTTTCATACTTCTTTTTTTAAATGTATTTTTATATTTTTTGGTTTTAAAAAGCAACAATAAATGGGTTTTATTTAGAAAGAGGTCTCATTTGCTAAATTGTTGTTATTATAATCATGAAATTAGAATATTTCAGCAGATAAAAATATTTAGCGGAAACCATCAACTGTAAATTAAAAGAACGATTTACTTGGCAAAACAGATTCTGGTTCTCGGCAAAAACGTACTAGGTTTAACCTGGCAGTCCTACAATAAAATATACATTTTAATACACTGCAAAATTTGCCGATATAAAACAGTCATTCTCTCAAAGACACTGTTCTCCTATGAAACTATTTTTAAAATTAAAATTAAACGCCAAAACCGATTAATTAATTAAAGAAAAGACGGAACATTATCAAAATTTGTTTAAGTAAAATTATCAGAAAAATTGTGGTCTGGAAAATTCCCATTAACGGAACAGTGTAAAAAAAAACGATCAGATTATCAGCATGATGAAAGAAGAGAAGGATTTCTTTTTTTTTCATTTCTTACAAATACCTGAAGGCCGAATTTTTTAACCAATTGATTCTCAAGAATTTGGTAAAGAAAATTTATGTAAAATACTTCAGAAAAAATAAGAAAGATCTCGAAGAAATTAGACTGAAGATCGAGGAAGATTTCGATAAGACTAATATGAACAACATTCTAAGCATACTTATTATCTACATAAAAGACCCAAAGATTGGTAGTAAGGGTTACAGACGAAATGCAGAAACAAATATCAGACCGTTTTAAAAAGTACTGACAGAACCGAAAGGTTAAAGTAGTGCGTTCTTCGAAGAACAAACCCTTTTTCATCACAATGATCCGCGGTTGATTAGCGCTCCGCGAAAATATGTTGGAATCTGATGCCTCCCTTCATAGTCTTATGCTACCCTCTTGTGAAAAAAATTAAAAAAAATTACAGTATATTAAAGGGATTTAACAGATTCTGACAAAAAAAAAACCGTTACGATGGGATATTTTTTATGCCTGTAACAATAAAAAAATTGAAACAGTACAGAAATTACGATAATTTAATTGCAGGATTTTTTTGCGCATTTCTACCGCGTTTTTTATGAGCGATTTTAATTTTTTTGGTTTTGTCTTTATGAAACATAGTTTGCTGATTTTAAAAATAATACTTTCAAGCAAATCGGTTGAAAATTGGACAAAATATGATGAAAAACCCGTGTCATAAATCACATATGTTAGTATAAGTGGAAGTAGATTCAGAAAACTACGTTTTATAAAAATTCCCACTACTTAAAAGGCTATTCAGATTGAGAAAAAACAATTTTTACTGTATACTGTTATTCATTACAAATCGTTATATGTTTCATATTTACCGATATCTTTGGTCAGAAAAGATATTTTAGACCTCTAGTAAAAGTGACATATTTATGACCACAAATTTCTTCTTTTTTTTTGTTTGTGCCGTATAACATAATTTATTATGTGTTTCAATACATCCATATATTGCTACTAATATAAGCCATTTTTGTAAATAATAAATAAATCCGTAACCCTCAAAGTAATTATAATACACAAGTCACACACACACACACACACACACACACACACACACACACACACACACACACACACACAAGCACATTTCTGTAAAAAAAATGATCATATTCTTTCTAGTCTAAATAAAACATTTTACATCGTATAAACCTCGTTCAAATTGTGTAATAAAACTGATTCCTTTGTAAATAAAAAACAAAATAGCCGACTTAGATGCCATATAAAATAATTTTGTAACAGCGTTTTAAAACTGACGCCGTACATAGCGAGTTTAATGGCTACATGATCTGAAAAGGTTCAACATTGATTGACCAGTGGTCAATGTGGCCTCAAAAGCAAAATTAATAGTAAAGGATAAGTCTTACTTTTAATTAATTGTTGTGCAAATGAAAACAAAATGATTTCAAAATTTGGTTGATCGGGTCCCTGTTGATATTACTTCATGAATTCGTTTAAACAGGAGTCAAGCGTAGATCGCGATCTATCACATTCCTTACGATTCCATCATTCCCCTGCTGCTCATAAACTTTCCACAGTGTTTGTATTGGCCTTTGTAATTGGATTCTCGAAAGTTAACCAAGTGATTAACAGTTTACTTTGTATAAATTTAATGTTTGTAAATAGATAGGTCATATCATTCAACGCCGCCACAATCAGAAAATATATTAGTTATATATTTTATATATTCGTTTATATCACTTGGTAACTTGTATTTCTTTTGTTTCTCTTTTGAAATTCCGAGTTTTCAGAATTAAAATTGGGGAATAACTGAAATTTAATTTTTTTTTTTTTTTTTTTTAGTTTCTCGGTTGCAATTGTGATTATAATCTTGATTTCTGGTCTGTATAATCTTCATGTCAATTCCTAAAAATCAGTTTTTAGATTTCCTAAAATTCTCTCTTGAAACGGGGGAAGAAAAGTAAAAAGTTTTGAAAAATGATTGCAATTTTTTTCCAATTTCGACTGTAATAAATGAGATATTCCAGTATATTTGGTCTTTCAAATCCGCTTAAGATAAATATTTAAAAATAATTTCCGGGTTTTTCAGAATTTACACTTTTTAAGGGGTGCGAAGGTTAACAGAGCGGCTGTTTGACAAACACCCTTATATAATTATTTACTACACTAGATGTTGCACCTCCTCCGGTCGCTTGACTAAAAAATATAAGTTCAAAAAAAATTTGGCATCGGGAAAGGCAATTAATTAATCATATAGAGTTTTTGATGCCGCGATTGGGATGGTAGTTTTCTATGTATAAATTTTATTATAAAAATGAAAGAGAATATTTGCTATTAAACAGTATAGGTTAATTTTCTTTTTCATTTACATCAATTTGTGTCCCCTAAAATGAATAAATTATGAGTTATTTTTTTCACAATTATTTTTAAAAAAACTAGCCGGTAAAGACTCGCTTTGATCGCTCGACCGTCTATCTAGAGTACTTTGCCCCCTGGATTCTTGACGCGTTCGTATACTCGTGTCTGTGAGAATATATAGTATTTTACAGAAATATTTTAAGAAAATAAATATTAGTGCGTAGAAAATTTTTTCTACATATTTTAGTGTTTTTATTCCTGAAAATAGGCTTAAGGAGTGACTAGATATAAAATTTAATAAAAGTGCAATGTTTAATGCTAGCCATATTGATAACAGGCAGTTGACTTCTTCGTTTAGTCCGGTTTGTGTTCGTTTGAGGTTAGATTAGTTGCCGATGCAGCTCCTGCTATTGGCGCAGAGTGGACCGCATGATGAGCCGGCCGGATGCGTGCCAACAACTCTTTCCCGTTATATAAAGAATACTTTAATCTACTGCTAAATATTAATTAATCCTCCCTCAATTTTCAGTGGTATTCTATATTTTCTTAATGGGACATACGTTATACATTTGAGGTGAATACTAGTTGTCGCCTGTTTTTAGTTAGTATTAAATTAAAATTTTATTTTTTCTCTTTTCATATTAATTATATTGCTGGTAATCTCCGAAGCAGGGTTGCCTCTAGAAATGCTTAATTTCCGATAATCTTCATTGTCGTCTAAATTGTATTATTAAGATATCCAAATTAATTTTGATTGTAAATGAGAACAAAAATTAGAGTTTGTAATATTTTATTCAATTAGAAATAAAATTATTATTATTATTATTAATCATTGCTTGCTTATATTTAATAAATGTGGATAAGCATGTTCAATGTATTTTTTAAAAAAAACCAACTAATTATCGTTTTTGTTTTTGAAAGAACAAAATAATTAATAACCCAATAACAATATAATAAAGAGTATAAAATATGTTTTAATTTTACTGTGTAAATAAAATGTGTGAAGATACTAGAAATTATTATGCAGCTGCAAGAAATAAATATGTTTACTTAATTATTCATTATCAATCGGTAAATTTTTCCACATTCCTTTTATGATCTTATGTATAATAATATTAAAATTACATATACAGAATGTCCCATATAAAACGCAACCCAACCTTATATTGGTAGGTATTGAAATAATAAAAAGGCATGTGTAAATGTAAATGTAATTTTTATTATTACCATCCATTTAGAGTAAATGTTGGAAGTGGCCGCCATCTTCTTGAATACAAGCTTCAATTTTTTTACAGCGTTTCTTGCAACTTTTTTCAAAGTTTGTGGCTGGATATTTAATACAGCTTGTTCAATATTGAATATCAATTGTTCAAGAGTTCATAGTTTGTTGCTGTAGGCTTTTTCTTTGAGGTAACCCCGTAGAAAAAAATCCACCGCAGTCAAATCTGGAGATCTTGGTCGCCGCAACCCTCGACCGATAACACGATTACCAAAGATTTCCTCAACGAAATCAGAAGTTGAACCTGCGTAGTGCGATGTCGCACCGTCATGTTGTAGCCAGTAGTGTCTGTCTTCCTCTTCCAAGAATGCGATGAACTGAAATAAAATATCCTGATATCTTTCTGCATTAATGGTGTACTAGAAAAAAATAGGACCGATTATTTTCTTCCGCGATATCGCGCACCACACGCCCAACTTCTGCGGGTGTAATTGTTTTTCGTGATAAACGTGGGAATTTTCAGCGCTCCAAATTCTACTGTTTTGGTTGTTTACGTAGCCATCCAAATGAAGCCGTATTATCTGTGAAAATAACGAATATATAACCTATTCCCTCACACAGAAATCGACGGAACCATTGACAATATATTAGCCGTTTTTCTATGTCGGTCTCAAGAAGTCGATGAACCGTTTGAATGCGATGTGGTCGTAATTGTAATTGTTTGGTCGCCCAAAAATAGTTGATTTAGACAAATTAATTTCAGCAGACAAACGTCTGATCGATTTATTTGGCGAGACGAGTAATCGGTCTTTGATTTCAGTGACTGTATCTGTATTCAACACCGACGCAGATCTTTTGTGTTCCTTGTTATTAACAGAACTGGTCTCTTTAAATTTTGCAACTAACGTTAATACTGATGTTTTGTTAGGAGCTGGTTTATCTGGGTACTTATGGCGAAACAAATCTTGCACTGCAACCACTGATTTCGTACTGAAGTACGACTCAACAATGATAACACGTTCATCTAGCGAAAACACCATCTTGTCTCTAGCAATACACTGAACATTGTGATTGCATTGTTGTTACTATCGGTAGTGTTCTACTGCGTCGCCGCGATGTTCAGATGTTGGACGAGTCCATTTCAGTAACGAGTAAGGGAGTAAGCTTGACTTTTGAAATTTCATGGATGAGTGATTGATGGGTTGCGTTTTATACGGGACACCCTGGTATATATATATTTTTTTTTTTTTTTAGTTTTACGGGCGTCAACTATATATAGTACATGCAATTTGTCATCAAAATATGCTGTATTTGAAAGTCCTTACCTACCTATCGATTGATCTTTTGTGCACGCGTTAGGGGTGATGAGGGAAGCTTAACTCCAGATTTTTAATATCCCCCTCCGATAGATTTTTGAAAAACTCAAAAAGTAGTTGAATGCGTTTTTCTCTGAATCTATGCATTTTATAGAAAAGGTTTACAAACAAAAAATGTCGAGGACATTCTCCTCTACAATTAATTTCTTTGAAGTTATGCCGTATAATTTTAAATTGAAATACTAGGTCGCGCTGAATTTGTAAAAAACGTTGTAAACGAAGTTGTAAACGAGTGACCGGTTTCGAACACGTGCCCAATTCACAACATTTTTAGACTTTCACAAGCTACAGCTCCAAAACGTAAGTCGTACAAGATAATTGTTAAAATAAAAGTTGTCTGTTTTTTTTTAGATTAACAACTTTTCCAAATGCAATACAGACGAAAAACAATTTTTTCCCTGAAACAATTGAAAAACACTTTTTTTTTACAAATTCAGCGCCACCTAGTATTTTAATTTCAAATTATACGGCATAACTTTAAAAGCATTAATTTTAGAGGAAAATATCTTCTACATTTTTTGTTTGAAAAACCTTTCTCTAAAATGCATAGATTCAGAGAAAAACGCATTTTAAAAATCTATGGGAGGGGGATGTTAAAAATCTGGGGATAACCTTCCCTCATCAGCCCTAACATATGGAAAAAACATCAATATGTAGGTAAGAATTTTCAAATAAAAATACAAATTGACTACTAATGGTTATTAACCCAATGGAAATTTGAAGCATGTGAAATGATTTCAATATCTGACCGGTATTCGAACCCGGTACCTCCGGATGAAAAGCCGAGACGTTACCACTTCGCCACGGAGATCGACAAATAAATTTTTATTTACTGAACTTGTGCGACTTTAACGGAATATTTAAAATATATTATTATCAATTTAAAAATAAACTTAAAAAACTAACATTATGTTGTATCGAAAAGAATATTACATTATTCTTAATTATTAATTATTAAGGAAACGTTACGGCATTTTTGTGATGTGAAAAATTATATTAAATCTTCATTATGTCTAAAACTAAAAATTGATGAACCATAAAAAACGGAACTCGATTACTTAAATTGAAGCTTCTATTAAACGATGTGAATTAAGGGGGGAGTATACGTTAAAAGGTATTATTTTAAATATAAAACAATTATTTAAAACTTTTGTCATAAGTTTACAGAAATTATGAATAATGTTTCTCCTCTCAATTCTTCTATACAGAAGAATTGAGAGGAGAGTGGAAGAAGTGTTAGAAAACCAATTTGGTTTCAGGAAAAGTATAGGGACAAGGGAAGCAATTTTAGGCCTCAGATTAATAGTAGAAGGAAGATTAAAGAAAAACAAACCAACATACTTGGCGTTTATAGTCCTAGAAAAGGCATTCGATAACGTAGACTGGAATAAAATGTTCAGCATTTTAAAAAAATTAGGGTTCAAATACAGAGATAGAAGAACAATTGCTAACTTGTACAGAAACCAAACAGCAACAGTAATAATTGAAGAACATAAAAAAAAAGTGTAAAAAATTATGTTCATGTTTTTTTGTGTATTCATTTTATTTTTACTCACTGGTTTTTCACCAGAAAAACCTTATAATACATTCACAAATAATTGTAATAATATAAATAAATATTCGCAGTATAATTATAATAATATATATATATATATATATATATATATATATATATATATATATATATATATATATATATATATTCAAATAGCAATAAAGAATTGATAATTTTTATTTAAATGATTTACTACTTTGTAATTTTTCAGTTGCCTTTCTTTCTTTTTTTAAACTAGCCACTCTCGTCTTTTTTTCCTCTTCTTCTTTTTTCGCTTCCTCTTGTCGGCGTTGTATTTCCGCTTCCTGTAAGTTGGTCACATATTTCTGAAAATTCTGTAAAAATAAATGTTGAGTTGTGATATTTATTTTTTTTTTTAAATGAGAAATTATTTTCATGTTAAGATTTAAAAACTTTGTTTTAGTGACAATATTAAATTTTAATTTTTTCTTTTAAAAATTAGTTTAATAGAAAACTTAATTTAATTTACAAGACTTCGTAATGTGCCGGCGAAGTTTGAAATTTACGTTATTTTACTCGTACTGTTTTTCGTTTTATATAAAAACAATAAAAAAAAGAGAGTTTTTAATTATTATTTTTAAAAAAAACTTATTTCATTTATTTATGTAGATAACGTACTAGCAATTTGGTACATCCTTGTGGATAGAGAAAACCAAATAATATTTTCCATTTAAACCAGAACACCTCCTCTATGAATCATGAGACCTTGCCGTTGGTGAGGGGGCTTGAGTGCTCAGGGATACAGAGTAGCTGGACCGAAGGTGCAACCATATCGGAGAGGTATCTGTTGAGAGCCAGACTAAGGAATGATTCCTGAAAGAGAGCAGCAGCTCT
Organism: Lycorma delicatula; assembly: GCF_047948215.1. Lineage (NCBI taxonomy): Eukaryota > Metazoa > Arthropoda > Insecta > Hemiptera > Fulgoridae > Lycorma > Lycorma delicatula. Next base: position 34,962,739 of record NC_134467.1, on the reverse strand, counting down.
TTCAGTAGTTGTTAGGGGCGTGAGTCACAATGACATAAACGGCCATATCAATATCACTCAGTCCTCTGAGTACTGCGCAGCTGAAAGCAATGGAAAACTACAGCTGCTTTTTTTCCAAGAAAATGTGGCTCTCTGCATTTTCATGTAGCAATGATGGAGGTCCCTTCCTTGGTAAAATATTCTGGAGGTAATATAGTCCCCCGTTCGGATCTCCGGGAGGGGACTACTAAGGAAGGGGTCACCAGAAAATTAAAAAATAACATTCTACGAGTCGGAGTGTGGAATGTTAGAAGTTAAAAAAAGGGAAATGGATAGGATAAATGTGGATGTAGTAGGAATTAGTGAGGTTCGGTGGGAAGAGGAAGGCGACTTTTTGTGAGGTGATAATGAGAATAATTAACTCAGCTTCAAATAATGTGCAGGCAGGAGTAGGTTTCATAATGAACAAGAAGATAGGGAAGAGAGTAGAGTATTTCAAAACACATAGCGATAGAATCATTGTAATAAGGATAAAATCAAAACCTAAACCGACAACGACTGTTAACGTCTATATGCCTACAAGCGCCCATGATGATGATGAGGTAGAGTGTGTATATGACGAGATTGATGAAGCAATTAAACACGTAGTACGAGATGAAAATTGAATAATAACTGGAGATTGGAATGCAAGCATTGGAAAAAGCATGAAAGGAAATATAGTTGGTTAATTCGGGCAGGGCAAAAGGAATGAAAGAGAGGACCCACTTGTAGAGTTTTGCACGAAGTATAATTTAGTAATTGCCAACATCCAATTAAAAAATCATAATAGAAGAATATTCACTTAGAAAAAGCCAGGCGATACTGCAAGGTATCAGATAGATTATATCATGGTTAAGCAAAGATTTAGAAATCAACTCGTTGACTGCAAAACTTACCCTGGAGCAGACATTGATAGCGACCATAATTTGGGGATAATGAAATGTAGATTGGGGTTTAAAAACCTGAAGAAAAGTTGTCAGATGAATCGGTGGAATTTAGAGAAGCTTGAGGAAGAGGAGGTAAAGAAGATTTTTGAGGAGGGCATCGCAAGAGGTCTGCGTAAAAAAGATAAGGTAGAAAATGTAGAAGAAGAATGGGAGAATGTTAAAAAGGAAATTCTTAAATCAGCAGAAGCAAACTTAGGCGGAATAAAGAGAACTGGTAGAAAACCTTGGGTTTCAGACGATATATTGCAGCTGATAGATGAACGTAGAAAATATAAGAATGCTAGTGATGAAGAAAGTAAAAGGAACTATCGGCAATTAAGAAATGCTATAAACAGGAAGTGCAAACTGGTGAAAGAAGAGTGGATTAAAGAAAAGTGTTCAGAAGTGGAAAGAGAAATAAACATTGGTAAAAAAGACGGAGCATACAGAAAAGTTAAGGAAAATTTTGGCGTACATAAATTAAAATCTAATAATGTGTTAAACAAAGATGGTACACCAATATATAATACGAAAGGTAAAGTCGATAGATGGGTGGAATATATTGAAGAGTTATACGGAGGAAATGAATTAGAAAATGGTGTTAAAGAGGAAGAAGAGGAAGTTGAGGAGGATGAAATGGAAGATTAATAGTAGAAGGAAGATTAAAAAAGACAAACCAACATACTTGGCGTTTATAGACCTAGAAAAGGAATTCGATAACGTAGACTGAAATAAAATGTTCAGCATTTAAAAAAAATTAGGGTTCAAATACAGAGATAGAAGAACAATTGCTAACTTGTACAGAAACCAAACAGCAACAGTAATAATTGAAGAACATAAGAAAGAAGCCGTAATAAGAAAGGGAGTCCGACAAGGATGTTCCCTATCTCCGTTACTTTTTAATCTTTACATGGAACTAGCAGTGAATGATGTTAAAGAACAATTCAGATTCGGAGTAACAGTAAAAGGTGAAAAGATAAAGATGCTACGATTTGCTGATGATATAGTAATTCTAGCCGAGAGTAAAAAGGATTTAGAAGAAACAATGAACGGCATAGATGAAGTCCTACGCAAGAACTATTGCATGAAAATAAACAAAACAAAATTAATGAAATGTAGTAGAAATAACAAAGATGGACCACTGAATGTGAAAATAGGAGGAGAAAAGATTATGGAGGTAGACGAATTTTGTTATCTGGGAAGTAGAATTTCTAAAGATGGACAAAGCAGGAGCAATATAAAATGGCGAATAGCACAAGCGAAACGAACCTTCAGTAAGAAATATAATTTGTTTACATCAAAAATTAATTTAAATGTCAGGAAAGATTTTTGAAAGTATATGTTTGGAGTGTTGCTTTATATGGAAGTGAAATTTTGACAATCGGAGTATCTGAGAAGAAAAGATTAGAAGCTTTTGAAATGTGGTGCTATAGGAGAATGTTAAAAATCAGATGGGTGGATAAAGTTACAAATGAAGAGGTTTTGCGGCAAATAGATGAAGAAAGAAGCATTTGGAAAAATATAGTTAAAAGAAGAGACAGACTTATAGGCCACATACTATGGCATCCTGGAATAGTCGCTTTAATATTGGAAGGACAGGTAGAAGGAAAAAATTGTGTAGGCAGGCTACGTTTGGAATATGTAAAACAAATTGTTAGGGATGTAGGATGTAGAGGGTATACTGAAATGAAACGACTAGCACTAGATAGGGAATCTTGGAGAGCTGCATCAAACCAGTCAAATGACTGAAGACAAAAAAAAAACCTGAACAAATATCTAAAGTGATATCTGAAATTTATGTAATTTACCGTGATTTAGTTAAGTTGTTAAGAGCTAACCAGAATCGTTATTTACTTAGAAATCATAAACTTATAATACAATATTATATTTCCAGTATTTTTTTTTCATTTTCTAAATTAAAGTAAAGTTACATGAAAACTAAAGAACAAAATCATCACTTGGATGTACCTATCCAAAAAATATTTGCATCGTTTTCTTAGACTTCTACCTTACCATCCTGATTTGAATATGATCGAGATGGTATGGTCAGCTGTAAAAAGAAATGGTGTCAAGTAATAACAACATTTTCTTTCACAGATGTAGAAAAATTAACTACAAAGAAGATTAATTCCATGAATAAAGATGACTGATTAACCTATTGTGAAAAAAAGTAAAAAAGTATTGAAAATCTGGAACCAGTGATAGATGAAATGACAGAACTTTATATTATACATTTAGATAGTGAAAGATGAAAATGAAAGCGACAGTTGTAGTGATTCGTTTAGCGAAGATGGTGAACTTGCTAGATGTTTGAATTAGTTGCATGAAGAAAATTCAACTAAGCTTTTGTTTATTATTAAAAATTAATAGTTTATTACAAATAAAGGTTATAATAGAATTAATTACATATTGTTTATGATCGGTAAATTAAATATGATAATTATTACCACGTACAACATGATAATAAGTAATACTTAGATTTGATACGAGGAATTGATGTTTTCAGGTCGAGTAGTAATACGCAGTCTGCTCGTGATTTCACTCGTTCGTACTTTGGCTGGGCCAAATACAGAGTGTCCCATATAAAACGCAACCCATCAATCACTCATCCATGAAATTTCAAAAGTCAAGCTTACTCCCTTACTCGTTACTGAAATGGACTCGTCCAACATCTGAACATCGCGGCGACACAGTAGAACACTACCGATAGTAACAACAATGCAATCATAACGTTTGGTGTGTTGCTAGAGACAAGATGGTGTTTTCGCTAGATGAACGTGTTTTCATTGTTGAGTCATACTTCAGTACGAAATCAGTAGTTGCAGTGCAAGATTTGTTTCGCCATAAGTACCCAGATAAACCGGCTCCTAATAAAACATCAGTATTAAGGTTAGTCGCAAAATTTAGAGAGATTGGTTTTGTTACTAACAAGGAACACAAAAGATCTGCGTCAGTGTTGATTACAAATACAGTCACTGATACTGATGCAGATGCAATCAGACGTTTGTCTGCTGAAATTAATTTGTCTAAATCAACTGTTCATCGGGCGACCAAACGATTACAATTACGACCTTATCGCATTCAAACGGTTCATCGACTTCTTGAGCCCGACAAAGAAAAACGGCTACAATATTGTCAACGGTTCCGTCGATTTCTGCGTGAGGGAAATAACGTTATGGATTCGTTATTTTTCACAGCCGAAGCACGGTTTCGTTTGGATGGCTACGTAAACAGCCAGAAGAGTAGAATTTGGAGTGCTGAACATCCCCAAGTTTATAACGAAAAATTGTTACACCCGCAGAAGTTGGGCGTGTGGTGCGCGATATCGCGGAAGAAAATAATCGGTCCTATTTTTTTTGAGTACACCATTAATGCATAACGTTATCAGGATATTTTATTTCAGTTCATCCCACTCTTGGAAGAGGAAGACAGACACTGCTGGCAACAACATGACGATGCGACATCGCACTACGCAGGTTCAACTTCTGATTTCGTCGAGGAATTCTTTGGTAATCGTGTTATCGGTCGAGGATTGTGGCCACCAAGATCTGCAGATTTAACTGCGGCGGATTTTTTTCTACGGGGTTACCTCAAAGAAAAAGCCTACGGCGACAAACCACGAACACTTGAACGATTGAAAGTCAATATTGAACAAGCTGTATTAAATATCCAGCCACAAACTTTGAAAAAAGTTGCAAGAAACGCTGTAGAAAGAATTGAAGCTTGTATTCAAGAAGATGGCAGCCACTTCCAACATTTACTCTAAATGTAAGGTAATGGATGGTAATAATAAAAATTACATTTACATTTACACATGCGTTTTTATTATTTCAATACCTACCAATTTAAGATTGGGTTGCGTTTTATATGGGACACTGTATAATTTATTATTATACAATTAAATGATAAATGAATTTGATATTAATAATACATATATATATGTAATATATAGAAGTAGCTAATTACTTATATATACCAATTTTACAATAATAATTTTTTTTATTGTGGCCTCCACACACTCCTTAGAGTCATCTTCCATAGGGACGTATAGGGAGGGTCTGGAAAAAACAAGTGAATGGGGAAATAAATATGTAAATTAGTGGCAATAGAATAAGGAATTTCCTATCCCATTGAGTCAATCTATACATTAAAAACATGTGCTGAGCGATTCATAATCAACACTGATAATAATAGCTGAACATAAATTAATAAAGGTTTGTATACACGTTCTTCTTATGGGGGAAGCTCACACTATGGCCGGCTTCTGTGGCTCGAGTGGTAACGTCTCGACTTTCACCCGTAGGTCCCGGGTTCAAATCCCGGTCAAGCATGGTATTTTCACACGCTACAAAAACTGTCATTCATCTCATCCTCTGAAGTAATACGGTGGTCCCGGTGATTAAAAAAAAAGCACACAAAGAAAGGATTTTTTGATATCCCTAGTATAAAAATTTTAAATGGAGTAACGATAAAATCTATTATTATTTTTTTTAATTTTTCGTTAAAAAATTAAGATATTAACCTGACTTATGGCAATCTTCATGTGAATATCTAAAATTAAATTTCAATTTTTTTGAAATTCAAAGTTAAAAGACTTAAAATTGGGTAATATTAAAATTTACGATTGTTTGAATTTGTTTGTTAAAAATAAAGACTTCAGCTTTTTTTGATTTACGTAATTAAAAACCAGTATCTAAATTATTTAAAATTCGACAGTGGAAATTGTGAAGTAAGGTAAAAGAATCACGAATAATGATTGCAAAATTTGCCCATTTCTAATTATAATAAACAAAATATTCACTAAATTTCAGTTTGAAAATACTTTGAGATAAATATCTAAAACAATTTTCAGATTTTTGGTATTTTTATATACAGAGTGATTCAAAGAAACGGGAAATTTTGAAAGTTGTATTGTAGCCGTGGGCGATTGGTACCACTTTATAAGTGGCGCCAGCCTCTCAAACCTAACCTGCCATTTAGTTGTCATGGAGTGTTGCGCAACGTGCATTTACTATCAAAACGTTTTACAAAAACAATGACAGTGTGGAGGGAGCATGTAGAGAATTTCGCCGCCATTAAATTTTCTGGGACGGCACGACCGTGTTCCATCAACACATTCAATTAAAACATGGATATCTAATTTTGAGGAAACTGGTTCGGCAATGAAAAAGAAACCTCCAGGCCGTGAGCTAACCGTCAGTACACCCCAGAATGTTCAAGGTTTACAAGATGCTGTCACACGAAGTCTACATCGGTGAATCCGTCATATCTCACCATCTTAAGTTCAAGTGTTCAAAGAATGTTAGTGAAGGACTTGCAATACCATCCATACAAGTTGCAGATCGTCCAGGAACTGAAACCGAACGATGCAGTTGTGCGAGCACGATTCTGTAATGTAATGCTTCAGAAGATAAATGATAACGAAAAGTTTGTTCACGAACTGTGGATGTCAGATCAAGGGCATTTCCACCTCAGTGGATTTGTTAACAAGCAAAATTTCAGATACCGGGCACAAGAAAATCCTATGCAGCTACACCAGCGTCCGTTGCATAGCCAGAAAGTGACCGTGTGGTGTGCTATGTCATCTTATGGTGTTATAGGCCCTTATTTTTTTGAGGATGAAAACGGTCTTGCGATTACAGTGACGTCAGCTCATTACGTAGTTGTGCTTGAAACCTTTGTTGTGAACAACAAAAGAGATTTCCACCGATTCTTAACACAGCCTGGTTTAAACAAGACGGAGCAACGTCACATACTGCACGAATATCAATGGCAACTGTACGCCGATTGTTTGGACAACGTATCGTTTCACGAAATGGTGACACTAGATGGCCTCCCAGATCGCCTGATCTCTCAGCTTGCGATTACTTTTTGTGGGGTCACCTTAACAGCAAAGTGTTCCACAGTAGACCTGCTACAACGGAAACTGAAGACAAAGATCCGAGAAGAAATTGTTCATCAAACCATGAACAATTTAACGAAGAGACTTCGTGAGTGTTTACGTAGAAGAGGAGGTCACCTGCAAGATGTCATCTTTAAAATTAAACTAAAATGTATGTATCCTAAAATGGTAACATTTGTACAATTACATTAAATAAATTTCATTTTCTAAAAAAATTTTTAATTAACGTTATTTAATTTTTTAAATTTCCTGTTTCTTTGAATCATTCTGTATTAAAATGTAAAAAAGCATTTATTTTTTTAATATTTTTGCCGTTTTTTCAACTGCTCTTGAACCTGTACTGGCTGGTTTAACAAAACTTTCACGGTATATTATATTTTTAATTCTAATTATTTATTTCCCGAGCAAACCGCGAAGGGTGATTTTAAATCTAAGTAATGGGTCCTGTTATTGACTAAACTGTTGATTGGAAAAAAATTAAAGTACCTTGTTAGTTTTATAAATTGACCAGACTATACGTTTTATTTATCATTATTATTTTCATAAGAAAGAGTTTAATTGACCAACGGGGGTGGTCAAGGGGGTTGAGCCTTATGGTTGGACGGAAAGGGGGGCGAAGAAAGTACTAACCGGCCAATCATTCCCTGACCATGACGGGAAAGACAAATAACCATATAGCGCGGGCGAAGCTGCGATGGGAATGCCAGTTTCATATTTATATATAATTGTATATTATATATTATATTATATATATATATATATATATATATATAATTAAATATATAATTGAAAACCATCCAGCCGAATAACGACTAGAAAATATATTTTCGAGTACATAAGTTAAAATTCGATTAAAGTCTTGCAGTGTAATTAAAATTAAGCAATTTAAAGAGTAAACCATTGTAATAAATACAGACGTAGTAAGTGGTTTCAAATGATCGGATGACACGGATCGGATAAGCAAGTCAGTCCCTATTATTTGTAATTAATCAACGTGCTTTCTTCTTTCACATTACCAGTGAGAAAACCTTTTAATTAGAATAAAAACCTTATAATTGACCTTTTAGTTGGAAAATGACCCCCGGGTTATTTTCCTTGTCATGAATCCTTGTTTTAAGCATATTTATAAGACGGCCATTTTTAAAAGACAAAATCCACGCCCTAGTTAGTGTTTTCTGAGTAATAATAATAATAATATTTTTTTTTTATGCCTGGAGAGTTGGAAATGCATTTACGCACGGAGTTTCATGCTCCCACTGATGGTGTTATCCAATCACCATTACCACCCTACCGACTAAAACCACCCCCCTTTCTACCAAGGCTCTACCCAGAACCGTTTAATACATTATTTCCTGTCGAGTCCTCTTATACTAGCCTGAAAAGGACGCTACCTAATTTTCAGGAGTATCCAGGTCACCCTTCTTGGTCCTGAAAATGTTGCCGACGAATCGGGCTACACTCTCCCAGCTGCTCAGGTTACGGACCATAATCGCAATTACGTTGTGTGGGCTCAATGCTCCGATATCCGCCTCTACTATATCTCGATCTGCCGCCCTCCGAGCACATTTGAAAACGGTCTGCTTGGTGTCGTCCTTTACACCGGAGCAATACAGGCAGTCGGAGGACGGCGTTTTCTGTATAGAGGTAAACGCGGAAGTACCCGTGACCCGTTAAAAACTGGGTCATGTAGTACTCCACCTTTCCATGCCGCTGCTCCATCCACGGGGTCCTAGATCTCTTGCCATGCGAGAAATATGCGAGTGCGTTCCTCGTTACCAATGGATGTCCGGTCTTCGGCTGCCCGTCGCCTCCTGTAGGTCGCCTGGCGCTCCCTTGCCGAAATAGCAATGGGTATGACGCCGGCGACCACCAGTACTGCAGACTCGGAAACTATCCGATACGCCGTAGTGACTCGTAAGGCCGCGGAATAATAATAATAATAACAACCATAATAGTAATACTTAATATTAATATGTATAATTACCTCATTAAATGAAGGATCCTGCATTAACGAAACCATGTTCTTAAAGTTTTCGGGTGTTGGGTACATATGTAAAATGAAAAACATTTCTAAAGAACTTCTACTTCCATTTTTTGCTTCTGTCATTATTTTCTGAACTTCTTCTATCTTGTCGTGTTCGGTTTTGTATCGATATGTAGTTTCTATCATTTTTATCATTCTACGGACGAAATGCGTATATATTACGTCATCATATAATGTTTTTGGAAAATTTAGAATATCTAATATTGTGTATTTATATAGAAAAGATCCAGTTGTAAATGATGACCTAAGAGTTTGAAACGAAATTGCTTTCAGTTTAACACTGCTTCGTAAATATATTAAAGCTGAGATACCATGCGTCATACAATTTTCTGCTTTTCTACAGTCGTTTATTACAATATCCATTTCCTCCAGAGAGATAAGTGGTTGATTTGTGTCCGTGTCAATTGTCTTTTCATGTAATACATTGATGGCCTTGGAACCATTTTTTAGTAGAAATATTATTAAAGGTTTATCATATTTATATAATCTTAAAACCCATTCGGTAAATACAATTATTGTATCTCTACTCCAATCTTCATAAATTTTATTCTCGCACCATATATTAAGCAAATTATAAGTTTCTTGTGTTAAAAGTTGACTGAAACATTAAATTATATATATATCAATTGAAAACAAAAAAATAAAAACATATGAAAAGGGATTTTTGAAATTACAGAAAAATTTATAAAATATATTAAAATTTGAGAAATATATTATTAAATGCTTTAAAAAAAAAATAATAAATAAATTATCACCTTTTGTGTAAAATTAGTTATAGGTGAAATGACCAACCAACGGTTAATTTATTTTAGTACCATATAACATATTTGAGTTTTTGTTTTATATATATACATTTTTATTTTAATGAAAAATCATTGTTAAAAAGATAATTAAAAAAGAAGTAATATTATTATAAAAATATCAATAGGAATTAAAATATAAATATCTTGTTACAAAACTGCATCGGATAAATTTTAAACCAAAAATAACACAGATTCTTTTTACAATGATTTTTCTGCAACAGTTAAAAAATGTTTACTAAAATTAAATTTTGTTATTATTTTTTTCTTAATGTGGATTTAAGTCTTTTACTTATTTTTACATCGACTACAATTATTTAAAACTTAAATTTGCAAATTTTTTTATGGAATTGTAGTTGTACAATTATAAATTTAAAAAGAAATAGTTTATGTTAGCGGAACCTAAAAATATTATTCTGTTTTTTTTTTTTTTACTACTATTTAGAACATAGTATTACATTGTTAATTATTATCTTAAATTATAGGTTATTATTCGACTTTTACTATTTAAAATTTAAAGAATTCTTTTCTTGTTAAAAAGTAGCTGTACGTTCTTTTCTTGTGCTCAACTCGACCAGGCGTTTAATTGAGCATGTATTTTACAGCTTTCTCTATAATACTTTAATAAAAATTTCTTCTATGATTTATAATGGTTATTCACTGTTTTTGTTAATGTATTTTGTTACTTAATTGAATGGTACAACTATATTCAATGAAGCCATTATTAATATTTTATATTACGCATTATGTTATTTCAGAAGTTTCCAAACGGCTTGGTGATAAACTGTTTATGAGATTATTTTAATAATAAACGTTTAGCCTATTGTTTGCAGGATCAGTCTCAGATGTCAAATCTATATTATTTCAAGGCTCTAACCTTGGATAGTAATTATGGTTCAACGGGTAATACCGCTGAGATCGGATGGGTTTTGGACAGTTGAAATATTATAGGTATTTTTGTGGTCTGAGCTGAGTAATATTTGATTGTTGAGTTAGACCAAGAGAGCAGGATAACACACAGAGTTATTAGTGGTATTTTTATCGTATTTTTAGATTTTTGGTTTGTGCTGTTAGGTGTTTTGTTACTGATCTAGTGTACGGTTTAGTATTTAATTTGGGTTTTGTTTTGTTTTTGTTAATTTTTATTTTAGGTTTTTGATTAGGTACCATTCGGTTATCCAGTTTTTGTTGTGTGCGTAGGTCACTCTCCAGGGATTTTGTCTTTCTGAGTTTTGTTTTTCTTTTGAGCTCGATATTTCGTTATTGTTTTGAAGTCGATTTTATTTTTGGTTTTATTGTTTTATAGTTAGTTATTTACTGTTTACTTTCGTTATTTGTTTTTACATTAGCAAAGGCGTCCATATTGGTTTACCCATAGGCTGTTGTTTTATTTATATTTATACTGAATAGTTTTCGTTGATTGATTTATTTTTGCTTATATAGATTATTATTATTTAGTTGTTCTGTTTCTTTCTTTTCTATCGTACTCTGTTATCTATTATGTGTATGAGTGACCAGGATGATACTGAAGTGTCTCACAAGGTGAGAGAATGGGTTGTTGATAAGAAAGCTGTGGAGCAGCGGAAGCACGAATGGAAGGTGCGACGAGAAGAAGCAGAGGCACACAGGCAGTCCAGGTGTATGGAGAGGGAGTTTCGGTGGAAAGAAAAAAAGGCCAAATAACGAGTGGTCCAGGAGGCCAAGGAAACAGAAACACGTGATGACAAAAGGAGGAGTCTTGTCTTGCAAAAGGAAAGCATTAAAAAAGGTTCACGAAACAGTGGTGGGCAGGAGCGGGTTACCAGATTTCGAAACTGTCAAAGAGGCTGGTACGTCAGGTCGACAGCAACGATCTAGGAATGTTGATAGGGTAACGTGCCGGAGGCTGGGACTGCTAAGGCGACGATATCAGTAACTGCGGAGGGGAATGGAGTCCAGATTCTGATGTAGGAGAAATTCTATGAATGCTGTGAAGAAATGTTCGGTCCATCTGTAGGTCATGAGAGGCAAGCCTTGCCGCCCCTCTTGGCCAAAAAGGCTGAGGCTGCCAACCTTAAGGAATTGGAGATGCTCGAAATTGGTGGTTACTGAACGCGTAGATATGTTAAATGACATATTTGTTGAGGTGAAAGAGTTCGTCAGTAACACGAGAAATATTACGAAGAAAAAATTCCTATTACATACAGTCTTGCCTTAGTAAGCTGCGTTTCTTGGACTTACTGACTGTGAAGAGCAACGATCGGCTACAGGGGTTTTAGAGCTAGGTTGAGTGAGCGGGGGAAAGTTGATTCTTTGCCGACGCTGTTTTTACTCGAAGGTTTCCGATGTTGTTCGGGCTCCGTTGCAACCGAAATTACTGTTGATTGAAAAGCCAGTTGGTGTAACCCCTGCAGTATCTAAAGGTGATGTTAAGAAGTTTCTGGCGAGGAAGCAAGCATTACGGATTGTCAGAGTCAAAGAAAGCCCAAAGGGTGTAAGGAAGGTGGCAAACGATATAGAGAGAAATATTTAGCAGAACGAGGCGGTTAATTAGTATAATAATAAGTGTATTGCTGTTAAGTCACAGTGATCTCGTATTATAGTATATGACGTTCTGCGAGAGCTAGGTGAGGCAGGTTTTATGAATGATGTACGTGTCTAGAACACGAATATACGTTTCGTGAATTCCAAAACCTTTTTCAGATCATACTTCGTGCTGCATTACTTTATTGAATGTGACAAGGAATTGCGGAGGTTATTTATTTGGAAAGATAAAATTTTTGTGGACCTCACGTTGGGTCAGATTATATTAAAGTGACTTACTGTTATCATTGTTTTCGATTGGGGCATGTGGTAAAGACATTCAAAGAAGTGGAATTGTTCTCCTTTTGTGGGAAAGATGATTATCATGTTATAGAATTCTTGTTCAAAATGAATGAGGGATCACTGACTTAACCTAATTGGACCCGTGTGGGGAAACCGGCCGAGCATGACTGCTGATCGGACTAGTTTCCTGCGTACAAGCGTGCGCGAGTCATTCTTTGTCGCCAGATAAATGTACAATATTTTGTTTCTCGTTTCGTTTTGATTAGGTATTTGATTTTTTTGTTCAATTTAGTTTTATTTTTCATTGAAAGTTTTTTAATGTTTTATGAATATGTTTGTGTTCATTTTTATTTAAATTCTTTTGTTGTTTATGAGTTTATCTATTATTGTCTAGTTTTCTTTCGCTTTAGTGTTTATGTTTGGGTTATGTATTATACTTTTATCTTTTTGTTTATGTTTTGTTTTATTTCTTGTATCGAATTTATGTGTTAGTAATTTTCTAATTTCTTTATGATAGTTTTTGTGTTTGTTTTTGGTTGACGTTCGATTGGTTTATGTAGGTTTAATTATTTGTTTGTTTATTGTGTTTTATAGGTTAATGTGAATGTTTCTTTTTGTGTTTTTAGTTTTTTGTTAATGTTCTTCTCACAGTTTGCTTTTAATTTTTGTTTTTTCGATAGGTTTTGTGAATGTTTAAGTGTATGTATATTTTTATTTCTGGTCTGTGATCTTGATTTGTTGGTTGTAGAGTCTTAGTATTAGTAGTTATTTTTTCTTTGTGTTTTATTTTGTTTTTAGTTAGGTTTTGTTCTATTATTTTTCTATCGGCGTTACGTGGTGGGCTTGCTGCTTTTTACCGTTTTCCGGTGGGTAGAGTAATTCAGATTAATCGATATGGTCTTCATTAAAACTATCGGCTAGGTTTAATTACGTTAGTGCAGTGCACCGATGGGAATGTCATTTGTGACATTGGCATCGGTGGAATCCTGACTGAGACAATTGAGTTTGGATGATTTTGAAGATTTTTGTTGTTTACATGTTGAAGAGGATCTCCGGTAAAACCAACATGAACTAGATTCGGAAGGGAGGAAGTGGCAACCGCAATCACCATCGAAGGTTCTTCCACTTCGGAGTAAGGATGGACTGTTATTTTTTTACTTCTTATAAATGATTTTTCTCATAATATATACGAAGTTTTTGTTGTGGATATTAAATTTATCAATTGCTAATCTGTTTCTTTAAGAGAATTGATTTTTGAAAATCATATGCCGCTGAATGGGAAGAAAACAACTTTGATAAGTTTCATTAGAATAGTACAGTTGTTTGTTTATTCTTGCGCAACTGAGAATTTTGTGATAAATAGAGAAAAATTCGTTAGATAATTTCGGGTATTGTTGTACAGCTGGCTTTTTTTAAATATCCATGTAAATAATTAGTGAGGCCCAAGTGTGGCCTTGGATTAATAAAGCGGATTGCTAAGCTTTTTCGTAATATCAAATCTTGGTTAATACTGTATAAAGCATTAGTTTGCTGCAATTTGGAATACGCCAACACAGTATGGAATAGCAAAGGATATCTACATCAAAGCTGTCAAAAGGAATTTTCTTTCTTGGTTACGATTGAAAATTGGCTTAATAATTTATCCCCTCAAGATATTTGTGGCTTGTTTTAAGTACCTACTTTGTTAACCATTTAGGATTTTCATGAAGTTATATATTCTCGTAAGTTTTTCTCATGTGGTGGTGCAAAAATTAAAAAAAAAATATATATATATATATGTATATATAAGTTTTATAATTAAACATAATAAACTTTTTCATTAAATAATAACAACATACTTACGCTCGGATGCAATATACTGAAATATCTTGTAGTGCAAAGAAATGACAGGTTTCGGTAAGTGGTTGATCCCTCAAATTATATTTTTCAATCCAACTTGGAATAATTTGAAAAAAATTGAATAAAATTGGTTGCATGAGCATTGAAATGATTGCTTCGCTTGTTTTAAATTTTATAGGATCAAGTTTTTCATAGAAAGGTCTAAACTCCTGCCACGTACGACCTCCTAACATTGTCACCATTAATAATCTGTATATAAAATGTAAAATATAAATTTTATTGCTCATTAAAAATAATAATATTTCTATGATAATGTTGCATTATGCTTGTAAAACATCCACAGATTTTATTATCTAAGAATATATTTAAATGACTAAAACATGTGAAATGAAATATGAAAGTTATTTATTTATATTCCTTTGTGAAGAGGAACCTGTATAAAATACTTGTTTTTTTTTGGTCTTTTTTTTATCCCATATTTAGTGCCAGTCGTTTCATTTCGGTATACCCCCTACATCCTACATCCCTAACAATTTGTTTTACATATTCTGAACGTTGCCTTCCTGCACAATTTTTCCCATTTACCTCTCCCTCCAATATCAAAGCGACTATTCCAGGATGTCTTAAAATGTGGTCTATTGGTCTGTTTCTTCTTTTAGCTATATTTTTTCTAAATGCTTCTTTCTTCATCAATTTTCCGCAGTTCCTCATCATTTGTCACTTTATCCACCCGCCTTATTTTTAACATTCTTCTACAGCACCACATTTTACAAGCATCCAATCTTTTCTTTTTGGTATAACGATCGTTCAAGTTTCACTTCCATATAAAGCTGCACTCCAAATAGATAATTTCAGAAATGCGTTCTTGCTGTTTAATTTTTGATCTAAGGAAATTATTTTTCTGATTGAAAGCTCGTTTCGCCTGTGCTATTCGGCATTTTATATTGCTCTTGCTTCGTCCATGTTTAGTAATTCTACTTCCCAAATAACAGAATTCTTCTGTCTCCCTAGTTTTTTCTAGTCCTATTTTTATATTTAGTGGTCAATCTATTTTATTTCTACTACATTTTATTACTTTCGTTTAGTACGTGTTTATTTTTATGCGGTAGTTCTTGCGAAGGACTTCATCGATATCATTTATTGTTTCTTCTAAATATTTTACTCTCCGGTAGAATTAATATATCATCAGCAAATCGTAGTATTTTTATCTTTTCACGTTATACTGTTACTCCGGATCTAAATCGTTCTTTAACATCATTAACAGCAGATTTTACGTTAAAATTAAAAAAGTAACGGGGAAACATCCTTCTCGAAGTCCTTTTTTATTACCGTTTCTTTCTTATGCTCTTCGATTATAACTGTTGCATTTTGGTTCTTTTAAATATTAGCAATTCTTCTCTTTCCATGAACCTTAAACTTTATAAAATGCTAAACACTTTATTTCAGTCTACGTTAATCAAATCCCTTTTCTATGTCTATAAATACCATGTATGTTGTTGTTTTCTTTCAATCTTCTTTGTATTATTATTCGGAGTGCTAAAGTTACTTTCCTTATCCCTATACTTTTCCTGAAACCAAATTGGTCTTCTCATAACATTTCATCCTCTCGCCTCTCAATTTTCTGCACATAATTTTAATTAAAATTCTTGTAATTTACGATATTAAGCATTTAATTATTAAATAAAAGGGCAAAACAGACAACTTTGAAATCCGTCATCCAAATGAATAATTCCGTACGTTGATATTATATATATATGTATATAAAATCTTATATAAAAGAGAATGTCCTAACTGAATCATTGACTCATAATCAACGTACAACTAAAACTATTATAGGTAGAGACTTGAAATTTTTAGGGTAACTTTGTGTCTTTAAGTAGGCGTGCACTAAAAAAGGATTTTGTGAAATTTTGATTTTAAGGAGTTCTAATCGATAAAAAACAAAATTTCGTGTTAACAGTGCTGTCTGTTGGACGTAAAAGAAACGTACGCTGTACTAAATATTTTACGATTCCATTCCAATGTTTCCGATATGTGTGTCCGCTATAGACTAAAAAACTACTGGACCGATTTACGCGTGGTTAAGAAGGGAGAAAGGGAAAAATTGAAAAAGGTAAAAGCGAAGAAGAAAAAAGGGGAAAACGGGGAAAAGAAAATAGAAAGGGAAAAGAGGAAAAAGAAAAGAGGAAGGGGATATGGGAAAGGGAAATGGGGAAAAGAGGAAGGGGAAAAGAGGAAGGGGTAAGAGAAGTATGGGAAAGAGAAACGGGAGAAGGAAGGAGAAACGGGAGAAAACGGGAAGGGAAACCGAAGCTGGCCATGACCCTCTGATCGTAACGGGAAGCGCAAGTAACCATACAGCACGGGCGAAGCCGCGATGGGGATGCTAGATTTGGGATTTTAATAAATTTTTTTTTTATCTATATTGGAATTTTATATTGAACTATTTTAATTCATTCATAAAGTGGATTGGTCTAGCAAATATTGTTCAATTTTCTCATCTTCCTTTTTTGTTTGCCTTTATTTAAGTTTTGGGCAACAATTCATTCTTTATCGTGTATTCCTTCAGTATTTTTCATAAAAACTTTATTTACAATTTTATCAGGATTTAATGAAAATCTAAATATAATATTGTTGATTTAATATTTTTTATTTATAAAAAAATATATTTACTATTAAAAAAGCATTGCTAGTAAACCTACATCTACATTGTAAGCGAAGTCGCGACGGGGTACGCTAGTTCGGTATATATGTTAGTGTTTCGTTTTGCGTCTAGAAAAGTTATTAATTAACAAAGGTGTAATCGAGTAGTAATATTTCAGTTAATAATTTTCATGATTTTATTATATTTGTATATTTTCTATAGTATTTTTTTTTTTTTTGTCTTCAGTCATTTGACTGGTTTGATGCAGCTCTCCAAGATTCCCTATCTAGTGCTAGTCGTTTCATTTCAGTATACCCTCTACATCCTACATCCCTAACAATTTGTTTTACATATTCCAAACGTGGCCTGCCTACACAATTTTTCCCTTCTACCTGTCCTTCCAAAATTAAAGCGACTATTCCAGGATGCCTTAGTATGTGGCCTATAAGTCTGTCTCTTCTTTTAAGTATATTTTTCCAAATGCTTCTTTCTTCATCTATTTGCCGTAATACCTCCTCATTTGTCACTTTATCCACCCATCTGATTTTTAACATTCTCCTATAGCACCACATTTCAAAAGCTTCTAACCTTTTCTTCTCAGATACTCCGATTGTCCAAGTTTCACTTCCATATAAAGCGACACTCCAAACATACACTTTCAAAAATCTTTTCCTGACATTTAAATTAATTTTTGATGTAAACAAATTATATTTCTTACTGAAGGCTCGTTTAGCTTGTGCTATTCGGCATTTTATATCGCTCCTGCTTCGTCCATCTTTAGTAATTCTACTTCCCAAATAACAAAATTCTTCTACCTCCATAATCTTTTCTCCTCCTATTTTCACATTCAGTGGTCCATCTTTGTTATTTCTACTACATTTCATTCTATAGTATTTATATGATATTAACATACAATGTTAGTCGTACAACCAATGTTTGTTCGTACTCGTCCAAGCTATACGCATTCATTCGGTTGTGTATCTTGCCTTTTTCTTATTCATCCTTTTTTAAACACCCCCAACATCCCCGGCCTCTGCCGTTAGGCTTTGCGCAGGAATGTCAGTGTGTCGTGGCAGTAGACTGCCCCCCTGTCTTGCCAGTTACGGCTACCCATCGGGGTCCTTCCAGCCTCATCAAGACTTGCCTGTGTATCTTGTGTATCTTGCCTGGTCATCAATTAAACAACATCATCTAGTCTGAGTTTTGCATTTCATCGGCTACCGTAAAATTTCCTGCGTTTAGTTTACAAATTCAAATAATGCTGTTTTGTATTTACAGGAACACGGCACTTCAATATAGCCTGCATTAATGTGAACAGGGACAGGATATGATTTTACGAATGGATCCTCGAACCAGATGGTCTTTCTCCAAGGAGAGACTTACATATTTTAAATATTTATGCCAAAATATATTTAGTGCCAGTTACAAATTACCATTTTGGAAAAAATATTCTTCATTTATGGTTAAGCAAAGAGTCTAGCATCAGTCCGATTTTGTGTAGATGGGGTAGAAGTCAACCACAATATTTCTGTAGACTCGAGTAAATAAAAACGCGAGTTTCATGTTGATAATATAATTAAAAGTCCGGTACTTATCTGTTGGGTCCGTATTGAAACTGGGAGAGTATGCCTGTTCACCTGATGTAAACATAATGTAGGTTGTATACTGCTTCAACAGCGGGTCATCAGTGATTATTGCCAAGAAAGGAAGAAACGCTTTTTTTTTTGGTGACAAGGCCAGATTGAATTGCGCATACTTTAATGCTTTTAAAAAATTATTATTTTAATGCAGGATATAATAATTTTATTGAACGAATGGTATATCCGGGAATTGAAAACCTGCTTAGAAATTATGTGAATCAAACATTCAATCATTTAAAAACTATTTGTACTATAAAAACGGTAGCTGAACAATATACAAAAAAATATAATTA
This sequence comes from Lycorma delicatula, assembly GCF_047948215.1. Lineage (NCBI taxonomy): Eukaryota > Metazoa > Arthropoda > Insecta > Hemiptera > Fulgoridae > Lycorma > Lycorma delicatula. The sequence goes on along the minus strand of NC_134467.1, from coordinate 34,943,828 downwards.
GCAAAACACCGTAAAAAATTCGGTGTGGTAGAAATAGAGGACTGATGTATTCAAATCTAGCATCGTGCGTCGGCGCTGTCAGAAATCGCAATTAATTTCATAAAATCCTCGCTAACATTGACGCCTTGAATAGAAAGGTAAATAAATATCTAAAATAATACGATAACAAAAATGGCGACCAGGTAAAAGTCATAATTTCAAATACTTTACAGAAAAGAGTTATGACAGTGCAGTACAATACAGTAAACAGTACAGGTTGGAAATCTTGTTTATAGTTAATTAAAAATGTATATATTAACAACGATTCAACATTGCAAAGCAATCTCTCGGAAGGTGATTCTATAGTAAAAAAAAATAACAAAAAAGAGTTCATATAAAGTTGGTTACAAACTGTTCGTTAGTGACTTTCGGCTTGCAAAATATTTGGCCTTTCTTTCTACTCCCTCTATGAAATTAAACCGTACTAAAATTCTAGCGCTACAAATTAAGGAATATATTTGATGCGTCCGCGTATTGAAATTAGAAATTGAATAAAAGTGGTTTCAAACCGTTATCTCACTGAGATTTTATGAAAAATTGTTTAAAACACAAAAATATTTTTTTCGGGAAAAATGCGTACTTAAGTCGTAATAAAATAAAATTTTAAATTGACTACTGAACAAATAGGGTTTTCTAATTATTTTGAGAAAAATTAACATAAATTTGTAAAGATCAATCAATATAAATATATATATAAATTAAAATACAAACTAATACTTCCCTGTTTTCTTTTTCAGGAAATGTTTCTTCTATTTTCTTTAATACATCAATATATCTATCAATATCCCAAGAATGTGTTTTTGGAAACTTTACCACCAAAGCTATTTCGTCTTGATTTAATTTAAATAAGTTCCATTGCGAAATTGTTACTAATATCTGTAGTTATACAAGACAATAATAAAAACGAATTAGTTAACTAACATATATTTTAATATATTTTACAAATATGTTTTAATTAAATCTCTATATTTATAACTGAATGTCCTGACTGACTGATTCATAATCAACTTACAGCTAAAACTATTATAGGTAGAGAAATTTTCAGGGTACCTTCGTATCTTTAAGTAGGCGTGCACTTAGAAAGGATTTTGCGAAATTTTGATTTTAAGGTGTAGTATTTTCAGTATCGATTTATTTCTGTCGAATATATTTGTGTTTTATATCAATCGATATTGAATGAATGGATTACGGTAGTAAAATTTATTAATTTAATTTAAATTTATTATTAATGTCATTTATTGTTTATAAACATTTAAGAAAAAATCTTATGTATGTTTGACGGGCATCATCATGTAAGCATGTTGTTTCCTCTGGTTCTTTATTTATCGGTATGTTGCTTCTTCCTACCGATCGTTTATAAACATTTAAGAAAAAAGTATTCATATGATATTTTATGAGTCAACAGGTGAATAAACATGTCAATTGAAAAGATAACTGTCAACGACACGTTAATAGCTCAAACTTATTACTTAAAATACAGAGTGTCCCATATAAAACGCAACCCAACCTTATATTGGTAGGTATTGAAATAATAAAAAGGCATGTGTAAATGTAAATGTAATTTTTATTATTACCATCCATTTAGAGTAAATGTTTGAAGTGGCCGCCATCTTCTTGAATACAAGCTTCAATTTTTTTACAGCGTTTCTTGCAACTTTTTTCAAAGTTTGTGGCTGGATATTTAATACAGCTTGTTCAATATTGAATGTAAATTGTTCAAGAGTTCATAGTTTGTTGCTGTAGGCTTTTTCTTTGAGGTAACCCCGTAGAAAAAAATCCACCGCAGTCAAATCTGGAGATCTTGGTCGCCGCAAGCCTCGACCGATAACACGATTACCGAAGAATTCCTCGACGAAATCAGAAGTTGAAACTGCGTAGTGCGATGTCGCTCTAAGAGTGCAATGAACTGAAATAAAATATCCTGATATCGTATTCTGCATTAATGGTATACTCGAAAAAAATAGGACCGATTATTTTCTTCCGCGTAACAATTTTTCGTTATAAACTTGGGGATATTCAGCACTCCAAATTCTACTCTTCTGGCTGTTTACGTAGCCATCCAAACGAAACCGTGCTTCATCTGTGAAAAATAACTAATCCATAACGTTATTTCCCTCACGCAGAAATCGACGGAACCGTTGACAATATTGTAATCGTTTTTCTTTGTCGGTCTCAAGAAGTCGATGAAACGTTTGAATGCGATAAGGTCGTAATTGTAATTGTTTGGTCACTCGATGAACAGTTGATTTAGACAAATTAATTTCAGCAGACAAACGTCTGATCGATTTATTTGGCGAGGCGAGTAATCGGTCTTTGAGTTCAGTGACTGTATCTGTATTCAACACTGACGCAGATCTTTTGTATTCCTTGTTATTGACAGAACCGGTCTCTCAAAATTTTGCGACTGACCTTAATACTGGTTTTGTTAGGAGCTGGTTTATCTGGGTACTTATGGCGAAACAAATCTTGCACTGCAAACACTGATTTCGTACTGAAGTACGACTCAACAATGAAAACACGTTCATCTAGCGAAAACACCATCTTGTCTCTAGCAATACGCTGAACGTTATGATTGCATCGTTGTTACTATAGGTAGTGTTCTACTGCGTCGACGCAATGTTCAGATGTTGGACGAGTCCATTTCAGTAACGAGTAAGGGAGTAAGCTTGACTTTTGAAATTTCATGGATGAGTGATTGATGGGTTGCGTTTTATATGGGACAATCTGTATATATTAATTTTTTGTTATTAGTTTTTTTATTATTTATATAGTTTGTTATATAAATATTTATGAATATAAATTCTGTAAATAACCTGCGATTAAGAAGTTTTTAGTATTTATTTGTAGATTTTTAAAAGCACTGGGCTTGGATGGACCTTTTTTTTGGGAACCGCAAGTAACTACGATGATGAATGATGATTATGAGTCATAAGAACAAGAGTTTTTCTGACATCATCTTTTAAACATAGCAACATAATAAGCAAAAGTATCACTCCAATACATCCAATAAATATGTTTAAAATTCAAGTATCGCGCGGGGAGCCCGAGACGGATAATCTGCTAGTGTATATCTATAATATTATGTAACGATGGAGAGAATTTTTGTTTGTTCGGGATAACAAAAAATATCTGGTTACCAGATACTTACCCATGTTTCCTCTCATAACTGAGAGGGATATTAGTTATAATTCATCTCGAAAAAAAATATATTTATGTAGTACTGAAAATATGCCAGTTGAAGCTTTAATGAATTGAATTCATGAACTATGAACTATGAGTTTTTACCATTGTGTGATCTGGGTTTAAACGAATAATTTAAATCATTGGAATGAATAATATTAAAAAAACAATAGAATTAAATATACGTAAAAAAATTTATACCATTATATAAAGATGAAGAAGATTTTTATTTGTACAGGACAAACAAAAAATCTACTCCATCAATCGCAATCAACGGTCATAGAACCAGCCGATCTGACTGCTTTCAAATTTTAAGATACATTCGTATTATACCATGGAAGGTTTAAAGCTACGTACAGTGGTCGTATCTTCCTTGAAAGTTAAAATATTAAAAATAATCGTATTTCTTCACCCCTAAGGAAGAAGTTGTAATTTAAAGATTAACGATTTATTTAAGGATTTAAAGATTAAGGAAGAAATTAATTAACCTTTTACTTCATTATTATATTTTTGCCACAATGGCAAAGAAGTAAGTTATGAATTTTTCGTCCTCAAAGGTGTGTGTGTTTTAGATACCGAAGCTAATATTATTCTGCTTTTTTGTAATTTAGTTTCTACTTCAGCTTTCTATAAAGGCTGAATACTTTAATTAATTCTTATCAGTATTATTTTCATAATCATAATGCGGAGGTCCAGAGGACGGAGCCCTCTGGGTAAATGGAGAACGAAGCGAAGTCTGCAGGTGATAAAAGGGGTCGTTCCTCTGCAACACCGGTATGTTGATAAAATTTCTTTTGTGTTTTGGGATTAAGCATTATGAAAATACCATTCATGTATACAATTTTGGAAGTCGAAAATCTTCAAAACTACATGACGAATATTATTACAATTTATATATGCTGTATTAGTGTTGAGGAGGATGAAATGGGAGAAACAATACTGAGATCTGAATTTAAGAGAGCATTAAAAAATTTAAATGCCAAAAGGCTCCTGGAATAGACGGAATACATGTAGAATTACTGCGCAGTGCAGGTGAGGAAGCGATTGATAGATTATACAAGCTGATGTGTAATATTTATAAAAAAGGGGAAGTTCCGCCAGACTTCAAAAAAAGTGTTATAGTCATGATACCAAAGAAAGCAGGGGCAGATAAATGTGAAGAATATAGAACAATTAGTTTAACTAACTCATGCATCAAAAATCTTAACTAGAATTCTATACAGAAGAATTGAGAGGAGAGTGGAAGAAGTGTTAGGAGAAGACAAATTTGGTTTCAGGAAAAGTATAGGGACAAGGGAAGCAATTTTAGGCCTCAGATTAATAGTAGAAGGAAGATTAAACAAACCAACATACTTGGCGTTTATAGACCTAGAAAAGGCATTCAGCATTTCAAAAAAATTAGGGTTCAAATACAGAGATAGAAGAACAATTGCTAACATGTACAGGAACCAAACAGCAACAGTAACAATTGAAGAACATAAGAAAGAAGCCGTAATAAGAAAGGGAGTCCAACAAGGATGTTCTCTATCTCCGTTACTTTTTTATCTTTACATGGAACTAGCAGTTAATGATGTTAAAGAAAAATTTAGATTCTGAGTAACAGTACAGGGTGAAAAGATAGAGATGCTACGATTTGCTGATGATATAGTAATTCTAGTCGACAGTAAAAAGGATTTAGAGGAAACAATGAACGGCATGGATGAAGTTCTACGCAAGAACTATCGCATGAAAATAAACAAGTACAAAACAAAAGTAATGAAACGTATTAGAAATAACAAAGATGGACCACTGAATGTGAAAATAGGAGGAGAAAAGATTATGGAGGTAGAAGAATTTTGATATTTGGGAAGTAGAATTAATAAAGATGGACAAAGCAGGAGCAATATAAAATGCCGAATAGCACAATCTAAACGAGCCATCAGTAAGAAATATAATTTGTTTACATCAAAAATTAATTTTAATGTCAGGAAAAGATTTTTGAAATGTATATTTGGAGTGTCGCTTTATATGGAAGTGAAGCTTGGACGATCGGAGTATCTGAGAAGAAAAGATTAGAAGCTTTTGAAATGCGGTGCTATAGGAGAATGTTATAAATCAAATGGGTGGATAAAGTAACAAATGAAGAGGTATTGCGGCAAATAGATGAAGAAAGAACCATTTGGAAAAATATAGTTAAAAGAAGAGACAGACTTATAGGCCACATACAGTGATAGAGTTGAAACGTCCTTGTTTGTAGGGTGTACTTGTTATTTAACGTGTGTAATGAGTTGTACTCTAAAATTTATTAGTGCTCTTTTGACTGTGAAATAGTTAAGCGTACGGAAAATAAAATAGGTCTTCTTGCACAGAAAGGCTAAAGAGGTTTTATTTTTAGAATTCCCTTTATAATGTAAATCTTAAAATATTTGTATGAAATTATTTTTCCGGTTTCGTTTTTTTCTGTTATATCGAATTTTTTACGCGAAGTTAGTAATTAAATAATAAAACACTTTTTATTATTAGTTTTTATCTAACTTTAAAATTCTTCGTTGTGATTTACCTGATTTGAAAATGAGAATAAAAAGTGGATGTATGCCGGGAAGTTCGTATATCAATATATATGATTACAATTGTTGATGTTGAGAAGTATTGTTTAGAAAATACGAAATTTAAACATGAATTTCACATTTTGTCGATTTCAGGAAAAATCTTACCTTTCAGTATTCTGAAATTCCGTAGTTAATACTTTTAAAGAGATGGATTAGTATTCCTAAATTACGAATATTATTATTTATAGGACCTTAAGAAAGATATTTTTAAAAGTAAATTTTTTAGTAACAGATTTACAAACCTTACAAAACTTGAAACCGTTGTGAAATAAATCGATGGTCTCTCGTAACTTTTGTTGAAAAGTTTGTTAGATAAAATAATTTATAAATAGGAAAATAAATTGAAAACCTAAAACTTTCAGTCACAAGAATTGTAAAAAGAACAAAGGAATATCAATTGAGTATTTTGCTTTTACATATGATCTAAAATTCTTTCCTGATTACTTTATATAATCCAAAAACAAATCGAAAAATTGAAGGAAAGCGCTGAAAGAACTGGATTGAAAATATCATTTGCAAAAAAAAAACCGAAATAATGAAAAATTTAACAGAAATTTATTCAAAATTCAGGAAAATTAAGGTCGTATTAATGTTAAATATTCAGGCGAAATAATCAGTAATAATAAAATATTAAAATATGTTCAGAAAATTGGGGGAAAAAATCTAAATGGGTTTCCAACGAACCAAAAACCTTTACAATCGGAAATCGATTTCTTACAACGCGGAATTCAGACATTAAAACTCGGGTTACAAAACCTGAATGTCTTTACGAGGTAGCAACTTTAGCATTAAAAAATCAAGGAAATTAAAAAACTTTTTAGAAAAGAAAGAAAAATATTGGTACCAAAGTATGAAAATAATAAAAATTTTTTGTCAAGGAAATTTATAGAGAAAAAGAATACGTAATCGACTCAATGAAAAAAAAACGAGAATAATTTACGATCATCTAAATAGAATTAATGAAGTAAATTTTACAACTTCTTTGGTAATCTGAAAAGAAAAATTATCTTCTAGAGAAAGGAAAGAACCTTTAAGAAAAAGGTTTAAAAGAAGATAAATATTTAAGATTGAATAATGTTCAAGGAAAACTTACATCAGTATAAGATTTAAAAGGGTCATTCACGGGAACCGGATGTTTTTGAAGTGGGTTGTGCTCGGACGTCCGTGGTGGGAGAGGGACGTGTCTGACGTTTCCTTTGTTCATACCATTTACATTTTAATCGTTTAAATGGAGCCGTGGACGCTAGACTAACGCATGTACGCGTATGACAGTTTGGTGCGAACTGACGAATCCGTAACCGCTGTTCAGTGAGATTTCCGCCGTCAGTTTATTATTCATCGTAATGCAAGCGTCCCTTCTCGTAACACAATATTGCAACGGGTAAACAACCTTCGAACAAGCGGTTCAATATTGAAGAAAAAACCACCTGGTCCCCGACGAATTGCTAGCACTCCGGAGAACATCGAACGAGTAAGGGAAGCTATTGTCAGAAGCCCACGCCGCTCTATTCAGAGGCAATCAGCAGCGCTTCAAATGAGCACAAGGAGCCCGTTTTCATCTGAACGGCTTCGTCAACAAACGGAATTGCCGGTATCGGGCAGAAAGAAACCCGCATCGGCTTCACGAGAGACCACTTCATAGCCCAAAGGTGACTGTCTGGTGCGCAATAGGAAAGGTCGGTGTTATTGGATAATATTTTTTTGAAGAAAATGACACTGCCGTAACTGTAACAGCTGATCGTTACGTTGCAATGTTGAATACGTTTTTCATCCCTGAGTTATGAAACCGGGGAATCAATTTTCAAAATGTGATATTCTAGCAGAATGGAGATACAGCGCACACAGCGAGGGCAACGATGGCTGTTCTCCGTAACTTGTTTCCGGGATGGATCGTTTCCAGATTTGGTGACATTCCTTGGCCCCCTCGGTCCCCCGATTTGAGTAGTTGTGATTTTTTCTGTGGGGGTTTCTGAAATCGCGTGTGTACGGCGATAAACCGCGTACATTGGAGGACCTAAAGATCGCAATTCGTCTTCACGTCACCCAGGTTGATGCAGACATGCTGCAAAGAATTGAGGCCGGTTACCGTGAAAGGCTACAACAATGTATTGCCCAAAATGGATATCACTTGCCGGACATAATTTTTCGTTCATGGGTAAGTAACTAATGCTTTGATTTAACAAGTGTTTCGGTACCAATAAAACTTTTTTAAAGTAAATATTCAATTTTTTATGATTATTTTAAAAACATCCGGTTCCCGTGAATGACCCTGTAGTTCAAGACGGAAGAGTAAACAAAAGGAGAACCGTAAAAGAATACAGAGAAAGATTAATCAAAATGATGAATGAGAGGAGTGTGACGGATAATTAAGATCCAGAAATGGCAAATTTAAGTATCTTAAACTTCTTTACTACAAAAAGATACGAAGATTTATAAAATAATGAAATATATTTTAATAATTATTAAAATAATTATTTATTATAAAATGTGAATTATAAGTTGTTAGGAAAAACATACATATCCTAGAAGAATAAATTTATGTTGTGACCAAAGAATAGATACGATCTATCTGGGTTTCAGATAGATACTATGTATATTAATTGTGAATTTTTTATTTTTTTTTAATTTATGTAGAATTTATTTATACTTACTTTTTTGATGTCTTCTAATGGAATATCATCATGGAATAACTTCGATATAGTGTTTTGACAATCATTTTTATGACAATATGACTTCTTATATTTACTCAGTAGAACCTCTTTACAGATTTCTGCAAATTGTGGATTATTTTTATCCTTTTCCCATGACAAACTAGATGTAAGTCTTTTTATTTGTGAAGAAAAATTCACATTTGAAATTAACTTCGTCAGTAGTTGTGTAAGGCTTTCACTATTGCTTTCTGGATTTCTGACGGATTCGACTAATTGATTTAATACTGCCAGTTGTTCATCGCTAATTTTGTTTTGTTCTTCGTCGAAAGGATGAGAAGTTGTTTGTAATGCTAACAATAACATTCCAATTATATAATATTTTAAACTCCAGTACATTTTAATTTTCCTAAAAATTAAACAATAACAAGTGTAATTATTATTAACCAAATATGAAGAAAATATTTAAATAATAATTCATTAAAACGGGTAAAATAATAAGGCAAAATTAAAATCAATCCTTATCACCCAAGCAAAATATACACGTAATTTGGATTTATTTTATTAGTTTATAGATCAATTATATATACTTTTACTTAAAGTTTATTCGAGAAATTAACGTGGTTATTCCTTACGGAAACCTTTACCTGTTCATCAATGTACGTTAATTGTTTCAACCAGTGAATAGTAAGCTACCCCACCATCCAAAGGATGCTATATATTATATATAAAAGAGCTGTAGTCTTGTTCGGATTGATACCGATTATAGTGCGCTTGTATTCAATGTCTAGTATTCAAATCCGAATAAAAGAAACTAAATTTTAATAGGATTTGAACCGTAAAACCTTCCACTGCAAAAATCAGTTACTAGTTGAACTGCGACAACGAATTAACAACTAGACCAGACCGAATGGCTAGAGGTTAATTTTATTTCGCGCAGAAAAGGTTATGATAATTTCTATTTACAGATTATATCGTAAAGTGGCTGACGTTTAATTATATATTTTGTCAGGATGTGCTCTAATTAAAGGTTTTCAATAGTAAACAGAAAGGTATGTTATGCTTAGTTAAGGTTATAGAAAAGAAAATTATGCAATGACAATGGGAAACTACTCTTGTTGATACGACTTAATAACTTTTCTTTGCAACATCTATTTCACCCAGATTATCTAAATTCATGTCTATGAATGAATCAACAATTAAATGCGTTGATAGTCTACGAAAATTTTATTTCGAAACGAAAATTAATTTTATTTTGGATTATATTAATAAAATTTTGTGATGAGAGCGAATACGCCACCCATAACAATATACTGGGTTTTATTTTGAAAGTAGATATATTCTTAATTTTCATTTGCTGAATTATAATTATCGATTATGTCAGTGATTCCCAAACTGTGTGCCGCGGCACCTCGGGGAGTCGCGGCACAGTGGCGCCGCGAAATATTGAAAAAGCTTCATAATTGATTGAACCAAGACATATATAATTATTAATTTTAGGTAAATAAAATTAAAAAAAAAAAAAAAATGAAAATACACTAGTTTTATCTCTTAACTTACGAGAACTCATACGTTTACTTAGGACGCCATGGAAAATTTTAATTGACAAAGGTCACCGCGACTCGGAAAAGTTTAGGAACCACTGGATTAAGTAGTAAAATGACTTAATAAATTGTTAATGTTTCCCTTATCTGTCGTAGTAATTATATTTCTACCTTTCTTATCTTATCATACAGAGTTGCGTATGATACGTTGCACATTTATAAAGTCGATTACAAATAAATGTTTTTTACCTGGTGTTCCATATTGTGCATATGTAACCCCTCATACTTGGAAATACCGGTAGATTTCATTTCACCTAGTTTTTGTATTTGTTTCCGATTCGGAATACTTCAATTATTGTTCAGCTACGGCCGATAACGGATGTTTGTCTAATTCGCAACTCGCTAAAGTTTTGCTTTTTATGCTGAATAAAAATGTATTTTACTGACTCAGTGACAATTTCGAGCTCATTTAAACACTCAGTGGATTCCAGCAAGAAATATCATTTGACGTTTATTTAGAAATTTGAGATAGAAGGCTGCATAAAAGAAGAGAACCGGCCTAAAACAGCTCCCATTCGTTGTCCGGGAAATACAGGCTGATTCAAAGAAACGGGAAATATTGAAAGTTGCGTTGGTAGCCGTGGGCGATTGGTACCACTTGATAAGTGGCGCCAGCCTCTCTAACCTAACCTGCCATTTAGTTGTCATGGATCCTTCGAGTGGTGCACAACGTGCATTTGCTATCAAAGCGTTTTACAAAAACAATGACAGTGTGGAGGGAGCGCGTAGAGAATTTCCCGTCATTTTAATCTGGGATGGCAAGACCGTGTTCCATCAGCACATGCAATTAAAACATGAATATCTAATTTTGAGGAAACTGGTTCGGCAATGAAAAAGAAACCTCCAGGCCGTGAGCAAACCATCCGTACACCACAGAATGTTCAAGCTTTAGAATTACACATCGGTCAATCCGTCGTATCTCACCATCTTTACAATTGCATAGTTCAAGTGTTCGAAGAATGTTAGTGAAGGACTTGCAATACCATCCATACAAGTTGCAGATCGACCGGAAACTGAAACCGAACGATGCAGTTGTGCGAGCACAATTCTGTAATGTAATGCTTCAGAAGATAAATGATAACGAAAAGTTTGTTCACGAACTGTGGATGTCAGACGAAGCGCATTTCCACCTCAGTGGATTTGTTAACAAGCAAAAGTTCATATACCGGGCACAAGAAAATCCTAGGCAGCTACACCAGCGTCCGTCGCACAGCCAGAAAGTGACCGTGTGGTGTGCTATGTCATCTTACGGTGTTATAGGCCCTTATTTTTTGAGGATGACAACGGGTACAGTGACGTCGGCTCGTTACGTAGCCGTGCTTGAAACCTTTGTTGTGAAACAACAAAAGAGATTTCCACCAATTCTTAACACAGCCTGGTTTCAACAAGACGGAGCAACGTCACATACTGCACGAATATCGATGGCAGCTGTACGTCAATTGTTTGGACAACGTGTCATTTCACGAAACGGTGACATTAGATGGCCTCCCAGATCACCTGATCTCTCAGCTTGCGATTACTTTTTGTGGGGGTCACCTTAAAAGTAAAGTGTTCCACAGTAGACCTGCTACAACGGAAGAACTGATGGCAAAGATCCGAGAAGCAATTGCGGAATTTCCAGTTGAGATGTTACGTCAAACCATGAACAATTTAACGAAGATACTTCGTGAGTGTTTACGTAGAAGAGGAGGTCACCTGCAAGATGTCATCTTAAAAAAATAAACTAAAATGTATGTATCCTAAAATGGCAACATTTGTACAGTTACATGAAATAAAATTCATTTTCTAAAAAAAAATTTTTCATTAACGTTATTTAATTTTTTAAATTTCCCGTTTGTTTGAAGCACCCTGTTTTAAAACATTTCCTGTTGCCATGCAACATAGTCCGGATAAATTTAACGGCAAGCATCACGAGACGTGGAAATATCGCGTCGTATAGTACGAAGAATCTTACACAATGATCTCAAGATGTTTCGTTAAAAATAGACTGTCGTGCAGAGTTAAAACAACTTAACAAGCAAGAAAGATTGGAGTTTGTACATCGGCCAGAAGGGAAATACGATATTCAGTTCAACACTTGGTTTTCAGACTAGGTCTATTTCTATACTGGTGGGATTATTAACAAACAAAACGTCCGATCTTCAGTGACAGAAACACCACAAATCCTCCATGAAAGAACAACATCAGCCTAAAGTAGACGTTTGGACGGGTTTACCCAGTTATGGATTGATAGGTTTTTCAACAATACAGTTAATTCTGGATATGTTGAGGAATGATTTATTACCCATCCCGCTTACGTGAGTTGTCTATATATACTCAATTGTTTATGCAGGATGGTGCAGCCTCTTACATAGCTAATGTTGTGATGGATTTTTTGAATTCAGATTTTGATAATTTCTTAATTTAAAATACCGTATTTATTCGAGTACCCCCCGCCAACGAATAAGCCCCGAACCTCGATTTTCCGGACGGAAAATCTAAAAAAAAAAAAATCGAGTATATACCGGTATTTTAAAGTCCAAGAGATATGATAAAAAAAAGTACGTAAATATAAAAATATTCAGAAAATAAAGCATTTAATTCGTTCTGGGCGTTTGATTCTTCCTGTAGGCGTGAGAAAGAAATTTTCATCAGCCATCCATTTACTATACAGTTGTTTTAATGCAGATTTGAACATTTTATTAATGCAGATATCTTGTGATTGCAATAGAGGTGTCAATCCGCCAGGAATTATTTCTTGGTCTGTCATACCCTTTTTTAAAATATCTTTCACTTTATCAGTCGTATGCCCCCGATAACTATCCATTACGAGCATACCGGTATTTTTTTTATTAAGTAAATCTCCTGATCGCTTTTACCATACACACCTGATCCGATCTAAAATTAAGGTTTCGTCCATCCAACTTGATTCCTGTGCTCTGATAACTCCATTAACCTGTAGGGTAGGAAGAGTTTTTCTTTTAAAAAACAATGTACGGAGGTAATTTTGATCCATCAGAAGTAACGCAAAGCATAACACTACACCTTTGTTTTTCATTACCACCAGTGCTATTCGTAACACACTTTTTTTGTTTACGGTTTTGTCAACTGGCATTTCAAGATATACGGGAGTTTGATCAGCGTTTCCTATTTGAGAAGGCAAATAGCCTTTATCTTTTCCTGTCAGGGAACTGCAGAAAATCATGTTAAAAAGCGCGGAAAATTGAGCGGCTGTAGCAAGGTTTGCTGAAAAGATCATGAAGGAGCTGTACGTCTGGGAGGAGTCTCGTAAAGGCAGAAGAAGGGTTAGTCGGACGGTGCGGGGGGTGACAGGCACGCGGCTGAGAGCCTAGGGGGTTTCCCGTACGTGTGGGGATCGCCTGGGTGCGATGAGGTAGTGGGCACTCCACGAACCAAAAAGGGATTAAATGATTGGCAACAAATAAATGAAATGATGATCAACTCCGACTTAGGGAGAACATTGTCCGACAATATAAGAGGAGTAATGAACTAAAGGATCAATTTTTTTTCAATTTATTAAAGACCGGACACGTATGGCTCAGTGAATATGTCTTTATTGTGAGGGTCTATTTTTTAGTAACTTTGCAGTTAACTTTAATATATATAAAATTAAACAGAAATTAAAGTAGAAAATAAAAAAAATAATACGAATGTGAAATATAATTTTCATTTAATATTATATAAATATGTTTCACCAAATCTATTACATATACACTGTAAAGCTTATTAAATTATATTTACGTATTTTTAAAAGTAAATCATAAAATTTTATTTCACTAATAACTTTTGATTTTTTTCATATTTTTTTTTATTGTTATTATTGAATAATTATTTATTATAAATATTTTTATAATCACAGATTAATAATTATTAATAAATCAATATATTTCATTTTAAAAAAGTAAAAAAAAAAATAATTTACAAAAAAGTTCAAAAAATAAGTCTTCCTTTGTAAGATTTTAATATTTCATTAATTAAAATTTCATTTGACTATAACTTAGAACCGATAAAAATAAGTACCACTTATGGCATACCGTTGTAAAGCTCTCAATGAGGGCTTGTTACTACAGTTAAGAGAAAGTCTATAACCCAGATTTTTTTGGAATCGCTCGACTAATCGTTTTTGAGTTATGAGAGATACATACATACGTACAGACGTCTCGCTGAAACTAGTCAAAATAGATTCAGGGATGGTCAAAATGGATATTTCAATTGAAATCTGGAATCCGAAATTTTTCGCAATCACAATACTCTCTTTAATTCGTACAAGGAAGTAAAAATTTGATTCAGCGTAGTTTTTTACGAGAAAATAAAAAGTTAAACTTATGGAATTACGAAATTGCGATATATAAGATGTATTTTTAAAAAATTAAACTGGTAAATTATTATTTCCGATTATTCCCCTTCAGAAGAACACGTGAACTTGAGCCAATCATAGCTTTACTTCCTTCTTCTCTTATTTTGTTCTTCCCAAAGCCTCTTCATCCGTTCACTATGTTTCTTCTTCCTCACCACCGACTATCTTCTTCCTATCGTTTCTCTTTTTCGCTCTTGTTCAATTTTCTAATTTTTTTTATCCGATAATTTCTTTTTGTCCTTCATTTCTTCTTGTGAGTTGTTCAGTCGTTAGAGTCAGTCAGTCGTTAGGGTTGTTCAGTTTTCTTCTTTCATCCGCTGATTTCTGCGGTTTTTGCTGCATACAAGACTTCGGACAAGACAACTGTGTTTTTACTGTTAAACGAAGAACTGATAAATTAAGTATAGATTATTTAATTAATTGGTACCGTCTCCATTTTTCATCCGGTGGTCCCGAGCGCAAATCTCGATCAGGCTGGCATTTCACCCGCTGCAATATTAAAATTTCATATTACCATATACAAGCTTTGATGCTTATACGGTGAATTAAACATTAAAAAAAATTAAGGATTGTATTTTTAAGAAAATGAGATTTTCGGTGGTGGGCTACGGTAATATGAAGGAAAAGGATTTTCCTTCTTATTTAATTAATTTAGTCTTTAGTTAATTAAGGTATTTAAAAATTAAGTTGTGGAAAAATAGATGGAAAAAAACTATAATACCAAATAATTAGAATTCATGAATTTGAGACACTAAGGATATAGGATAAATAAAATTGTTACATATTGGGTTGACTTTAAAAAGAGAAAAATTACCTGTGTAAAAATTTTATTGCTAATCTGTATATTGCAATTTTTCCAATTAGTAAACATAAAGCAACTTCCTCCTACAGTCCAATGAGATGAGAATAATATGAACGAAATGAAACGTTATCTTGGGCAGAGTCAGACTGATCATTCCTAACCCACCGGGTTGGTCTAGTGGTTAACGCGTCTTCCCAAATCAGCTGATTTGGAAGTCGAGAGTTACAGCGTTCAAGTCCTAGTAAAGCCAGATATTTTTACACGGATTTGAATACTAGATCGTGGATACCGGTGTTCTTTTGTGGTTGGGTTTCAATTAACCACACATTTCAGGAATGGTCGTACTGAGAATGTACAAGACTATACACTTCATTTACACTCATACATATCATCCTCATTCATCCTCTGAAGAATTATCTAAACGGTAGCTACCAGAGGCTAAACAGGAAAAAGAAAGAAAGAATGACTGATCATTCCTGAGTAATCTGGTTAATTAAAATTCATACACCAGTGTCCACAAGAATTCAGATCCATACAAAAGCAACTAACTTTTACTAAAATTTGAACTTTAGAACCTTTGACTCCGAAAATCAACCATTATACAACTGATTTGCGGTGAAGAGTTAACTATTAGAACAGCCCGCTGTGTGGGGGGGGGGGGGAGGGACAAATCTTGACTAAAAAATGAGTCAGTTTATTAAGTTACGTTTTTAAAAATAATTGCTTAAAAGCTGGTTTACTAATAACTTTATCTAAAACAGAAATAATGGCGATATCTAAACAGAACAGTAAATGAATAGAAACAAAATTTTGAAAAAAAAAAATTCACAGATAAATTTAAATATTTAGGTGAAATAATAACCTCAAATGGTTCGGATAAAAAGGCATTTGAAAATAGAAAAATTGTCTTTAAGAAATTGAAATTTTTGTTTAATGTTATTTACAAGAAAAATTTAACCGTAAATACAATATTTAGAAATTGTAATACAGTATTGAAATCAGAAATCCTGAATGGGAAGAAACCCTCCAATATAAAAAATCAAAAATCACTTTGAAAAATTTAAAGAAAATTTAAATTTCCTTTAAATCCGGAACCATCGTATATTTCAGAGGATGAAATGAGTGAAAATTTTTGTAGAGTGTGAAAATGCCATTTCCTGACCGGGAATCGAACCCGGGAATTCCGGATGAAATGCCGAGACGCTGTCACTCGCGCCATGGAGACTGCTAAATTTTAGAAATATAAAACTCTATATAACACAAAAAAGAAAATAGAGCGCATGTGTTAGATAGAAGAACGAAGAAGAACATAGAGAAGCATGAAAGAATTCTAGAAGAGAAAGAGGGAAAATCAGAACAGAAGAATTGAAATATTTGCGTGGTCCTTACATGCCTGTTCATGGAAAAAAATAAATTAGAACAATTTAAATTAAATACATTATCATATTAGTTAAAAACAAAAAAAAAAAAAAAAAAAAAAAACAAACAAAAAAATCATATTTTTACCTTTTTTCAACTGCTTAACAAAATCTTTAAACCAGATTTACTGTTAAATGAATATAAGTATCGAAAATAACAGCAAGACGAAAATCTCTTTCAATATAATCTCTATTAAGATGTCAATCGAAAAGAGATCACTGAGTGGATAAATAAATGTCCGAACACGGTATTTATATAATAGAATTGGCAAACAATACTAACATGTTAAACAAATAAAATTTCCCTTCGCAAGAATTTTTTTACCACCACCACCATCTACTGACATTTATGGTACAAAAATGATTAGGGTTGGGAAATTATTTGTTACCTTTATTATATTTTATGTTCTGGTAAATCACTAATTCCCATTATTTCATTTCTGGCAATTGTAGCGACAATAGATATATATTAAAGGGAAAAATATGGTGATCATGTCAAAAACGGGGCATCGGATTTTTCTAAAAAAACTTTACGTATTAGGGTTCAAATAATTCATTTAAACCAAAAAAAATATATATATATTTATATGTATTTATTTTTTGTCACACTGCTTTTGCCCTTGTATTTCAGGGTTAATTGAAACGATTTTCTTCAAATTTGGTTCAATAATATTTTTATATACGTACGTAGCATTTTTTTTTAGATTCGTGCTAAATGATTATAATTTTTCAGAATTACACTAGACCTAAAACAAAAACTAGGTTTTTTTTTGTTGAAAATTATTTTTTTCTTAGAAAAATAATTTTAACAAAAAATAATTATTATTTTTTTTTTTTTTATATTTGAGGGAAATGGTTTTAGCCACTAAATTTTACCCCGGATTCAAAACCAATCTTTTTATTACTATCATAAAAGGTTTTTATGATACTTTTAGTAGTTTTTGAATATTTTTAAATACTTTTTTTTAAGGATCACATCTTTTCAAAAAAAAAATAAAAAATAAAAACAGTTACTAAATTCCACAGAATCATACCCATATAAATAGGGTTTAGCCTGATTAATAGAGAATCGAAAAAAAAAATACAAATTCTTTTGTTTGTTATATTTAAACGTTTATTATGAGAATAAAAGTAAAATTTTTAATGACTGAATTGCATAGATTTACTAGCACCTCTGGAAAGATTCTTCAATGAAAAATCAATGCAAAGTGTTGTACTACTTGTTAGGCATACCCTGGAAAGTCATATAGGACTTTTCCAGGTTTTTTTTCTTTAAATAATGTTTTAAAAATTGAATTTATTTGGAATAGTTAATAATAATTTTTTTTTTCTAAATACATATTTTTTTTTTACTAACCTTTATTTGAATCATGATGTAGAAATTAAAATAAAATATTTGTTATGTTATAAAGAATAAATAAATAAAATAAAATATATGGTACGGACATTTGCTTTCGTCTAATAAAGGAGGGTTGGGGTGATTTAAATTATTTTCTTGATAATTTAATTTAAAAAATGTCTACAAAACGTGTTATTTGAATCTCATTCTAAATATTTTAGATTAAATTATTCGAAAATACAAGAATATTGTTTTTTTTTTGTTTTTTTGTCTTCAGTCATTTGACTGGTTTGATGCAGGTCTCCAAGATTCCCTATCTAGTGCTAGTCGTTTCATTTCAGTATACCCTCTACATCCTACATCCCCAACAATTTGTTTTACATATTCCAAACGTGGCCTGCCTACACAATTTTTTCCTTCTACCTGTCCTTCCAATATTAAAGCGACTATTCCAGGATACCTTAGTATGTGGCCTATAAGTCTGTCTCTTCTTTTAACTATATTTTTCCAAATGCTTCTTTCTTCATCTATTTGCCGCAATACCTCTTTATTTGTCACTTTATCCACCCATCTGATTTTTAACATTCTCCTATAGCACCACATTTCAAAAGCTTCTAATTTTTTCTTCTCAGATACTCCGATTGTCAAAGTTTCACTTCCATATAAAGCGATACTCCGAACATATACTTCCAAAAATCTTTTAATTAATTTTTGATGTAAAAATTAATTTAATGTATATCTTACTGAAGGCTCGTTTCGCTTGTGCTATTCGCCATTCTATATTGCTCCTGCTTCGTCCATCTTTAGTAATTTTACTTCCCAAATAACAAAATTCTTCTACCTCCATAATCTTTTCTCCTCCTATTTTCACATTCAGTGGTCCATCTTTGTTATTTCTACTACATTTCATTACTTTTGTTTTGTTCTTGTTTATTTTCATGCGATAGTTCTTGCGTAGGACTTCATCTATGCCGTTCATTCTTCTAAATCCTTTTTACTCTCGGCTAGAATTACTATATCATCAGCAAATCGTAGCATCTTTATCTTTTCACCTTGTACTGTTACTCCGAATCTAAATTGTTCTTTAACATCATTAACTGCTAGTTCCATTTAAAGATTAAAAGATAACGGAGATAGGGAACATCCTTGTCGGACTCCCTTTCTTATTACGGCTTCTTTCTTATGTTCTTCAATTATTAATATTGCTGTTTGGTTCCTGTACATGTTAGCAATTGTAAATATTTAAATAACAAACAAAATAATAATAAAAAATAAACATTAAATAACTAATAACAGAAAATTAACATTTATTTTAAGTAAAACGTTTGGGTTATTAACGTGTCGTTGATAGTTATATTTTCAATTGACATGTTTATTCAATTTTTGTAACACCACACTAATTTATTTACTATTAAAAAAATCATATGACTTCTTTTTTCTTAAATGTTTATAAACAATTAATAACAATATTAATAATAAATTTAAATTAAATTATTATTAAACCTTACTACCGTTATCCATTCTTCAATATCGATTGATTTTAAAACACGAATATTTTCGACAGAAATAAATCGATATTGAAAATACTATCGACTATTCATTTTAACCCCTTAAAGTCATTTATTTGAACCCCATAAAATCAAAATTTCGCAAAATTCTTTCTCAGTGCATGCCTACTTAAAGATACGAAGGTACCCTGAAAATTTCAAGTCTATCTATAATAGTTTTGGATGTACGTTGATTATGAGTAAATCAGTCGGGACATTCTCTTTTATTTATAGAGATATAACTTTTTTAAACTCGAAATTGCATTTATATAAAATAATTCTTAATATAAAATAGCTTTTTTCAAATGGAAAAGTAAAACGTACAAGTTTTTCCAACCAAATTACCCTGACAATTTTTTGTGTGATACCTAGTTAAATCTGCTGTACATTTTTAAAATTTATTTATTTATAATAAACATAAAAATTCTTTAGTTTATTTTTAAGTTTCTCTTTACCATTTTATTTTGAATCAAATTGCCAACAAGTTTTGTTTAAACCTTTTATATGTTTTTTTACTCAACACTGTTATTTTACTGCAACGATAAAATTGCATGTTTTTCAACCCGAAGTTTTTGTATTTTACCCCCAGATTTCTCAAAAATTACATGAAATACAATTCTAGGATGTTTTTTAATTTAAAGATGAGATTACATATAAAATCGCTAAATCAATTGCTTAATTTGGATCCTAAAAATTATAGTCTGCCAAAATTTTATCTTAGGCGAGCGGAATATATCGACATTCAACACTCACTAAGAAAACGTTTCTGAACTTAAGTTTAAATAAAATTTCTTTTGGTTTATTACCAATTGAATACGTTACGCTAGTTTTTACATTCTTCATGAATCATTCTATATATATAGAACATTTTATAAAACTGGACATTGCTTTTCTACTCGTACAAATATCTTATAAAGAACAAACAATTATCTAAAGCATTATAAATTTAAAAAAAACACATAATTCTAATTTTTTTTAAAGCTCATCTAACTAATAAACAGAATTCCACTTATTAATTTGTTTTTATTAATATTATTATAACTTTGAATAAAACGGATAGATGGTCTTTTAATGATGTAAATTAATTAGTTGGATTATTAAATTACTCGTGACTTTACAAAAATCGAACTTGCAAGAGTAGATCATGTAAAATCTTATTTACTGACTGTTATAATTATAATTTTTGTACTTACAAAAAGAAAATTTTTGTATAAAAATTTATGATATTCAGGGATCCATACATTAAATTCTGGGATCCACGAGTTATTTTTTTTGGCTGCATCAGCGATGGTTTTTCTAGGCTGTTTGTGGTATACGGGGACGTCTATGTTGTTTCTTGTTGTATACATCCACCTAAGGTATAAAGGATGCCTTGTTATTATTAATAACATTCTACTTATGTCCTTTATCCTTGGATGGTATCGGTTGGTGAGCTAATCAGTGATTTTACGTTTTTATCTGGCCACGGCGTATTCCAGTTGAATCTGCATGCCAGAAGGAGAGCAGATGAACACTTCTAGTTATACCAGAATTGATACACTTCTTGGGAATTGATACACCGGAGCACGTCTTGTTTGACTGCTGGAAGACAGCGAACGCCAGGGTTGTGAATTGATCACTGGACCCCTTACGATCGAGAACATCATTAACTGCATGTAATAAGGGATAGAGAACTTCCTGGCGGTTTCATTACACGAGTGCTTCAGCCGAAGAATTAGAAGGATGGCGCGGGGAGGGGATGATGGACAGCCCCCTGCTAAGCTGTCGTTCGTCTGTGCATGCAGAGATCGAACGGTAGTGATGAGGCACTAAGACTCTCTCATTCCTTCGTGTAAAAGACTGAGACCCGGTGTGGGCGCCCTTTAGGAGCGGGTCACATTAGAGATATTGGAGTCAAAACCTTGTCTCGGCTTCTGGGGTGGGGTCCACAAATGGCGTAGTCGGGCTTGGATACCTTTCTCTAAGAATTAGAGGAAGGCACTGAAATGACCCAACCGGCGGGCTCGTTAGAGTAGACAATCCCCTGGCTGTGCTGTGCTTCACTATGGGTCCAGCCCACGGGGTAGGGGAAATAAAGTAAAAAGAAGAAAACAAATCAGTGAATTTTATAAGTCATAGTTTGAAATTGATTTCATCTTAAATTTCGTAAAATCGAGCTCACACTTCCCCATAATGTCAGTTATGCTGGATGGCGGTTGGTGTCCAATTACTGTAGATAAAGCATCCAATTAATTAGTTCATAAATCACTGAAACTCAATTTGGTTCTTTATCCCTTATATCCTATGGACATGCAAAATTTAAAAATTTGTGTACCCAAAACGAAGTTTATGCTTCTAAAGGGCGCAGACAAATTATCATGCAGTCGAAACCCCCACATTAAATATAAAGGCTGTGTAATCAGCGGAGTAAGGGTTCATAAGTACCTAGGTGTTTTGTTTGATGATAAGTTGCTTTTTAGTAACCATATTAAGCAAGTTGCGGCGGACGCTGTCTCTGTGATGCACAAACTTAGAAGGATTGCTCGGAAAGACTACGGGCTGTCGGGCCGCCAAATGTACTTGGTGTACCGAGGCGTCTTCGAAAGTATGATCGCATACGCGGCGCCGGTTTGGGCGCATAGGTTGGATAGGAATAGAGCACTACTTCAAAATTTAAGGAGTGCCCAGCGCAGAGCCATGATAGTATGCACTGGTGTATTTAAAACAACCTCCTACGAGGCTACTACTGTATTGGGAAAGGCTCTCCCAATCGATTTAGTGGTGAAAATTCGGGCAGTCATGTGGAAGTTGCGAAGAGGTCGGGAGGCCGAGGGATTTGGGATGCGGTTTCGAGCCGGGCCAGAACCGGAGAGGAACGGTGATCACAATGCACCGGAGCAAAATTTCGTCCAGTTGCCCATCTCCCGTCTGCGGAAAAGGCTACAAAGCCTCGCGATGGAGGCATGACAGCTTGAATGGCACACCACGACTAAGGGTAGATCCTTGTATAATTTTATACAGGATTTGGGGGGATGGTATGCCTCGAGTTCCTTTTAAAGGGCGTCGGGTGCCCAGGTGCTCACCAACCATGTGAATCTAAACCAATATCTGTTTCGGTTTCGCCTGGTGGCTGATGAGTTGTGTGTCTGCGGGGAGGTCCAGTCGAATGTACATATGATGTACTGCCCGGCTCTTGGGGGGGCCAGAGACCGAGCCACCCTGGAACTTAGAGGTCAGGGGGAAACCTGGCCACTCACAAGCGGCGAGGCAGTGTGGCGAGAGCCGCACTGTCGGACCGTGTGAGAGTTCCTCGATGAGGTTGCAATGTTCAACCGTCATCGGTAAATGTAAGGGATTAAATGTAAATGCAATTGGACTCCTACAGCTCTGCTGCTGGAAACCAACCTTGGTAATAGGGCTGCCATCAGCCAAATCAGCTCCAAGCGCTGTTAAATGGTGGACAGGTACTAAACACATGGTGGACAGGTTAAATGGTGGACAGGGTCGCTGGCATACAGCGACCGAGGCGTGGCAGCCAAAATTGCTATCTTTTTATTTTATAGACGTATAGTTATAAGTTGTTACAAGGGGTGCGCCTCCCCGATCTAGTTTTATGTTTGACAAGTGAGCGATTGGGACACTTCAGCGGATGCTGTATGGCGCCCTGCTTGATTCGCTCACGCACGTTAGGTAGCTCACTAGGAGCTTTTAGGATTTGGGTCGCTAAACCGTTCTGAGGCTCAGTAGCCGTTCTTGGCACGGAACAGTTGGTCTATGCTCTAGGGCGACCGAATGGGGTGGTGGTGGGAGAAATGCCAGTTAACCAAATCCCTTATATCCCTTGTGCGCTAACACAAAGAAGATTTTGAAAATCTTTTCTGTGAACAACTATTTTAGATAACGAGGTAAAAGAAGTTTTTTAGTGATTTTGCCCCTAGGACATATTATTTGTTGATGCTTCAATATTTCTCCGTAGCAACCTAGCTGATCTCTTTTTAAATCAAATTATGAGTTCTGTCTGCTTTTCTCATATTTACATGTTGCTACAATCATCATCAATAAAAATACTCCAGAATTCCCAGCTGATTTTCATCTATTTACACAAGTTAATAGCTTATATGTTCAGAAAATTCAACTTATTGGATGATCGTAACCGTTGCTTCGATGATCGATGTATGGAGAATATTTCTATTTAAGCCTTGTTGAAGTCTGTGGTCCTTTGTTCTGTTTATCCTCTGAAACCACCGTAAGGTATTACTTCAAAGTATGAATGAAGGTGATATGTATAAATATTCATCGAACATAGGTCTGGAAATGCTTTTTTTGAGTCACTGTTGCGAAATATTTCGTCCAAGTTTCAGCTTCTTTTATAAAAACTGTAATTATTGGGACCCAAATTAAGGAATAATGTTGGTGGTTTCTTATGTAATTTTAGATGATAAATAAGGTACAATAAATCCTAAAACTATAACTGCAGTAGTTTATAAGATATCCGATGTAAATTTAAAAAAAAATCAGTGTCAAAAACAAGTTTTTTAATTATAGTACAATAGTTTTGTTAAATGACTAGTAAATGTAGACGATTTAGTAAAAACACTTGTAGACAGCTTAATTTTGAGGAAATTAATGTAAATGCAGCCAATAAAAAGTAAATTAAAATCGGGTTCCTCATTGAAGCATATACAGAAAATAGAAAGAAAATCGTATTATTATTTCTGCACCTACATTTTTTTTTAAAAACAAAAACGTAAATTTAAGATAATAATTTTGAAAGAAATTTAAAAGTTGTAACAGCATTTTAGCTGTGGATAACTTTTATAAATATTTCTTTTTTGTGTAACATTCATCTGAATTTATTTTTTTGCGCAATCACTTTGTTTTACAGGTGTAAATTATTGAATGAATATACACAGCTGATTAAACATTTCCATTTACGTTTTTACTGGCTGCTTTTACATTAATTTTTTCATAACTAAATTTTCTATAAGTTTTGTTACTAAACGTTCCTCATTTATTACTTATTTAACAAAGCTATTGCGCTACAAACCTAAAAACTTGACGTGGATACGGCATAATTTCCTTGTATGCCTATTAAATTACATTTACAATTTTTTTTAAAATGAAAAGTACATAAAATCTTATTTCATTAATAACTTCACATATTTTTTTCTATTATTATTATTGAATTATTATTTATTGTAATATTTTTTTACAATCAGAGGTTAATAATAATTAATAAATCAATACATTTAAATTTAAAACATATTAAAAAAAAAAGAAATGAAGTCGGATTAAAAATCGATGTGCCTTCCCCCTTGTAAGATCCAAATATTGCATTAATTAAATTTCTATTTGGCTGTAACTCTGGAAGCAATGAAAAAAAGTATCACTTATGATACTTATCGTTGAAAAGCTCTCAATGAAGGCGTATTGTCACAGTTAAGAAAAACATCCAAAATTCAAAAAAAAAATATTTTGGGCTTTCTTGAACAATTTTGTTCCAGTCCATTGCAATAAAAATGGGAGGTGCCCAACTAGATGTTACAACAATCCTAAATAAAAAACTTCAACATCTTAAGGCTAAAAGTTTTTAAGTTATGCGACGATACATTCGCACATATGAATGTATATTCAGACGTCACGTCGAACTAGTCAAAATCGATTCAGAGATGGTCAAAATAGATATTTCCGGTGAAATCTGAAGACCGAAATGCTTCTCGATCAGAATACTTACTTTACTTCGTACAAGGATGTAAAAAACTAATTATAGCGATAATTAAAGAAAATAATACGAGTTAACCTAGAAAATAGGTAAATTTCATAGGAAAACTACATACTGCAATGGGTACCATGATTCAACTTCCGGAAAATACTGATATATCTACGCGTTTAACATCTCCCAGACACCAAAACCTCAGTTAGTTAAAAAGTTAATATATAAGTATATTTCACTTTATTTTGGACACAATAATTGACATAATTTTGTGCTAATCCCTTTAAAATTGATATATAAAATATAACGACCCTAAATCCCAATGGAGTTGGTTAATAGGAAAAATCAAACGATGGGGGTGGAATCGGGAGCTTTATAAAAAAAAAATTATATCGCTATGAAGTTCTTATTAAATAAAATATTGAATTCGTTTAAAGTTTCGACTATTTTTTTAATAAGGGCCTAAAATTTATCTAAGTAATATTTTTTAATATCACCAACCATTGGCTCAGGGGTGGAAAAAATGGGGTTTCGAAGATAAACAAAATCATACCTTCCTTAAAAGGCACAGTATCGAATCGGTTTAAAGTGGTCGTCCTCTAAACATTTTCTAAATTTTTATTGTGAAACAATTTTTGTTATGACCAACTCTTACGGCAAGGTAATACCAAAATTTTGATGTAATTATGAAAAAAGGGGCTTGCCGTATGCTATACATGTTAAACTTCGTTTCACATACCAAGTTTTTGAATTTATATATATATAAACAAAGTTTCACATATATAAATATATATATGCTAAACATGTGAAACTTCCTTTCACATGTTTAGCTTATAGGTTTCACCGGTGCTAAGTATGTGATAAAAAATATTTCCACCTTAATGTTAAGAAAAACTTCAAATTTACTCAATGCGACAATGATTACATGTAAAATAAAGTTTCACATGTTTAGCACACGACTATACCCATTATCGTAAAATTCCAGCAAAATTTTGGTCATCCCTTCCATTAAGGGTTGGTCATATCAAAAATTGTTACAAACAAAGGTTGTAACTAATGTTTAGAACACTAACGACCACTTTAAATCGATAAGATACTGTGCCTATTAAAGAAGGTATGTGTTTGTTATCTTAAAAACCCCACTTTTTTCCCCTGGGCCGATGGTTTGTGATATCCAAAAAAATTACTTGTACACGTTTTAAGCCCTTATCCAAAGAATAGTAGGATCATTAAACGAATCCGTTACTTTACTTAATAAAAAAATTATAGCGATATTTTGTTTTATCGAAAAAGCCGTCCCATTTCCACCCCCATTGTCTGATTTTTCCCATTAATGAACTCGACCAAGATTTAGAAACAGTATATTTTACGTATCAGTTTTAAAGTGATTGGCGGAAAATTACGGCAGTTTTCATGTCCACAAGAAAGTGAAATATATATATATATATATATAAACATTTTAAATGACGGTGGTTTTTGGGTCTGGGGGATGTGAAACACGAAGATATGTCGTAATTTTCCGGAAGTCGAATCATGGTACCCATTACAATAGGTAACTTTCTTATGAAATCTACCTAAAAGAAAAACGGTTTCAATATGGCGGCTCCAATAGGGCATTGAAAAATTTGTATAACATCATAAAGTATTAATTTTGCCACTAGGTAGATCCGCACTTAATTTTACTTCTTAGTATATTTCAGTTTTAAAATGTGAAGGCTATTTCAGTACTTTAAACCTTACATAATTTATTTCTTTTTTTGTAATAAAAAGAAAAACTGTAAAAATTAATTAATAATAATATTTTATTATCAGGCCAAATTTATTATGTTTTTAATATTTTTTTTAATAATTGGGGTAAATCTTTGTTTGAAAATAATTTATTGTAATTATTCACGTTTAGAAATCTCTCAATTTTTAACACACGTGTTTTTTCTTTACAAATAAATATTTTACGCTACAATATGTTGCGTGCTTTTTTATGGCTCATCCAATTTAGTTTTCTTTGAATGAATTTTTTGTTTATATTTACATATGTTTTTAGTTATTGATTTTATAAATATAACCAATCAATTATTATACTGAATTAACGATTTATGATTTCTTAAATGTAAGTTTTGTTGATAAAAAATAAATTAATAAAATTAAAAAAAAAATAATAGATTCATGTATAAATATTTCACAATTTGAATTAATGTTAAATTGATAATTATACCAATATTTAAAATGACACAAATAAATAATAGCTTTTATAAAAGATCTAAAACATATTTTATTTCCCTAAAATTATTATTATCTTTTTTTTTTGTTTTCTCCAACCAGATTTTGAGTTACTGCTGTGTCGGGTCTGTAGCGTGTATGTATATATATATATATATATAACTAATATTACCGCAACTGGCCTGCCAGACCTGAAATAGCCGTAGATGTAATATGCAATGTAAGTGAAAAGGTACCGATAAACCCGTCTGAACAGAATAAGGTCGACCACTCTTGAGCTGTTTGATTAATTGAAACCCAATCACCAAAAAACATTGGTATCCATAGTCTAACATTCAAGTCCGTGTAAATTAATTACTTTTACTAGGACTTGAATCTTAGAACACTGGAATTCGAAAATCACTTTATTTTTCCTAATATTATACTATAAAATTACATATATTATATAAATCATTTTTAATGCGTTTCAGAAGGATAACTTTCAAATATATATTTCTAATTTTTTAGCATTTGTATGTAAATTCTTCTATTTAAAACCGTATTACTTTTCCGATCCGGTTAATGTGTATTGTTTCGCGCTACCCTCCGTGAAGCGAGTGTTTGCGTCTCACAACCATTCGAAAGGTCCAGTTGGCCATGACATTTTTCATACGCTAAAAAATTCCATATCCTACGCACAAGCTTCAAGCTTATGTTAAAATAAAATCAAGCAAAAAAAAAAAATTATAGTTGAACATTTCAAATTTTAGTTTATTTTTAATACGCGTTATTTAAATCAATTTTCTCACAATTAAATTCTATACAAAATTAAGTACAGGAGAAAAGATTATGGAGGTAGAAGAATTTTGTTATTTGGGAAGTGGAATTACTAAAGATGGACGAAGCAGGAGCGATATAAAATGCCGAATAGAACCAGCCTTCAGTAAGAAATATAATTTGTTTACATCAAAAATTAATTTAAATGTCAGGAAAAAGTTTTTGAAAGTAAATGTTCGGAGTGTCGCTTTATATGGAAGTGAAACTTGGACAATCGGAATATCTGAGAAAAAAAATATTAGATTCTTTTGTAATGCGGTGCTATAGGAGAATGTTAAAAATCAGATGGGTAGATAAAGTGACAAATGAAGAGGTGTTGCGGCAAATAGATGAAGAAAGAAACATTTGGAAAAATATAGTTAAAAGAAGAGACAGACTTATAGGCCACTTATTAAGGCATCCTGGAATACTTGCATTAATATAGGAGGGACAGGTAGAAGGAAAATATTATGTAGGCAGGCAACTTTTGTAATATGTAAAACAAATTGTTAGGGATGTAGGATGTAAGGGGTATACCGAAATGAAACGACTAGAACTAGATAGGGAATCTTGAAGAGCTGCATCAAACCAGTCAAATGACTGAAGACAAAAAAAATAAAATCTAGTCAATTACTAGTCATCTATTAATAATAAGATTATTGTTATTTTACTGCAAAAAATACAAAATTCTCATGAAATAAAGTACTCGATCTTCGTGAATGAAAATATTTTTTTTTCATTGTAGTAAAAATGAACTTAATACCGATCAAGTTCATATCAGTCAGTTTTTCTCGTCGATATCTAGTTCTCTATTAGTATTTCAGTTTTTATTTTTATTGATTTGAACAACTGCAATAACGTAAAAATGGTTCAACATTATTAAAAAAAAAGAAAGTTTTAATAGTGTCGACACAAAATTATCAAAAAATACAAGTTTCGAAACGGTGAAACAGTAGAATATTATTTATAAATAAGTATAAATCAATGAACAAATTATATATATATGTTCGTATATACATAACATATATATATATATATATATATATATACACACATACATTCATTACATGTACATTTTTTCAAAATATCACGACCCCACCGCCACCAAATAGTTTTAATTGTAGAATAAAAATTTTACCAATTTATTTCTGTTGTATTTATTTCGTTTTTAATAAAAATAATATCTATTGTAAACCAATACTTTTATATTTTTTTTTTAATAAGTGATGGGACTGCAAAAAAATGTTTGCACTTCTGTATTTTTCATTTACTTAGAGTATTTAATATTAAAATAAGCTGTACGACATTTTCTTTTAAATTTTTTTATTTCATGTATACATTATCAATTTTTTTTACACTACCTATTACTGTTAAATACTACTACCGAGTAACGTGATTCATGAACAGGTTAGGAAAACAATGTAAATATATTATGTTCACAGGGAAGAGGATTTTAGACCGTCCGGCCATCCAAATTGGAAACCAACAAATAACAGAGGTCGAAAAGATTAAATACCTGGGTGTGACTTATGAGAGGAATTGCCGGTTCACCCAGCATATAATAGACATATGTGCCAACGGTGAACAGATGACTAAGAATTTGAATATAATAATGTCTTTGCAGAGAGCTCCAAGACCCTCTAAGCGAAGGGCAATAGCGTCCACAGTGACATCCATGATGGTATATGCAGTACCAGTGTGGTGGCACTCAGTCAGGGTTAAAAGAAATTTGAACAGACTGGTTAGTACTCATAGGAGGCTGTTGCTGGGGGTTGTTTCAGCTTACAGGACGGTCTCCTATGAGGCGTTGTGCGTGTTGTCTGCGGTACCACCAATAGACTTAATGGCCCTAAATAGAGTCGAGAGGGCGCAAGACCTCGAAACAAATGAAGCAAAAGATAGACTTAGACGGCAAAATAGATAGCAGGATGATGGACCAGCCAGACGCACGAAGGAGCTGATTCCAGATCTTGCACTATGGTTAGACAGGAAACATGGTGAGTTAAATTATCATATCACCCAGTTTTTTACAGGTCATGGCAATTTCAATGAGTACCTCCATCGTGTTGGAAGAAGGCCAGGTCCAGAATGTATGTACTGTGAGAGAATTGACAATGCAGAACACACATTTTTCTGCTGCGAGAGGTGGGCAATTAAAAGGAGGAACTGTGGTATAACAGGAATGAGCCCAGCAGAGGTCCTAGAGCACATGTTGAGGAGCGAAATAAACTGGAAGAAGGTTACGGAATTTATAGTAGCAGTATTAACAGAGAAGGATATAGATGAAAGGCGATTAGGTTACTAGTGTAGAATAGGGTAGGGTGGACAGCCTCAGTGGTGAGAGACGGCACGCTGAGGTGTGTCGTTCTCAATGATCCACTGAGGACTCCAAGTGTTTAGATAGGTTCTGATGAAGAAGAAGAGTAAGAAAAGACCCAGTGCCACGTTACGGCTATTCGAGGTATGTCGTGGTTTCCAAATGAGCAAACAGAAAATCACTCAAAAGAACTGACACCGGTGAGCCGACCTGCCATGCCGGACGTTCAGCCGGTAGGCGAAGAGGCTCGTTAGAGTTTACCAGACACTCCCCTGGGTGGTGCAATACCAACCAGTCGGACCGGCCCAGGGGAGTAGAGTGAAAAAAAAAAGGGTGGAAAACAAATCAGGGATAGAAGAACAAACATTTACATTTCCAAATTAAAAAACGTGAAATTACGAAGATTATCAAATATAAATCGAAAACAAACCTATATTAATTAAGAACATTTATTTGTGCGAAGATATGTAGCTTAATTTCATCAAAATTATTTTTTATATATTTTAAACAATTTAAAAAATTTTGAAATGTTAAATTGCGAGTTTGTCAGAGTAAAAAAGTCTTTCGGTGTGGACAAACTGTCGCCCAGAACGGCGTTATTCTACCAAACGACTTGATTATATATTTTTAAATTAAAAAAAAAGTGGGTTTCGAACAGATGTGCCTTTGCCTTTTAACATCCAAATATTTCATTAATTAAAATTTGATTTAGCTATAACTTTGGAACCAATGAAAATAAATTCCACTTTTGATAAATAGTTGAAAAGATCTCAAAGAGAGCTTATTACTGCAGTTAATCAAAGTCAAAAATCCATTTTTTTTTTTTTTTTGATTTTGAGCTGTTTTGGACACTTTTGGTTCAGTCGATTGTAATCAAGCGGGGTTGTGCACAACTAGATATTACACTAGTTCTAAATCCAAAATTTCAACATCCTACGCCTAATTGTTTTTGAGTTATGCGACATACATACGTACGTATAGACGTCAAGCTGAAAGTAGTGAATATGGATTCAGGGATAATCAAAATTTATATTTTCCTTAAAATCTGAAAACCGAAATTTTTCCCGATTACAATACTTCCTTTACTTCGTAAAAGGAAATAAAAAAATAATAAAATCGATAGAAATCAAGATAATCGAGAAATAAATAGCATTACAAGTGAAATTCATTCATAGTGTTCTGCCATTATAAGTCCCATCGTGGCTGTTGCTCTCTACCTTCTTCTATCATTTGCTAACCTTTTGTTTTTTTCATATTTTCATTTTTCCATAATCCCATCCATGATTTGAAGTCTCTGCCTTTCTATTTCTTTCCTTTCGTTCATCAAGCCTTTTATCAAATCAATATTTTCTTCTCATACAATGTCCTAGCCCGTTTCTAGATCCGCTATTTAGTATATATATCCATATCTAGTATATACATCAATAAATATGTATTGATGTAAATAATAATATCAATATAATAATATTGTACTGTTAAGGGAAATTCAATATATATATATATATATTATAGTACAGTAGTTTTAAGTAATTAAATTATGTTTTGAATGACCATAACTCCAACTCGATGAATTAACTACGTATTAATTAACATAGTTACCACCACCATTACAGGCTTAGAATTCGCGATGTATTTTATTAATCTCTAAATGTAAAATATTGAAAAATGTATGAGACTAATAAAAAATAAAAAATTAAAAACATTTATTGCAAACATTTGGAAGGATAGTACATTAATTAAACGAATCCATTGGTTAAATTAGCAGAAAGGATTTGATATTTTAAATTTAACTTTCTATTATCTATATCCTTTTTCATTAACATACTGTTTCAAATTTTGAATTTGAAATGTAAAATAAAATAAATGAAACAAAATCAGATATTAATTCACAGTAAGTTTGTAATTTTAAATTAGTTATTTTTTATGCACTATCTTTTTTTAAAATATTAAACGTGCGTTCTAATGTTCCATTTGATTTCATGTTAATTTATATTTAATTGGAACATGTTTCTAATGTAAATTTTTTCAAACAACAAATCAATAAACTAGTATGAAATTATTAATTTTTATTTTTATTATTATATTTTACTTGATGCTTATTTGTGGAATATGGAATTGGAAATTTTTAGTATATTTTAAAAAATTGACCAAATTTCAATTTCAGAATCTTTGGATGAAAGACCGAGATGTTACCACTCCGCCACACAGATTGCCAATTTATTTAAAAAAAAAAATTATAATCGGTGAAAATATTTCTGTAAAAAAAATAAATTATTTAATACGTATATATATATATATATATATATATATATATATATATATATATATATATATATATATTGGACACACAAATTTTGATTTATCGGTTTTTTTACGTAAATAATCTTCGGAAATTTTAATTTTATAAAAACCTTAAAAGTATTTATAAATATTAAATACTTGGTAAATTTTTCACAGGTTTGAATTCTTTATATTAAAGGATTAAAATCTAAGCTAGTCGATCAGGTTCGTTTTATGTTTCAGCGTTTCAAGATGGTGGTTATTTTATTGTGTTGAAGTAACAACCGCAATATTTTTCTTACCGAAATTCAATATTTATACAGCGGAAAGTTTGTAAAATTGAATTGGACTGCTTACAGTATTTGAAATCAAATATTCTAAAAAAAAAAAACTCTTTTATCATTTTCGATATTTCATTTGATTAAAAAGAAAAGTTGCTTTAATATGTGTGACGGTATATATATTGCGTACATTCCTTTAGACATGTCCTTCATTTCCAAGTTTCTTCAATTTCTGCTAAAAGTTGCTATTTCAATGACAATAAAGAAGTCACATGGGCAGGTGCTTCAAGTGACTACTTTTTAATTTCAAAGACAATGCTTCTCGGACGAGAAAATGTGTGTGGCTTATTCCTGATTCTCCTGTGGGAACAGTCCATGTATATACATAATTACCATTCCAGAGAGAAAAATTGTAAAAACTGCATATCAGTTCATTCTTTAAATTATGTTTTTCATAAACTGTTCCATAAAAAAAAAAAAACCAGAAAAGTTATAAACATAAAATAAAAAATGAGAAAGGAAGAACGGTGGTCACCATCTGGTGGTGTTTGTTGGGTAATAGTAAAAGTCATGAAAGATTTTTTTTTTATCGTACGGTTACCGTAGGATGGGTAAATTGGTAATTGGATTTGGAAGTCGAGAGTTCCAGCGTTCAAGTCTTAGTAAAAATCAGTTATTTTTACACGGATTTGAATACTATATCGTGGATACAGGTGTTCTTTGGTGGTTGGGTTTCAATTAACCACACATCACAGGAATGGTCGAACTGAAACTGTACAAGACTACACTCATACATATCATCCTCTGAAGTATTACATGAAAGGTAATTACCGGAGGTAAAAAGGAAAAAGAAAGAAAGGGTAAATCGGTAATCGGCTATAACTGCTATTTAAAAGGCAGAGACCGACTATTCTGAAACCTGCCTATTTTAGACCACACAAACTTTTCAGTAACAGTTTGGCTAACCTAACTGTTATAAATTGAACAGTCTTTAATTGTTATTTATGTGTATTATTCTCGCAAACATGAAGATAATTAACACAATGGAGGTTCAGTGATTGGAGCCTTTTGAGTAGACCCATTTGGAAAAATATAGTTAAAAGAAGAGACAGACTTAAGGGCCACATATTAAGGAATCCTAGAATAGTCGCTTTAATATTGGAGGGATAGGTAGAAGGGAATAATTGTGCAGGCAGGAATCGTTTGGAATATGTAAAACGAATTATTAGGGGTGTAGGATGTAGGGGGTATAAAACGACTAGTACTACATAGGGAATCTTGGAAAGCTGCATCAAACTAATCAAATGACTGAAGACAAAAGAAAAACAAACAAATTTTGCAAACATTAACCTCTGGAAAAAACGTATAATTAACTAATCTCTACATATCCCATCAAACATGCTACGAATTATAAAAAGATATTAATTAATGTTAATTTTCTGCAAAGCAATTCTTTTTATTTTAGCCCATCAAGCTGGTCTAGTGGACTCTAGTGACTCGTCGACTCTAGTGACTCGAAGTCGAGTGTTTTTAAGGTTCAAATCCTAGTAAAGGTAGTTACTTTTATACAGATTTGAAATACTAGATCGTGGATACCGATGTTCTTTGGTGGCTGGGTTTCAATTAACCACATATTTTAGGAACGGTCGATCTGGGACTGTACAAGACAACAATGCCGAAGTAATGCTTTACGGTGGTTCCGAAGGCTAAACAGAAAAATAATATAGTTATTTTTCTTTTCATAAATTAAACCGCGCGTCAGATTTTATTTTCCATTTTCTCTACTAGTTGCATGGCTTCATCAATAATTTCAATGTTTGACCAATAAACTTTAATTTCCTTAGTTAAGTACTCTAGTTAGCAGGTAGCGGAATTGATGTTCATGATCTTATTTCTCCCGCATTCAAAAGATTTATCTAGGTCACATTTCTTCAAATTGATCTATGATTTGGACCCCAACATCATGTTCTTTTTTATTTTTTTTTAACCTTCTGGTTCACTATTAGGTATTGCTTCAGAAGATGAGATGAATGAATTTTAACGGGTGAAAATGCCATGCCCGCTGTGATTCGAACCCGGGACCTCCGGATAAAAGGCCGAGACGCTACCACTCGCGCCACAGAGGCCGGCGGACCCAAATATGTATCCTTTAGTTTGACCAAGTAGTAGAGGGAAAGCATTTATAGAATACTATGCTCTCCAAATCCTTTTTATTATTAATTTAAGGACGAAAATTTAAAATATTTTAAAATTAAGTATTGTGTTAATTAAATATTTTCAATTGACCTAGTTATTTAATTTGTAATAGTTTTAAAAATTACTAATTATTATGTGTTATCATTATTACCTTTTGGTCCGTGAATTCCAACATTGATTGTGTTAAATTTGTTATTGGATGTAAATCTTAAGGTACATATATTTGACAAACGTAATGGGTGAAAAAACTATATTTTCATTACATTTTAATAATATTTGTAAAATATTGAAGATAGAGTCGTAATTTTTGATATAATGAACGAGGGTATGATTATGTTTAGTAAAGGAAATTTTATAGGTAACAGGGAAATTTATTGAAGTATGACAGTTTATATTATACCATTTAAAACAAAGCGGGTGGTAAATGAGGAGAGAATAGATGGTATTTCATCTAATCTATTGTTTGTCATTTAACATAGTTGCACGCTGACTGCTCCTATCTGGCTATTTCAAAGACGGATTTATACGTCATTAATATGCTATACCGTTTTAGACAAACTGTTTAAATGATTAGCTGTACCGTTTACAATGAGCTGTACTGTGATGAATATCCTATTACTCTATGATGGTCAGTGATCTGAATTTAAGTCTATTGACTAAATTATTCTGCTTTACATTATATATATATAAGCGCGCGTGAACACACTTACTCTACATCAAGTATTAAACGTTTAACTATCATTACAATATCTAATCAATTTTGACAAAATAAAAAGCCCTTATATTTATTTAATACAATACTTTTAATCACCTTTATGCTGATAATAGCATTTAAACATACACTAATAATAACTGTTTTTTTTTTTTTTTTTTTATTAATAGTACGTCAAACGGCTGACAGTAATTTCTATAGCAACCCATTTTTCCAAATTCCCCCCCAAAAAAAATTGTTATCTTATCAAAATTAGGAATTATGTTCTAATCGTTCTTAGACCTAAAAAAGCTTTGGTTTTTTATCAAATGCATTATCATTTAACTATAATAATATATATTTCTCATATTAACAGAAACTATGTTCCAGCTTAAAATTTTACTATAGAATATATCACCGATATGTTTCTTCTCATCATGTTTAATTTAAAACATAAAAATGCTAATAGAAAACCCAAAACAACTGAAAATTATGCAGAATTATTTTTAAATTTCGTTGCCTAATACTGGTAAACATATGAGATTATTCAACTGCAATAAAGAAGAAATTAGCGAAGTAAATACCTTTATATTTCACATATAAGAAACAAAGACAAATTTTTTTTTTTTGTCTTCAGTTATTTGACTGGTTTGATGCAGCTCTCTAAGATTCCCTATCTAGTGCTAGTCGTTTCATTTTAGTTTACCCCCTACATTCTGCATCCCTAACAATTTCTTTTACATATTCCAAACGTGGTCTTTCTACACAATCTTTTCCTTCTACCTGTCCTTCCAATATAAAAGCGACTATTCCAGGATGCCTTAGTATGTGGCCTATAAGTCTGTCTCTTCTTTTAACTATATTTTTCCAAATGCTTCTTTCTTCATCTTTTGCCGCAATACCTCTTCATTTGTCACTTTATCCACCCATCTGATTTTTAAACTTTCTCCTATAGCACCACATTTCAAAAGCTTCTAATCTTTTCTTCTCAGATAGTCCGATTGTCCAAGTTTCACTTCCATATAAAGCGACACTCCAAACATATACTTTCAAAAATTTTGAAATCCTGACATTTAAATTAATTTTTGATGTAAACAAATTATATTTCTGATTGAAGGCTCGTTTCGCTTGTGCTATTCGGTATTTTATATCTCTCCTGATTCGTCCATCTTTAGTAAATCTACTTCCCAAATAACAAAATTATCTACCTCCATAATCTTTTCTTCTCCTATTTTCACATTCAGTGGTCCATCTTTGTTATTTCTAATACATTTCATTACTTTCGTTTTATTCTTGTTTATTTTCATGCGGTAGTTCTTGCGTAGAACTTCATCCAAGCCGTTCATTGTTTCTTCTAAATCCTTTTTACTCTCGGCTAGAATTACTATATATTCAGCAAACCGTAGCATCTTTATCTTTTCACCTTGTACTGTTACTCCGAATCTAAATTGTTATTTAACATCATTAACTGCTAGTTCCATGTAAGTCAAAACCATGAAATTTAAAAAATTGATATACTACAAAACAAAAAAATCATATTATTAAATTAAAATAGTTCCTAAATGGTACCAGCAAAATTTCAGTAACAAAATGATGATATTCAACGTATAACAGCCCTCTATATCCAATACATACATCTTCTTTAGTCGTTTCATATCTTCACTATTATTCAAAAGATAAAGAGCCAGATAGTTTTCGTGCGCGTTAAACTTAAGCAAATACTTTGAACTTGGCGAATAAATGGATATTTTCACGAATAGATGGTATCCGTAGTTAATCGTGAATCTTCTTATTCTTGGCAAATCATGGCGCCTCCGAACGCCTTTGCTTGGAACCTTTGATTGGTTGTCGTACTCCAAAGTTGTATCCCGTATGGCCATATTGGCTTTAGAAACGCCTTTTACAACAACAGTTTGTTATTTAACGGTAATACGGATCTTCCGTCTAATCTTTGTTGTTTATTTGTTTCATCTTTTCTCTCACATAATTTTTCCATGTTAGACGAGGATCCAAATAAAGTCCAAGGTATCGTACGTTGTCAAAATAAAGGGATGTGAACTCATTCTGGGCAGACTCGTGAGCAAATTCTTATGAGTTAGTTAAAAAATAAAAAATAATTGTATAAAAAATTTTACCTAATAGAAAACCCGATAATTCAATAAGTGATTATATGATTATACAACTATAATCATAAAAAATATTTTATAGATTTTTTATTCTAAAAAACGTTCATTCTTTTTTATTTAAAAAAAGGTCTTTCTATTAATAAATTTTACGTCATGTTTAATAAATCTAACAGATGTATATATTTTATTTAATGTATTTCGTTGAATAATGAGTTCACTTAATATATTTTGTATGAAAAAGACAAAAACAAAGATAAACATATGGAAATTGTATGTAAAAAAATATATATATATATAGTTCAGAAAACATATCACTTCTCTTATATTCATAGATACACGCTTATTAAAACATATTGTAAGTTTGTATGAGTATGAGTATATATATATACAAATATATATGTTTTTAAACAATATAATATTAGTATGAACTGGGCATACGTATATCTGACACACATTATATAAACATTGAAAAGAGGAAAAGAAAATCTTATATGGTTTTTTGTAGTATTTCCTTTATTTTTCCTTTAAAAAGGAATAAACATGGAATTATTTACGATGTTATATTCCCATATAACATATTTTTAGTTTGACATGTTACAAAAATCAAATTTCAAGTTTGTCTTTTTTCATTTATTCTGAAAAAAGTATATATATACCTTATTTAATATGGATGACTGAGAAGTATATTAATCACATCTTTACGTTACACAATGATAACATTGTAAAAAAAAACACAAT
Organism: Lycorma delicatula; assembly: GCF_047948215.1. NCBI lineage: Eukaryota > Metazoa > Arthropoda > Insecta > Hemiptera > Fulgoridae > Lycorma > Lycorma delicatula. The sequence continues at coordinate 34,904,973 of NC_134467.1, read as the reverse complement.
TTCATTTTCGTAAGAAACAAAAACATACACACTCTTACATAAGCTATATTTTTTTTTACAAAAAATTGATAATTAAGAATATGATTTGAAAATGAATAACTTTAAATATTAAGAAATATTACAGGTAAATTAGGATTGTTATGTAAGCTTTTCCTTTATTTTATTCAAGCAGTCGTATTAATGGAGGATTTTTTGTATAATTTTAACCTCAACATGTTTTCCTATATATATAGGAATTTTATACACTAAATATATATAGGTATTTTTATTTTATATACCTAAAAATAACATTATATAATTTTTAATAATCTATAAGTAAACTGACCATCATTAAAATTAAACTTGATGTAGAGATTCAATATTTATTAAGATTTTTAATTTTTATACGAATTCAATTTTATATTTGTTGATAGTAGGATAAATATTTAAAGATAATGCTGTCCTTTCTTGGGTTACAGAATGATATAAAAAAAACTTCAAAAATAATTTTGTGTATTCATAATTAATGAAATCATATATTTAATTATTTTAATTAATTAATAAATTTGAGTGGATTGAATTTTATTTTGTACTTCTACATATTAATTATTAAAATATTATATATATATATTATAACATATATTTCCATTTAAGGGTTTGTAGCATCCACTATTAGTATAAAGCAGGTTTTCTCCGTTGAAATTTTTAAAAATGCTTTTATATTTTAAAGTAATTCCTCCTTTTTTTAAATATTAAAAATTAAAACTAAAATTACTATTTTTTTATAATATTTATGAGAAGAACAGTAAAACATTTTTTTATCATAGCATTAGATTAGATTAGCCGTAGTAATTAGTTTTTCCTTAACATTAACTTTATATTATAATTTTCCCTTTGAACACAAATTTTTATTGTTTTTTATCAGGTATATTCTTAATTTTCATCACCAACACCATTTATAGTATTATAGAATTTTCTGGTTTATCAAAAAACTGAAAAAGAAAAAAAAAATAATTAAAAGAAATGTACATATATATAAAATACCTTTTTGTTTTGTTTAACCTCCGGAACCACCGTTAGGTTATTGCCTTAGAGGATGAGATGAATGATTTTCAGCGTGTGTGAAAATGCCATACCTAAATGGGATTCGAACCCGGGACCTCCGGATGAAAGGCGGAGACCCTACCATTTGCGCCACAGAGGCCGACTATATATATAATACCTATTACATATTAAAAACTAATTCAGGCACCCATAATTGAATGATATAGTTACTGTTAAGTAATCTCCTTTAATCAGAATTCTCCTGATTTCAATTCCAATCAGTATGGCATTTTTCATAATCTACAGAATTTTCATTCCATATCTCTTCGTAAAAAAGGGCTTTGACCTAATTCGGGGGAATTAATTATCAACCAAAAAAGTGGTAACCCATATGGTAACTTATTTTTAAATTAGAATGTGACATACGCGTATTTTGAACCTGATATTATTTTTAAATCTCAACGGTTTTTTAGTAGAGAAAATGAAAAGTATTGCTATTGATATATTTGAACGACGTTTAATTTTAGGAAAAAATTCTCTTCACTGGTTTTTTTTCTAGAACCGATACCAGAAAATTCCATAAAAATAATACAATTATAAAAATATATAAAATAATTAAAGGATCTGCCTTAACAAAAATATGTAATTTAAATTGTTTTCTGGTTTTTTATTTAATTCCTACTTTTACTACAGTAATATTACTGTAATATTTTGTAACGTCAGAGAAGAGTAAAGTGTTAAAATGTATTTAAAGTGGTCGCTCAAATTAAATACGGTGTGTTCACGCTTTTGGATTAAATAAACAAAAAATATTATATTTAAATAAAATGATAAATATTTTAAATTAAGTTTTTGATAAATTTCATGCAGACAGAATATATATATTTTATTCCGGAATATGTTTTTCTGGTGAATCTATTCATTTGTTCCCGAAAATACATTTTTTTTATATCCGTTTTTATTTTCTTATATTTTCTTTGTTTCTTAATTTTATGTGTGTATCAAATCCCCAAAAAAGTACAGAGTGATTCAAAGAAACGGGAAATTTAAAAAATTAAATAACGTTAATGAAAAATTTTTTTTTAAAAATGCATTTTATTTCATGTAATTTTACAAAAGTTGCCATTTTATGATACATACATTTTAGTTTATTTTTTAAAGACGACATCTTGCAGGTGACCTCCTCTTCTACGTAAACACTCACGAAGTCTCTTCGTTAAATTGTTCATGGTTTGACGTAACGTCTCAACTGGAATTTCCACAGTTGCTTCTCGGATCATTGCCTTCAGTTCTTCCGTTGTAGCAGGTCAACTGTGGAACACTTTGCTTTTAAGGTGACCCCACAAAAAGTAATCGCAAGCTGAGAGATCAGGCGATCTGGGAGGCCATCTAATGTCACCGTTTCGTGAAATGACCCGTTGTCCAAACAATCGGCGTACAGCTACTATCGATATTCGTGCAGTATGTGACGTTGCTCCGTCTTGTTGAAACCAGGATGTGTTAAGAATCGGTGGAAATCTCTTTTGTTGTTCCAGAAACAAAGGTTTCAAGCACGGCTACGTAACGAGCCGACTTCCCTGTACCCGTTGTCATCCTCAAAAAATAAGGGCCTATAACACCGTAAGATGACATAGCACACCACATGGTCTTTTTCTGGCTGTGCAACGGACGCTGGTGTAGCTGCGTAGGGTTTTCTTGTGCCCAGTATCTGAAATTTTGCTTGTTAACAAATCCACTGAGGTGGAAATGCGCTTGGTCTGACATCCACAGTTCGTGAACAAACTCTTCGTTATCATTTATCTTCTGATGCATTACGTTACAGAATTGTCCTCGCACAACTGCATCGTTCGGTTTCAGTTTCCGGACGATCTGCAACTTGTATGGATGGTATTGCAAGTCCTTCAATAATATTCTTCGAACACTTGAACTATGCAATTGTAAAGATGGTGAGAGACGACGGATTGACCGATGTGGACTTCGTGCGACAGCATCTTTTAAACCTTGAACATTCTGTAGTGTACGGACGGTTCGCTCACGGCCTGGAGGTTTCTTTTTCATTGCCGAACCGGTTTCCTCAAAATTATATATCCGTGTTTTAATTGCATGTGCTGATGGAACACGGTCGTACCGTCCCAGATTAAAATGACGGCGAAATTCTCTACGCGCTCCCTCCATACTGTCATTGTTTTTGTAAAACGCTTTGATAGCAAATGTACGTTGCGCACCACTCCAAGGACCCATGACAACTAAATGGCAGGTTAGGTTAGAGAGGCTGGCGCCACTTATCAAGTGGTACCAATCGCCCACAGCTACCAACACAACTTTCAAAATTTCCCGTTTCTTTGAATCACGCTATATATACAACTAGATACATTTAAGATCTTTGGGGGGGGGGGGGGTTTGTTGACAAACCGTTATTATTAGGGGTGATAGGCATGCAATTGATCGGTTTGAAAAAAGGAGTCTGGTAACGGTGGACTAAATTGACTCCCCCTGAAAGTATTAAAGGAGATCAATATAAATGTTGTATAATTACCTCATCCGTTTTATTATCTCTTAGCAATTTCTCAAGTTGTTTTATATTTAATTCATTATTTACTCCGTAATTTAAAAATTCCTTTAATTTATTCATATCCCATATCCTTTCAAATTTTGGTTTAATTGTTATAGATTTTAAATTTTCTATTACAGCTTTTTCATTATCATAAGAATCATTAAAATTACGTACAAATATTATAAATAAATATTCGTATATTTCAATATTATCAGTTGGTTTAAGAAAATGAATAAGAGTAAAAAAATGAAATAAATCTTTCATGTTATAAATTACGTTTCGATATTTTAATCTTTCCATGATATATCCTAATTTTTTACAATCAATTCCTGCGTATAAATCTAAATCTCTTAATCCTTTTGATACATATGCCATACATATTTCATCATTAAAACATAATTTCATTATATTTTTTAACGTTATCAATTTGAACGAATCTTCTTTTGTTCTTGCATCAAATAATTCATACGTTAAATATCCGTATTTAATTATATTAATAAATTCTATAATTTCTGTTTCTCTTATCATATCTTCAGAGTCAAGAACTTCATTTAATAATTTTAATTTCCAATTATTATGAAATGAATCTGTACATAAAACATCGTATATTTTATATAATTCATTATATGTTGTTGTTCTATCAAGTTTTCTTGTTAATTCTCTGAAAAAGAACACAATTGAGTAATTAAACATTTTATTCAGTCCGTATTAAGTAATTAATACATAAAAATTGGTCGTGAAATTTCAAAAATAATATTTACACTTATAAAATCATATTTTACAACCTTGAAAATTTTTATTTAATTTTTTAATAACTTTTTAAGAATTCTGTTTGGTTATTAAAATGTTAAACTAGTTAATTCAATAATAAATTATAAAATTGTATTCGAATAATAATTAGATAGATATGTTATTAATTTTAATGATAACGTCAACAATTTTTCAACTACATTAAAAAAAATAAAAAATAAAATACGAGGATATTATCTGTTATACGACCGGTACTCTTTTTTCAGACATTATTTATGAATTATTTTTCTTCCAAATATTCTCTGATTTTTGAACTTACGATCATCCGAACACAAAACTAGCACTTACCAACTCGAAGACACTTGAGTGTTTGCAGTAAAGCGGGGCAACTTTTAGTTCATATATTTGTGTCACCAAAAAGAACAGTATTACAGCTTAGTGTTACACGGAAACTAAAAGAAAATCTTCTTAACTTTACAAAGAAATTTATACTATGTTCAGTGTTATCCTAGTAGTGAGATTACAGCGTGTGCGATGATGTTAGTACAATAATGTACCGGGTAACCGCCGGGTTGGTCTAGTGGTGAATTCATCATCGCAAATCAGGTGATTTCCAAGTCGAGATTTCTAAGGTTCAAATCCTGGTAAAGACAGTTATTTTTATCAGATTTGAATAGTAGTTCATGGATACCGGTGTTCTTTAGTGGTTAAGTTTCAATTAACCACAAATCTTAGTAACGGTCGACCTGAAACTGTACTTGACTACACTTTTTTTACATCCATACATATCATCCTCTGAAGTAATACCTTACGGTCCCAAAGGCTAAACATAAAAAAGAGAAGTAATATACTGAGTGATTCTGTTAGTGCTCAACAGGATTTATATAATACTTTATCATCTATTGTGATTTTTTTTCAACAGTGATATAACTATATAAATATAGCTGCCATGTAATTCGTAAATAATTCGATCCAGTAGGTGAAAAATGGAAACATCATACATAAATCAAATCATAAATGAAACGTAAAATATCAAAATATATAATTGATATGTGTAATATTTGAGACAGCCAATTAAAACACCACTCGGTTTGTTTAAAACCAGGATAGATGTTAATTTTTTTTTCTGTGTGCAGAACGAGGTGTCGTTACCAGCAAACAGATTAAAAATTACAAAATTACTATAGTAAATGATTATAAATTAATAATTAAACTTTATCTTAAAAATTAAAAGAATGTGTAATGGTATGTGCAAAATAAAATTAAAATAAAAACAAGATTAAAATTTTAACATAAAACTATAAAATTTCAGTACGTAAAAAAGCAAAAACATATTACAGTTTTAATCAAATATTTGGATCCAGAAGATGCACGGCCTTAAGAAAATTATAAGAAATTAGATACAATCGATACATTGATGTCTAGGATATTCTTGATGTTAACATTTAGTATAAGCTTCGACGCAATTCCACATAATAGACACAGTCCAGAAAAATGTAGCGTACCCTGAGTTGGCAGTCGCAACGGTCACAGATGGGTCACAGATATCATGAAGTGTCCATAAGTAATGTTCCTTATTCGCAACTGACAAAAGTAACCTTCTCTCGATGGTTATTCCTGTATGAGAAGCTCACCGTGATAGAATGATTTTAACTGGATGAAGTTTATTATTAAAGTACCATTCTCTTCTCTTTACCACCCTCTTCAGAAAACAGATAAGATAGTTCGAGAAAACGTGATTACTGAAAGTAGGCTGTAAACAGCCCTCTATTTTGCTTTACGATCATTCATTGTCTGAAATTTCAATATGATTAGGGATTCAGCAAAAGCTCAAGTTAATTTACGTCATAGTCTAATGTTCGTACTTGTAGAACACCGGATATAGTCCATCACAAGGCATCCTCAAAACTGGTGTAGTGGTTGTACGGTGATATTCTATTTTAATAGTAATCAACGTGAAATGTGGTGCTATAGGAGAATGTTAAAAATCAGATGGGTGGATAAAGTGACAAATGAAGAGGTATTGCGGCAAATACATGATGAAAGAAGCATTTGGAAAAACATAGTTAAAAGAAGAGACAGACTTATAGGCCACATACTAAGACATCCTGGAATAGTCGCTTTAATATTGGAAGGACAGGTAGAAGGGAAAAATTGTGTAGGAAGGCCAAATTTGGAATATGTAAAACATATTGTTAAGAATGTAGGATGTAGAGGGTATACTGAAATGAAACGACTAGCACTAGATAGGGAATCTTGGAGAGCTGCATCAAACCAGTCAAATGACTGAAGACAAAAAAAAAAAGTAATCAACGGGATTTAGCTAATAAAAGCAGTGTGGTGAAAACATAGCAGTCTGCGAGTTACAGCGATTTCACTTGACACTTTATTACGATGGGGTAATAATTTTTTCCACTTTGACGCCTCTTTGGTAATAATCAAGATTTAACTCAGTACATCTCGATAAACCATTTTTGTATTTTTTTCAACATAAAATTCACGTGAATTATATGTTATTAGGATTCATTAAATCAAAGTTTCTAATTCTATTTTTTTTGTAAGTGTTTTGAACAGAAATACTGAATACGAGTTGTGTGAGAAAAGTAATGACTGGTAACACTGCGAGTGATCTGACAACGATGTGTCTACCGGTTTGTTCTAGACCGGTTTGTTCATCCCTTCCACATGCTCAGTACGAGTTTAAACTCCTTTCAGCGAACACATTATTTTTGACAGCGTCTTCAGTGACGTTAGGTTTTTGTTGTGTGTTACGAAAATGGAGCATCGAAATTTAGAGCGAAGTTGTGCAATCAAGATTTGTGTTAAACTTAGGGAATCCGCGTCTTTGACCTTTAAAAAGTTGAAACAGGCCTATGGGGAACATTGCTTATCATGAGCACAAGTTTTCCGCTGGCACAAATCATTTTTGTCAGGCTGAGAACGCGTTGAAGGTCAACTTCGCTCAGGGAGACTTTCAACTTCAAAATCTGACGAAAACGTTGAGCGTGTGAGGGTTCTTATGAGATGACACCGGCGTTTAACAATAAGGATGATGAGTGAACAGTTGAATTTAAACATTTTCACCGTACATCAAATTTTGACAGACAATTTGGACATGCGAAAGGTTTGTGCAAAATCGGTGCCGAAAACCTCACAACGAAACAGAAGGACAATCGAAGAAACGTGTGCGTTGAACTTCTTGAGAGGATTGACAATGACCGAGAATTCTTCAATTCTGTGATCACAGGTGATGAATCCTGGATATTTGTGTACGATCCTGAAACAAAGCGGCAAAGCGAAGAGTGTCAAACTTCGTCATCTCCTCGACCGAAAAAATGCCGAATGAGTAAATCAAAGATCAAAACCATGCTGACTTGCTTTTTTGACAGTAGGTGTATCGTGCATAAAGAATTTGTTCCTCTAGAACAAGTCTTTTACAAAGGTCTCCTTGAAAGGCTCAGGAAGAGTGATTCGCGTGAGACCAGACACTGCAGACAAGTGGATGCTCCATCATGATAATGCCCCGTGTCACACGACCATTTCCATCAGGGAATTTTTGACCTCAAAACGCATTCCTACGGTTCCTCAACCCCCTTATTCACCTGATTTGAGTCCTTGCGACTTTTTACTTTTCTCGAAATTGAAAAATGTCTTAAAAGGACGTCATTTTGGTACTCTGGAGAATATTCAAAAGACTGTGACCTACCAGTTTAAAGCCCTACCAGTTGAAGCCTTCCAGCGCTGCTACCAGGAGTGGGAACAACGAATCCACCGGTGTGTAGCTGCCCAAGGGAACTACTTTGAAGGGGATAATATTATTGTTTGAAAAAAATAAAAGCTTTGGTAAGTAAAAAGTCAGTCTCATTAATTTTCTCACACATCTCGTATGTTCTATTTCTGGTTTTTACAATTAAGTTATCGAATTTTTCACTATATAATATTAATAATAGGAGTATACACACATACCTTTTCGATCCAAATATTATAAGTAATTTTACATAGGAGTAAGGACATCCTACATCTTTCATAATTTCCGTATCATATTCCGATTTATCATTGTACGGTTGTTCACTAGATGTTAATTTATTATCTGTCCAATTTATGTAGTCTTGTAAAAGATCAAAATATGTATCATCCATTTTTATTATATCAGGCATCGATTTATATGTGTCAAATTTATAAATAATTCTATCATCACAAAACTGTTTCCATTTATCCCAGGATTTATATTTCATTATATTTTCAACTGTATTTAATCTAGTAAAAAAAAAAAAATTATATAGTTGATTCGTAATACTATTTTATATATATATATATATGTGCATCGGGTGATAAACGAAAAATATACGACAATACAAGGACATATTCTACTGGTGAAAATAAAGAAGAAATTTCATACACAACATAGGTTTATAAACGCTTGGCATGTGAGTGTTGTTTCCTGATACGAATGCGTCGTGAGTCAGGGACAGAGCTCCCTGGCTAGACGGTCAGGCGAGCGAAGCGAGCTTTCACCGACTGTTATCATATAATATAAATGTTTGAATTATGTTTTAATAATACTTATACTAATTTTTGTGTTTGTTTGCAGGTATGTTTCAACTTAATATTTCTTTTCAATATCATAATGTAAGTATTAAAAATTATTTTTGATAAGATTTTATAATTTCTATTATGAAATCCCATATAATGTGCTAGACTAACAGAAAAACACTCATTTAACCTTCAGTATTATTCGTCAAAAATTTAACACAACTCGCGCATTGTATTTTATAAAACAATGACAATGTTTAGTATTTATTGCATGAATTTTAGTTTTAGTTAGACACGTTTTTAAAAGAAATTAATGTAAATCTAGTAAAATTGTATTACTTAGAAAAAGATTTTAGGTCCTATTTGACCATATGATGTTTTTATCATCATAATTAGACTGTGTCTAATTTATAATTCTATATGTAATCAAATTTTTAATAAAATATTTGACTTAGTTCTACATGACATCAGTAATCATAGGTTGTACTTTGTCCAACATTCTGACATATCTCCAATTAAATTCCAGTATCCCGAAAAGTAAAAACTTTTCCTGAAATCGAGTAAAATATATATTTCACAGGGAAACTATTAAGGAATACAAATAAGGTTAAAAAATCATTTTTGCGCTGAAAGTAAAAAAAAATCAAACAGAAGGTAAACTAACGCGAGATCCCACAGATTAATAAAAGGTTTAAAATAATTTCCTATTATAAATAATAATAATAACTCTTAAAATGCAATTTTAAATATATACATATAGTACAGGCAATTTGTCATCAAAACAGGCTGTATTTGAAAATCCTTCCTACCGATTGATCTTTTGTCTATGTGTTAGGGGTGATGAGGGAAGCTTAACTCCAAAATTTTAACATCCCCCTCCAATAGATTTTTGAAAAACTCAAACATTTTTTGAAATGTGTTTTTCTCTGAATCTATGCATTTTAGGGAACATTTTTTCAACAAAAAATGTAGAGGACATTCTCCTCTACAATTAATGTCTGTAAAGTTATGCCGTATAATTTGAAATTGAAATACTAGGTGGCGCTGAAATTGTAAAAAACGTGTTTTTCGGTTTTTTCACCGGAATAAAATGTTTTTCGTCTGTATTGCATTTGGAAAAGTTTTTAATCTCAAAAAAAAACAAACAACTTTTATTACATTCCAGAGTTATAGCGGTACAATGGTAACGTAGCCGTCCTATTGTTACTGTAGCCGGGGAGATTGGCATTGTTTAGCGACTAGACCGGTTGCCCAATTCACAACATTTTCACACTTGCACAAGCTACAGCTCACCAGATCTTGACGTTTGAACATCTATGGAACCCATAAAACCGGACGGAAATTTTTGGAATGTTAATGTTTGTATGTACGTGTTTTCGGTGTTGGCCTTTAAATCACCATACATCTCCAGAACTACTTGACCGATTTTGATTAAACATGGTCATATCACTTCTATATATGGGGCATTGATGCCATTAAATTTTCAACTTAAAATATAAATGAGGTGAAGCTGTAGAGCAAGGACACCCACAGTATCTCGAAATTTCGCCTAATTAAGGTTATATTTTTCTTAGGCACACTTGATAACAATTAAAATATAACGATATTTGCAAAATCGCATCCCCATTCCAAAAAAAAATTGATTCTGTCGTAGTCGTCATGATGTGCTGTGACGACAAAGGTGAGCGGTAGAATTAAATAAATGAATCATATTTAAAGTGTAAAAGTGAATCAGTATCTGGTGCGTTAAGTTTCGCGGCTACACCATTCTGCTAACCGTACAAGTGAAATTTTTTCTTTGTAAGTTCTGAAATGACATTAGTTAATGCGAGCGTTACAGATTTAACAGCGAAACGGAAAAGTCCTACGACTTTTTTGTCAGTTTTTTACTAATTTTAATATAAAAAATGATTCACGAATGTAAAAAAAATTCAGGACATTTTTTACTAAGGAGAATAAAGAAGAAAGTTTATATAAACATAGGTTAGGAAACACTTCGTTAGTAAATTTCGTTTGACGAAACATTTAGCCTTGATTTCAGCGCCTTAGATAAAATTAAAACAGATTATAATTCTTGGGATCAAAGTAAGGAAACAATTTTGTGGTTTTACATGAAATCTGAACTGAAAAATTGAAAAAAACATCCGAGAACTATATATTTTACATATTTTTTTTTAAAATTTGGGGTAAAATAAAAACGATTCAGGACGAAAAACACATGATTGTATGATATAAAATAACTGATATTCGTTAATCGGTTAAGAACACGTAATAAGTTTTAAAAAACTTATAGATAATTTCATTCTGAATTAATTAATATAAATAATGTCCACAGAAACTAAATAAAAACGTATAATAGTTTTGATGTTTATTAAAATCAAAACAATAAAACATAAAAAATTTGTTTTTGGTTGGAAATAATTAGTCGCAAGGTTTTTTAATGAAATTAAAAACACAGTTAATATAATTATATAACGTTAAATATTTTTCTCCATACTTTTTAAAATAAATTATAAATAAATATTACTAAAACCAAAATAAAATTTTATAGGAAATCCAATTTATAGAAATTAAAAGTGAAATATTTTATGAAGAACTGTGAAAACGAATAATTTAATTCGTTAGTTAACAATAAATATAAGTTTTCGGATTAAATTAAAAAATTTAACAATTAAAAAAGTTTATATTAATGATTATATATACAAAATGATTCGCGAAGAATGTAATAAATTTTAAAACATGTTCTGCTGGTGAAAATAAATAAAAAATCCCTTTCGGCAGGACGGAAGGCTGAGGTATATTTCACCAGTGCTAAGTAGGGGATAAAAAAGATTTCCACCTTAAAGTTAAGAAAAAATTCTAATTTACTCAATACGACAATGGTTGCATGTGAAAAAACATTCACATGTTTAGGATATGACAAGCTCCATACTTTCACAATTCCAGCAAACTTTGCTATCCCTTGCCATAAGGGTTAGTCATATCAAATATTGTTTCAGACAATTAGTATGAAAACCTCGCATTTTTTCTAAATGTGACCTTTGACCCCTGGGGAGTGTGGCAGGATGCAAGGGTATTTTTTTCACGGCAATCCCCCCACACTCTTTCACCATAAATTTTCATCCAAATCCACTCTTTTACTAGTAAATTTACCAGTAAACGCCGTGCATAGGAACTTCGCGTCCTGCCTCTATTCACGTAATTCGTTATGAAACGTCCAAGGGAGACCAGTTGTAAATCATTCATTAAATGAAATAATAATTTTTTTTTATTTATAACAAACAAAATAAAAATGGCTAGGTCTCGACTCATTTCACTTGTGTACGCTTTTGATGGGTGGCTTTCACCTTTCAAGGAGGAAACGCAGGGTAATAGACATTTCACCTTCTCGAAAAGACTATTTCAAAGCGCTTTGAAAACAGTAACACTCACCCATTCAAGTGTCATTTTCTACATCTCTTTAATAGATAATGATGCAAATTTATTTAATCTGTAACTTTTAATTAAGAAAGAAAAATTATACTTTTACCATCATAAATATTTTCAGTTGAGTAAAAATTAAAACAACAAACCTTCCCAATTTACTTGTATATTTATCAGTAACTTCTGACAGTAATGATATAAAGCTATCAAAATTCCAAATACTGTCTTTAAATGATTTAAATATTTCTTTCACTCTAGGTAACTCCATTTTCCATGATTCTATCTCCTTTGAAACCTTAAAAAAAAAATTTGACACCGTTGTAAATTAGTTTTTTCTTTCTTATAAAATAAATAATATTAGTTAAAAATAAAAATTCTTGCAAAGTTTTGCATAACATGACCAACAATTCGTTGTTGTATTTTGTTTCATTTTGAAAAATTTCAACTCATTTTAATATAAAATTATATAAAGGAAATTAATGATCAGATAAATAAGTAACAGAAATAAAGTAAACTTAAACTAAAATAAAACTGTACTCAAAATTAATAATTTAAAAATAATTTTATTATAATACGACAAGAAAATCAGTGTAGGTTAATAATTACCACGCCCTTATTATATCATAGTAAGAAACACACTGGTTTTCTGAGTTTAGCGCACTACATACATTCGATTAACGAGTAGACCCTAAACACAAGCATCAATTCTCAACTCACTCACCAGGGTTACTAACTGTATAAGCGGGTATAAAAAATATCCCTCTACACAGTCAACATAACCTCAAATTGAGGTTATGTTTTCTGTTGTCGACCTTAAATCGAGCGTCCAAGAATAACTCACACATCCTGATCCCCGTAAGGGAAGATACCCTCCTCCACCACATCCGTTCCGAGACCTTATGGGCTTTACTGAAAGTCATCTTCAAAACGTCGGCTCCAGTTCACCTCGCTCAGGACACCACCGTTGTGAATGCCACGAGTGAAATTCCCATCGGTGTACTACTATTTAACGAACTCAAAACAAAACACATCTTACCAAGTCTTAAGTAAAACTGAAAGGGTTTAACTAATCAAAGTAATTTAACTACCTACCCGTAGAAGGTAAACGTAAGTTCAAGACGTAACACGAAACATAAAAATATTACACGAAACCCAGTAACATTGAAACAAAATAAAGGAGAAGAGATTCAGTGGAGATCTGAGAGAGTGAAGACGTGTTGTTTGAGCTTTGTTTTTGTCATACGATTGTTTTAGTTGTTCGTTTATGTAATTAGTTGTTTTTGCGTGTTTGTAAAGTTTTTCAGAATTTTCTTCTTTTTTTTTATCTTTTATTGAAGTAGATGTTATTTAAAGAAAACTTTACTTAAGAAAACATGTTGACATTAACCTATATTTATACGAATATTTTTGAAGAATGATTCATAAAATTTATTCCCTACCTCTAAAAAATATATGTGTTAAACAAAGATGGTACACCAATATATAATACGAAAGGTAAAGTCGATAGATGGGTGGAATATATTGAAGAGTTATACGGAGGAAATGAATTAGAAAATGGTGTTATAGAAGAAGAAGAGGAAGTTGAGGAGGATGAAATGGGAGAAGCAATACTGAGATCTGAATTTAAGAGAGCATCAAAAGATCTAAATGTCAGAAAGTCTACTGGAATGGATGGAATACCTGTAGAATTACTGCGCAGTGCAGGTGAGGAAGCGATTCATAGATTATACAAACTGGTGTGTAATATTTATGAAAAAGGGGAATTTCCGTCAGACTTCAAAAAAGGTGTTATAGTCATGAAACCAAAGAAAGCAGCGGAAGAGAAATGTGAAGAATACAGAACAATTAGTTTAACTAACTCATGCATCAAAAATCTTAACTAGAATTCTATACAGAAGAATTGAGAGGAGAGTGGAAGAAGTGTTAGGAGAAGACCAATTTGGTTTCAGGAAAAGTATAGGGACAAGGGAAGCAATTTTAGGCCTCAGATTAATAGTAGAAGGAAGATTAAAGTAAAACAAACCAACATACTTGGCGTTTATAGACCTAGAAAAGGCATTCGATAACGTAGACTGGAATAAAATGTTCAGCATTTTAAAAAAATTAGGGTTCAAATACAGAGATAGAAGAACAATTTCTAACATGTACAGGAACCAAACATCAACAGTAACAATTGAAGAACAAAAGAAAGAAGCCGTAATAAGAAAGGGAGTTCGATAAGGATGTTCCCTATCTCCGCTACTTTTTAATCTTTACATGGAACTAGCAGTTAATGATGTTAAAGAACAATTTAGATTCGGAGTAACAGTACAAGGTGCTACGATTAGTAAAATAAAGATGCTACAATTTGCTGATGATATAGTAATTCTAGCCGAGAGTAAAAAGGATTTAGAAGAAACAATGAACATCTATGCCGTTCATTGTTTTTTTTTTTTTTGTTTCATGATATCGCTATGTAAGCATGACGACACTTGTGTGAGAGATATGGAAATATAATTTTTTCTTTAGCCGAGAGTAAAAAGGATTTAGAAGAAACAATGAACGGCATAGATGAAGTCCTACGCAAGAACTATCGCATGAAAATAAACAAGAACAAAACAAAAGTAATGAAATGTAGTAGAAATAACAAAGATGGACCACTGAATGTTAAAATAGGAGGAGAAAAGATTATGGAGGTAGAAGAATTTTGTTATTTGGGAGGTAGAATTACTAAAGATGGACGAAGCAGGAGCGATATAAAATGCCGAATAACACAAGCTAAACGAGCCTTCAGTAAGAAATATAATTTGTTTACACCAAAAATTAATTTAAATGTCAGGAAAAGATTTTTGAAAGTGTATGTTTGGAGTGTTGCTTTATATGGAAGTGAAACTTGGACGATCGGAGTATCTGAGAAGAAAAGATTAGAAGCTTTTGAAATGCGGTGCTATAGGAGAATGTTAAAAATCAGATGGGTGGATAAAGTGACAAATGAAGAGGCAATTAGATGAAGAAAGAAGCATTTGGAAAAAATATAGTTAAAAGAAGAGACAGACTTATAGGCCACATACTAAGGCATCCTGGAATAGTCGCTTTAATATTGGAAGGACAGGTAGAAAGGAAAAATTGTGTAGACAGGCCACATTTGGAATATGTAAAACAAATTTTTAGGGATGTAGGATGTAGAGGGTATACTGAAATGAAACGACTAGCACTAGATAGGGAATCTTGGAGAGCTGCATCAAACCAGTCAAATGACTGAAGACAAAAAAAATATATATATATATATATTTTGTTTCTTGGTTCAAACTTTAAAAAAAATCATAAAAAACCTTTCTTTTTCTTCATTACTTAAAAGGTTATTAAAATTAAAGTGGTACTGACATATTTATTATATTTTGGACCCAAAATGTGAAAAAAGTTTTTGTCATTACCTCCATAAAAGTTATACTTTATTTTTTCATTATTTTTCTTTTAAATTATTTTTTTTGTTAAGGATTATTTCTTTGTAAATAAACTTTTCTTATATTTTACTCAAAAAATATGGAAATCCCTTAAATCAAAAAAGAATTTTATTCAAAATTGAGGATTCTAATGTTTAAATCTTATTTTTTGTAAACACAAGCAAAAAAAAAAAAAAATCGGCAAGGTATGACTCAAACTGTGTAACAGAGAAAGTAATGGAAACATTATTTTTTTCTAAATAGTTACATAATCTATAAGTGTAATAGAATTCTAATATTTAATCTTTCAGATAATTATTGAAATAAAATCAACCTTTTTTCCCCCTTTTCATTATTCTATATCAAAATATATTTTAGTAATAATTTTGTAATTATTAAAAAATAAGCTGCGATTTAATGCCCTTAATTAAATCAATCTTATTTAATATAGTAGTAGTATTTTATTGGTTTACACTTACAGAAATGAATATTGAGTAAAAGAATGTTAATTGGCAGGGATACCTGTATTAAATCAGATAAATAAAAAAAGGACGTGTTTATAATGTACCTGTATTTTCAAAATTCTTAATTAGGATATTTAGATTATCAATAGTAAATCTATCAAAAAATGAATTAAAAATAACAAAAATGTTGTGTATAGAGAGAAAAAATTATCTAAGCTAGAAAGAACTGCTAAAAAAAAATCAATCAAATAATTCTCAATCTTATTAAGGATGGAGTTTATTCCACTCACTGATACAAAGGAAATTATATGAATCTCTAATTAAAGTTGAAATAATACGTTACTTAAAATCAATTTTCTACTCACAAATATGTTTTAATAAATTTATTTTCAGCCAGATCGAAATAAAACGAACGTTTTTAATATCATAAAAATATTTTAAATCCAGACTGGTTTAATTAGATTGTAAACTTTTCTCTCATTACTATTTTCAGTTGAGAATAAATTATCTTATTTTAAGTATTTATACAAAAAAAAAATCTTACCAATTTAATACAAAATGGAGTTATGATTGTTTTATATTCATTAACCATTTTCAAACAATCATCAAAATTAGGAGACTGAAAGGCATCTGTATATTCGAAAAAACCTAAATAATTACATGAATCTTTCAAATATTGTTCATTAATTAATTTTTTTTCATTATTATCATTTGCTTCATTATGAATAGTTGCAAAAATTGTTGATGGAATTACAAACAATGTTAATATAATTATAGAAATTTGATTGTTTTTCTCCATACCTGTTAAAATAAAATATCGTTAAAATTAAAAGCAAGTTATAAAGGAAAGTCGATTTATAAAAATTCAAAGAGAAAATATTTTATGAATAAATATGAAACCAAATAATTTTATTCTACAATTAACAATAATTTTAAATAAAAAAATTCATTTTTTTTCTTCAATTATTTGAATGGTTTGATGTAACTCTCCAAGACTATCTAGTGCTAGTCGTTTAATTTCTGTATACCTCCTACAACCTATACCCTAACAATTTGTTTTACATATTCCAAACGTTGCCTGCCTCCACAATTTTTTCCTTCTACCTGTCCCTTCAATATTAAAGCGACTATTCTAGGATGCCTTATTATGTGGCCTATAAGTCTGTCTCTTCTTTTAACTATATTTTTCCAAATGCTTCTTTCTTCATCGATTTCTCGGAATACCTCTTCATTTGTCACTTTATCCACCCATCTGATTTTTAATATTCTACTATAGCACCACATTTCAAAAGCTCCA
Source organism: Lycorma delicatula (assembly GCF_047948215.1). Taxonomy (NCBI): domain Eukaryota; kingdom Metazoa; phylum Arthropoda; class Insecta; order Hemiptera; family Fulgoridae; genus Lycorma; species Lycorma delicatula. The sequence continues at coordinate 34,887,507 of NC_134467.1, read as the reverse complement.
AACATATACCTTCAAAAATCTTTTCCTGACGTTTAAATTAATTTTTGATGTAAACAAATTATATTTTGACTGAATGCTCGTTTCCCTTGTGCTATTCGGCATTTTATATCACTCCTGCTTCGTAAATCTTTAGTAATTCTACTTCCCAAATAACAAAAATCTTCTACCTCCATAATCTTTTCTCTTTCTGTTTTTACATTCAGTGATTCATCTTCGTTAATTCATTCATATGGACAGATTTTTTACAAAATTAAAGAATTTAAAATTTAAAATCTTTCATGTTAATGTAACTTATTGGGTGATATTTAAGTATGGAAACAGCTTTACACTGCGTAATGGATTTACTGGCATTTTCTACTAAAAATCTTGTTTTATTTTTTAGTAGTAGTAGAGAATCTTACATAAAAGTAAGTCAAAAGATTAGAGTCTATAAATACAATATTTTATATTTGTCGTAAAATAACCTTGATAAGTGAATAATAAAGACATAAAGTTATAAGCAAAATTTTTAGGGATTTTTATTAAGAATATAATGATAAGATAGTCACAGAAACTAAATACAAACGTAAGAAATACTTAATTTATTAAGAAACAAAACAAATATAAATAGTGGCAGATTTTAACTAGATATTAAACCGAACATTAGAAAACTTTGTATTCAATCTTTTTTCTTTATATTCAAAATTTGTCAAACACTATAACACTGTTCAGGGACCTAAATTTTTTTTCAATTTTTTATGATATATTTCATATAAAACAACTAAATTTACCTCGTAACCTGGATTAAAATAATTAGAATCTGCCTTAATTTTTATGATGGTGTAGAAATCAAGGTGAATCTCTCGTCAGTCATCAATCGCTAACAAAGTTTTACGGAATCTATGTTTCTATGGACATTCTTCTTTATTTTCACTAGTCACATCCTGATATTTTTTTTTCATTTTTCCTGAATCTCTCTGTAATCTCTATTCTCTCTGTATATATATATTTTTTTTTGTCTTCAGTCATTTGACTGGTTTGATGCAGCTCTCCAAGATTCCCTATCTAGTGCTAGTCGTTTCATTTTAGTATACCCTCTACATCCTACATCCCTAACAATTTGTTTTACATATTCCAAACGTGGCCTGTCTACACAATTTTTTCTTTCTACCTGTCCTTCCAATATAAAAGTGACTATTCCAGGATGCGTTAGTATCTGGCCTATAAGTCTGTCTCTTCTTTTAACTATATTTTTCCAAATGCTTCTTTCTTCATCTATTTGCCGCAATACCTCTTCATTTGTCACTTTATCCACCCATATATATATATATATATATATATATATATATATATATAAACAACATGCCGTGACTGATACATAATCAAAGCTCATAAAAAAACTGTTGAAAATAAATTGATAATAATTTGTTTCTTCATACGGTTTTAAGAAGGATTTTTTTGAAATTCCTTGTTCAAAAGTTAAAATGGAATTTTACATTTTTATTCTTTTGAAACCTGGTTATTTTTTTTTTTTAATTTCACGGTAAAAAATGAGGATATCAACTTGATTTTTGGTGTGAATATTTAAAAACTTATATTTTGATATTCTATAATTCGACTTTAAAAGCGGTAAAGAAAGATAACAAATTTTTAATATGATTGTAGATTTTCCACATTTCTGACTAGATAAAAGAGATATTGATAAATTTTGGATTGTAAATATTACAGATAAACATCGAAAAACGGTTTTTTTGAATTTCGATTTCGTAAGGGATACGAAGATGTACGGACTGGCAGCTGAACCAACACGGCCTCTGGCAGTGTTACTGTATTTGCGATGCGATTGACTGCACTTGCCTCCCGTTACTTAATCACGAAAAAAATATAAAATAAAATTAAGTGACTGCCACGGGAATTTATATATAGTATGTATAAAAAAAATATATATATGTATATATGATTATAATTATTAGAGTGGTCCAAATAGGGCAAAATTTTTGTCGAAAAACGTGCACCCCCTGATTTAAAAGTACTCTCAAAAACAAAATTTTTGACGTGTTGATGAACCCTTTCCGTTCGAAAAAAGTCATCCCCCACTCCACTTGAATTTTAAAGTTGATTTAACATGGGTTTTAGGTTATTTTCAAGTCGTTACGATATAGCGCTTGCATGTTTCATCACAAAACTTCAAAAATAACGTATCTAAGGGTTTTTGGGGTCGGAGAACACGAATTTGAAGTCAAAAACTTATTTTGACACATTGTAACTGTCAAATTCGCTGTCAATCAATTGACAACTAGCGTTCTTATGAAGGAAAATCAATGTTAGACATTACAAACAGCTTTAATTAGGGTTTTTCGGGTCGGAGAACACGAATTTAAAGTAAAAAAATTCATTTTGGCACTTAGCTCTTTTTGATGAAGACATCTCAGGTGAATTAAAACAGAAAATGGTTGAAAAACTAGCAATTTCGGGTGAAACTTACGAAAATTTATTATCTGCGACTGATGATGATTGTGATTATGATAACGAACCTGCTCACACGAAACGCTACGAAACTAAAAACGTTAACGAATTGTTAAACAAAGAAATCGACTTTTTTGTCAACACGGAGTCCTTGAATTTTTTTTAAACGATTCGAACTTGCGACTAGCTTACTAGAAATTGATCCATGTAAGTGGAGCGAAAACGAAGATTATTTGGCTGCTTTGAATTGTTAAAAATCTAAATGTCGTCAATGACTGCTCAGAAAGAACGGTTAAGTTGGTGAAAGAATTTAGATGTAAATTCACTAGAGATGAAAGTCAATTGCAATATATACTACAAATTGTAATTGATCATCGCAAAAAACATCCAAATGTATATAATTACATTACATATGTAATGTAATATAATAATAGAAATAGAAATCATAAAATTTTAACAACATTATTTGAATAATTATATACATGAATATAAAATTTTTAAAATAAAATGAGAGTTGATCTTTTTGAATCTATCCTTCAGATTTTTTTTAATTAACAACGACTTCAACAGTTTTAATGTGTCAAAACAATTTTTTCACTTCAAATTCGTGTTCTCTGACCCCAAAAACCCTAATTAACGTTGTTTGTAACGCCTAACATTGATTTTTCTACATAAAAAAGCTAGTTGTCAATTAATTGGCAGCGATATTGACAGTTACAATGTGCCAAAATGAATTTTTTTTACTTCAAATTCGTGTTCTCCGACCCCAAAAACCCTTATATACGTTAATTTTGAAGTTTTGTGATGAAACATGCAAGCGCTATATCGTAACGACTTGAAAATAACGTAAAACCCAAGTTAAAGCAACTTTAAAATTCAAGTGGAGTGGGGGATGACTTTTTTCGAACGGAAACGGTTCATCAACACGTCAAAAATTTTGTTTTTGAGAGTACTTTTAAATCAGGGGGTGCACGTTTTTCGACAAAACTTTTGCCCTATTTGGACCACTCTAATAATTATATCACTTATAAAGTGATAAAAATTTACCCCTTGTCTCCCGCTGGTCACTATATTAACCACTGGTAATCAATCTTTTAATTCAAATTTCTCATGAACCATTTAACAGAGAAAAAAGATTTTTATATGGATTTAATCATAACGCCTTGAGTTATGAGAATATGCAATAAGTATAACATACATGTAGATATTTCACAAGGGATCAAACACACAGTACTTTTTTTTTCACTGACGTCATTGTTTAAGCCGTAATATTTTGGTATTTTTTTTTGTTTATTTGTTTCTTATATACATTACCAGTTTTTATCTTTTATATAATTGCTATACAAATATAAATTCAACAGAATAACGAGTGAACGTGACGTTTATGAAAGAAGCAATAATTTTAAATTTTGTTTTTTTAAACCATACTTGTTCTTTATTCAAAATATTTTTATACATGTATCAAAAGCAAAACATTTATATATATATATATATATATATATATATATATATATATATATATATATATCAAAGTTAGATTTTATACTGGTTCAATGACACAAATGTACGCACTTATACTCCTTTACCTTTACCGAAATCTCAATTTTTTTTAGAGTTAAAAGTTTCTGAAATGTAGTGTTTTTTTACGTTTTTATTTATATAATCAGTTTTTATAGGATATAAATAAATTTTACGTCAAATTAACCAGAAAATCTCTAGTTTATAGAAATATAAAAAAAAACAAAGGTCACTGATCATTAAAAAAAAAAATCAAAAACTAAAAAAATTATAATTTTTTTTATACCACATTTGTGCGCGCGCAACATAATCAAATATTAACAAAAATTAATTTTTGTTGAACAATATAAATTAATAACGCATTATTAACATACCCTAATTTTTTTCAGATTTTTTGAATGAAAAACAATTCAGTAATAGCGAGATAAACAAACGTCTACCGAAATCTAGATTCGCGCGGGAAATAAAGCGGGAGGTTAAGGGTTAAAATCCTCAGAAAATCTAAAGAAAAAATAGTAATATAACTTTCCCCTTTAGATAACGCTATATCTCTAGAAGGAGAAGTATTGTAATCGGTACACTTTCGGCATATCCGGTTTTCACCAGATCTTCATATTTTGACAACTAAGTAACCCAAATATCCGGATGGAAATTTTTCTGGATATTAATGTTCATGTACATGTGAGTAGAGTGTCGGCCTTTAAATCATCTTATATCTCTTGAACTACTGGACCGATTTACTTTTATATATGAGGTATTGATGTCATTCAATTTTAAACTTAAAAGATCAAGGGGGTGAGCTATAGAGCAAGGTCACACTCAGTATCTCGAAATTTCGCCTTATTTTTCTTAGGCAAATTTTTTAAAGATTAAAAAATAACAATATTGAAAAAAACATATTATTGCCTGCTATGTTGTGACGACACTGGTGAGCTGTATAATTAAATTAATTAATAATATTTAAAGGTTAAAAATTTAAATCGGTTTCTAGTGCGTTAAGTCTCGTGGCTACACTAGTCTGTCGACCGTAGAAGCGAAACTTGTTCTACGTTAAGTTGTGAAATTATATGAGTTTTGTTTGACCACTAATACCGCCACACCTACGTGTATTTTAAATACGGTATGCGCCCTCGCTTTAGTTAAAATCATTTAATTAAATAAATGAAAAGTATTACATTTAAATATAATGATAAATATTTTAAATTATGTTGTGTGTGTAAGCCATGCATCAGAAATAATCCATAGTTGTAGGACAACCCAACGTAGGACGGAAAAATCCTTCAACTGGGTTGTCAACTTTTTTTTTTTATTAAATATTGCATTTGAAATATACTATTCCAATATACAATATAGCAGCATATTTGGTGTTTTATTCATGCTGTTTAACTAAATTAAATATTATAACTTAATCGAAATAAATAAACGACTGTCTTTTAATTTGTAAAACAATATTTTCTTTATTATCGTAAATATTTATTTATTTTTTTTACCTAACTAAAATACAGTGGTTATGTAATACAAATACTGAATATTCATGCTCAGTACTTTTTAAATGTACATGTTTTCTTTGAGTTTATAGATATAAAAGAAGTTTCAATTCTTGAATAGTAATTAATCCATATTTATTATTATAATTTCAAGTACATCAAAATTTGTTCCGGTTAGAAATATAGACGTTGTAGTTTGAATTAAAAATAACAAATTAATTGTAAAAATAATTTATTGTTATGTATTACATAAATATTTATATATTCCACAGTTTGTGATAATATACCTGCGAAATATTTTACATATAATAATAATCTGTTGTGAATTATTATAATTTTTTTTTTTTTTTGAGGTTTTTAGGGGCATCGACTACTTTGGTCGTTAGTCCCATCCCACTTCAAAAAAAAGAAAAAAAAAAGGTTCAATTATTCACATTTCTATGAATCAAAAATGTTCAAAAATTTACGTTCTTCTAACTTCGAATCCAGAATATTACTTTCTAGGCTTTCCTTTCGGCCATCCTTTCTTGCAGCATTTCTCCATTCTTCTGACGGCCTCAACCTCTGATGACAGCGTATCTAAGGCCTCAGACATGGCATCGTCTTCCTTTCTTTCGGATGCCAGTGACGTTCTGCGGCTGACTTCAGTTGATGAAAGTTTCGTCGGTGCTGTTAGCATCTTTGCTAGGGAATCTAAACTGCAGTACTGGGTCCAGCTGAAATAGATGCTCTCACCGAAGCTGATCTTTGCGCTTTTGGAGGCTCTATTGGTACAGGTTTTATATTCTCTACGTCTGGTGGTTTCTCAATAATAACTTGCACAATTTCTTTAAGCTTGTGACAAGACGACGGAGTGATCCGTTTCTCTTTGCTAGATAAGTTAAGATTTTTTATTCTTACTTCAGTTGGTGGCTTAATAATCGCAGGTTTAGCTGGTGATTTAAACTGTGCTGGTGCGTCTCTGATGTCAACGGCGTCAGTCCGGGGATGAGCCTTCTCATCTTTAATTTGTTTTCTCTGATGAGTCGACTCAATCTTTGAATCAATGATTCTTTCAATCATTGTCGCAAGACTTGGTGCCATCGTGTTAAGCCACTGATCCACATTAATTTTAGATGTGGAAGGGGCAGCCGCTGCTTCTGCGTAAGAAGTCGATGGTCGTGGTGTACGTTGATTAACAATCTTCTTCGGTTCAGGATAACCGACCTTCTGAAATGTTTTAACTTCCTGAATCGTTCCTGAATCGCTGTTTCTAATTTACATGTAGGGCAGTTTCTTGAACGACAATTGTGATGCCCTTTACAGTTAACGCAGGTTGGAGGGTCTTTACATGGGTCCCCCTCATGTGTTTTCTCTCCACATATGCATATTTCCTGCGCTTCACATCTAGCTGCTGTGTGTCCAAATCGTTGACGCTTAAAACATCTCATCGGCTGCGGAATAAATGCACGTACATCAAGCCGATGGATGCCAGCTCGTACCGTTTCAGGAAGATTCGGCCTATTAAATGTTAAAACATGCGAGGCCGAAAAAAAGAATGGACTAACTTTTTGGAAGTTTCCATTCTCCTTTGTAATAATCTTGTCTTAAGTACACTATAGCCAAATAAGCTTTTACGTAAGTCTTTACTGATTCTATCAGCATCTTTCTTGATTTTGTCACACTCTTTGCTCTTTTTCCTCTTCGCGTGTGGCGAATCGGAGGATTCTAAACGAGGGTGTTTACGTGCACCCTCTGCTACGTTTGATTGTTCAATATTCATGAACCGTTAATCCCTTCTGTAGCAAGGCTAGCCGCCGGGGTACACCCCTACTCCAGGGCTACTAACCTTGGTGGTCCGATCCGGTACTCCGGTGGAACCGGCATATGTCCTGGCGGATGCGAAGTCTCTGCACTGACTCCAGGCTCCTACTCACCGAAGCTTTCAGAGCTCCCATGCACCGACATACATGGGCACCATTGCTACATGCTTGCCATCGCAGCGGGCATGTGGACAACGGAAGGGTCTCCGTTACACCTGCAATAACATTGACCCTGGCCGCCATATCGCCAGCTCTAAGAGTGGTATGAGTCCATTTCGAAAATCGTTTATTATTCCATTTCCTGCAGGTAGCCGAACAATCCAGTCCGTTTAGTGACCTGAGGTTGAAAACAGGTCAAACTTATAAAAGCATAACTGAGGAATTTACTCGGAACCCCGTTAGCCAGCTATATGTAATGTACGAAGTACAGCTGTTGCCGCCCTGGATGTGGAACACAGATGTTGTGTTCCGGACGTGGGGATTATCTACCTCAGGGCGTGAATTATTATTACTATTATTATCTCTTGTTTTCCTTCGATAAAAATCTATTACCTTAAATTTTGTCCGGTTTCTTCACCAAGGTTTCCATCATTCAGTTATATTTATTATGTTAAACATAATATTTCTACAAAATAGTAAATGTGTACATAAAATTTCGTATACACAAATAAATACAAGTCATACATGATACGTCTTTTTCAACATGAAATTTATCTATGAATTACCTTCTCATTGTGTGAATGGTATCACGCAGTAGAGTTTCCTATATTTGTAATTATAGATATTTTGATACTCCTGTTGTCACATAAATTTCCGTGTAGTACATAAAATCAACTGTTTCGCACCCAGAATTCCTAGGATTATCTTCACCCCCTCCACTTCCAATAAAGCCAAGGTCCAGAAAACCCTCCAAAAAAGAGTTGTGCTCCAGAACTTCCTTTACCTAATTCATTAATTCTTTGTATTTCCCTATTTTTTAATTATATATATTTTTTTCATATTGGTCATGGAATGGCTATGGTTAATTACGTGCGTCGACTTCTCCTGTTTGTTCTACAGGAAATATCCTGCATATATATTCAATGACCGGTAGATATATTGAACGATTCATCAGGATCGTTCGATTAAAAAACATCTTAAACGATCATTTATTACGACGAGTTTGAAGATAGTAGGGAACGAACGCATCAAGGAGATTTCGAATCAGCAAAATTATCTGGTGGGAATCCTGCACTCGTTTTTAATTCGGAAAGTATATTCTCTTGTATCTAGAACTTGAAATCCAATTATTAAAGTGCTCATGGATTTTTATGGCATATTATAAAGATAGTACAAATTCAATTGTAAGTTTAGCACAGGTAATTTTTGTGATTTTATATCAAATATAACCAAAAAAAAGGAAAACATAAGATCTAGAACTGTATTTTTAGTATTTTTCGAGAAATCAGGGCTAGAAAACACAAAGTTTGAAGTTGAAAAACCCATAATTTTATGTTTCGCATAAAATGAGTTTAGTGTTTCCAAACCTGGCATGGGGAGCTTTGTTAAACTCCACGCTTCAATAGAAATTAGAAGTCGTCAAAAACATAACGTTGCGGACGATATTTGGAGCACCGTGATTCATCAGAAACGTCACTCTTCGCTACGATGCGGGAGTATACATCTTATCCGAGGTGGGAGTGGCGCAGGCACGCAGACTGTTCGGGAGAACGGCCGTGTCCGAACAAGGCCGTTCTCCCGGCCGACTATAGTTCGGACTATATATATATATATATATATATATAGAAAAGGTCATAGAGACAGAGAGAGAGAGAGAGAGAGAGTATCCTATCATTAATAAAATAATGATTAATATTAAAAACTGTCCACTTTTTCTTACTTAATTATTAAAAAACGAACTACCCTCTCTATCTTGTCTCCTGGTGAATGTAGCTGGAATCTATAGGGAAAATTACGGAGATCATGTCAAAAATGGAGTATTGGGTTTTCCCAAGCATTACGTTTTAGGGTCCAACTAGTTCATCTAGATGAAGAAAAATGTATGTACTAATTCACACATTCGTGTTGCACTGCATTTGTCTTTATATCTCATGATTGATCAAACCGATTTTCTTCAAATTCTCCTCAAATATTTCTATATATGAGGCATTGATCATATTGATTTTCTTTTAAATTCATTAACGTGGTTGATGATATCGCGAATAAAAGAAATTTATAATTCTTCACAGGATATTTTAGAGAAAACTTTATTAAAGTAAATTTGTTACTTGTATTTCATATTATAAATAATTCAATAAAAAAGATTTTTTAAAAATCAAACTCCGACTTCTTGAATTTTAATATGAATTTGTTATAATTTTTTGCTCTATCTTCCTTCTAGTTGAATATTCTTTAAAAGTTATTCCTCTTATTTTATATATCATGTAAAAAAAGGTCTATAAAAAAAACATACAATTTTGCAAAATTATAAACTCCGGAATTTTAACAATTCCTTTTTTAATTTTTATTTAAAAAAAAAATTATTGAAGGGGTTACTTAGATTTAGAGAAGATTTTTAATTAAGAAAATTTATTAGGCTTAAACAATGTATGGCAATTTTTACAAAACGTTTCTTAAAATTTATTCCCCACATTTAACAATGATATATTCTGGCTTTTTTGTTCCTTGGCTGTAATTACACGACTGAAAAAAAAAGTATAATGTATTTAGGGTGTATGTATGTTTGTTCCACCGTAGCAGCTCAGCGGCTGAATCGATTTTGATGTTTAACCACCTGTTGGAATACTTACATTACCTGGAATGCCTTAACCTGTATAAATATGTTACATATATATATATATATATATATATATATATATATATATATATATATATATATATATATATATATATATATATATGTATACATATATATATATATATATATATATATATATATATATATATATATATATATATATATGTATACATATATATATATATATATATATATATATATATATATGTATACATATATATGTTTAAATAAATTATTAAAAAATGAAAAAGTCTATTAGATGAATGAGTCGTTTTTGAATAACTCGCATCTCACGTAGGAGATGCGAGGTTTCCGAATCGTTCAGAATGAACCGTTCAGATACAAGATAATCAAAAACGACTTCCATATGATAGATTTTTTTCAAATCTATCATTTAATAGATCAAATGATTTATTCATGTAACTAGTGTTTTTGCACGACTGTCAAAAAAGAAGTGTAATTTTTATTGTTTATATATGTAAAAGGTCATAGAGAGAGAGAGGGCGAGAGAGAGAGAGTATGCTATCATTAATAAAATAATGATTGATGTTAAAAACTGTCCAATTTTTCTTACTTAATTTTTAAAAAGCGAACTACCCTCTCTATCTTAGTCTCCTGGTGAATGTAGCTGGAATCTATAGGGAAAATTACGGAGATCATGTCAAAAATGGAGTATTGGGTTTTCCCAAACATTACGTTTTAGGGTCCAACTAGTAAATGTATGTACTAATGCACACATTCGTGTTGCACTGCATTTGGCTTTATATCTCAGGATTGATCAAACCGTATAAATTCAACGGCTGAACCGATTTAGATGTATGACCATGCGTTGGAATCCTTATGTTACCAAGTGTTACAGGCTATTTAAATATGGGTATACACACACACACACACACACATATATATAGTTATGTTTTATATAAATATATGTTTAGATTTGGTTGGTTGGTTTGCTTGGCATTTCTGCCGCCATCACCCCATTCGTTTGACCCTAAAGCATAAAACCAAATGTCTGTACCACAAACGGCTACTGAGCCATGAAATAATTTAGCGACCAGTCCTAACTAGCTCCTGCAGCTAACCTAAAAGCGTGAACGGAATAAGCGTGGTACCATACATCACTTGCTTGCGTGTCCCACCACCCACTTGTCAGATATCACTAAAATGGGTAGTTGCACCCCGTCAACTACTAAAACATGAATCAAGGTCATATATATTTTGTATATTATTGACATTACATATCGAATTTGGACCTACCTTTAGTTTTTTTTCAAATTTTTTAATAGATTTAAAAATTCTGAAAAAATATACATACAAAACTGTCATAGGCAAGCTGTTTAATTATCTTATATTAAAGAAAAAACTGCCAATGGCAGTGGTAATTTTTAATATTTATACCTTGTTTTAATTTTCTATCATTAACAACCGAGAAAATAATGTCTTACATTGCTATCGTTTTATTTTTTTTAAATAATACAAATGTTGTATTGATACAAATGTATCTCTCATCCTTTTACTCATTAATTTATTTTTCTTTTGTTGCAGTATTAATTGTTAGAGTGGAGGAAGTGTTAGGAGAAGACCAATTTGGTTTCAGGAAAAGTATAGGGACAAGGGAAGCAATTTTAGGCCTTAGTTTAATAGTAGAAGGAAGATTAAAGAAAAACAAACCGACATACTTGGCGTTTATAGACCTAGAAAAGGCATTCGATAACGTAGACTAGAATAAAATGTTCTAGAACTAGAACTAGAATAAAAATTAGGGTTCAAATACAGAGATAGAAGAACAATTGCTAACATGTACAGGAACCAAACAGCAACAGTAACGATTGAAGAACATAAGAAAGAAGCCGTAATAAGGAAGGGAGTCCGACAAGGATGTTCCCTATCCCCGTTGCATTTTAATCTTTACATGGAACTAGCTGTTAATGATGTTAAAGAACATTTTAGATCCGGAGTAACAGTACAAGGTGAAAAGATAAAGATGCTACGATTTGCTGATGATATAGTAATTCTAGTCGACAGTAAAAAGGATTTAGAAGAAACAATAAACGGCATAGATGAAGTCCTACGCAAGAACTATCGCATGAAAATAAACAAGAACAAAACAAAAGTAATGAAATGTAGTAGAAATAACAAAGATTGACCACTGAATGTGAAAATAGGAGGAGAAAAGATTATGGAGGTAGAAGAATTTTGTTATTTGGGAAGTAGAATTACTAAAGAAGGACGAAGCAGGAGCGATATAAAATGCCGAATAGCACAAGCTAAACGAGCCTTCAGTAAGAAATATAATTTGTTTACATCAAAAATTAATTTAAATGTCAGGAAAAGATTTTTGTAAATGTATGTTTGGAGTATCGCTTTATATGGAAGTAAAACTTGGACGATCGGAGTATCTGAGAAGAAAAGATTAGAAGGTTTTGAAATGCGGTGCTATAGGAGAATATTAAAAATCATATGGGTGCATAAAGTGACAAATGAAGAGGTATTGCGGCAAATAGATGAAGAAAGAAGCATTTGGAAAAATATAGTTAAAAGAAGAGACAGACTTATAGGCCACATACTAAGCCATCCTGGAATAGTCGCTTTAATATTGGAAGGACAGGTAGAAGGGAAAAATTGTGTAGGCAGGCCACGTTTGGAATATGTAAAACAAATTGTTAGGGATGTAGGATGTAGAGGGTATACTGAAATGAAATGACTAGCACTAGATAGGGAATCTTGGAGAACTGCATCAAACCAGTCAAATGACTGAAGACAAAAAAAAATGTATTAATATATAGATTTACAATCAGATTTCAAAAAAAAATTATACGGCTTTTATTCAACTTACAGCTTAATCGTGTAACAAATAGTCTACACAAACATGCTTGATGAATTAATGTCACAAAGCTTTTGAAGGTTTTTCCTTGGAGTATGGAATTTTTATTTTATTTTCTAAAAAATTCTATTTCTGACCAGGTTTTGAACCCGGGACTTTATTTTTTTTTTCTTGGATTAACAATAAAAAAATAATAACCTTAATTATGTAAAATCTGGATCCGAGTTCGTTTTCCCTCCTCTATCCACCACACATTGACATTTTGAAATGAAAATTTAGTAGCATCACTGGGCAATATATAGAAGTAATCTGACCAAATTTGGTCAAAATCGGTCGAGTAGTTCTGGACATAAAAGGTGACTTACACGCCAACATACATACATACGTGCGTACATTTTGTCGCGGAAATTTCGATACTAATTTTTTTGTTTTTCTGGGGTTCTTAGGAGTCAATTTGTTTAGATTTAGTGTAAACGGGATATGCCCAATTTTGACCGATTACCGTACTTTCCTTCTACTCAGGTACAGCCTCATTATATTTTCTATATAGACGAGAAAGTTTAAGATGTAAATTAATTGTGTTTAAAAAACTGGTGTATATTATATAAGATTATTAGTGTTAAAATCTGTTAAATAAAATTTAAAATTAACTATTACGTTTAATATCATTCAAAATTGATTGTAAAGTACATTTATTTTTCTTAACTTACCAATAATGACGTATAAAAAATTATATATATATGTTATTTAATAATAATTTATGAATAGGATTCGGTGAAACATCTATTCAACTACTAATTGCGCTAAGCATAAAATTACAATGATATCCTATTATTATGGTTATTCTATACGGTAATAAGTGTTGCCAACATAACAAAATATAATTCCAGTTAATATTATTAACATTAAAAAGTATTTATTTTTTAAAATATAATTTTTATTTTAGTAAATATTATCAAATAATTTTTTTATTATACTTAAAATTTAATAAAAATAACAAGAAAAAAATAATGATTGTATTAATTTTTTTTCTTTTTAATATATTTTTTTTTCCATATCACAAGTAAGAGTCCGTATCACATAATTTGATAATTAATCTTAATTCTAAAAGAAAATATTAAATTAAGAGTTGATTGATTTAAAAATACACAAATGTATCCACTTCTCAAAATAAATAAACATTTTTATTTGGTTATAATAATATATTATGGTTGAACAGAAATTAAAAACTGTAATTTTTTTCAGATAATAATTTTGTAATATTTACAACTTATCTAAGAAACATTATGTCAAATTCAAACCCCGATATTCTTTTTTGTACTATATTTTGTACTTAAACAGATGTATAATTTACTGAAAAAATTTAAAGACATTCCCTGATTATTTCGGATAATTTTAGATGAAAAACTAGGCCCATCCTTGGGATTTTGTGATGTGTAAAAGTATCCGACTGAACTGAAAACAATTCAATCCTTATCATTATAGTAAGCTTTTCTGTCCTATGAGAAAGGCCTTGTATTCTATTCTCGTATTTTTCTCTTCTTCGTAGTATCCATTAGCTTTTAGATCGTCTGTATAATTTCTGACCACTATTTTAGGTAGATTTCATAAGAAGACTACATATTGTAATAGGTTCCACGATTCGACTTACGGAAAATTACGACATATCTTCGCGTTACATATTCCCCAGATCCCAAAACTATCGTCAGTTAAAAAGATATATATATATATATATATATATATATATATATATATATCTTTTTTTTTGTCTTTAGTCAATTGGCTGGTTTGATTCAGCTCTCTAAGATTATCTATCTAGTGCCAGTCATTTCATTTCGGTACATATCCTACATCCCTAACAATTTGTTTTACATATTCCAAACGAAAATATTTCCTTCTACCTCTCCCTACAATATTAAAGCGACTATGCCACGATGTCTTAATGTGTGGCCTATAAGTCTGTCTCTTCTTTTAACTATATTTTTCCGAATGCTCCTTTCTTCATCAGTTTGCCTCAACATTTCTTCATTTGTCACTTTATCCACCCATCTGATTTTTAACATTCTCCTATAGCATCGCATTTCAAAAGCTTCTAATCTTTTCTTCTCAGATACTCCGATCGTCCAAGTTTCACTTCCATATAAAGCGACACTCCAAATATACACTTCAAAAATCTTTTACTGACATTTAAATTAATTTTTGATGTAAACAAATTATATTTCTTACTGAAGGCTCGTTTCACTTGTGCTATTCGGTATTTTATATTGCTCCTGCTTCGTCCATCTTTAGTAATTCTACTTCCCAAATAACAAAATTCTTCTACCTCCATAATCTGTTCTCTTTCTATTTTCACATTCAGTGGTCCATCTTTGTTATTTCTACTACATTTCATTACTTTTGTTTTGTTCTTGTTTATTTTCATGCGATAGTTCTTGCGTAGGACAGTATACCCTCTACATCCTACATCCCTAAAAATTTGTTTTACATATTCCAAACGTGGCCTGTCTACACAATTTTTCCTTTCTACCTGTCCTTCCAATATAAAAGCGACTATTCCAGGATGCCTTAGTATGTGGCCTATATGTCTGTCTCTTCTTTTAACTATATTTTTCCAAATGCTTCTTTCTTCATCTATTTGCCGCAATACCTCTTCATTTATCACTTTAACCACCCATCTGATTTTTAACATTCTCCTATAATACCACATTTCAAAAGCTTCTAATCTATTCTTCTTAGGTACTCAGATCGTCCAAGTTTCACTTCCATATAAATCTACGCTCCAAATATATACCTAAAAAAATCTTTTCCTGACGTTTAAATTAATTTTTGATGTAAAAAAATTATATTTCTGACTGAAGGCTCGTTTCGCCTGTGATATTCATCTTATATTATACATAATTTGTCCATCTTAATAATTCTACTTCCAAAATAATAAAATTCTTCTACCTTCATAATCGTTTCTCTTCCAACTTTTATATTCGGTGGTCCATGTACTATATTTCTAGTACATATGATTCATTACTTTCGTTTTGTTCTTGTTTATTTTCATGCGGTATTTCTATATCTGCTAGCTAATTCTTTGCTTGACCGTAATATAATCTATCTGATGCTTAGTATCACCAGGATTTTTCCGTGTGTATATTCTTCTATTATGATTTTTAAACTGAGTGTTGGAAATTACTAAATTATACTGAAGGAATAGTGCAGTTCACTATTCCTTCTAAATCATTTTTACTTTCATTTAGAATTACTATATCATCACCAAATCGTAGCATCTTTATCTTTTCACCTTGTACTTTTACTCCGGATCTATATTGTTCTTTATCATTAACTGCTAGTTCTATGTAAAGATTAAAATATAACGGGGATAGGAAACATCATTGTCGGACTCTCTTTCTTATTACGGATTCTTTCTTATGTTCTTCAATCATTACTGGTTCTTTTCTCCTCCTATTTTCACATTCAGTGGTCCATCTTTGTTATTTCTACATTTCATTACTTTTGTTTTGTTCTTGTTTATTTTCATGCGATAGTTTTTGCGTAGGACTTCATCTATGCCGTTCATTGTTTCTTCTAAATCCTTTTTACTCTCGGCTGGAATTACTATATCATCAGCAAATCGTAGCATCTTTATCTTTTCACCTTGTACTGTTACTCCGAATCTAAATCGTTCTTTAACATCATTAACTGCTAGTTCCATGTAAAGATTAAAAAGTAACAGAGATAGGGAACATCCTTGTCGGACTCTCTTTCTTACTACGGCTTCTTTCTTATGTTCTTCAATTATTACTGTTGCTGTTTGGTTCCTGTACATGTTAGCAATTGTTCTTCATCTCTGTATTTGAACCCTAATTTTTTTTAAAATGCTGAACATTTTATTCCAGTCTACGTTATCGAATGCCTTTTCTAGGTCTATAAACTTCAAGTATGTTGTTTTGTTTTGTTTTGCTTCTACTATTAATCTGAGGCCAAAAATGCTTCCCTTGTCCCTGTACATTTTTTAAAACCAAATTGGTCTTCTCCTAACACTTCTTCCACTTTCCTCTCAATTCTTCTGTATAGAATTCTAGTTAAGATTTTTGATGCATGACTAGTTAAACTAATTGTTCTGTATTCTTCACATTTTTCTGCCCCTGCTTTTTTGATATCATTACTATATTACCCCTATATTATTTTATTTATTTTTCCCGTAATTTATGGAGAACGATTTCTTATATCGTTAGTCTCGTAACATTGTAAAAAAAAATGAATGACCAGCAGGAATGAAAGATGCTAGAGGGTGAAGTTCTCTTACATTTTAATACAACACAAAAACGATACAGAAAAATAGTTTTATGACAAGAAAATGCTCACGTATTAGCTGAATTTCTTAATAATAACATAATTACTCTTCTGTAACGTAACGATATTATTCTGGATTCAGACGTTAATCTACTTACGGGCTAGTACGAAAGGCGGCTGTGCAATAATAGATTCCTTTGTTATTTATTACGTCTAACTTTATTATATATGACTTTCTATCTGATGAATATGCGAGATAAACTTGTAACTGAGCATCGATTGAAGCAATGTGTTATATAGCGGTAATGTCTCTTTTTGATTTTCGTTAAACATTTAATAATTGTTAGGGCTTTTTTGCATCTAACACTGAAACCGTGTATTTTTATTCCCCACGTAAGGGTTTTATTGAATAATAAACCCTAAAATGCGTGCATTTATACTGAATAGGACGATCATCGATGATCAAAACAGGACTGGTATTAAGATTTCTCTTTTTATAGAAGTCAACACATCTAGTATTTTTCGGGTGAAAATTTTAATCAGTAATACTTTGCATCTTCGTTTAACGCGCGTTGCAATTTACACTACATCAAACTGTATTTTTACTGACATTATATAGTTGACATATATTTACGATTTTTTGAATAGTACACATCAACGAAACAAGACAGTAAATATCTTAAGGATTTTTGATTTGATTTGGATCAGTTTATGTTTTTCTTCCACTGATAAGAGTACTTTCCATGTCGCCTTATCTCACATCAGATTACATAATTGTAGCAATCTAACTTTTGTAGCGATGCTTACTTAGCTTTTTAATCATGAGGTAATATATTTCGACTGGACAAGAGATTATATTTCCCGTATTCTCCAACATTTTTACTAGTTAATCTATTTTGAAAGGTAAATTTTAAGAAAAATTCATTTTGTTTCAAAATCTAGATGAAACACAAATTCTGTTTTTTGATTATTATTTTTTTTTTTTTACTATAATTATTATAACTAACTAAATATAAATAAATAAATCAAAAATATGAGTTCAGTAAAACATATATTTAATCAGATAAATTTACATTTTTATAAATATATTTTGTTATTAGTATAACTTTTTATAAAATTCATTTATATAATTATTATGTAGCGTCTTCATTCTTTTCTGCATTTTCAGAGTTTGCTGATTCGTAATCTTCTGTTAATAAATCTTTAAATGTTCCCAATTTCTGCAACAAAATTCCTCTTTCAGTTATGTAATCGTATTATATTTGTAACACTATACCTATATGTAAAAATAAATCTAGTGGTGTCAGGGTTGTAAATCTTTCACGAAAAAAGCTACTGAAACAATTGATCTGAACATTTCATGAATATTGTTTTTATATCTGGAAGAAATATAGGATAATTCCCGTTACGAAATTTATCAACTCTGTTGAGATTGTGGCCTTTTTAATGATATTCGGTAACAACCAGTATATGTCCCTTTTTTCTTTCTCTTTCCTGTTTAGCCTCCGGTAACTACCGTTTAGATAATACTTCAGAGGATGAATTGTATGAGTGTAAATGAAGTGTAGTCTTGTACATTCTCAGTTCGACCATTTCTGAGATGTGTGGTTAATTGAAAACCCAACCACCAAAGAACACCGGTATCCACGATGATCTAGTATTCAAATCCGTATAAAAATAACTGTCTTTACTAGGACTTGAACGCTGGAACTCTCGACTTCCAAATAGGCTGATTTGGGAAGACGCGTTCACCACTAGACCAACCCGGTGGGTTGACTTGAGTTATCCTGACACTGTTTAATCAAACTGCAGAACAATCTTCCATTTTCATCGTGAACGTCATGTAGCTGGACTTCGCCGGCCACGTATATATATACATTTGCATTTACAATAATCTCTTTTTTTTCTCTTTAGCCTCCGTAACGTATTATTTCAGAGGAAGATATGCTTGAATGTAAATGAAGTGTAGGCTTGTACATTCTCAGTTCGACCATTTCTGAGATGTGTGGTTAATTGAAAACCCAACCACCAAAGAACACCGGTATCCACGATGATCTAGTATTCAAATCCGTGTAAAAATAACTGTCTTTACTAGGACTTGAACGCTGAAACTCTCGACTTCCAAATAGGCTGATTTGGGAAGACGCGTTCACCACTAGACCAACCCGGTGGGTTAGTAATCCCTTGCTGGTATTCAACAGTACTTTGGCTGAATGTTTGGTCGAATCGAATTCGGGCAACAGTTGTAGTACTTTAAATTAATTTTATACAATAAATATTTTTTTGTCATTTACAAAACATCTTTCAATTATTGAGAAATTTAGATTGAAATGTGCGACTTTTTACGGCTCGACGGCACAACGCCAAACCCAAAGCCACTTGAATAGGTGTGAGACGCGATTGGTGTCATCTTCCTTCAGTTATTTCAGTAAAGAGCTTAAAATAAATTTAAAAAAATTAAATACGTATCACGGTTATCTTCTCGTGCTTTTTATCGGGTAACGCTAAGTACCGTTATAATTTAAAAAAAATATTTTTACCCGTTCTTGTTACGGGTAAACAGTTGTACTAATAACATCTTTAAAGAGTCGACTATTTGCAAACTTGCCTAATTCAGATCGGTGAAAATTTTGAATCTTGTGCTGATCAAATTGTTGCTCGAAAAATTACAATAGATGGAAAGTATTCATATATTGAACAGACTTTAATTGTTATTTATCAGCATTATTATTACAACAATGTGTTTAATAAACACAGTGTGGGTTCAGACCGGCTAATAATTAATAAAACTGAAGGTACTGTGGTATAATATGAAATTTGTTTAAGTTTTTTAACTTAAATAAGAATTTGGTGACATACGAAAATGCTGCTTACTTTTTTCTGGTGCAATATGAACAGTTTTAACTATGTGTAAAAGTGCATTAATAAAAAAATGTAAAATAATATCATTATTAATCGAATAATAAAATCGATTAAATTATTTTATTTAATAAAAATCAATTAAATTTATAAGAATCATTGAAAAATATTACTGGATCTAAGAAATGAATTGAAGTAACTCCTTTTTTTATACCTGTCATTGGAAAAGGTTATTTGAGTGACAAAATTTAAGACAATAATATTAATAAATATATAAAACTTGGAATAACCAAAGATCTACACGCAGTCTACCATTGGCAAAAGAATCAGTTATGGTAGATCTAAATTAAAAAAAAAATACTAAAGTAAATATAAACCTATTTAATAAAAGGTTTTTCTACTTTATGCAGAAAAGTACAGGTCAAAATATTCCATTTGAAAAAAATAGAATATCCAATCATAATAATACACAAAAATTTTTATAAAAAATTATTGGAAATATTAAGAAACTTTTTATCTTTAAATACATTAGAGAAAGTATCAACCTCAAAAAGGAAAAATAGCCGTTAATATAAGAACAGAAAAATTTTAAAAAAAATTATAAAAGCTAGTTTTTATTTTGAATTTATATGACAAAATGGTTTTTCAAGAACTGTTGAATTAAAATAATATAACGCTGTACTAAATGCAAGGTTGTTTATAGCCGATAAAAATTAATTGGAATGGGATATGAAGGTACATGAGAAAGTTAAGAAGAAATTCTAAGGAAAATATTGGTTTCCATTAACAGACAATTATTATTTGAAAATTCCCGCTTATAATTTCTAGGTTATAGAAAAAATATCTGAATTCACTTTCTTTACAAAATTTTTCTAATCTGTTATAGTGGCACTATCCATGCTAAATTCTTAGTTGCAAAACTTGAAACTTGTATAATTCGAACTTAATACGTACAGAAGAAAATAATTTCCAATTTTCAGTTTGCTGTAATTTAGCCTCATACCGCTCCTTAAACGAAAAAACTACAATTAGTCTTTACACAACGCCATTTATCTTTTTTTGAAGTTTAACGAAAGAGATTTCATGATCATGTATGTAAGGATCATGTAAAATCAGTTGTGATTTCTTGACTTCAAGATTAACTGGTATCCTATCATAGCTATAACGAGGAAGTATATAAATCGTTTAAAAATAACTTTTAATTTTTTTTTTTAAGTTTTTGCTTAAGGATTCATTTAAAAAAAATTGAATTAAAGAATAAGTTTAAATAAATTGGACTTTCATCCGGGTTCGAATACCGGTTTGGCGATATATTGTAGCGTATTTCTCGATTCCCTATCTAGTGTTAGTTGTTTCATTTCAGTATACCCTCTACTTCCTACATCCCTAACAATTTGTTTTACATATTCCAAACGTGGCCTGCCTACACAATTTTTTCCTTCTACCTGTCCTTCCAATATTAAAGCGACTATTCCAGGATGCCTTAATATGTGGCCTATAAGTCTGTCTCTTCTTTTAACTATATTTTTCCAAACGCTTCTTTCTTCATCTATTTGCCGCAATACCTCTTCATTTGTCACTTTATCCACCCATCTGATTTTTAACATTCTCCTATAGCACCACATTTCAAAAGCTTCTAATCTTTTCTTCTCAGATACTCCGATCGTCCAAGTTTCACTTCCATATAAAGCAACACTCCAAACATATACTTTCAAAAATCTTTTCCTGACATTTAAATTAATTTTTGATGTAAACAAATTATATTTCTTACTGAAGGCTCGTTTCGCTTGTGCTATTCGGCATTTTATATTGCTCCTGCTTTGTCCATCTTTAGTAATTCTACTTCCCAAATAACAAAATTCCTCTACCTCCATAATCTTTTCTCCTCCTATTTTCACATTCAGTCGTCCATCTTTGTTATTTCTACTACATTTCATTACTTTTGTTTTGTTCTTGTTTATTTTCATGCGATAGTTCTTGTGTAGGACTTCATCAATGCCGTTCATTGTTTCTTCTAAATCCTTTTTACTCTCGGCTAAAAAAAAATTATATTTCAATATCTCACACACAAGTGTCGTCATGTTTATATAGCGATATCATGAAACAAAAAAAAATTATTTATAAAAAATTTTTTTAGAAGGACATGTTAATTACAACAAAAAATCATATAATTAAATAAACATATATTTTTATTACAATGATTACTTTCTTTTTTACGTGTTTGTGTTTTGTTCTTAATAAATATTAGGTAATAAATTATTGTACCTCTTCATATTCAAATTTCTTTGATTGCTGTTGTAGTTCAATACATTCTGTTAATTCATCGTATTTGTACAAATGTAATACTAGCAATAAATCAAACGCGTCCATATTTTCCAAAGAAAAACTATAATTTATACTGTTGAGAAGTTTTTCATAATATTCATATGTATTATTTCTCAACAAATGTAATAGTCGATTAAATAAATGGACGTAAATAAAATCAAGGTTATCATCAATTTCTACTTTGATTATCTTACCGATAAGATACATAAGTTTTATTTCATTTTTAAACGATGTTCTAATTTCGTTAATCGTTTTTCTTCCAATATAAGTTCTATGAAAATTAAACAAACAAGCTAATCCCCACTTAATACATTGTTCGTCTGAATTCTGACAATCAGATATGATGGACTTTATTTCATTCATATCAACTAAATCATCTGTTAAATCTCGTGTGAAATTTTCTTTATATATAGCTTTAATAGTGTTAAACCCATCTGTTAAAACAATTTTAATAATATTACAATTAATTTTGTTAGTGAGAGCAAAGCTAATGAAATTATTTAGTGAATGGTATCTTTCGTATATTTTTTGTTCACCATTTTCTCCAACTATCTCTACCACTTCCTCTTTCCAATTCAAATAAAAATCATTTAAGCACATTAAATTATACACTTCATTTACTTTCTCTTGTGGGAGTGAGCTGAAAAAAGAAAATAAATCATATTATTTCTTTTTAAAAATTCATCAAAATTTCATTTTACTGTAAGTTAATTATTTAGTTGAGATGCCTCACCTCGAACTTACAAAAAACATATCAAATTCATTAAAAATTAATATTTATTCATTTAATTATGTATTTTGGGTGTTGGAAAATAGAAAATTAAAAAAATTTACATAGTGATACAAATAACACATATCACAATGAAAATCGAAAAAAAAACTTATAGTGAAACATTATATTTAAAGATATAAACATTAAAAATAATTAATCTAATCTAACCAAATTTAACGTACGCTCGCTTCGCTCGCTAACCTTGATTAATGTTTTGATCATTTAAGTAATAAATAATTAATTAGGATAAGTTCAGCTTTTGATGTTTACGGTTGCGTTTTTCTTGCTCCGAGTATTCGTAGTTATTAATACAGTTTTTGTTAATACATAAAAGAATGGTGCGGTTTTGAACTTGGTTTAAATTAAAACAGAATTACTTACAGCTTACGTTCTTTATTTTTCAAATTTGTCGTCTCAAACATTTTTTTACATAATTAATAAATTTCAATATGTGCACCCTTAGTTGCTCGACAAATGTTCAAACGATACTCAACTTCTCTCCAAACATTAGTTAACAATTCTTCGTTAATGGTTGTCATCGCTTCATTAATCTTGTTTTTTAAGCGGTTTAGGTCGCGAATTTGTTATGTATAAACAACGCTTTTGATGTACCCCCACAGGAAAAAGTCGCAAGATGTCAGGTCTGGACTCCTTGGAGGTCAAAGTATGGGTCCTTGCCGGCCTATGCATCGATCTCCAATTTTTTCGTTCAAAGCGTCCGTGACCGATGCATTGAAGTGCGGGGAGCACCATCTTGTTGGAAATGAAGTCGATGAATGTCTTCGAGTACATCCGGCTGAGGAAAGCGATAATCGGTTAACACATCAAGATACACAACTCCATTAATTGTTTTTTCAGCAAAGAAGAAAGGCCCTATTACACGATTTTTCATCACACCACACCAAACATTAACTTTAGCCGAATCGCGTTGTTTCTCAATAATTGCGTGTGAGTTTTCAGAGCCCCATATTCGTGAATTGTGTCTGTTAACGCATCCATTCACATGGAATGTAGCTTCGTCTGTAAAAATTATATCGTCTAAAAATGATTCGTTTTTACTTATTCTGTCCGACATTTCAACAGCGAAATTGTAACGTTTTACACCATCATCGGGTTTCAATTCCTGCAGTATCTGGTTTTTATAAGCGTGTAATTTCAGTTTTTTACGTAAAACTTTGTGAACTGTTGATTTTGGAATACCTAATTCGACGGGGGATGGACTTCCCAGGACTTCTAATTGCCGATTGTCTAATTACTTCAACCGTTTCGTCCGGTACACTTGATCTGCCGGTTGATTTCTGTTTCTTAACCGATCCAGTTTCTTCGAATCGTTTGAACCAATAAGTTATGTTATTTTTGTGTGGTGGATCTCTTCCGAAATCACGTCGAAACGTACGTTGAACTAAAATTACGGATTTTAATTCAGCTATCAATAAAACACACTTTGCTTTGTCTTTATCCGAGAACATAGTAACTCACTAAACTCACCGCAACAACAATACAAGAACTGACGGTGAGGTTACAACTGCTGATAAACAAACTTTTGGGTTAGAGGCTTTCAGGGATACCAATATAACATCTAGAAATTTTCCTACAATCTTCTTATGAATTACTGAAACCGCACCATTCTTTTATGATAACCCTGTAGTTCTGTTACTTTTTCATTTTTAGTTATTTACTGATGCATTTTTGTTGAGTTTTCGTTTTATTTTTATTTTTATCGCTATGTAAATTTTTACTAATTTTCAATTTTCCCCAAAATACATCATTAAATGAATAAATATTTATTTTGAATAATTTTATATGTTTTTTTTGGGAGTTTGGGGTGAGACACCTCAACTAAATAATTACATATTGTAAATTTGAAATCAGGCTAATATTTTCGATATAATAACCTTAAATAAATATTATAGTAATATTAGTATAATAATTTTAATGATATAAAGTATGCTAGTTTTGTGAATGTGGAATCGTACATTATGATTTTACCTAATTTTATGTTGCTATGTTGAAAATTGTTACAAGAATTTGTATAGGTCACATTTTTAGATACGTACGTTTTAGTTATCGTTAAATTCATATTCGCTGCAAAGTCAATATTTAAAATAAAATTTGATTTATGACCATTCATTTAAAATTTTATTCACTCGACTAAATACTTATTTATTCAAGCAAATATAAATTAGATTACATTAATATGATTTAAAATTATATTTTTTAAAAGTTTATAACTTTGGAATTGCCTTACCATTAATTTTTAAAATATTATGGCAAACATTTCCGTTTGTACGACGTTTGCTCAGTTTCTCAAAACAACAATAGCTACCCATCACTCCAGGATCTCATTTCCTTGGTACCGATGCTCCATGGACAAAATATTCTGATGTAGACGATTTCCTTGCTCATCACTGGCAAAGCCCAAATATTCAAGAGAAAAATGTAGGTGGGAATGTACAAAATAAATTTTTAATGAATTCCTACATTTTTTTTTTACTGACCGGGATTCGAACCCAGGACCTCCGGGTGAAAGGTCACGACGCTACCACTCGCGCCACGGAGGCCGGCACTTCCTACATCCTAAACATTTATAGCTTTCAAAAAACTTAGTAAAAAAAAAAAAAAAAACGTAGGTTTGATCTTTCCTGTTGCTTACAAAATTCACCATTAATATTCGCTATGGTTACCGTCAAATTTGTTTCCTTAAGGAGTTTTTTGATCTGTTGAATTAAAAAGATCATTTCTTCGCACAAAAATTCATTCAGGTAAATGAACGGAAAACGTTGAACAGAGTTTCTAATTGTATCATTTTTTATTGATCGTAGTTGTCTCCTAATCCTATACTGGGCCTATGGGCAGATCATTTAAAGTTGTTTTATCCTCCTTCTGTGTTACTGGCATCTTTTCGGGATTCTCCTTTTATACACAATAAGATCCATGACTTTCATAGGAAAAACTTTGCCTTCTCCCTTTTCGTATATCTCATTGGGTGTCGAGCGTCAACCTGAATCTCGGATTATCGTGGTTAAATGCTTTGTAACATCAATTATATGGCACACCTATGGGAAACCTATCCTCGAGCCAGCTCCAGTAGAATTCCATGTCAATCTTATTGTTCTGAATAATGGAGATGGAATGGAATAATGGAGTTGGAATTCTTCCTTAGCATAATTTTGCTCATTGCTTCTACGACGGGAGAATAATCGTAGGAATCTAGGATATTCATCACAGCAGTATAAACACCATTGTTCTAACGAAAAATTCCGATTGGTCAGGAGCTTTTGTTACGTCCGAAAGCCAATAAGTAATTTGAAGACCACAAATAGTACCGCACCGCTGATTCCTAACACATTATTTTAATGCTCTTCCACAACTTGTTGTTAGTTTAAAACCCCAGAAAGTATACCTTACATTACAGTCACTACCCACCAATATCGCGGAAATCCAAAGGCTCAAGTTTTCGAAGACGCGTAATCTGTTTTTGCGTGACTGTTTGGAAAGTAGATCGCTGAGAACCTCTAAGATTCAAACTAGTCCAGTATTTCAACCGAAGTCGTTTCGATGTGTTTCCGTTTTAATTGGAGATAGCTTTTTGATCAGAATCGCAGAACCTCCTGTGTCCAGATCATTAGGATGATTCGTCACGTAAGTAAGGTAGCCTAGGATTTTCAAATAGTTCCGTTCGGTGAAATGCGTTTTTGATATGAGTACAATATATATATTGATTCTGTCAGGAGCATTACCTCCGGTATCTCCATCCCGGTTCATAAGTCCATTTATGTTCCACGTTGTGATATTAAAATTCGTCATCATTGGCAGAACTTGGTGACAACTTTTGTTGGTCAACGTACGAGGCTGTCGAACTGTTGCAGTAAAAACACATCTTCACAGCCAAGTGATTGTCTTCATAAGTATATTCAACAATGTCATCACATTTTACTTCTTCAGCTATCGATCGAGTAGGTTAAGGCGACCAGGAAAGATTACATTAGATGTTTATTATAGGAGTGAGTTTTCTCTCTATTAAGTGAGGAGAAGTCGTTACCATTGAAAACGTCCGTACAACCTGAATTTGTCTAAGAGGATGTTGTTTAACATATGAGTTTTTTCCTTCCCTTTCCTTTCTAGAATCTTCTGGTATACTCTACAACCATTATAGTGCAAAGGATGCTCAGAATAGAATAACTCTCTGGTTTCCGGAGTATTCCTTTGCTTCTTCTGACAATCTTTTCGTTCTGTGCTCGCCCGTGCATTTCACACAGCTATACGGCCTAATGCAGTTGTTTTGAAACAATAATTTTCTTTTCAACTATGATGGTGAGCGTTAATTATGCTGTAAATAATATTTAATTTATTTTCGATCCCATCCTTTATAACTACTTTTCGGATCGATTAGAAAACGTTATGTCATAATACCCAGAATCGCCGAAAGTTCAATCCGGGTAGTATTCTCTCTCTTCCTGGTGAAGTTGTGGTTGATGTGAGTGCGTTCAAGGAGCAGTTGTATAATTTTCTAGTAGGCGTTTTTATTTTGTTTTAGAAAACCTTTAGTTGTTTTCTATTAACAATACGTACGCTGCAGTCCGATCTGGTTACGACAGTTTCTAATAACTGAAAGAATTTTTATAAGTAATTGATTCCATATAATGTTAATGCTGGAGGTTCCGTAAGGATATTTTCTTTTCTAATTTCTACCAAAGAAAAATGCTCGAATGATTTGATAGTGCTGAATGAAAAATAACAAAAATTTGTAGTAGTCTAAACTTAGGCACAACCGGAACTGTTTGCCAGTGTATACCATTCGCTTCGGATCCTATAATTTCATACTCTACTTCATTGTCTGAGGTGTCATTAATGACAACAGCAACAACATTGTATCTGGTAAATTTGCAACCCGCCAGTTTACGAGGCTCTTATTTACAGGCAATAGATTAATTCCGTTTTCGGTAGTTCGATGTGAAACTTTGAGCTTTCGTTTCACTTTTTCCATTATGAACAGGAATCTCATTCATGTCGCGGAGTGACACACCAGGTTCTGTTCGAAAAAACTGCCGATTAACGGTTCTATACATCCTTATGAACTGTGTCTGTTATACGGCATATTGCAGGAGATTTAAAGTTGGGGCTAACATCAGAAATATTTTAAGAAACATTACGACGATATTATCGAATGTCCATTTCATAATGCTGTAATTGGATTCAAATATTTTATTATAACTGTAGTGTGTTTATTTTATTTATGACGTTTGGTGTACCAGATTGTAATTTTGTTGTTTTAATTTGGATTTTTACTATTGTGGTTTTTATATCGCCTTTAGAACACGGCATTGGTGAGGAATATTTTTCACTGTAATATTGTCCGTTTTAATTATCATTACATGTTGAATATATCTGTTAATTAAGATTTAATTTATATTGTTGGTATTGGTAAATTAAATTGTCTATTATAATAACATTTCTTTCGAATGCTAATAACAACTCTTCGTTGTAAGTCCAAGAATTAAAAAAAAAGGAAAGAATTTATGAGCAGCTAACACCTGTACTGTAATATCATTATAAACAATATGCAATTTAGGTTAAATATTACAATTGATTAGGACTTTATATTATTTCTTAATGGTAGAATTCCATTGAAATTATTACTAATACAGTAGATTTTTCCAATCCTGATTCGAGTTAATGCTTGTCACACTTTTTGCGCGGATTTAAAAAATGATACTAACAAATTAGGTAATTTTAATTTGTTTCAGGGTTATTCAAACCCCTGAGAATAACTCTTTTCACTGAGGTGGACCACTCTTGATGACGGGCCGGGGACCCCCCTGAGTTCGTGGGTAATAAAAAAACACCGAGACCCGCCTGGATCCTTCCCTAGGGAGGTGGAACGGTTAGAGGAAGGCATATAAAAGACCCAGTCTCGGCCTAGTGCGTGAACGACCCCCGGGGAAAACGGCATTGCAGGGTCCCGCGGGGTCTCTGTAGGTTAAAGGCAAAGGCAACCTCTGAGGGTGTGCAATACATTAGTTGTTCCACCCTCCTAGGTATGGGAGAAAAAAAATTCTGAGAATAAATTAAAAATATAAAATAAAATTTCTTTGTGACTAAAAATCCCGTTCAAAAATATATACTTTTATTTATTTTAAAATGAATGAAATACTTTTTGTGGATGAAGAGAGTTTTATTCATCTTTAAGTATCACAATCAATTATTTCCTGTGCAATTTTAAAATTATTGATTATACGTAATTACTTGTTAATTATATACTTTTGTATTTATATATTTGGCAACAAATTTATACGTAATGTTCCCTCGATATTATTATTGCCATGTTACTATCCAGTTTTTTTTTACACAATTATAACATATGTAGTACTTACAGAGAAACAAATAATTTTACAAGAACTTCGATTACATCAGAAGGACAACCAAATTTATCATTGAAATTCTGTTCAACTTGATTATCAGTTTTATATTTGTTTGCGGTCATTTCATACCATTGTATATAAAAGTCATAATACGGTATTGCACTTTGTTGTTGCATCATTTTAGGGATTGCAATTTCTGAATGAAAACGTTGTGTTACATCACGATTAAAATAACGTTCCCAGTCATTAAAACTTCGTGATGATATCATTTTTAATATGTTTAACCTGTATATAAAAAAAAAGATTGTTAGTTATCTTTAAAGTACAAAAGATGGATAATTCACTTACGTTTACAAGAAAAAAAAACTAGAATTACTTTAATTCTAATGAAACCACTGATGGAAAATATTATTCTACAATAATTTTGGAAACAGTACAAGTGGGATGTAGACCAACTGTTAAAAGAAACCTTCTTTTAACTAGTCCTAATATAAAATTAAAAATAATGTTTCTTTGTTGTGTTTTAAAATTATGTAAATGTAATCGTCCTTTTCAATTTGGTGGTGTCAACTGTTGTATTAAAATCCGAGGTGGTTCAGTTTTGCCAACATAATTTATTACTACTTATACCTTGTTTTATAAAACTACATTATCAATTTTTTTGTTTGTTTATTAATTTATTATTATTTAAATATATATGTAATTTTTCTAAAATATTAGTAATATAAATATTATTAGAATAATCGAGTGTGTTAATAAATTTGTCTGGGTCATAATTATTTATTATTTATAATAAAATTTGAAGTGAAGTTTTATTTACTGTTCCTAAAAATTGGATTTAATTTCGAAAGCGCTTGAACGCGTCGAATTCAATTGTTGGTTAGCGGTTTTTGTATATTAAATATAATTCAGAATTGGTTATTTGATAAAAAGAAGCCGCTTAATTTTGGCAAACAGCTGTTGAACTTATTCTTGTACATCTATGTGATTTAATTATAATTAAAGGATTGATCAACACTCAATACAACGTGTTGAAAGTATTTCTAATCTTGAGATATAATTTGATCCACTTATTCTTAAACATCTATATGATTTAATTATAATTAAAGGATTGATCAACACTCAATACAACGTGTTGAAAGTATTTCTAATCTTGAGATATAATTTGATCCAAAGTTAATTTTCAGTAAGCATATAAGTTGAACTGATACCAAGTCCAGAAGGTATACGCTTAGTACGCTTCTTTGCCTTGGTCTATAACAACCAATGCCGCTTTTGGAAGACGTGTCGCACAGCACAAGGTCAGGCGCATTTTACATGAATTTGTATTTTCCCGTAAAATTCTTAATTGGGTTATTGTGTGCGATTTGACGAAAGTAACCATATTTATTTCTTTTATTCGCTCTAGTAGGCACTATTTAAATGTTATAAACGATAATAGGTTGACCCTTTTATTTAGATTTATTCGTATACTAAACATTAATGGACGAGAAGGGGATATATTTCTTGTTAATCCCAGGAATAAAATTAGTATATTTGATTAGGTTTTCCTTTTGGCGTCTCGGTATGGTCTTTTTTTTGTCTCGCATTGTATTTATATTTATTATATAGTTATTATTTTGTTTTATATGTTATTATTTTTTTATGCTTTTGATTTGGTTTTCCTTTCTCTTTTTATTGGTTTAGGTACTTTCTTCACGTTAGTTTTGTTCACACTAATTCTCACTTACATATTAGGCAATTTACCAGGTGCTGGAGTGGCTAATGTCATTTAGAGTAATGAAGGATATTATTATTAGTGTTTCGGCCATTAATACAAATAGTAACAGATGAAATTTTGTTGTTGGATATAATTCTGAAGCAGATCCGAAAAAAGTAACTACAAAGCGTTTAACCTCGCTTTATTAATAAAATTGATCCCTTTTGGAAAATTTGATTGCTTATAACTCAAAACAGAGGCAGTTATCAAGAACGGTCATGGCAATATTTTTTTTCCAATAAAGCATTAACATTAAAACTACGTACTGCACGTTCATTTTCCTAGATAAAAAAAGTTTGATTCAATATGTCTCATCAAAAATGAAGGACGAAAATTTCAAACACATCACAGAGTAGACATTTTTAAATATTAAATCCTTATAAATAGATAACAGATATTTCTTATCACCGGAGTCTACTGTATTAGCATAAAAATAATAAAATTTCTAGTTTATAGTGTTTTTTTTTAACGTAAATTGTTGTACGAAGGCTATTCAGAAAGTAAGGAACTTTTTGGAATTTTAAAAAACCAAGTACAAGGAAAATATTTTATTATATACATGTGAAAGAGGGACTAAAATACTACTTTTCAATATAATCACCATACAAATTCAGGCACTTATCATAGCGGTGGACAAGCTTTGAAATTCCTTGTCATAGAATTCTGCCGCCTGTGATCTCAACCACTCAGTGACGCATCCATCTTGCACAAAATTTGTGGTAGCCTAGCTTCTGTGAAAGAATTTCAAACAATAAAGTCCGTAAAACTTGTGGGAAACATAGAGAAAGCTCAGTTATTGTGAAACGGCGGTTTTTACGAATCTTTTCGTCAACTTTGGAGACCAGATCGTCAGCACAATGCTCGGACGTCCAGTCTTCTCTTTATCGTGAACGTTTGTTCGGCCATTTTTAAACTGAATGCACCACTTCCTGACAGAACTTTCACTCATTACGTTGTTTCCGTACACTTCACACAGTTCCCGATGAATTTCTATTGGTTTTAAGTTTTTTGCCGACAAAAAACGAATCACAGACCGCACTTCACAACTGGCGGGATTTTCGTTTGCAGCATACATTTCAAATTTGTATATAAAAAAACGGCAGTGCGGAGATGTTCCCGTTGTCACGGCTGGACGCTGACTGAGGTGCCGAGCACGAGCGCACTAATATATACGCGATTGGCGTGCGCCTGGCGGCGTCAGGTGGAAACGTTCCTTATTTATTAAAAAAGGGAATAGTGGTATAAAAAAACTCGTTTAATGAAATTATTTTCTCCTATCAATGGCTACGTGTAAAAATAAACTTATTAACAGTACTTACCTATCACTATTTTTTAAGATCACAGCGTGTATACCGTTTAATAAACCACAATAAATATTCACATCCCAACCATATTTTACTGGAAATGTGATAACATATTGTAAAAGAGGTCCGTCAACGACATCCGTAATATCGTACCAATGTTTTACAACCTCTAATAACTGAAAATAAATTATTTTAAAAACAAACCTTGTAGACTTTACTGTCCTTAATTTAAATGCAATAAAATTTACTTAACTTATTCAAAAGTATACCTAGTATCAAATATTCACTGTAAAAATTAAAAACCGATACTATTTATATTAATTGAAATATTTTTTATACTATACATATTTTCGCATATTTCCACAGCTTAATTTTTAGATAATTAAGCGAAAATATTTACGGTAAAAAACATCTATTAAGTTGATTTTACAGCTTACAAGATAAATTTAAAAACAGATTTTCCTATATTTGCAATGAAAGGATAAACTGCTGTATTCAAATATGAATGAAATTCTTCATAATAAAATAAAATTTCCTCAAACCTTTCCTTAGTAGTAAACACACGTTACGAAAGCTGATATTGATATGAATCGATGTAAAATATAGTGAAAAATTCCCACATCTTGGAAGGGAATTACGCCCGATGAGTGAAAATTTCTTTCTTTCTGGATGACGTTTTCTTTTAGTTTACTTTTTTTACTGGATAGGTCGAAACCGACCTGATAACGGAGCTTTTTTTTTGCGATGATATTTTAATGATCATTCCTTAAAATTTTTCGTCATTCGTCTATATATGTAAATTATGTTTTTAGTAAACATAACTTTTAAGTTAATTTAATACAATTAATTATTTTTTTCTAAATTAATAATTACTAATATATGAGGTGTGTGGGAAAAGTAATGAGACTGGCTTTTTTACTAAACAAAGTTTTTATTTTTTCAAACAATAATATTATCCCCTTCAAAGTAGTTCCCTTGGGCAACTATACACCGGTGGAGTCGTTTTTCCCACTCCTGGTAGCAGCGCTGGAAGGCTTCAACTGGTAGGGCAATTAACAGGTCTGTTACAGTCTTTTGAACGTTTTCCAGAGTTCCAAAATGACGTCCTTTTAAGATATGTTTAAATTTCGGGAAATGGAAAAAGTCACAAGGACTCAAATCAGCAGAATATGGGGTTGAGAAACCGTTGGAATGCGTTTTGAGGTCAAATATTCCGTGATGGAAATGGCCGTGTGACACGGGGCATTGTCATGAAATTGTCACAAACCTTTCGCATGTCCAAATCGTCTGTCAAAAGTTTACGTAAGGTGAAAGTCTTTAACTGCTCACTCATCATTCTTATTATTAAACGACGGTTTGATCTCACAAGAACCCTCACACGCTGGACGTTCTCGTCAGATTTTGAAGTTGCAGACCTCCTTGAGCGAGGTTGTCTTAAACGTGTTTTCGGCCTTCAAAAAATGATTTTTGCCAGCGGAAAACTTGTGCTCTTGATAAGCAATGTTCCCCATAGGCCTGTTTCAACTTTTCAAAGGTTACACTCGCGGATTCCCCAAGTTTAACACAAAACTTGATTGCACAACGTCGCTCAAAATTCCGATGCTCCATTTTCGTAACACACAACAAAACACAACTTCACTGATGGCGCTGTCAAAAATAATATGCTGGCTGAACGGAGTTGAAACTCATACTGAACATGTAGAAGGGATGAACAAACCGGTCAACACAGACCGGTAGACACAGCGTTGCCAGATCGCTCGCAGTGTTACCAATCTCATTACTTTTCTCACACACCTCGTATATACCAGTCTTCGGGTAGATGTGTGACTTATAAAGATTGATTCACAAATTGAACACTTTTAAGACAATATAAGATGTATTTTTTCTATTTATTTGTGAATCATTGTCATTAATATCAGTGTAACTAAAGAGATATCAAATAGCCTAAAAATGTATGGTAGATATATGAAAAATTATTTAAAATTTCAATAAAATAACTATTTTTATTTTTTTTGAACTTCCGGGTCCGCAGTCAAGCAATTCTTTCCGCAAAGGATGAGATGAGTGTTTTGTAGCGTGTGTGAAAAATGTTATGCCTGACCGGTATTCGAACCCAGGACCTCCGGGTGAAAAGCCGAGACGCTATCACTCGCGCCACGGAGGCCGGCTAATAAATTAACCATTAAAAAAATATTGAGGTCGGTTCAGACATTTTTAAATTTGATACAAACATGTAGAAAACAATTTAACATATATATACGCGTAAAATTCAGTGTTCTTCTATAAGAAAATAATATTTTTTTAGATATTATACGAGTATATCGATGATAAATGTCTGTCAGTGATAAAATGTACATTTTTTTGAAAATTATTTTAAAATTTTTATGGCGTAACTTGATATTTTTTAAATCATTTTCTAACTATTTTACAAAGAGTATGAGCAAATAAAAACAAGTTCATTGGATGGAAAAGGGATGATTATTTGTAATTAATAACAAAAAATTTGCTGTACGCTTTAAATTTAATCGCTTGGCTTGTAATGTGATTATTATCAATTCCTTTAAAATCTTCGTCGTTCGTCTATATATGTAAATTATGTTACAGTAAACAACACTGTTAATTCAATTTAATACAACTAATCTTTTTTTTCTAAAACACCATAATATATATATATATATATCTCAGTATTTTTTAAATCTTCGTATTTCTATGTATTAAACAGAACAGCCACGAAATCTATAATCCTTCATTTGTACCATGAAAGGCAATATCTGTATATATTCGTATTTTCGATTTATTATTAAATTGTTAATATTCAGTATAATTCATAAAAAAATAATTGTTCATATAAATTCAGAACTTTCTGGATCTTAATCGTACATATATATATATATAAAATAAATATGTTAGAAAATTATCCAAATTAATAGAAAATTTTCTAATACAATTCATTAGGTCAAAAAGCAAACAAACACAAAAACAAAAGCAGAAAACATCTCCGTTTCGTCAATTTAGTAGTGGGTTTTTAGTTTTTATTAGGTTAGGTGGTGGGGGGTTTATTAGTGTTTGTTGGTGTAGTTTTTTGTCATTTTTGGTCTGGCTTGGTAAAATCCTACATCTTGGACAAAACGTCGAGGTTATCTGCTTTTGTTTTTGTTTTTTTTTTTTGTTTGGTTTTCTATATATTTATATATATATACTCACAAATGTTAATTTAAATATATATATAGATAGAGGAAAAAAAATACTAATTTTTACCTTTTCAAGAACGGACAAATCAAAATTGGGAAATAATTCTCTTAACCAATTTACACAAGATTTTTGGTCATTAGAAAGTATACCGGCTGAAATTTCATTATTTTCACAAATTCTAATAATTACTCCATTTCTTTCCAATTCATTCACAGTTTGTTTCTCAAGCATTTCTTTTCTGAAGAGGGATACATTTTCTTTATCAACCATAGAAGCAAAACCACCTGATTCTGGAAGTTCCTGTTTTATCAACTCATCAAAAAGCAATTTTGCCAATTCTGCAGTAGAAAATTCTTTTATTTCTGCAGATGTAGATTGAGTACTATCTTCGCCTGAAGAAATTACAAGAATTATTTGGAAACATATTACTACATCTATCAAAATAAATTTGATATTCCAATCCATTATTTTCCTAAAAACAAAGAAAATAATACATACTAAGTATATATATATATATATATATATATATATATATATACGAGGTCTGATCAAAAAATACGAAGACTAACGTCATAAAACAAAATGTAAGTTACTTGTCTGGGTGGGTCCCCTTCAAAGTACTTTCCTTCCCGACGCACACACTTATTCCAACGGGGTTTCCACTTTTGGAAACAGTCCTGGAACTCTTCTTTTGTGATGTTCTTCAGTTTCTTCGTCGCATTTACCTCAATCTCGGGAATCGTTTCAAAACTTTTACCTTTGAAAGGTCTTTTGAGTTTGGGGAACAAGAAGTCACAAGGAACGACGTCAGGTGAGTTCGCATGAGTGGGGAAGAACAGTAATCAAGTTTTTAGCCAAAAACTCACGAGTTCTGACAACTAAATTAGCTGGAGCGTTGTCGTGATGGAAAAACCCAGTAATGCATCTTCAATTTTTCGGTCAAAA
Organism: Lycorma delicatula; assembly: GCF_047948215.1. Taxonomy (NCBI): domain Eukaryota; kingdom Metazoa; phylum Arthropoda; class Insecta; order Hemiptera; family Fulgoridae; genus Lycorma; species Lycorma delicatula. The sequence goes on along the minus strand of NC_134467.1, from coordinate 34,850,835 downwards.
TCTCGTAACATGATTCAACTGATATCCCAGACTCTTAAGCAAGCTCTCTGGTGGTCAAAAGTCGATTTTCCCGAACCGGGATGTTGATTTTGTCTACGTGTGAGTCGTCAGTTAACGTGGAAGGTCTTCCAAGACGCTCATCGTCTTCAATCGACCGACAACCATCTTTGAAACATGTCGCTCGCTTCATTGCAACGTCGCTGTAAGCCATCTTGAGCATATCAAAAGTTTCACTTCTAATTTAACACAAAATTTCACAACAAATCATTACTTGTTCAAGTCACCCTTCCTAAAATCCGCCAAACGATAAAAATACACTTCACAAACAACCACATAGCTAAGCAACCAACAATCATATTTGCAATCAAAAAACTGCGTTGTAATAAGCTGATCTGTATAAACATGGTGACGCTAAGTGGATTTAGAATGAAACCCTGGACCCGAGGAATTCAAACAGTCTACGTATTTCTTGAACAGACCTCGTATATATATAGATTAACATAATTTTAAGAGAAATATATTTTTATTTATATAAAATGATATAGTCATCGTGGCTTCGCCTAAGCTATATTGATAATTTCCTTTCCCGTCGAGATTAGGGATGTTCAGCCGGTCATTTTTTATTTTACCTGCTCTCTATGTATAACTAAAAAGTAAAACTCCCAGAAATCTGTCTGTTCATTAAACTCATACTTATGAGAATATTATAACAATAAATAATCATTAAATCCTGTTCAATTTATAAATTCTATCAGCATATTTTAATTTCTTCAGAGCTTTTTATTTATACGAAGAATATTTGCATGCACAAATCATGTGAATTTCTCTTTTAATAAATGGATAGTAGAAAATGGGAAAATTTCCTATAATTTTACGATATTTTTTTTTACTTTCTTCTCAATTTTAGGCCTCAGATAAATAATAGAAGGAAGATTAAAGAAAAACAAACCAACATACTTGACATTTATAGACCTAGAAAAGGCATTCGATAACGTAGACTGGAATAAAATGTTCAGCGTTTTAAAAAAAATAGGGTTCAAATACAGAGATAGTAGAACAATTGCTAACATTTACAGGAACCAAACAGCAACAGTAATAACTGAAGAACATAAGAAAGAAGCCGTAATAAGAAAGGGAGTCCGACAAGGATGTTCCCTATCCCCGTTACTTTTAATCTTTACATGGAACCAGCAGTTAATGATGTTAAAGAACAATTTAGATTCGAGTAACAAAACAGGTGAAAAGATAAAGATGCTACTATTTGCTGATGATATAATAATTCTAGCCGAAAGTAAAAAGGATTTAGAAGAAACAATGAAAGGCATAGATGAAGTCCTACGCAAAAACTATCGCATGAAAATAGAAAAGTACCAAACAAAAGTAATGAAATGTAGTAGAAATAACAAACATGGACCACTGAATGTGAAAATAGGAGGAGAAAAGATTATGGAGGTAGAAGAATTTTGTTATTTTGGAAGTAGAATTACTAAAGATGGACGAAGCAGGAGCGATATAACATGCCGAATAGCACAAGCTAAACGAGCCTTCAGTAAGAAATATAATTTGTTTACATCAAAAATTAATTTAAATGCCAGGAAAAGATTTTTGAAAGTATATGTTTGGAGTGTCGCTTTATATTGAAGTGAAAACTTGGACAATTGGAGTACCTGAGAAGAAAAGATAAGAAGCTTTTGAAATGCGGTGCTATAGAAGAATGTTAAAAATCAGATGGGTGGATAAAGTGACAAATGAAGAGGTGTTACGCAAATAGATCAAGAAAAAAGCTTTTGGAAAAATATAGCTAAACGAAGAGACAGATTTATAGGCCACATATTAAGGCATCCTGGAATAGTCACTTTAATATTGGAAGGACAGGTAGAAGGGAAAAATTGTGTAGGCAGTTTGGAATATGTAAAACAAATTGTTAGGGATGTGGGATGTAGGGGGTGTACCGAAATGAAACGACTATCAGTAGATAGGGAGTCTTGGAGAGCTGCATCAAAACAGTCAAATGACTGAATGACTGAAGTTGTATTTCAAAAAATTGTTTTTTTTTAAATTTTCACATGAAGATTATACACACTAAAAAACAACTAGATATCTTCAACTTTTACAGACAAATTCATTAAACGAAATTTCATATTTACTCCATTTTAACCGTTAAAATTCCGAATTGCAAAATATCCTTTAGTAGTATGCACTTGTACTTTAAATATAAACGTGCATACAAATTTTCATCATTATTTAACTACACTATTTTTTCTGGGTATTGATTATAAATCAGTCATGTTATTTTATACATATACGTTTATGTATATACACTTGCAGGCCCGTCAATGCTTCGCCCTCGCTATAAGTATGGATAACTTATTAGGGCTTACTAAACTCGCCCTCCCTCTCTAACTACGGAGATCTACCCCTTGGGCTAGTCTGTGTTATTGAACTCATGCTTGTGAATATATTAAAATAATGAATGTTAAAGCCTATTCAATTTATAAAATATTATAATACATATTAATAAATATCAATATATTGTTTGTAATTTCTTAAAAACCGTTTGATTTATACTTCAAGTGATCAAAGAACGTAAGTTTCGGAAGAGTTGTCTCCATTTTAATAATATTAGTAATATTTTCTCCATTTTTTTTTTCTATCCCATGTTTTTTTGCTGTGCTTCTAATTTTGGATTATTTAAAAATTTCATGCCATGTTTCAAGTTCTAAATCAATAACAAAAATATGATGGGGGTGGTAGAGAAAAAACATCATTTTTAGATTCCTTGTACAAAAATGAATATGATTCATGTACTGGTGTTTCCGTTTCAAGAAACGTTTATAAATATATTTTAGTATAAATAATAAAATTAATCGAACTCAAATATTTATCTTTTACTAATGATTTAACCCTTCTAACCCGAAACAAAAACAATCGGCCGAAAAACAATTTAATCTTCAATAAGAATAAGATATTTGAAAGTGTATGTTTCGAGTGTCGCTTTATATGGAAGTGAAACTTGGACAATCGGAGTATCTGAGAAGAAAAGATTAGAAGTTTTTGAAATGTGGTGGTATAGGAGAATGTTAAAAATCAGACGGGTGGATAAAGTGACAAATGAAGAGGTATTGCGGCAAATAGATGAAGAAAGAAGCATTTGGAAAAATATAGTTAATAGAAGAGACAGACTTATAGGCCACACACTAAGGCATCCTGGAATAGTCGCTTTAATATTGGAAGGACAGGTAGAAAGGAAAAATTGTGTAGGCAGGCCACGTTTGGAATATGTAAAACAAATTGTTAGGGATGTAGGATGTAGAGGGTATACTGAACTGAAACGACTAACCATAGATAGGGAATCTAGGAGAGCTGCATCAAACCAGTCAAATGACTGAAGACAAAAAAAAAACATAAGAATAAGAGAAAAACTTCATTACCAATTGGAAAATTTATGGAAAAATTATTGAAAATATACCAAATTCATTAATATTTCAAATTTAAAATATTTTAAAGAAATAATACAAAAAAAGCTTAGAAAAAAATTCCAATCATGAAAATAATATGGAAATTTATGAAAGCGAACAGATTATCTAAAATTACCCAAAAATTATCTTTTCTTAAGTGGAAAAGTAAGATTTTATTTCACAATAATAACATTTCGGAAAGTCGTTAAACATTGGACTGGTTAAAACTAAAAAGGAAAATAGAAAAAAAAAAGTACGATTATTTTTTTTTACCTAATTATATAACGAAATCCAAGGAATAAAAAATAATTCCGAAATATACAGCAAAAAAAAAGAAAACGAAAAAGAATTACAATAAAAATTGAGTTAACTGAACCTGGATATAACTGAATCCTGTCAGAAATGGAAAAATACCCTGTTCACGTGAATTTTACCTAATATGTGAAGTTAATTTTCCCTGAAATATAATGGAAACCTGGCTGACGCGGAAAAGGAAAAAATCTCACGATTTAACGGAAACGTTTTTTTGAGAATCGTTTACAGCAGGGGTCGGCAACCTTTTGAGTCAGAAGAGTCAAAAATTACAATTTACAAAATTTCAAAGTTTTTAAAGAGCCACAAAATTTTTTCGAAATATGTTTATTAAATAACAATTTATAGGTACTTACACTTATAATTATTATTTTAACTCTAATTTTTAAATAATAAAAGCTATAAAATAAATAAATAATAAAAAAGGTAATTTATTAATCATATATTTTATTAAAAACACTTTCACGGTAATATCCAACAGTAGTACTTTGTTTCTTTTTTGAAAATTCTTATTGACTTCAAAAAAGTAGTTAGGTATCTTATTTGGAAATAAATATGTATTTTAAAAATATAATACTTATGTTACCTATCTTTACTTCTGTTTTTTTATTATTATTATATATATGTACATACATAACTTTGAGAAGATAATTCGCTTCTAACTCTTTTACTTGAAACAACAAACTATACGTCACAGCCAAAGCACTGGTGAAGACGCCAAATTGTCTTGCGTCGAAAGGGAATTAAAACCTACATAGAAACATCCGACGACGGTGTCATTCGAGAGCTTCTGACGGACTGACGACAGTGACGACGCGTGTCTTGGGTGGAGGGGTGCGGTGAAAAGCTAGTACAAGTGGAAAAGCGATAGAATCGGTGCCTAATCCTCGTTAATCGATTCAGAACGATTTTTAAATGTTTTTTTTTTTTTGTTTATAAAATAAATAATATTTGCGTATGGAACTAAAGAGCCGCAGCTTCATATCCAAAGAGCCGCATGTGGCTCGCGAGCCGCAGGTTGCCGACCCCTGGTCTAAAGTACAGTAATTTATGAAAAAAATACGTATACCCATTTAAATCTACACATAAAATACAGTACTAAAGTTTCCTACGATATAAAATAGAATAGGTAAACTGGTATACGGTATAAAGTTTACTGTACCATCCTATGTTATAAGAAACCCTGAATAAACAAAAATAAGAATTAGTGATATCAGAGTTGTAACTGATAAATTCGCATTTAACAATACGTAAATGTTTACACTTTCTATAACTCTTTGCCAATATTAATAGGTGACTACAGACAGACAGTGTTAAAACCTTGTACAGGCGACGGCACACATTCCTAGTTGTTTTGCCTACTTAAAATAAACTGACTTCCTACTTTAACTGAAAACTACAAACCTTAAGATATTGCAAAAGGGGGCGAAACTGAAGGTTTTTATCGTAAACTACCGAGTAAGACTCTTTGTTTGAAAGGAGAAAGTTGTACAGGAAAGAAGGATTTCAAGGAAAGGTTGATAGATTTTGTTTTCGGTTTTATGACAGAAGAATTGGAAAAACCGTTCGTTGTTAGAAATACTAATAAGGGAGGGTGTTTTAAAAATATTAATAAATAAAATCTACTTGTAGTGTGAAAATATAACAAAAAAACTCATGGATTAAGTTGCGTATTATGGAGGAATGATTGCAAGGGTTTAACTCAAGAATGAAACAGCAAAATAAAAACCTTCTTTTCTTTTTACATAACGCCACATGTCATCCGGATATTACATTAACCGATGTAAAATTAGCTTGGTTCCACCAAATACGACAAGCATTACTCAGGGTGTAATTAAATATTTCAAATTACACTTCCCTAGATTTTTAATGAAATCTGTGTTAGCAACTACTGAAATGGCACGGTCAACTTCTCAACTGACTAAATCAATATCAGTGCTGGACGCTATTATTTGGCTGTCGGAAGTATTTAAATGCGTACCGGAAGACATGGTTCAACACTGTTTCCAAAAAGCAAATTTTCAATTGCACACGGTAACAGAAACGGCGACAACATTCGATAATTTGCAGGACGAACTGAACGGAGCGTCTAATGAAAATATCATTTCTGAAGAATAAGTTAACATGGACTACTTATTAGAGACCGAGTCTAATATAAAGAATATTGATAAATTTACTAACCACCATCAAGAGAAAACTGACAAAGACAAAAGCGATTCCTATGACAAGAACCGTAAAAGTAATGCTACAAAAGTAACAAACGATACAAAAACTAGATCATACAATGCAGGTTTATAAAACGTACTAGACCTTTTGGAATTTTTACTTACAGCAAATGATTATTAGTTGCTTTACATAATTTGTAAAGGAGGAATTTTGTCAGAATATAGAGTAGCTAAAAATAAAAGTTCAGTACAAAAATGAATAACCATTTTTTTTTTGAGAGACTATATTACATAATGAACAGTAATAAAGTACATTTAGGTTAATTTAAATTAAATTTACTTATTAAAGTGTATTAGTTTAAGGTATTGAAATTCTCTTCAAAATGATCATTTCCTAAATTTCAGATTTTTTTAAATTAAAATATTCTACAATCCACTATACTGTTCTGTACATGCTAACATAAGATAAAAATTTTGTGCTTACGAATTCAGTAACAAACTAATGTACACTGTTGAAAATTAAATGGGATTCTGGTAAGTACATTACCATATTTTTTATTTTAATTCTATAGTCCGCTAGTTCATACTTCTACTCAACGGAATATCCTTTTCACAATAGAAAATATTTTCGGTTCCACTAAATTCCGTTAACTCAGATTTTACTGTATAGGTTAAATATAGAAACAATGAAAACATTCACTTTGTTTCGGGAGTAAGAAAAGATTTTTTAATAAGACAGAACTCTTATAAATTTAAAATCCAACGCAGGTAAAAATTTCTCAAAAAATACAAAATTTGATGGATTATTAAATAAACCAGAAATTTTCTATGGTTGAATAAAGAAAGAAATTACATATTGAAATATCGGCGAAAGAGAAATTAACATCGTAAGAAAAAAAATAATTTGTAACAATGTAGGCCAAATGAGGGAAAAAATAAATAGATTTTTTAATGATGAATTAATCCAACACAAAATCTTACGTAGAAGTTTATTTTTGGAAATATGAAAAAGGAGATTTTTAGGGCATGAAAAATTTCATGCCTGATAGGATTCGTTTACGAGATCTCTTGATGAAAGATTGAAACTACTACGCTTAGGTCGGCATATAATATTTTTCAATACTTGTATAACTGTTAGAAAATATAAACAAATTTATCGGTCTCCGTGGTGGAGTCAACGATGTCTTTTATCCGAAGGTCCCGGGGTCATATCCCCCGGTTTGACAAGGAATTTTTTATACGCTAAAAAATTCATTTAAAATATCCCACACACATTTTTTAAACATATGTGGCGATATCATAAAGAAATTTTTTTTTAATTTTGTGGTCCATGTATCAATCATTTTCAAAAAAATTCAGAATATTATATTTTTTCGACGGAAGAATAAATAAAAAAAAATGTCTGATTTAAGTTATATAATAACCAGCTACAATAAAGGCTAAATGAAGAAATAAAAATTCTCTTTATTGGTTCGGAAATTAAAATTGTTGTGTATTGTAGAAATTTTTGAAAACCGTATACAAATTGTAACATACCAAAAATATTAGTTAAAGATTAAAACTAAATGGATAAAAAAAATTATATTTCAATTTTAAGATGTAAGGGGTGATGATATGTGTATGTTGTATATGTGTATGCAAAGTAGGTGTTAGATTTCTTAAAATAATGTTTTTACTGAAGTGCCTCTAAATAAAATCCTAATTAATTTTATCGCGGTATAACGTCACAACATAAAAAGAAATAAAACATTAGTAAATAGTCTTACCAAACACACAAAGAATAATGAATAATGAATCAAGCAAAGAAACAGTGAAACAAATCAAAGAACCAAAAGAAGTAAGTGATGAAAAGAAATGAAGAATTTTGACTTTACACAACACCCTACAGTAGCTAAAAATAAATTTTTGTTGTGGTTCAACAGTGTTTTTTTTTTTTTTTTTACATTCTGAAATATAAAGTGTTATATTTTATTTTGTTACTTTATAACTTCGTACAAAAATATTTTACTGATGATTACCTTACAACGAAGTTGAAAAAAGTAGTTTAACCGTTGAATAAAATAAATAAATATCTGATTAAGATGAAAAACCTTTTATAATAATACTAGCTGTTTCCAACCAGTACTTGTTCCAAAAGACCAGTGTAAAAAATAAGTATCAAACTATCCTTATATAGTAAATAAAAGGAATGCTATTTTTTTTTTAAAAACATGAAATTTCCCTTTCAATTTTTTTTTTTACCGATTTCGTTTAGTGTTATTTTTTTATATACAAATTATTTTACTGTTGGTAATAAAAGAGAAAAAATAAATTTTATCAGGGAAATAATTCTTACCCCCTCCACATTCAGTACTTCGAATTTACCATCAAATATGCACAGTAAATTCAATATTTGCAGTAGTTACATCTCATGACCAGTTATAGATAAGCATTGAATCCGTTAATGCTTAGTTATAATAAATTTGACTTCTGTTTTTTTTTATTTTTTTTATTTGCCATATCTTAGAATTTTATATTAGAAAATAATTTTTTTTAAATATTTTCTGCAAAAAAATTGTATTTTATACAAAGGATAAACTGTAAAATGATATTTCTAACATTATTTTTCAACCTCTCAAGTCCAGAAAAAAAAATTCTTTTTGGTTTAGCCAAAGATCATTTTTCTTTCTAGCTAAGTCTTTAGCAAAGTACAAGGTGAAAATTTACCACATAAATTTTCTTTCTACAAGATTTATTTATTTTTTTATGGAAGTCATTAATTTTTTTTCCCTATTGGGAAATTTTAAAAGATTCAATATATAAAAGAAATCAATAGTTATACATAAATCCTTGAAAGATTTTACATAAAAATATTTACAAGACCAAAAAATAAAAATCCCTTTCGGAACGCCGTATGGCGGAAGTAGATTTCACTGGTGCTAATTAGGAGATAAAAAAGATTTACATCTTAAAGTTAAAAAAAAAGTTCAGATTTACTCAATACGACAGTGATTGCATGTCAATAAAGTTTCAAACTTTTAGTATGCGACAAGTTCTATCTACTTACAATTCCTGCAATATTTTCGTCACCCTTGCCGTCAGGGTTGTATATATGAAAAATTATTACAGACAAACGTTTTAGGTAATGTTTAGAGGACTGCAACCATTTTTAAACGATTCGATACAGTTCCTATTAAGAGATGTATGATTTTTTTTTGTCTTCGAAACACAATTTTTCCACCCTCCGGGAGAATGGTTCGTAATATCAAAAACTTTTACTTATATAAGTTTTAGGATTTTACCCAAAGAAAAGTAGGAACTTTAAATGAATTCGATATTGTAGTTAATTAGAAAGTTATAGCGATATTTTTTTTCGAAAAAACCGCTCGATTTTTGATCCCTGGTCTGATTTAGTCCATTAACAAACTCGACCGAGATTTTGGGTCGTTATAAAATTTATAACGACCCAAAATCTCGGGTCTCAAAATCTCATATATCAATTTGAAACTAATAGGTACAAACTTACTGCAGTTAATGTGTCCACAAGAAAGTGAAATATATATATATAAACTTTTGAACTGACGATGGTTTTGGGGCCTGGGGGATGTGAAACGCAAAGTTATGTCGAACTAAGTTCGAACTTCGTTACTAAACGAAATTTTCCGGAAGTCGAACCATGGTACCATTACAATAGGTAGATTTTTTATGAAATCTATGTAAAAGGGAAATATTTAAATTCGTCCATCACTTTTATGTAAATTTAATAACTAACACCTTAACTAACTGGATCCTCTAATTTGGAACCCCCGGATGAAAAGTTAAGAAACACCGCCATGAAAATCAGCAATGCTTGATAATTTTATACTTGTATGGCTTTTTATCGAACAAGTACATTAATGTACTTTCTTTTTCCTGTTTAGACTCCGGTAATTACTTTTCAGATAATACTTTGGAGGATGAATGAAGATGATATGTATGAGTGTAGTCTTGTGCAGTCTCAGTACGATCATTCCTGAGATGGGTGGTTAATTGAAACCAAACAACACCGATATCCACGATCTAGTATTCAAATCCGTGTAAAAATAACTGGCTTTACTAGGACTTGAACGCTGTAAATCTCGACTTCCAAATCAGCTGATTTAGGAAGACGCGTTAACCGGTGGGTTAACATTAATGTACTACAATTTTATGCATTTACGTGTAATCATTATTGGCTGAAGAGAATGAGTTCGATTTCAGTAAATGATTGCCTATAGTTAATAAATATCAAAATACAATGAAATTCGGAAAATCTGACCACTTTGATACCGGAAACTTATGGCCCTGTTATAGTACACCTGATGACAGACAGAAACAACCTAGGATCAAAACTATGCTAAACTCCTCCTCCTACTACTACTATTCCTCCTCCAAAAACAACAACAACAAAAACCAAAACCAAACGAAACAGGATCAGATAATAAACAATCGAATTTGATACAAAATATACAAAAAAGAAAGCACGAAGAAAGATGCTACAAATGGATGTGAGGACCGACAGAAGAGACCTGAAAAAGCAATAGAGGAAATGAAGTAGGAATTGAGTCACGTGATGTAAAATGACGATGACCTTTATCATCTACTAGTACAAGCAAAAGAGTAATTAGTGAAAAATCCAGAAAAAATTTAAAAAAAGAACTGCAGTTTTCGATATTCGACCACGAAGATCATACCAATATTATCTGCTTCATCAAAAGTAGAGGGCGAACTAGTACAAGAACCTTATCAGAAAATATCTACAACTTAACACTGCAGGAAATGCCGAGATTTTTATAACAGGAAAAGTTTTCTTTTTCAATCTTATGTCGTAGACACTTTCTAGTGGTGAACGCGTCTTCCCAAATCAGCTGATTGGAAGTCGAATTCCTTCTCTAGGTCTATAAACGCCAAGTATGTTGGTTTGTCTTTTTTAATCTTCCTTCTACTATTAATCTGAGGCCTAAAATTGCTTCCCTTGTCCCTATACTTTTCAGATCTCAGTATTGTTTCTCCCATTTCATCCTCCTCAACTTCCTCTTCTTCCTCTATAAAACCATTTTCTAATTCATTTCATCCGTATAACTCTTCAATATATTCCACCCATCTATCGACTTTACCTTTCGTATTATATATTGGTGTACCATTTTTGTTTAACACATTATTAGATTTTAATTTATGTACCCCAAAATTTTCCTTAACTTTCCTGTATGCTCCGTCTATTTTACCAATGTTTATTTCTCTTCCCAATTCTGAACACTTTTCTTTAATCCACTCTTCTTTCGCCAGTTTGCACTTCCTATTTATAGCATTTCTTAATTGCCGATAGTTCCTTTTACTTTCTTCATCATTAGCATTCTTATATTTTCTACGTTCATCCATCAGCTGCAATATATCGTCTGAAACCCAAGGTTTTCTACCAGTTCTCTTTATTCCGCCTAAGTTTGCTTCTGCTGATTTAAGAATTTCCTTTTTAACATTCTCCCATTCTTCTTCTACATTTTCTACCTTATCTTTTTTACTCAGACCTCTTGCGATGTCCTCCTCAAAAATCTTCTTTACCTCCTCTTCCTCAAGCTTCTCTAAATTCCACCGATTCATCTGACAACTTTTCTTCAGGTTTTTAAACCCCAATCTACATTTCATTATCCCCAAATTATGGTCGCTATCAATGTCTGCTCCAGGGTAAGTTTTGCAGTCAACGAGTTGATTTCTAAATCTTTGCTTAACCATGATATAATCTATCTGATACCTTGCAGTATCGCCTGGCTTTTTTCAAGTGTATATTCTTCTATTATGATTTTTAAATTGGGTGTTGGCAATTACTAAATTATACTTCGTGCAAAACTCTATAAGTCGGTCCCCTCTTTCATTCCTTTTGCCCAGCCCGTATTCACCCACTATATTTCCTTCCTTGCCTTTTCCAATGCTTGCATTCCAATCTCCAACTGTTATTAAATTTTCATCTCCTTTTACGTGTTTAATTGCTCATCAATCTCTTCGTATACACACTCTACCTCATCATCATCTTGGGCGCTTGTAGGCATATAAACGTTAACAATTGTTGTCGGTTTAGGTTTTGATTTTATCCTTATTACAATGATTCTATCGCTATGCGTTTTGAAATACTCCACTCTCCTCCCTATCTTCTTGTTCATCACGAAACCTACTCCTGCCTGCCCATTATTTGACGCTGAGTTAATTACTCTAAAATCACCTGACCAAAAGTCGCCTTCCTCTTCCCACCGAACCTCATTAATTCCTACTATATCCACATTCACCCTATCCATTTCCCTTTTTAAATTTTCTAGCCTACCAATCTTTTTTAAGCTTCTAACATTCCACGCTCCGACTCGTAGAATGTTATTTTTTAATTTTCTGGTGACCCCTTCCTTAGTAGTCCCCACCCGGAGATCCGAACGGGGGACTATTTTACCTCCGGAATATTTTACCAAGGAAGGCGCCTCCATTATTGCTATGTGAAAATGCAGAGAGCCACATTTTCTTGGTAAAAAAGCAGCTGTAGTTTTCCATTGCTTTCAGCTGCGCAGTACTCAGAGGACTGAGTGATGTTGATACGGCCGTTTAAGTCATTGTGACTCACGCCCCTAACAACTACTGAAAGAGCTGCTGCCCTCTTTCAGGAATCATTCCTTAGTCTGGCTCTCAACAGATACCTCTCCGATATGGTTGCACCTTCGGTCCAGCTACTCTGTATCCCTGAGCACTCAAGCCCCCTCACCAACGGCAAGGTCTCATGATTCATAGAGGAGGTTGGACCTCCGACATAACGAAATTTAAAACATTATATTTCTTCCTTAAAGCTTATTTAATTTTCAAAATGACTTTGATTTTCAAGAAAAATTTAATTTTTAGCTAACATTTTTTTTCATCATTGAATTGATTAATTTTGAAAAGGGCTGAAGTTTTAACGTACAGTTATTCCTAAGTTTCAATTGATTTAGCGCAAATGCATAAGTAATTTTTACGATTCATTCATTTATAATTTTTGACAGCTGTTTAAAAACATAAATAAATAGCCGCTTTTGTTTATCATAGTGTGGTACTAATTTAAACTGTGTAAAGTATTTAACTGCAATCTTTTAAATTACGTGATCTTTTTTCAAAACATCATACCATACCTAAAAGACATTCTTCAATCGGGAGAAATACTAAAAAAGCACGTATGATGAAAACTGTTCGTGCGGCAGAGACTGAAGACGAAAGACCGTTAAGTTTGGAAAGCGACCGAATACACGTAGCCCGATCCCGTTCCCTAATCCATCAATTTTTCAAATTAAGTTATTTAAATTATATGTAAAACTATAAAAGCGTTTAAATTGAGTCCCAAAATTTTCAGTTACAAAATTTAGGTTTAAATATTATTACAAAGGATAGCTGAGTAAAAATGAACCCTAACTAAAAAAAGTATTGTATGTATTTAAAAGTGATTTATGTAAAAAAATTGAAGTTATTTTCCCAGACTGTATGCAAACATTAGTAGGTGTGGTGTTGAGGGGGGGATTTTGCCCCTTAGTTAAAAAAAAATAAAAAATTCACGTTGTTTTTTCCAAATTATCTACTGAAAATGTTTTCACAGTTGTTATATGGGAGTTAATTTTTGAGGGGGTGTTAAGGGACGCAGCCCCCATGTCGGTAAATTAAAAAAATGGATTTTCTGTTATCAGATAACGTATCTAAATTGCATGAAATTTTTTCTAAAAAAAATATTAAGCTCTTAACTTGGGAGTAATGTTGATGACGTCAAACATTTTCCAGTTGAAAAAAGAACTTTGGAAACCTGGAACACCAAAGCGCCGAGCGAAGCGAGGCCTGGTTGGGAGGTCTGTCGAAGGGTATATATCCGGGCCGAGCGGCTAGTACATTTATATATATTTCTTTGTTTTTATAATATTTTAATTCGAGTATATTTGTGTTCTTTTGTAATGATTTTTTTAAATTATAATTTGAAAAATACTTGGTCGATTATTATGCATAACATTTTAGGTGTATATAATTAAAAAATTATATTCTTACCATTTTATACATTATACGAAACTTTTGGACTTTAATGAGCGTGAAATAAAGGTAAACAATTCTTAATTGATTAATTAAACATTTGCATTTCTAGTAGCTGTGTTTTATTCTGTTGTGTCTTTATATGTATTATAATTCATAGTAAAATGGAAACATATTATACGCTTTTTATTACACCTATATTTAATTATTTATAGTCATATAATTAAAAATATCAAAAAATTAGTAATTTATATATACTTTAAATATTAGTTATATTCATTGCATTTATCCATACTTACTAGATAGTAAAAATATAATTAAAAATCGTATTATTTGTATAAATAAATACAAAAGATTGATTCAGTTATATTTTATTCATTTTACGCGATTTAAAGAAAAAATAAAATAAACAGTCTGTATTGAATATATTAGACTTTTTGATATTTATTAAATCATAAACATGTCAAGAAATATTTTTGATTTTTAGCGACGCAAATCAATTTTATTAAAAATTGTTTGAAATATATTGATGTCATGATTTACAATTATCATAATTTAACTTATAATCAATAATAAACTTAACTTTTTTTTAATCACGTACAGTTTATTGTTGAGTTATATTAATTTCAAAATTTAATTCAATTTATGATATATATAAAAGAATATTAAATAAACTAATTATTTACTTCCATTAAAATAATGGTAATTTAAAAATATTTATTAATTTTGAAATACTGATAAAAAAAAAATAATTACAAAAAGGAAGAAGACTAAAACAAGCATAAAAGAGATAAAAAAAGATTTCTTTCTGAAGATGAAAAAGATTTGCGAAGAGAATATAATGACTATAATTATAAATTAATAAGTATTCTTCCTTAGTTTTGATAATCCGTTACAGGATTTCATTAAAAAAAAAAACAAATCTTTATTAATATTTGATTAAAAAATTAATTTCATTTAGAATTTTTTTGTTCACTCTGCTATACATAAATTTAGCAGGAACAAGTTTTAGTTTAGGAGAAATATCTATGAATATCTCCTGCAGACCATTAAGTTATTTCGCGGTATGATGTGATAGTAGATGACCTCAGATTAAGTGTTGAATCAATGGTAATAAAGAGGTTTATATCTATGTCAGTCTATAAAATAATAATTTGTACGTCCCGTTTAAAGTGAGGGTTTATCCATACAACAAGATATTTTATTTTATATACTGTTTCTACTTTGGGACATAGACAAAGAAGTAAAATTTGTCTTTTTACAGTTTATTGAGTGCATGGTTAAATTATTTAAGTTAGGAGGCATAATTCAAGATGCCTCATAACATCTAAACGTCATAAAGAACCTTTATTTTAACATTTAAGGTTATAAGACGTTCGTCAAATCAATGTACACCCCCTAAGACCTTCTTCATCTGATATTATAAACTCATCGCATGAGGATCCCTATGAATAATATAAGCAAAAACGTATAATTTCAGTTTGCTGGATTGTAACCACACACTGCTCGTTAAACGAACATAATCGTAATAACTGGTATTTGTACAACACAATTTACCTTCCCTGATGCTTAATAAAAGTGATATTTTATGACCTCGTTCGCAAAACTTATGTAAACTTTTTATGTCTAATCAAAAACTAATAGCATGTGGTTTATTTTGCACCTCAATGGTTAAATCAATCAAACAGATATCGGATAAAAATAACCGATATCAGATATATAATAACCATAGCAGCATACTATTAAATAATTGACCACACTTTACGCAGCATCAATATAAGATAATACAAGCTGAAATATAATTACTACTAGCAAAATATAAGATGAACATTAATAATTTGATATAATATATTATTAATCCATAAATAATCTCTTTTATAATGCTATCAGTAATATGGAAAAAGAAAATTTAGGAATGTGTTCGCTATCAAAATATAATCCCGGTTTTATTTTAATATAATACAAAATCTGGCGTTTAAATAAAATTATAAATATATGAATAAATAAACCTATAAATATATTCTTTAGTAAGTGGGAGATGAATGACTACCATTAATAGTAAATAATTTGTTTTCCTTTTGATAAATTCATCACCGACGTTTTGTACTTGAGAATATTAAGTGAATAAAAATTTAACATGCTGATTGGGATTCCAACTTCTTAAAACAACTTGCTAAATGATATTTATTTATATTGACAATGTATATTAATTTTATGTGAAACGTGTACCTATTTATTTACTTAAGTATTTCCCTACTTCAAATCATAGAATGGGTTTACAAATCAATGTTAAATTGAAATGGATTCTCTTCAATACGTAGTGTTACTTAAATAAATAGATTCATTGATCTTAATTACACGTAATTCACACGTGGCTATTCCGGTTATTAAGGTAATTCGGTGATATCACTGTTATTAGCAATTTTGTATAATCTCTTAAAGCTTTAGTCATTACGGATTAACGTTACGTTGTTTTGTTAAAATAGAATGTGTTAGTACCAGTAGTTTCATTTCGCTATACCCCCTACATTCTACATCCCGAACAAATTATTTTAATTATCGCAAAAGTTGCATGCTTGCACAATTTTTCCCATGAAACTGTCCTTCCAATAGTAAAGGACTATTCCAAGATGCCCTTCTATGTGGTCTATAAATCTGTCTCTTCTTTTAACTTTATTTATCCAAAAGCTTTTTTCTTCATAGATTTGCCGCAACACCTCTTCATTTGTCACTTTATCCACCCATCTGATTTTTAACATTCTCCTGTAGCAAAAAATGTCAAAAGCTTCTAATCCTTTAGGTACACCGATAACCAAAAGTTTGACTTGTATATAAAGCAACGTTCAAACAAATGTTTCTATCTTTTCAGTTTAATGTGTAACCTACAGAAAAGGTTATTATATGTTTAACGCTCTCCTCTTCATTAAGTGACATGATGATAGCAATGTTAGCAGGTAGCACAGAAAATAATAATTTAATAAAAAATAATTAGAAAAAAGTTAAAATATATGTAAATAAAAATAGTGGCTTAAAGTTAACGTAAATAAAATCAGTTAGCCAACCGATATCAACAAATTCTCTTAAGAAACTAAGAGTGTAGTAATGAAACACTCTAAATGAAATATTACAAAACATTGAATAAAGGTCATTTTTGCAACAATGGTGAGAAAATATCAATGAGCAACTGATAAGCATGATTAGGGGACAATAAGTTTATTTACAGGAGTTTATTTAAAGGCATTCGATAACGTAGACTAGAATAAAATGTTCAAAATTTTAAAAAATTAGGGTTCAAATACAGAGATAGAAGAACAATTGCTAACATTTACAGGAACCAAACACCAACAGTAATAATTGAAGAACATAAGAAAGAAGTCGTAATAAGAAAGGGAGTCCGACAAGGCATTCCCTATCCACGTCACTTTTTAATCTTTACATCGAATTTGGACCTCCTTTAGTTTTTTTTCAAATTTTTAAATAGATTTAAAAATTCTGAAAAAATATACATACAAAACTGTCATAGGCACGCTGTTTAATTATCTTATATTAAAGAACAATAACTGCCAATGGCAGTGGTAATTTTTAATATTTATACCTTGTTTTTATTTTTTATCATTAACAACCGGGAAAATAATGTCTTACTTTGAAATCGTTTTTTTTTTTTTTAAATAATACAAATGTTGTATTGATACAAATGTATCAATAAAAAGATTATCTCTCATCCTTTTACTCATTAATTTCTTTTTCTTTTGTTGTAGTATTAATTGTTAGAGTGGAGGAAGTGTTAGGAGTAGACCAATTTGGTTTCAGGAAAAGTATAGGGACAAGGAAAGCAATTTTAGGCCTCAGATTAATAGTAGAAGGTAGATTAAAGAAAAACAAACTAACATACTTGGCGTTTATAGACCTAGAAAAGGCATTCGATAACGTAAACTGGAATAAAATGTTCAGAATTTTAATAAAATTAGGGTTCAAATACAGAGATAGAAGAACAATTGCTAACATGTACAGGAACCAAACAGCAACAGTAACGATTGGAGAACATAAGAAAGAAGCCGTTATAAGAAATGGAGTCCGACAAGGATGTTCCCTATTTCCGTTACTTTTTAATCTTTACATGAAACTAACAGCTAATGATGTTAAAGAACAATTTAGATTCGGAGTAACAGTACAAGGTGAAAAGATAAAGATGCTCCGATTTGCTGATGATATAATAATTCTAGTCGAGAGTAAAAAGGATTTAGAAGAAACAATAAACGGCATAGATGAAGTCCTACGCAAGATCTATCGCATGAAAATAAACAAGTACAAAACAAAAGTAATGAAATGTAGTAGAAATAACAAAGATGGACCACTGAATGTGAAAATAGGAGGAGAAAAGATTATGGAGGTAGAAGAATTTTGTTATTTGGGAGGTAGAATTACTAAAGATGGACGAAGCAGGAGCGATATAAAATGCCGAATAGCACAGGCGAAACGAGCCTTCAGTCAAAAATATAATTTGTTTACATCAAAAATTAATTTAAATATCAGGAAAATATTTTTGAAAATATATGTTTGGAGCGTAGGTTTATGTGGATGTGAAACTTGGATGACCGGAGTACCTGAGAAGAAAAGATTAGAAGCTTTTGAAATATGGTGCTATTGGAGAATATTAAAAATCAGATGGGTGGATAAAGTGACAAATGAAGAGGTTTTGCCGCAAATCGATGAAGGAAAAAGCATTTGGAAAAATGTAGTTAAAATAAGGGACAGACTTATATGCCACATATTAAGGCATCCTGGAATAGTCGCTTTAATATTGGAGTGACAGGTAGAAGGAAAAAATTGGGCAGTCAGGCCATGTTTGGAATATGTAAAACAAATTTTTAGGGATATAGGATTTAGGGGGTATACCGAAATGAAAAACGATTAGCAGTAGATAGAGAATCTTGGAGAGCTGCATCAAACCAGTCAAATGACGACAAAAAAAAAAAATATTTATTTACTCATTAAATTGGAACAGAAACATTTTTCTGTGTTAAAAAATTTGAAATTTATTTATTTGTTAAATTTAAATTAACTTCAATTTCTTTTTATTGTTTGAACTACTTTCTAAACCTAGTAACTTTCAAAATTAATTTTTATCTCACCGCCATTTTGGGTACAGATATCGTACCAACTTTTTATTTATAACTTTTTTTTTGTCTTAGAGAGATCTTTAAAATTATATATCGCAGAAAGGGTGTTACCATTTAAAATGTTTGAGTTAGAACCCTGGACCCCCCTCCCCAAAGGAGGATGTTGAAATTTTATTTCTCCTCAAAAGATAAAGTAATTGACTAATACAATATCTTGAAATTTCCAGTATTCTATAAGTTGCTCGTTGTCGTGGGGGGGTGGGGGTTCAATAATTTTGATTCGCTCTATATACAAACACACTTGTACTGAATAAGAACACATAGATACAAAAGTTCACAAAGGTGTCATAAAAACAAACAAAAAACAGTGAATAACAACGCCGACAATAAACTAAGACAAATAACAAGATCGGAAGTTTATGGAGATAAATGAAAAGAGACTAGGCTCCTCATCAAAGTATATAAAGATACCCGTCACATATGTGATATTGAACTAGTTTAATAGTCGTTCAAATTACCCAAATTTAGGACAAGCAAGCGTTTAAGATGTCATACATCGTTGCTGTTATCTAGGAAATTAACTACTAGAATTTTCATAAAATTATCTAGCCGCTTTTTTTAATGTGAACCGAACATTTTTAGCTCTTTTAAGCGAACATAAGGTTATTCTTGGCAATTGATTGTTAACCTTTTTCGCCCACCGCCCACATTGAAAATGAAAACTTTATTAGGCACCCAAAATTTGTAATCATCATTGATAGCGTCGATAGTATTACCATCATTCGGGTATGATGCTATTACCCGAGTTAAACGCTGGACATCCTGATAAAAATCCGAGACGCTACCATTCGCCATTAAGACCCTTATTTTGTTTTTATTTATTTATTATTTTTTTTATAAGTTAATTGATAGTAATAATTGAAGAACATAAGAAAGAATCCGTAATAAGAAAGGGAGTCCGACAAGGATGTTCCCTATTTCCATTACTTTTTAATCTTTACATGGAACTAGCAGTTAATGATGTTAAAGAACAATTTAGATTCGGAGTAACAGTACAAGGTGAAAAGATAAAGATGCTACGATTTGCTGATGATATAATAATTCTAGCCGAGAGAATTACTATTAATTACATTCTAGCCTGTAAATTAATTTAAATGTCAGGAAAAGATTTTTGAAAGTATATGTTTGGAGTATCGCTTTATATGAAAGTGAAACTTGGACAATCGGAGTATCTGAGAAGAAAAGATTAGAAGCTTTTGAAATGCGGTGCTATAGGAGTATGTTAAAAATCAGATGGGTGAATAAAGTGACAAATGAAGAGGTATTGCGGCAAATAGATGAAGAAAGAAGCATTTGTAAAAATATAGTTAAAAGAAGAGACAGACTTATAGGCCACATACTAAGGCATCCTGGAATAGTCACTTTAATATTGGAAGGATAGGTAGAAGGAAAAAATTGTGTAGGCAGGCCACGTTTGGAATATGTAAAATAAATTGTTAGGGTTGTAGGATGTAGAGGGTATACCGAAATGAAACGACTAGCACTGGATAGGGAATCGTGGAGAGCTGCATCAACCAGTCAAATGACTGAAGACAAAAAAAAAGAAAAGTTAATTGATTTTACTACAGTTATGTAATGAATTCATTTCTTTAAATTAAAAAGTTGACTTCCGAAAAGTTAAATTACCATATGATTATTTTTGTAATATTATAAAATGGATAAGATACTAATAGGTAAAATATATAAATTACTTGTTTTATCTAATAGTAAAACCAATATTATTTAAAATGATAGATTTATTTAAAAATATTACTAATTCATATTTTTAAACTTGCTGGATTATTCTAGTGGTTAAACTAGTTATCGCAAAAACACTTTATTTTTGAAGTTGAGTGTTCAAATGTTTGAATCTTTGTAAAAGTAGTTTCTTTTATATGGATTGAATCCTAGATTATTTATACTGGTATTCTTTGTTAGTTTGTTTTCAATTACCTACAGGTCTTAGTACCTTGCCTTTGTCTCCCCCAGATTACATGTTTATAGGTACATTTACCCATATTGCAATATATCTGTAGCTACGTCAAGCTTGGCAAGCTGGTAGCGATAATTTCATATGCCTACACAAACACGCCTGCGCGCACACACACACACACACACACACACCCGGAAACACCTGGAAAACTGGTTGAAAAAACAAAAAGAGAAATTTTAATTCATATTTATTTTATAAATTAATGTTAAAATTAAGCAATCTTTTCTTATAAGGTATGATGTAGAATAAATTTTTATTATTTCTAGAATACCGAATTTTTTTAATATTTTAAATAAATATATATTTCTTGTTGTAATAACACTCTGTAGGGTTTTAAAGAAAGTTTTGTTGAATTTACTATCCATAAGTAATGCTACTGATTACATAAGTGGGACTAAATTGTTAGATTCTTTTGTTATATTTTCCAAAAATTTAATAAGCTGTAAAAAAAAAAGAAAAAATGTTAGTAATTTTTTTTTAAATATAAATTTATCCAGCTTAGATTAACAATAATTTATATATATTTATATTTATTTTAAAATTACTTTTTTTTAAATGTAGTTTTCAAAAATTATTGTTAAAATTCTAGACACATCTTTCAACACAAATTTCAAAGTATACAATTTTTATCATATCGTTCAACTTAGTCTTTTAAAATTTAATAGTGAATTACTAATTTCCAATTTTTGAATATTTGCTTTTTTTTTTATTATCGATTAGTTTTGAAATTTTGTCATTTCACTATTTTGATGTATGATTTTATATAAAATAAAGGAATATATCATATATTTTTAATTTTGCTTTAGTTCTTCCATTTCCGTCTTCTAACAAAATTTTAATATTTTACTATTTATACTTCCGCTTTACTGACAGTCTACGTCAGTTTTTTTTTTTTTTAGGATGATTAATCCACAAATAAGTTCATTGTTTGTATAAGGGAATATGAAATAGAAATTATTGTAACGTGTGAAAAATGCCATGCCTGACGGGGATTCAAACCCGGAACCTCCGGATTAAAGTTCAAGATGCTACCATTCCGCCACGGTTCGCCGTTTCCTTCCTATATTAAATTGTGACAGTTAAAGTGACTGATAGACCTAAATGAAATATTTTGGTTAATCAGTTATTCGTTTGTACTGAAATAAGTTCATGCAACTAAAAGTTTACAGTTTTTCATGAAATTTTCTGGGGAGATTATAAATTATGTATTCATGGATACAGTTACATAAGGGAAACGTTATAATATTTTATTGAAAATATTACTATTGCAATCTTTGGTTAAAGATAGAGTAATAAATTTGTAATTCTACAATCAAACAGGATTTGAAACTATCTTTAATCGGTGTCGACGATCAATGTGTTGAGAAATTGATTCCAGTTAGCAAAAATTATCGAGAAATTAATTCACATCGTTGTATATTAAGCACTGAAGGAAAAAACAAAGCGCTGACTGTTTGAATAACTGTCATTCATATGAAATGAAAACTATTTATGATTTTGAGAAATAATTCTGTTTATTATTTTATAAGTGATGAATTATGATTTTTCTTCAAATATTTTGAATATTAAAATATTGTTCAATGGAAAACACACAAACGTTTTATGAGAATCTTCTGTAATTTTAGAAGATGAATTATTTTCTTCAAAAACCATACATTAGTGTTATATTAATATTAATTAATTTGTTATATAAAGAGGAAGAAGGTTTTTGTTTATTTGGAATGAACAAAAAATTCTGATGTGGACACTACACGACTTCTTGTACGCCTATTAAATTACATATATTTTTTATTACATTTTTTTGTTATTGAATTTTTATTTATCGTAAAGTTTGTTTACAATCGGAGGTTAATAATTAATTCCAAATCAATAATTTTAATTAAAAAAAAAAAAGCAGTTTAAAAAAGAAAAAAGAGATGAAGTTATATGAAGTTCTTTTCAAGTACTGCTCCTAGATTGTATTATATACTTCCTAATCATATAACGACCAGTAGAAACCTAAACACTTTCTTAAACCTACTAAGCCGATGACTAATTAATATTGGTGACGCTGAAAATATGTTCCATGTAATTTCATATGATTACATATATCATTAATTATAATGCTTTATACTATTGGTCTTAACATAGTAATAGATTTTTTACATATATAACTTAGCGGGTAGCACTGGATGAAAGATTTTTATTAGTAAACATAAGTATTTGACGACGATTGATCTTCTCTATACTTAACTGCAGAAAAGATAACTTTCCACCAGAGTAAATCATGAATTAAACCAAAACTAATCCTCCTATATAAGATAAAACTGTTTACTTTTCCCCTTACTCAAACTATAAAGATTAATAGAAAAGGAATGGTGCCACAAAACGGGCAAGACCCTTGTGGACACCTAATCTTTCATCTTTTACAAATAATATAAATTAAGTATAATTAAGTTAAGCAATATTATAATTAATATGAGGATTACTCCATTCATTATTAATTCTGTAAAAGTGAAAGAAATAAAGAAATTTTTATTATTACTATAACGCGGGGAAAGCCGACGTGTAATGCTAGTATTCTGAATTACTACACACTAAATGATTGAATAGAAAATGATTAAATCGCCTATTATTTCGCGATAATAAAGATACAATTGGATATTTCATATCAAGTCTTAAAAACTTTGTTTAAAATTACCTCTTCGATTTCTTCGCTGTTATTATTATTATTGAGACATGTCACAAAATGTTTTGCATGCGCGTTTAAATTTTTGCTACCGGATAAAAATTTATTAAAATCTTCCAGTTTCCATTTTCTTTCACTTATTTTTGAAATTATACTTTTTATATAATCTATAACACCTCTTTCATCATGTAAATTTGGGCCATTACTGTTAATATATATATTAAATAGATTTAATATTATATTTTTATATATATCTGTATCTTCTTTTGGACCAACAGTATTTACAATCGATAAAAATTTAAATGTATTCTTTATATTGCAGTTTTTATTACTTATTTCTGTTACGATATCGTATAATGTATTATTATCTAATTTAGCATACCGATGTAAACCTCTTAATGCTTTTAAAACATATGCAATGCAAATTTCATCTCCGTCACATTTTTTTATATATAATTGTAAATCGTTAAAATTTATTGGATTATTTATAATTATTTCTTCTGTTTTTAGAAGTTGTTTTATTGTAAAATAACCATGTTTAATTAAAATATTTAATTCATTAACTGTTAATTTTTCGATATCTATTGAATATAATAATTTTGCTATTATTGTAGATTTATACTGATTTTCATCAATTTCCTTTATTTGCTGGTTTTCTGTTTCAATATTTAAATTATTATCGTTGAATCGATTATATAATGAATTGATGCAAAACGAATGGTATAATTTATGCAAAATTTTGTACTTATAATCCTTACTCTGATGAGTGAATCTATCAGAAAAGAAAAAAAAATTTATTAAACGTTAATTAATAATAACTAAAGGTATTATTATTTGCAAGTGAGTTTGAAAAAAAATTCAAACCTAAATATTTTACAGATTAATAAAATAAATAAATATATTCATAACGTCGCGGTGGCCCTGAAAAGAGGCCGTTTTTTAGCATTAGCTCTGAGAAGAGCTGTTGGGTCCGCAAGATGGACTCCGGAGAAGTCGGAGAGTTGCGGCTCGTCCATTGAAGTCCAACCATGCTTTCCTTCAGCGGCAGTTGGGTACCCACTACAGCGTGGCAGTGGTTGCTTCCAGAGCCTCACAGTGTCAGGTCGGCGTCGGTCGTCCTTCGCCGGCGCGACCGAGGTGGTTCTTGCCGAGCGTTCCCACGCTGGGTCGGCACCTGCTGCTGAGCCCGGCGAGCTAGAGCTGGAGCCGGAAGGTAGCGTCTGCTTCCAACGACTCTCTCGGCGGGCCGGCCAGGCCTGCTGCTTCGGGGGGGTATTTTGGCATCCACCGGGGGAGGTCCCACGTTGAGCCGGCCAGAAACTTCAGTCTTCTTCCATGTTCTTCCTCTTCTTTTTGGTTTTCTCCACGTAGTGGTTGACGATGAATTGCCCATTCATTCTCGTGCACGCTCTTTTATAGAAGCCTGAGAGTGGTTGGGCTACAGCGCGCCACTACGGTGGGAGGGAGGGGAAGTGCGTGGTGGGAGTGATGCTTGTATGAGCGCGTCCGTATACTGTGCGCTTCCTCATATCGTTGCTACCATTATCGCTCGCCGATATAAAATTAGGCATATATGTATAGCCTATAAATATAAAAGCATACAGCTATAGCCTATATAAAAGCATACATTTTGTCCTACATGTTTCGCCACATCAATATATCAGCATCAGGTCTCAAGTTAAACCGGATGACTCAAATTTCGCATACTTTTTGTAAATATATACTTTAACGTGTAGTATTTTGATGTGATATATTATTTTTTGTGTGTGATTTAAGAAAACGTGATACGAATAATTTTCATTTCCTGATGATAGTGATACATTCATGCGGTGAAACATGTAGGAAAAAATATTCGTTTGACAAATGTATTGAACGAATATAAAAACTTTATATATGTGATTTTATTATAAAATTATCATACTATTTTCCCATCTAGATAGCGCTATAAAATAGATATTATAACTGTAGAAAAGAAAGTATTATAATCGTTCCAATTTAGGCATAAGCGGTTTTTACAGGATTCTGATATTTTGACAACTAAGGAACCTAAAAATCCGGATGGAAATTTTCCAGATGTTAATGTACTTGAGTGACTTTTTGTTCTGTTTTGACTTTTAATCTACGCAGACAGTGGAAAAACAAAAAAATATTTTATATCCACAAGTATTGCAAAATTAAACTTCTATGAAACGCATGCTTTGTTTCTCATTTCTCATCCATGCAACCACAATGTGCCACAGCGAAGCGTGGCGGGTAGAGTTAGTATTATATAAATAAACCAAATTACAAAAACACTCTAATACATCAAACTGTAACCTATAAACTACTCATGTGTTTACACGTCACACATACTTGTCGCTATCAACACAGCTAAATAGTTTAAACTAGATTTCATTGGGTTGGGGTAAAGGGGTCGTAAAATATCCTATATATATATGTTTTTTACTTTTTGGAGATCATAAAGGTAAAACGTTTAGAAAAACTGTTTTAGATAGAAAACAAATAGTTTTTTATTGATACAATTAGTGTACCACCTCATTTTAAGCTTTTTTTTTAAAGATTTTACACAGTTAAATGTTTTATAATATTGTTTCACTTCTGAGAATATTAAAAGAAAATTAACTGAAATCGTACTTTGTTCTAAATCTAACTGAAATCGGATTCTTTTGTTTGGGTTTTCAGTTTTCTATGGAACGCCGAGTATTTTTACAGAATTTTTTTTGTAATTTATAACTAAATGAATATATAAAAACTTACATACCTTTCTAATGTAAATTTTATAAATGTTTTTACAATTGAATAAGGACACCCTATATCCACTAAAATAATATTTTTTCCATTTTGCTTATCTAGTTGTAATTGATTATCTGTTTTTATCTTATCTTTAAGATAAATATTATTATATGTCCATTTTACGTAATCATTTATATAGGAAAAAGCTTCATCAGGATGGTTTGATGATATGATTGCAATCAGCGCTTTATAAGACTCAAATTTAAATAATATTTTATTATCGCAAAATAGTTCCCATATTTTCCAGTTTTTAAACTTGATTATTTTATCCAGTATTTCCAACCTAGTAAAAAAATGTATTAATTTATTTTAAATTAATTAAAAATATTTTTATATTTGAAATATTTTTTGACAGTATTGTATGCTTTGTAACTAAAAAGGTTTTTTATATATTTTATTTGCGTACGCATGCTGATATTTCAAAAATTTTAATTTACATGCATTGGTTGTTCAAAGCATATATCGTATATTTCATTTTTTAAACTAGATTAACAAAAACATAGAAGTAACGAAAATTACATTTTGCGAAATTAATGCTTTAACTGAAAATAAGAAAAGAGTTATGTAATCAGATACCAAAAAATTTAGATAAGTGGGTCCGGTTCACCATGACGCTTTCTTAAAAAATCTGATCAGCCGTAGTAGCGATTTCTTTGAAAATCCGCCCAAAAAAAAAACAATCATATTGAGATAATATACCTAGATTTACTAGTTTTTTTTGACGTGACAACGTCTTATAAATCGATGAACGCCGGCAGCACGCTCGAAAAAGCATGACTCATTGTCCCGTTCCGCCTGAGCCAAGCGTACGAGCAAGAGAGAGGCACTATCGGCCTAAGCGTTCGGTTTGTGCCGCATCTATCTCTCTTCCACTCGATTTCAAATTAACAATTTATTGTCATTGATTTGATTTCAGTTTATTTCTATAATTAATTATTTATGATTATATTTAAACAAATTATTTAAGTTAAACTTGCAACAACTATAAATAATATTTAAAAATTGAATATTAATGTTTTTTAACCGGAATTTCGATTTACTTAACACAAGTTATAAAAATATTTAGAAGTTTTAATGACAAGTTGAACCGCCTAACCGTCGTGCAATGAATTATACTATCATATCAAGCAGGTTTTGGCGGGCTTTTCAAAAACAGCAATTTCATGAATTTGATTTATGATTTCAATTTCATCGTTTTAAATTGACACTTTATCAACATTGATTTGATTAAAGTTTATTTCTATAACAAATTGTTCATAATTATTTTTGTACAAATCATGCAATTTAAACTTGCAAAAACTATTAATATTAATTATTATTATTATTATTAAATGATATGAAAAATGGAATATTAACGTGTTTCATTAGCTAATTAAACAATCACTTCGATTTAATTTGTTTGTTTAAACAAGTAATTTTTTAAAACATCCAAATCAGAGCGCCCGCGACATTGTCTGTCTTTGCAAGACGTTGTCACGCTCAAATCTCGTGCGAAATGTAGTTCCACATAAACCAATTTTTTTTCTTGATGATTTCGTCACGTAAGGTTGAAATATGTACGAATCATATGGAAATGGAATTTTTTTAACTATAATAAACGTCCTGCCTGTCTGGGATTCGAACCTGGGACCTCCTTATGAAAACCCGAGGCGCTGTCACTCTGTCACAAGTATGATGAAAAGATCGTTTCTTTATACTTGTGGGAATAATATTGATAAATAACAATTAAAGCCTTTAGTTTATAAAAATAAAATCAGTGTATTTTAATTTCTTCAGAGCAAAGTTTTAACATCATACGACTTAAAAGTTTGAGTGATCTGAAATATGGGTGTTTAAAAATAGTTCACCACCTCATAAAAAATATATTTATAGCTAATTACCTACGGGTAAAAACATTTTTGCACGGTTCGTAATTTTATCCGATAAACACAACGAGAAGGTATTTGTTTGTGAATTTTAATTTTTTTTATTTTAATGTTTTTTAGTTAAGTAACCGGTTAAAAACAACTAGAAAATGTTTTTAAAGAAATTTTTTTCATATACATATTGCGAAAAATTCGTAAAAATGTACTTCACTTAGAATAATATAATTCTTGTAATAATAAAATTTATCTCATTTCCCGTAAAGAAATTTGTTAAATTATACTTAAATAATCAGATTAAAAATAAATCAAACCCAAATTTGATAAAACTACAGGATTTTTTTTCCTTTTATTATGAAAAATTTAATTTCAATATTAACAGAAAATTGTTCTTATTAAGAATAACAAGTTTGTAGAATCCACTTTAGTATTTCCATAAACCAATGGAGATTAGAAAATTTAATTTCTATTTCTTTTTTTTAACTGAATTCCACTTTACCAGCTTTTAAATCCTTACCTCTCTATTTTGGTCTTATATTCATTCGTTATTTGATGTAATACCGTTGAAAAACAAACAAAATCCCAATTATTGTCGTATTTTGAATTATCATTTAGTGGCCCAGCTATTTTTATTGCTTCATCAATATTTAGTCCCCATGTTTTTACTTCGTACGTAATCTAATAGAAACATATTAGATACAACATTAAGAATTTCAGTTATATTATTTTATACAGATTATAATAACTTAAATAACTTAATTATAAATATATAGAGATTCATGAAAAATAATATAAATTTTCATTTCAACGCTTCGTCAGCGAGTGTCGGCTGGTGAAAGATTTCGCCTGATTTCTACCACCTTCAGTAAAAT
This sequence comes from Lycorma delicatula, assembly GCF_047948215.1. Lineage (NCBI taxonomy): Eukaryota > Metazoa > Arthropoda > Insecta > Hemiptera > Fulgoridae > Lycorma > Lycorma delicatula. Next base: position 34,821,540 of record NC_134467.1, on the reverse strand, counting down.
TTAGCTAGACTATAATTTTTATATCGCAAATTAAATAAGACGTGATGTTAACAGATGGCGACAGATGTAAAGCAAAACAAAATTTCCAAAATATAAAATAAAGAATAAATTATTTTAAAGCGTTAAATTCCGAAATCCAAAATCTTCTTTCTCAGTGTGTAATTACACCGTAAGAAGAACGTGTACATAAATATATTCATTAATCTATGTTCTTAATCTATATTCATTAATCTTAATTAATCTATGTAGTAGAAATAACGAAGATGGACTACTGAATGTGAAAATAGGAGGAGAAAAGATTATGGAGGTAGAAGAATTTTCTTATTTGGGAAGTAGAATTACTAAAGGTGGACGAAGCAAGAGCGATATAAAATGCCGAATAACACAAGCTAAACGAGCCTTCAGTAAGAAATATAATTTGTTTACATCAAAAATTAATTTAAATGTCAGAAAAAGATTTTTGAAAGTATATGTTTGGAGCGTCGCTTTATATGGAAGTGAAACTTGGACGATCGGAGTATCTGACAAGAAAAGATTAGAAGCTTTTGAAATGTGGTGCTATAGGAGAATGTTAAAAATCAGACGGGTGTATAAAGTGACAAATGAAGAGGTATTGCGGCAAATAGATGAAGGAAGAAGCATTTGGAAAAGTATAGTTAAAAGAAGAGACAGAAGACTTATAGGCCACATACTAAGGCATCCTGGAATAGTCGCTTTAATATTGGAAGGACAGGTAGAAGGAAACAATTGTGTAGGCAGGCCACGTTTGGAATAAGTAAAACAAATTGTTAGGGATGTAGGATGTAGAGGGTATACTGAAATGAAACGACTAGCACTAGATAGGGAATCTTGGAGAGCTGCATCAAACCAGTCAAATGACTGAAGACAAAAAAAAAATCTATGTTCACTAGTTTTTTCTGGCCGTTGAATATGAATCACTCTCAACATGGTATTTCATATGTTGAGTGACTGAAAAGTAACTTATATCTCCTTCTAACGTTTTTTTATAATTCAGATAACTAGATGCTGTTTGCAGCATTTTCTTTTGTATTATTCATGAGTATAAGTTTAATAAAAAAAGTATTTGAAAAATTTCGATAATTAATTTTTTCAAATTTAATATTGAAATTATACGTGTGGTCGCTTTTTTTTGTTTAAATAGGAAAAATTTAATTTTTGGATACATTTTGCTTGTCTCGCAAAATTTTTTTAAATTATCTGATGACAACATATCCCATCTAAATATTTTGAGAGCCCTCCCATAAGGCAGAATACTTTAAATTGGGGTTTACTGAGCTAGTCTCTTTTATCAAAGATTTCCAAAGACAGAATGGGGATAACTCACACACACACACACACACACACACACACACACACACACACACACACACACACATTTCTGAGAAAAAATTGTCATATTCTTTCTAATCTAAATAAAAGATTTTACATCGTATAAACTTCGTTCAACTTGTGTAATAAAACATGGGAGTATATCAGTTCTAGTTATCTGAAGAAAAAAAATTGTTTCTGCCATTTTGAATTGAGTGATCAAATTTAAGTTTATGTGTATCATCATTATTCTCGTCTCTCATCAAGCTCTGTAAAATTATATATTAAATGACTTTTCAAGTTTCTGAATTTCCTTTCCTGCTACCAAAAATTCCGAAAAGTGAATACTGAAGTATTTTTTCGGTAAAAGAAATAACCGGGTATTGAGTTACATCAACTGTTTAAAACGTTAGAGGAAGTTGCGTTCTACTTTGTAGCCACCCGGTTTTTAGAAATAGCTATTAAAATTTACTGATATATAATTAAATTTAATGTTTTATTATATTTGAATCTTACCTGTTCCATACTAATAGGAGGTATATCATCTTTAATTTTTTCAAGTTTTTCACAGCAGCTTGAATATTTTTCGTTTTTAGATTTATGCACTTCCAGAGTGGTACTTTTATCACTTCCAGAGTTATGGTAATTTAAATTGATACATGCCTGTCTTACATCTGGATTTATTAATTCATATTCTGTTCTTTGTTTGAATATATCTAATTCCTGCTGATAATTGGACTGTGTAAATTCGGAGGCATAAATATATTGTAAAAAAATCAATAATATTATAGACCAAGTATCCTTGATATTCACTGTCATATTTCAAATTAAGTTTTCTAAAAAAAATAAAATTGAAAAAAACATTATGAATAATCATATTAATTTTTTTTTTTTTAAGCTTTATCTAACTCCATCAGCATTCAAAAAAAGTGTTATAGTCATGATACCAAAGAAAACAGGGGCAGATAAATGTGAAGAATACAGAACAATTAGTTTAACTAGTCATGCATCAAAAATCTTAACTAGAATTCTATACAGAAGAATTGAGAGGAGAGTGGAGTATATTTCTTACTGAAGGCTCGTTTCGCTTGTGCTATTCGGCATTTTATATCGCTCCTGCTTCGTCCATCTTTAGTAATTCTTCCCAAATAACAAAATTCTTCTACTTTCATAATCTTTTCTCCTCCTATTTTCACATTCAGTGGTCCATCTTTGTTATTTCTACTACATTTCATTACTTTTGTTTTGTACTTTTCTATTTTCATGCGATAGTTTTTGCGTAGGACTTCATCTATGCCGTTCATTGTTTCTTCTAAATCCTTTTTACTCTCGGCTAGAATTACTATATCATCAGCAAATCGTAGCATCTTTATCTTTTCACCTTGTACTGTTACTCCGAATCTAAATTGTTCTTTAACATCATTAACTACTAGTTCCATGTAAAGATTAAAAAGTAACGGAGATATGATAGCAAATTATCATACAATTTGCTGTTATGATAAGGTAAATAGTGTGTAATAAAATTTCTAAGATCAAAATAATATTATTAATTGATATTTTTACTTGAGGGATGGTATAATTTTTCATTTCTTCATTATTGTGGCAATGTTCAGTAATATTTTTATCACATTTTTAAACATTATACGTAATATTATTTTTTATTCGTTATATCAACCTAAAATAATTACTAAGATCAAATTTTAAACACGTTCTCAATAATTTATGATTTTTTAATCATTTATAAACCTTCAATAATATTTTTAAAAAAAAGAAAATAATATATGAATATTTATTTTGTATTACAACAGCTCTGCGTAAACTAATTTTAATATTGATGCAAGAGCATGTAAAATATATTTTGAAGTGATGTCGCAATTGAATTTCTCTCTGGCGCACTTTCTCTCAACCTCTCTCTCGCTCCCTCTCTCTCTTTCACTCTCTCACTCTCTCCCACTCTCTCTCACTCACTCTCTCTAACACTCAATCTCACTCACTCTCTCTCTCTCACTCACTCTCACTCACTCACTCTCTCACTCTCTCTCTCTCTCTCTTGTTGAGTATGTGAGCGCGCGCGAGTAAAATTATTTCATACATATAATACTGATTTCTAGTTTCCATTTATCTTATTTACAAATAAAAAAACTCTTCAAGTTTACGTTGAAAGAAAACAATTACAAAAATTACAAATTATCTTTCATTTAAATAGTGCTGGCCTCAGTGACGAGATGGTAGCTTCTCAGCCTTTCATTCGGAAATCCGTGTTCGAATTCCAGTCTGGTATGGCATATTTCATACGCTACAAAAACTACATTTCATATTCCTACGTACAAGCATCGAGTTTCTGTATTGAATTTCATCACGCAAAAAAAAAAAAATGGTACTAAAACATAACAAATCTTATAAAATATATGAATATTTATATATATAAAATAAAATATGTTATAAAAAATAGAATATTTTTATTACTGAACACTGATAAATCTGGACTCTCCTATCTGCTGTGGATATACTCGAAAATGAATTTTATGAAACATCCTATAATACACCATACAGATTAATGTACTAGTATATCTTCCTTGAATAAGAGACCCTTAAAATGAAATATTTCCAAACTTTTAGGCTAAACATTTTAAGTATAAGAATTTTTATTTGGGAAGTGGCTGTGTTAGTACGTATTACATGTGCAGAAATGGTTATTGTTATTTAGGTCTATGGAATAATTCCGTCCCTTTTATATTAAAATTTCTGACAAATTAATTAATTTTTGGGGTATGTAACTGTGTAAGAAGGAATATAGTACCTAAGTTTACAACTATGGATAATTATTGTTTAATAATTATTTTGTAATAAATGAAATTAATCATTTTAACTGGTAATTTTTTCAACCAATGAACAAATATTTGACGTGTTGATTAAAGCTTTAAAATCATGTTGATTTATATTTAAGCGTACATATATTTCATTATTTATTGTTTGTTTTATTACGTATTTGTCTTATTACGTTTCATTCTTCATATTATGTATTGCATAAATCTTTGTTTGGGCCCCTAAGGTATGCTCAAGTTGACAATAGACTTGCCACGTTATAAATTTTCGTTATACTAATCAGAAATCAAACAGTAAGGTTTCGATGAATAAATCTAACCTCTTTTAATCTTTTCTGACATTAATATTAATATTTTTATTATTTTTTTAAAAATAAATTTTGTCTTTCTGAAAAAATTTGACTTCTAGCAGATTTGAAGACATAACTTTATTAATATATGAAAAAATTAGGTTAAATTATTATAATTTTTAAATGACGTTTGAAGTTATGTATTTCTGCGTATGAAACGAGTATTCAAATAGTGTCATTTTTTGGTCGTATTTCGAAACACGTTTCCTAAACTGATATTATAATAATAAAAAAAATATCTTTCATAAATTTACTGTTGTGGACGCTGCAACTAGAAAATGTTATACAAAATTTGATTGAACTGGTCTTCATCGATTTTATCTTTTAAGTACATGAATTCTTATAAATTGGAATCTAACGTAGGTCGTGTTGTACCACAATACTTGTGGCTCCATCTTTCCGATTTTTCCCTTAAAACTTTCCACTATGTTAATAGTGGAGCCCTGGTAATGGAATTTCGAAATATAATCGGGTGTTTAACAGTTTAACGTGTAAAATTGTACTTTGTAAATTGGGTATATAGTTGTAACTCCGCGTATATTCAGAAATTATTTCCTCATATAGAAAACATTCTTTTGCTCCTCTGTGAAATTCCAGGATCAGCTGTCAAACATGTGAAAATCCAATCGTTTTAAAAGGAAATTCGGCTGTATCCATTTACAGACCACACCCACCTATTATTACTGTGTAACGGATTAACATATCCATATATAATTTCATTATATTTTACAAATTATTTAGTATTACATTCTTCTTTCCAAAATTTAAAACTAGTTTATTCCCTAGTCCATGTTTAGTATAATTACATCTCAGAAACCAACAACTTCCCATTTCAGTCTGCCTTTTCTTTTTCCTGTAGTTAGCCTCCGGTAACTACCTTTCAGATAATACTTCAGAGGATGATATGTATGACTGTAGTGTAATCTTGTACAATCTCAGTTCGACCATTCCTGAGATGTGTGGTTAATTAAAACCCAACCCCCCACCATAGAACACCGGTATCCACGATCTAGTATTCAAATCCGTGTAAAAATAACTGGCTTTACTAGGAATTGAACGCTGGAACTCTTGACTTCAAAATCAGCTGATTTGGGAAGATGCGTTCACCACTAGACCAAACCGGTGGTTACTTTTCAGTCTGCTGGATTGCAGCCACATAACGTTTTTTAAACGAGCAGAATTGTGACAACTCGCTATTATCCCACAACACCTTTCTTAAAATCGTTATTAAAATAATAATTAGTATATCATTTCTGCTGAAATCACTATAAATTACATACTGACTACTGCTTTATATATATATATATATATATATATATATATATATATATATTATTTAAATTATTTACTAAAATCTATAGTAACGTTTTTAAAGATTCATTAAAAATCTTACCTTGCTATGATTTTACAGTATATATGAGTATATAAAATATGTATTTAAAAAAATTTATATTAAATGTTGTTTCTTAATGTCTTTAAAATGGTAATATAGTTGCGCTACCAAATAGTTAATGACAAGAATATTTACAAAAGGTTGTATTTATTATATAAATCGCTGCAGCCCATAAAACAGACTAATATTTTATGTTAATTTTACTGTTGTTGATTTTAGTGTAGTAACTAAATAAAATAATAATTTACACATTAGATTAACCGTGAAATAAATAGTAATATGTTAATATCTAGTAAAATTAATTTCGATTTTTAATACCTATTTCTGTTAAATGGTAATTTACTACTTTAATTCAATTGACCAATTATACATTTATCTTATTAACTGTTACTTGCTTAAAACATTTAATTAATTTTATATACGGAATGAAATCTGCATTAATAATTTTTAAATTTCCATATATACAAATCTTTTTTTCTGTTTAGCCTCCGAAACCACCGTAAGATATTACTTCAGAGAATGAATGAGGATGATATGTATTAATGTATCTGAAGTGTAGATTTGCACTCTTTCATTTCGACCAATCCTAACCTACCGGGTTGGTCTAATGGTGAATGCTTCTTCCCAAATCATCTGATTTGGAAGTCGAGATACCTTTTTTACCGATTTGAATAACTATATCGTGGATTCCGTGGATTTTCTTTGTTGGTTACGTTTCAATTAACCAAATATCTCAGAAATGGTGAACTGAAACTGTAAACAAGACATACATTTCATTCATTTACACTCATACATGTCATCCTCTGAAATAATATCTGAACGATAATTCCCGGAGGCTAAAAAAATTAATACTTCGACCATTCCTGAGATGAGTAAGTAATTAAAACCCAACCACCGAAGAACACCAGTATCCACAAATCCATATAAAAGTAACTGCTTTCACTAGGATTTACGTAGCCGGGTGAGGTAACCTATATACAACTCCTTTCTTTTTTCTGTTTTGCCTCCGGTAACTACCGTTTAGATAATACTTCAGAGGATGAATGAGGATGATATGTATGAGTGTGAATGAAATGTAGTCTTGTACATTCTCAGTTCGACCATACTTGAGATGTGTGGTTAATTGAAACCCAACCACCAAAGAACACCGGTATCCACGATCTAGTATTCAAGTCCGTGTAAAAATAACTGGCTTTACTAGGACTTGAACGCTGGAACTCTCGACTTCCAAATCAACTGATTTGGCAAGACGCGTTCACCACTAGACCAACCCGGTGGGTTAACCCATATACAACTCAAGTTGTGATAAGGCAACGTTTTTTTTTGTTTTTTTTTTTTTGCGTTATATTACATGAATTATTATTATTATTATTTTTTTTTTTTTAAGTTGCATATCTTACAAAAAATGTTACATAATATTTCATAATAGAATAAACAATTGTTGTTGGTAATAACTAATTTGTTATTATTCACAAAATTTAATCAATTTTTTTACTTCTTTTTAATAACCTACTAATCATTTATGTAAGAATAGATTTCGATGAACAATATAATTTTAAAAAATATTTATGTACTCAAAAAGAGCGAAAGTTATTCTGCATAAACTTATGTTATCGTCAATTATTTTATACGTCTATATCTAAACAGAAAAAAAGTGTTGCGTTTTCGCAATTTCAGCAGTAATGAATATAGACAATGACTTATTATTATTGTTGACACATATATTCATCGAATAAACACAGTGCAGCCATACATCTTCTGAATATAAACTTTTTCATTTGCGGTGTTCTTGTTCACCTTTCAATAGATGAACACATGATACCATACTTTATTCACTATTCTTGAAATATATTTACTAAAGCAATACTTGTGCGTTTCGGTTACGATGTGTGGTATTATGTTCTTCACACAGATATATTTTTAACTTTTCTCTTTATCGAGGAAAAGAAGCAGAATTAGATTCTTGCCTTGGATTAGGTGCTTCAGTTGTTAATAATTTATTGCGCAACGTAGACCATCCTTAAAACACAGCATTGGGTTTGATAAATTTTTTATTGAAAATAGAATGTAAACTACTTATTGGAAGATTTTCACTCATTATGAAGGAACCTCGTAGGACGCACGATTATCAGTTTGATACCACTAATTTAATTTTTATTTTAAAATGGATTGACATCTTACCTGTCAATTTAATTATGAAATTTTCAGTACATTGAACCTCTGAAAAGGTATTCTAAGGTTAAAAAAATGAAAATTTCGTTCTAATAGCAAGATTTCATAAAATAATATAATCGCTATACGGATGAAGTTGATTCAGATGACAGTGGTGTCAGCAACTATCGAATAACAATGAAAGCAAAATTGGTGGTTTATGATACAATAATTTAAATGCCATTCTTATAAAATGTTTACGAAAGAAAAACTTATGTGTTTTGGCTACCATGTGTGGTATTATGTGCCTCACGCAGATACATTTTCAACATTTCTATTTATCAAGGAATAGAAACTGAGTTTTTTCTCTGCAACAGAGTTGTTGAGAAACTCTGCCTGACAAGCATCTGCCTGAAAAATGTAAATAATAGAAGGATCCACAGCCGATAGTGTATAAATACAACGGTATTATCTTGTAATTACTGGAAAATTGGAGTCACCCAAAATATTTTATTGATTACCATGAAAAAAAGAATCGAATTATAAGGATTTTATAATTAAATAAATCGTAAAAATTTCATATATTGTTTTCTAAATTCTATTGTGTTTAGTTTTTATTTAGATTCGTTAAAATATAAATAAATAAGTAAGCTAAATCAGTTTGTGTTAAATAAACAAACCTGAGTGTCAAAAATCATATTAACAACATCTATAAACCTATAGTGTCAAGCACAGTTAAAAAACAGTAGAGGAATATCATTGACTGGACAGACTAAACAGTACACACAGAATGATATAATTAAGATGAGATAACACAGGTTGAAATATAAATACTAGAATGACAATTAGAATTTTGCAATTATTTATTCCTTCATTTTTACTAATATTGGGATCTTTAGGGCTCATCATATTACCCCTACATTATTATTAATATTATTATTTATTTATTTTCCCGTATAAAATGCGGGAAAATAAATAAATCCTCTATTTTATCATCTTGTATACGTTCAAATAAAACATACAAGAGGGTGAAATTCTCTTACATTTTAATAAAATACAAAAACCACAGACACAAAAAAATTTTGACATAAAAATGCTCATATATTAGCAGAATTTCTTAATAATATCATATAATTACTCTTCTGTAACGTAACGATATTATTCGGGTTTAGACGTTAAATTACTCACGGGCTAGTACGGAAAGCGTTTATACAATAACAGATTCCTTTGTTATGCATTACGTCTAACTTTATTATATACGATCTTCTATCTGTTGAATATGCAATAAAATTATAACCGAGATTCCATTGAGCCAATGGTTTATATAGCAGTATTGTCTCTTTTTTCGAGTGTCAATGGAATTTCGTTAAAAATTTAATAATTTTTATGAATTTCTTGCATGAACACTCAAGTTCAGTGCGTGTATTCTCCACGTAAGGGTTTTATTGAATAATAAACCCAAAAATCCGTGAATTATTTTTATACTGAATAGGACGTCATCGATGAACAAAACTGGATTGAAATTAAGAGTTCTCTTTTTATAGAAGTCTAGTATTTTTCGGGTGAGAATTTGAATCCCTTATACATTGCATCTTCATTTAACATGCGTTGCAATTTACACTACACCAAACTGTATTTTTACTGACAAATTTGGTCGACAGTTTAAATTTTTTTTAAATAGTACACGTCAAGGGAACAAGAGAGTATATAGTGGGATCGGTCAGAGTTTTAGGTTATTTTTTTTTTTGTTTTGTATTGCAACAATGCATGTTTTTCTTCCGCTGACTATAGTACTTTTCATTTCGCCTTATCTCGAATCAGATTATATAATTTTAGCAATCTAAATTTTGCAGCAATGCTTCGTTTCTAATCATGAGGTAATATATTTTGACCCAACCAGAGCATGTGTTTCTCGTATTCTCTAGCGTTTATGAAAGTTCATCTATTGTATGAAGAATTCATTTTAATTACAAAATTTAAATGAAACACAATCTTTGTTTTCTGATTATAATTTTTTTTCTACAATTATTATTACTAATTAAATATAAATAAATAAATCATAAAAATCCGTTTAGTAAAACATATATTTAATCCGATAAATTTATATTTTTATAAATATCGTTATAACACTTCATAAATTATTTATATTATTAGGTTTTAGAATTTCTATCGTTTCATTATTTTTAAGTGTAATTTGCTTTCTTCGATAACTGAATTTTCATTTCTTCCAATTTCTGCAACAAAATTGCTCTTTTAGTTACGAGATCATATTAGATTGGTAACACATATATATTTATTTATAAATCTATTGGTGTTTGGATCGTAACTCTTTCACGCAAAAGCTACTGAAACGATCGAACTGAAATTTTCATTAACATTGTTTTTATATCTGTAATAAATATATGACAATTCCCTTTACGAAATTTATCAACCCTGTTGAGGTGGTGGCCGTTATAATGAGTTTTGCTAACAACTGGTACCCTTGCCGGTATTCAACAGTACTGTGGCTGAACGGTTGATCAAATCGAATTCGGGCAACAGTTGTAGTATTTAATATTAATTTTATACAATAAAGTTTTTCAATTTTAAAAAAAAAAAGAATGTGCGGTGCGGTGCGGCCGCTCTAACGCCACAGCCAATGCCATTTCATTACGTGTTTGACGCGATGGACTGTATCTTCTTTCGGTTAATTCCGTAAACAGCATAAAATAAATTTAAAAAATGAAAAACGAATTAAGGTTATTTTCTCGTGGATTTTATCGGGTAACGGTAAGAACTGTGATAAATATAAAAATATTTTTTCACCCGTCCTTGTTATGTGTAAAAAGTTGTAACTATTATTTTTAATGAGCCGGCTATCAGCAAACTAGCCATATTCAGATCGGTCAAAGTTTTGAATTTTGTGCTGATCAAACTGTTGCTGTGAAAAATTACAACGGATTGATAGTATTCATAAATTGAACAGATTTTAATTGTTATTTATCAGCATTTCCATCAGAAGAATGAAGTTAATAAATGAAGAAGTGTGGGTCCAGACCGGATAATATTTAATATAACTAAAAGTACTATTATATAATATGAAAATCTTTAAAATTTTTTTAACTTAAATATTTGGTGACATACGAAAATGTCTCTTTCCTTCCGGTCCAATATGATGCTCGATATATGTAAATGAAGAAGCCCACTTTTAGAGACTGCCAGATGTGGCCAGTGTCTACACGGCAGAACTCACTGCAATTCAGCAAGCTCTTCGCTACACTGAACACTATTGCGAAGAGAGACTGCTAATATGTTCCGATTCATTAAGTGCACTCGTCGCAATTCGGAACAAGAACATTAAGGATGTCCTAATTGCAAACATCCTGTCCATTTTATACGTACTAAAACAACGAGGACAGCGATGCGTATTTGTATGGACTCCAGGGCATGCTGGTATTACAGGTAATGAAATCGCAGACGAAGCTGCCAGAAAGGCAACAGTCTGCGATGACTTGGATGCATTTCCTGTAAGAGTGGCAGATGTTAAAAACCGTCTAACAAACATAGTAAGAAACAAGTGGAACGCTGAATGGAGGAGTTTAAATACAAAATTAAACTAAGTTAAAACTTCTCCTTATAAATGGAAAAGCGACTTTAAGTTGACTCGCCGTGAACAAGTAGCGGTGACCAGACTTAGAATCGGTCACACGCGATTAAAAAATTTATATTTGTTAACCGGCGAAGTGAGACCAATGTGCGGTGCTTGTAATAAAACACTGACAATCAAGCATCTAATAGAAGAGTGTACCATAAATGAGGACCTCAGAAAGAGGTTCCGTGTTACAAATAATATTAGTGCTGATCTGGATAATGGAAATGAAGAAAATATAGTTGCATTTTTACACGCCAGTGGACTTCTTAAAAGTCTATAAAATGGAAGTTTAAAGCTGTGATAAAAGATACTCTAAGCGGTAGTTTTATATATATATATATAAAAGGGAGTCTCGAAGCGTGGCACGCATAGTGACGGGTGGTAGCCCTCTTGCCTAGGCCATTTTGGCTCACCTGCATTCAAGAGCAGTGAGTCGGGGTGTGTCCGATGATGGCATGGGGGACCCTCAAGGGTGGATTGAGGGCGCGAGGCTATGGATGTATGCCGAGCATGCCTATAGCCTGTTTATAAGAAGGATTCAACTGCCACGGCACCCTGGCGCGACTGATATACTGCTCAACGGCGGTTCTGGTCGCCCCGAGGGTGCTTAAAAAAACTATAAATGAGGCTCGTAGAAGAAAGAAAGAAAGATATGGTATTGATAAGCTGAAATTTTAATTTTTATGGTCCTTTGAGAACCTATCTCAAATTTTAATATTGGGGACCTTTACACCCCGTAAGTGTTTGTGATTGTCCTTGTCTTTTATGTCTTAATGTTTATTGTGAAGTTTGTGTTTTTAAATAAAATGTAAGGGCCCTTTACACCCTTACATATGACGATCCTGATGGAGATAATAATTTCTTTTAAAGAATGTGACGAGGGCTAATGACCTTAGCAGTCGATGCCCGTAAAAATTCAGATAAAAAAAATAAAATAAAAAATAATGGTGCTAATAGCTCATGGTCTACGGCTCGCTGAAGACAAAGTGAAAGTGGTTGTTATGGCTGGAAGACGCAGACTGCATCCATTGCGTTTTAGAGTGGGACACACGATAGTCCATCCTAGTCCAGCCGCGAAGTATTTAGGCGTGTGGCTGGACAAGAACCGATCCTTTACTATACATGTTGAGGAGGCGGCGAGAAAGGGCGAAAATGTGGTGAAGGCGCTGAGCAACATAATGAGAAATAAGGGCGGTCCTCAGACGGGTAAGAGGAAACTGTTGGCCAGTGTGTACTCTTCTGTGGTGTTATATGGTGTTCCTGTATGGCTGGGAGTGTTGTCGAGGGCAAGGAACGTGAGGCGTTTGGTTATGCAACAACGTAGGCTGAACATAGGTGTCATCGCAGGATATCGTACGATCAGCGCCGAGGCGGCTTCGGTTATAGCTGGAGTACCGGCCATAAACTTACAAGCGCAAATGAGAGCTGCAACAGTGAATGGAGGGGACAGAAAGGAGGCAATTGACGGTCTCTACATGGCTTGGCGTGACAGATGGCGAGATTCGGACAAAGGAAGGTGGACCTATGGGCTCATACTAGACGTCAGGAACTGCGTGGAGCGGAAAGCATGGTAATACAGGCTACGAATTCACTCAGTTCCTGTCTGGACATGGATGTTTTAGAGAGTACCTGTACAGGATGGGCAGATGCCATACAAGTCGCTATCACGATTGCGGTGGACTGGATACAGCAGAGCATGTAGTATTTTTTTGTCCTAGATGGCGCAACTTCCGCGTAGTGCTCGAGGGTCAGGGTGTGGAGGGGGCAAACAATATTATCGAGGTAATGCTCAGCAATAGCAGCAAGTGGGAGTGTGTCTCGACTACGATCACATCAATGATACGAGAGAAGGCCAATGAAGAGAGGCGACGGCAAGCTGAGTTGATGCGAATCTATGGAGGCTTGGAGTTCGATGACGGGTGATCAAGGGAGGCCAGCTTCTGGGGGTGGGCGGCGGGTGCTCCTCGGAGTCGTCGCTCGTCTATCGCCCCCTGGGGACGCCTTCCGGTCACACGGATTCGGATAGTGGAGTGCCTGGGTGATCATGCAGGGGCTGTACATACCATATGGCTTAGATCCGGCCCCTGAATGGTAGAAGGGGAGGTTTTTTAGCGGGTGAGAGCCCCGAACTGCCGTCAGTGTGGGTCTGACGGTGGCTGGCAGAGCTTTTCCTCCGCTACGGAAAGAAAAAAAAAAAAATAATAATAAATATATAAAACTTGGAAAAAACAAATATCTATACACAGTCTAACAGTAGCAGAAAAATTAATTATGGTAGATTAAATTTCAAAAAAAATATTAAACAATGATAAAACGTTTTAGAAAATAGCAGAAAAGTTTAGATCAAAATATTTCATTTGGAAGAAAATAATATATATCCAGTGATATATATACGCAAAAATTTCTATAAAAAAGTTATGGACACATGAATTAAAAATTTTCTTAAGAAAATATTTATCTTTAAAACATTAAAAAAAATTTTTACCTCAAAAATGAAAAAGTAGCAGTTAATATAAGAGCAGAAAAACTTTAAACAATTTTTATTAAAGGTTAGTTTTTATTTTGAATTTATATGACAATAAACTATTTTTCAAAAACTGTTGAATTAAACCAAAGTAACGCAGTACTAAAAGCAAAGGTACTTTATAGCAGATAAACATTAATTTAAACGGGATATGAAGGCACAAGAGAAGTTTAAGACAAAATGAAAGAAAAATTCTACGGAAAATATTCGGTTCTATTATTAGAAAGTAATTTTTTGACTATTTTCGCTTATAATTTCACGGGTTATAGAGAAAATGTCTGAATAAATTTTCTTTAAAAAGTTATTCTAATCTGCTATAGCGGCATTACGCGTTCTAAATTCTTAGTTGTAAAATTTGAAACTTGTATAATCCGTACTCAATAATTACAAGAAATAATTTACAATTTTCAATTTCAGTTTGCTGGATATTATCCTCATATGAGAACATTACAACAGTTAGCCTTTTCACAACTCTATTTATGTTTCCTGATGCTTGACGATACGTAATACCTAGGATGGTAAAAAATCAGTTTCCTAAATTTTTTTAGTGATTTCTTTTCTTCATGGTTAACTGGTATCCTACTCAAACTATAACGTGAAAGTACACAGATCAATAAAAAATAATTTAAAAAATTTTATCTGTTTTTAAGTTTTTACATTAAGGTGGCATAAAAAAAAGTTGAACTAAAGAATAAATTTAAATAAAATGGTCTTTCATCTGGAAGTTTATCCTGGGTTCGAATCCTGATTTGAAGATATATTTTGTTGTATTTTCCATACGCTTCAAAGATTCCATTTCCATATCTCACGTATAAGTATAAACTTATAATGATGATATCATGAAACAAAAAAAATTGATTTATAAAAAATTTTTTTCGAAGTCATGCTAATTATAAAAAACGTCATAAAATTAATAAAATAAAAAAAAAAATATTATTATTATAATGATTGTTTTTTATTTTACGTGTATGTATTTTGTTTCTAATAAATTAGTATTACCTTTTCATACATATTTTTCGTAAATGGCGTATTTCCTGAAATACAACCTCTAAATTGATCGATATTATACAAGTGTAATGTTAGTAACAAATCAAACGCATCCTTTTTTTTCGAATCAAAACAGTTATCAACACCTTTGAGAAGAATTTCGCTATATTCGTATGAATGTGTCCTCAACAAATGTAATAATCGAGTGAATACATACTTATAAACAAGATGAAGCTTGAAGTCTATGCGCATACTGATTACCGTACCGATAAGATATATACGTTTCCGATCACTATCAAACATTGACCTAATCTCATTGAACATACTTCTTCCAATTTTATATTTTTCACGAAAATTATACAAACTAGTTATACCCAATTTGATACATATTTCGTCTTCAGTCGTACAGTCAGATATGATTGATTTTATTTCATTCATATCAACCAAATTTTCTTTTAAATCTGGTGTGAATTTCTCTTCATGTATAGTTTTAATAATTTTAAACCCATCTGCTAAAACGAATGTAATAATATTAGAACTTAGTTTGTGATTTATAGCAAAGGTAACGAATTGATCTAGTGCATGGTATGTTTCGTAATCATTTTTGTCGAATTCATCTGTAATGTAATATTCGTCTTTCCAGTTTAAATAAAAATCATCTAAGCACATTTTATCATATACTCTGTAAACTTCAAGTTCGAATAATGAGCTGCAAACGAAAAATAATTCATGTTAGTTCTTTAGAAAAATTTATCAAAATTTCCTTTTATTGTAAAGTTAAAATTACGATAAAACTCGTATTTTAGACATCATAACCTTAATGTAAATATAATAGTAATATTAGTATACTAAATTTAATGTAAAAACTATGCTAGTTTTATGAATGTGGAATGGTACATTGTAATTTAAACTAATTTTGGGGTTCTATTACCCCAAATTTACCAGAATTTGTATTTGTATAATTTTCACATTATAATATGCAATTTAGGTAATTTATATTATTACGATTAATTTACCACTAAATGCGTATTCATTGGAAAGTCAATATTTAAATTATATTGTTATATATTTTCATTCATTTAAAAATTGGTTAAATCGGATAAAATTTATTTATTCATAGATAAATTAGATTACATTAATATGATTTTAAAGTAACAGGTTTTAAAAGTTTAAAAAACTGGAATTTTCTTGACTTAAATTTAAAAATATTATGTCGAACATTTCCGTTTGTACGATGTTTACTCAGTTTCTCAAAACAACAAAGCTACCCATCACTTCGGGATCTCATTTTCCTTGGTAGCGATGCTACATGGTCAGAATATTCTGTTGGAGACGCTCTCCTGGTTCATCGGTTATAGAGCCCAAATTTTCAGAAGAAAAGTGTATGTGAGACAATAGAAAAGATTTTTTAATAACATCCTATATTGTAAATATTTGTAGTTTTCTATCAGCAAATTAACAAAACAAAAAAATAGGGTTCATATTTTCTGTTGCTTACAAAAACCATCAACAACAATCGCTAATGTTACCGTCAATTTTGTGTCCGTGAGCACTTTTTTTGATTTGCGGAATTTAAACATCTCTTCTTGGCACAGAAAATTTGTCCTTGTGAAGCGACGAAAAACCTTCAACCGAGTTTCTAATCGTATCGTTTTATTTGATCGTAGTAGTCCCCTACATGCCGCTCAACCCTACATGCAGCTCATTGAGAGTCGATTTTTCCAACCTTTTGTAGAATTGGCATTTTTTCCAGATCCTTCATTTATTCGCAATAACATCAATTACTTTCGAAGGAAATCGTTACCTTTTCGCCTTACACATACTTCAGCGGGTGTCGAGCGCCAAGCTGCATCTCGCATGACGCTTTGTAACTTCATAAATAATACATTTAACATTTACATGACACACCTGTGGGGAACCTTTCCTCGTGCCAGCTCTAGTAGGATTCCACATTAATCTTATTGTTCTGAATAATCGAGGAGGACTTCTTCCTTAGCATAATTTTGGTCAATGACTGTATGATGGGAGAGTGATCGGATATCAAATATACGTTATTAATCACATAAATAGCTTAGATTTCTTTGTAAAGTGCAACTTTGTAACCCTTTACTTTAATGCTTTTTACATGACATGTTGTTAGTCTAAAACCCCAAAGTGTATTCTTTACATTCCAGTCACCTTCCCGAAATAAGCGGAAACCCAAACTCTCAAGTACTCCGAATACGTGTCATCTGTTTTTGCTGACGATTTGGACAATAGATCGCTGAGATCCTCAAAGGTTCAAGCTATTCCAGTATTTCAACGTAAGTCATTTCAATGTGATCGGTTTTAATTGGAGGTAGGTCATCCTGACCCAATAGGGGATGAGACACTCCACCACCCCTTCTTTTTTCCGAGTCCTTATGTACTTTACCGGAGGTCATCTTCGAAACTTCGGCTTTTGACATATTCCAGTCCGCCTGGGCCAGGATGACACCGATTTGAATGCCACCAGTGATATTCCCATCAATGTACTACTTATTAATGAACTCAAAACAATCTCACACTTTTCACCGAGTCTTAAGCAAGACTGAAAATACCTAACCAACAAAGGAATTGAACTATCTACTCGTAGAAGGTAAAAGTGAAGGTAACACTCACCACGTAACATAAAAATATTACATGGAACAATAACACTGAAACAAAACAAAACAAGGACAAGAACAAAATAAAACATAATTTATATAAGAAAACATCAACAAAAATAGAATAAAAAAGAAATCCAAGCTGAGCTCTAGATCCCCTCAGCTTCTTTGCTAAGTACACTACAAAACCCTCCACTATCGCCCATTCGGCTCCTCTAGTTTGCACAGAGATCCAAAGCCATCCGATAAGATCAAGCTTTTTTTTTTCCTCTACTCGCTTGGGCCAGACTGACTTGATGGTATTACGCCACCCAGGGGAGTGTCCGTTACTCTAATTAGCCCTCCCCACCTACCGGCAATATACCGGCATGGCAGGGCGGGCTAACCAGTGGCTCTTTTGAGGTTTCTTTCATTTTTGTCCTTCATTTGTTTCTTTCATTTTTGTATGGTCCCACACCATACCTCAATGCCGTGGTGTGGCCCATGGATCTTTTGTAATTTTTTATTCCTACCAAACACACCCAAGGAGTCCTCAGCAGATCATTGAAACCAGCACACCTCAACGTGTTGGCTCTCACTGCTGAGGCTGTCCACCCCACCTAACAAACTAGTACCCCATATTTCTTTCATCTATGCTCTTTTGCTTTAAAACTGTTCTTATGTAATCAGCAACCTTTTTCCATTTTACCTCACTGTCAAGCATATAATCAACTGTTTCCTTCGGCGTTTTCCCTCTAATACTCCCTTAACTCCTGCCATTTGTGGCACCTCAAAATGGTATGCACAACATCATCTTGTTCTACACAGTACATACACATAGGCTGATCTCTTTTGGCAATTTTATGAAGATATGCATTGAAACAACCATGCCCTGTTAAAAATTGTGTAACATAATAATCCATTTCACCGTGACGCCTACTTGTCCATATTAATATGTCAGGTATTAATAATCTAGTCCAATTAGCTACCCCTGCATCCAGCCATCTTTGCTGCCATAAGTTATATATCTCTTCCTATACTTCATTATCTGTTCTGCCTAAGTATTTCTCAACTCTGTATTTAGCGATAAGATCTATAGGGAAAACTCCAGAAAGGAAACAGAGGGCCTCATAAGAGACCGTTCTGTAGGCGGATACAACTCCTAAGAGTACCCCTCTGTTTATCTTCTTCATTCTATCTCTATTTCTTCCAATATTGAATGCTGACCACCATGCCGGAACGGCATACAACATTGCATAAGTCACTGTCAACGCAAGAAGTCTTCTCTTCGAAGCCCTTGGTGCCCGCTTCTTTGACATTAACGCATTCAAACTTCTCATCATTCTTTCTGCACTATCACATATTTTTAAAACATGTTCTGTAAAACGACAGTTCTTCTGCAATGTGACTCCCAAATATTTTAGCATCTGTACTTCCTCTATTCTGTGACCATCGATGTGTATATCAACCGATTCTAGTACCCTACGTCCGGTGAACTTGACATATTTACACTTATTCACAGATAATTGTAACCCTCTTGTACGCAACCATCTAGCTACTATTTCGAGTGACAGGTTTGTCTTATCTTTAACTTCTTCCATTGTTTTAGCTTGTACGAGCACAGCTAAATTATCAGCATAAGCAATAAGCTGTACCCCTTCTGGATACCTTAAACTAAGTATGCCAACAAAGACCAGGACCCATAGTAATGGGCCCAGAACTGAACCTTGAGGCACACCGCCTGACATATTGAAGTGTACTTCATCTCTTGTGTACTAATCTTACACCTTCTTTCATTGAGATATTCCTCAATTTGTTTCCGCAAGTATGAGCTGATACTCTTCTCTTCCATGGCCATATTTATGTGTCTCCATGCTATTGTGCCGATTATCCACATTAAGGACACCCCCAGAATCTACCACGCCGAATTTCTGCAGTTTGTCCCTAAAAGCACTATGGCCGGAGAGAAATTGCGGTACATATTTATTAGGATGGATCCATTAGGCGTCCCGCAAACCAACAACATTTGGAGAGAGATCTTGCGTATAACGCTCACCATCTGACTCATCCCAGTTGCTACAAGCTACAAGGCATTGCCATGTTCAATTTCTCGAACTTTATCCGAAGTCAACTCAGCGGAATTCTAAGCAACATACCGCTGCTGCCTCGCGCACGCTTTAATACAGGATTCTTAATTTCTTTAAGTTAACACCCCAATCATGATTGACCATACGTCGAATACCGAAGAAGGCATTCAGACCCTCTCCGCGACGTATTGAAGGTGCTTCTTAAATTGCAGTTTCTCATCAGGAAACAACCCGAAGTACTTTTGAACGTGAACATACTTTATACGCTTGCCTACCATCGAAACACGGACAAGCCGACTCACTGCCAAACGGCCATTGAGAATCATCACCGTGGTCTTTTCCTGGCTAAACGTCATCTTATGTTGATGACCCCACAGCTCAAGCATCCTGCAAGCCCGAGTGGCTCGGAGCTCAACCATCCTCCGTGAGCTTCCTTCGACCAGCAGGAGCCCATCGTCTGCATAAGCCACGATAAACCGCTAGGCAACCTGAGCCACAGGAGAGAATCAAACTCCACGACCCACAACAATGGACCCAAAACGCTGCCCTGTGGACATCCCTAAGACAGCGTCTTGCCAATCTCATGACCGCCCTAGCGGAGCACCACGTTACCATGACTGAAGTAACTTTGCATAACTTGCAATTCACTTACAGTACATTCTCTTTCTTGGAGTTGTTAAGTAGTAGAAGGCCACCATAGATTATAAATACTCCGGAAATTTCAAGGAAAATCCCCAGGACATATTCCGCCCCACTAGTTTTTACCACACACATCACACGAAGTATGGCGTCCTCCGTACACTTTCCGGGACGAAACACGTACTGATTCCCCATCAATAATTTTTTGCGAGGTAAAGCTCTCGTTTATACGCAGATTCAGAGCCTTTTCAAAGACTTTGACAATAGCCGGAAGTAACGTCAGAGATCTATACGACGAACTAACAACACACAGGGAAGTATCCTCCAAACTACAATTTATTAAATGCACGTTTAACAACTCTCACACTCACCCCAACCGAACGAACAAGAAGCTCCGTCGTTATTCCATCAACGCCTGGGGCCTTCCCTCTACCTAAACTATAGATGGCATGACGCATCTCAGCCACAGTGAACTCCAAGCACATTGCACCCCCGCGGAACTGAGCGACCTCTCGCCGCACCAGCAGATGGTATGCGGTCTTTCAAGCTTCACTATCAGGCTGTTAATCGTCTAGTAATTTGTGTAAAATCTCAGAAGTATCCGAAATTACACAAAACGTGGTAGAGAGTGCTGATAGAAGAACGTCCTTTAGTCGTTTGTGTTCCAAGACCTTATATACTACGCCGCAGGGATCCCTGTTCTCCTGATTATGAACAAAGGAACGCCAGGAGTCCCTTTTGGCAGTCCAGACTTTCTGAAAGTAATGATACTTCAAGGCCATGTATTTGGCAACAAGGACGGCCGTGGTTCTGGATCACCCTCACGTTGAGAATTTCTCTGCAAGCGGAAAACCGCCTTCCTCGTGCCGACCAGTTCCCTATTCCATCATGATGCAATCTAGTGGCCCCATACTTAGGTTGATGAAAACAACCTCTGGCTGCTTACGGGACAGCCTAATCTCCCGCCTCCCTTTCAGAACCTTTGCGTAGCGTTTACCTTGTGGAAATACAGAAGGGGCCGAAACTATCTCCCTCACAACCTCTCAAACCCAAGGCTTAGTATCTGAATATCTGAAACTGAAGCAACACTAAACAATAAAAACAAACAAATATACAACAAAACACAGTAGACATGTTGATTTCACCCCCGGGTGCGCAGTTCAAAGGGAATTTAGACTACACACTAAACTAACCTAGATAGCCTAACAGGCTACCTACGCAAATTAATACCAAACAAGACTAATTAAACACTCCAGAATCCCTAAAACAAGAACAAAACCATAAACCAAGTCACAGTGAACACATTCAACTAACAAACTATAATATAACGATAAGGTTACACCACCTAAATATCCAAATAGCGGAGCCTAAACACAATCTCAACCTTTCTTACTCGTGTCGTGATGAACACTGGAGGTAGTCAGTATGTTTTACTCCTTTTTTGATAAGAATCGCACAATCTACTTGTGTCGAGATCATTACGGTGATTTGTCGTGTAAATAAAGTAACATCAGATTTTCAAGCAGTTCCTTTCGGTGAATTGCATTTTTGATATGAGAACAATATATATTAATAACGTCAAGAGTATTACTTCCGGTACTTCCTCGCCGGTTCATAAAACCATTTATGTTCCACGTTGAGATAATAAAATTCGTCTCATTAGCAGTACTTAGTGACAACTTTTATTTTTCGGCGTATAAGGCTGTCGAACTGTTGTATTAAAACCACATCTTTATAGCCAAATGATGGTATTTGTCTTTATAAGAACGTACAACAACGTCATTACATTTTAATTTCTCAGCAATCGATCGCGTAGGGTAAGGCGATCACGTAGATGTTTACTATAAGATTTGGTAGTCCCTCGATTAAGTGAGGGGAAGTCGTTAGTATTGAAAAAGTCTAATCCGCGTAACGTTAATGTTATGTGGTGGTTTAACGTATAAGGGGTTATCTACCTCTCTTTCCTGTCACGAAGAAATTACAAGCACCTAATACCTATTATTATCATTATAAACTATGTGCGTTTCAGGTGAAATATTACAGGAGATTAGGACTTTATATTATTTCTTAAAGATAGAATTCTATTGAAATTGTTACTACTACTGTGGCTACTCGCAATCCTGATTGAGTTAATGCCCTTCACACTTTTTATACGGTTTTATGCTCAATTTTATAAAAATATACGGCACTAACAAATTAGGTAATTTTCATCCTTTTCAAACACCTGAGAATAAATTTAAAAAATAAAACAAAAATTCTTTGTGACTCACAAAATCTCGTACAAAAATATTTTTTTTTATTCATTTTTAAATGAATAAAATAAAAAATAAAAAACGTCACATACTATTTGTGGTTAAAGAGCGTTTTATTAATCTTTATGTATCATTATCATAATGAATTATGTTCTGTGCAATTTCAAAATTTTCGATAAAGGTCCCGTTATTTAATTACTTTCGTATTTATATAATTGGAAACAAAACTGTACGTAACGTGTTACCTCAATAGTATTATTGCGTAGTTACTATCAAACTTTTATTAAACATTATCACATATTTTATACTTACAGAGAAAATAATAATCTTGTAAGAACTTCGATTACACTGAAAGGACAACCAAATTTAAAATTCTTCCATTTAATGTCAAAAAATGGATCGTTTCCATTTACAAATTTAAAATTTCGTGCGGTTATTTCATTCCACCTCAAGTAAGCGTCATAATATGCTATTGTAGATTGTTGCAACATCATTTTAGGGATTGCAATTTCTGGCTGAAAACGACGCATGATGTCAGGATGAAAATAACCTTTCCACACTTCATAAGTTCTTGATGATATCGCTTTTAATAAGGTTAACCTGTTCACAACAATAGATTATTAATTCCATTCAAAGTTCAAAAGAAAAAATTCTATTATTGCAATTCTAATGAAAACCACTGATAGAAGATATTATTCTACAAGAATTTTGAAAACAGTTGAAAAATCAAATTGATAAGGGTGCTATTAAAATCAGAAAAGGATCACAGTGAGGTCAGCAGTTATCGACCCATTAGCCTCTTGCCGGTAGTTGGCAAGTTGCTTGAAAGGCTGGTTGCGGTACGGCTCTGGGAAAGCATCGATATGAACTCACTTCTAAATCGAGGCCAGTATGAATGGGGTTGGCATCGAGTATTGCATCTTAAATGCTCTTGCCGAGGTGAAAAGCACCGACTGTAAATATGTTTTACCAAATTTTGTTGACTGCGGCAGCATCTCCTACATTGTGTTGGGGTTCTGTCCTCTAGAGTTGGAACGCCGCAATGTTCCGCATCCCTGCAGACCGTAGTACGTGACTAGTTTTCTGATTGCACGGCTCTGTTTATGGATGCGCACCTAGTTGTGGAAAAGTTCCGTCACCAGGGTAAGCCCGCAGGACTCCGTTCTCGGTCCCTTCCTGTGGAACCTGGTATTCGACGGATTTTTGGGACTGACAGCTCCGGTAGGGGGGCCCAGACTTTTGCCGATGACTGTCTCCTATTAGTACATGGCAATTTACGACCGCAGCTAAAATACCGAGCGCAAGCGGCCTTTCCAACTGCAGAGGGCGCGATTGACATTCAAAATTTAAAGATTTCTGTGCCCAAGACGATGTTTATGCTTCTCAAGAGTGCAGACAAATTATCTTACAGCCGTAAACCCTGAATTAAGTATAAAGGCTGTGTGATCATCCGAGTTAGGGTTCAAAAGTACCTACGTATTTTGTTTGATGAGAAGTTGCTGTTTAGTAACAACATTAGGCAAGTAGCGGCGGGCGCCGTCTCTGTGATGCACAAGCTTAGGAGGATTACTCGGAAGGATTAAGGGCTCTCGGGCCGTCATTTGTTCATGGTGTACCGTGGTGTCTTCCAAAGTTTTCCCTATTATGCTGCGTCTGTTTGGGCGGATAGGTTAGACAAAAATACAGCAATTATTCAGTGGCTTCAGTATTTGCACATTCAGTGGTCTATCTTTGTTATTTCTACTACATTTGATTACTTTTGTTTTCTTCTTGTTTATTTTCATGCGATAATTCTTGCGTAGGACTTCATCTATGCCATTCATTGTTTCTTCTAAATCCTTTTTACTCTCAGCTAGAATTACTATATCTTCAGCTAATCGTAGCATCTTTATCTTTTCACCTTGTATTGTTACTCCGAATCTAAATTGTTCATTAACAACATTAACTGTTAGTTGTATGTAAAGATTAAAAAGTAACGCTGAGGGAACACCCTTGTCGGACTCCCTTTCTTATTACGGCTTCTTTCTTATGTTCTTCAATTATTACTGTTGTTTGCTTCCTGTAATTGTTAGCAATTGTTCTTCTATCTCTGTATTTGAACCCTAATTTTTTTTAAATGTTGAACATTTTATTCCAGTCTGCCTTTTCTAGGTCTATAAATGCCAAATATGTTGGTTTGTTTTTCTTTAATCTTCCTTCTACTATTAATCTAAGGCCTAAAATTGCTTCCCTTGTCCCTATACTTTTCCTGAAACCAAATTGGTCTTCTCCTAACACTTCTTCTACTCTCCTCTCACTTCTTCTGTATAGAATTCTAGTTAAGATTTTTGTTGCATGACTAGTTAAACTAATTGTTCTGTATTCTTCACATTTATCTGCCCCTGCTTTCTTTGCTATCATGACTGTAACACTTTTTTTAAAGTCTGACGGAACTTTCCCTTTTTCATAAATATTACACACCAGTTTGTATAATCTATCAATCGCTTCCTCACCTGCACTGCGCAGTAATGCTACAGGTATTCCGTCTATTACAGGAGCTTTCTGCCATTTAAATCTTTTAATACTCTCTTAAATTCAGATCTCAGTATTGTTTCTCCCATTCATCCTCATCAGCTTCCTCTTCATTCTCTATAACACCATTTTCTAATTCATTTCCTCCGTATAACTCTTCAATATATTCCACCCACTTATCGACTTTACCTTTCGTATTATAAATCGGCGTACCATCTTTGTTTAACACATTACTCTAATAACACATATAATACTAATATTTTAGGAAAATACTATATATATCTAAATAATAATAAATCAATAATGAACAGACAAAATTTGATAATCTGGTTTTATATAAGGAAGAATTAAACAGTTATATGTTGGCCAAACTGATCCACCATCAATCGTTGGTAAGCGGATTTTTTGTATAACACCTCTTGTAACTAATTATAGTACAACCATTGTGATTAAATATAATTACAGGATTGATCAACACTCTACACAACGTGTTGAAGTTATTTCTGATCTTGAGGTATAACTTGAGATTCCAAGTCTAGAAAATATCTTGCTTTGCTTATTTGCCTTAGTCTATAAGAACCAATGCCAGTTTTCGAAAATGTATTGCTCAAGGTTAGGCACACTGTTTAACATCTTGTTATTTTCTCGTATTATTCTTAATTGGATTATTGAGTGCGATTTGAGTTAACCATATGTGTTCCTTTTATTCGGTCTAGTAGGCACTATTTAAATGTTATAAAGATAGTAATTTGTTCCCATTAGTTACATGTAGTAGCTGAGTAAACAAGAATGGTTGGCTGGGGGATATATTTCATGTTAACCCTTTCTTTTTCCTGTTTCGCCTCCGGTAACTACCGTTTAGATAAATCTTCAGAGGATGAATGAGGATGATATGTATGAGTGTAAATGAAGTGTAGTCTTGTACATTCTCAGTTCGACCATTCCTGAGATGTGTGGTTAATTGAAACCCAACCACCAAAGAACACCGGTATTCATGATCTAGTATTCAAATCCGTGTAAAAATAACTGGCTTTACTAGGACTTGAACGCTGTAACTCTCGACTTCCAAATCAGCTGATTTGGGAAGACGCGTTAACTACTAGACCAACCCGGTGGGTTTCCCAGTGATATAATGAGGGTATTTGAATAGGTTTTCTTATTGGCGTCTGGGTATTTTTTTTTCCATGCGGTTTATATTTATTATTTAGTTATTGTTTTGTTTTATATGTTAGGATTTCATTATTCTTTTGTTTTGACTTTCCGTTCACTGATAGGACTTGTGCATACGTTAAGGTTTTGTTTATTGTTTTAGGCCCTTCTTCATATAACAGTTGTTTACTCAACTTCGCACTTATTAGTTAGGCCTTTTTCCAAGAGCTAATGTTATTTTATATTATGTATTGTTATTTTTGTATTGTATTTAGCTAATGTTATTTTGTATTGTGATGGCTATTTATTATTAGTGTTTGGGCCATTAATGCCAACAACAGTTAAAATTTTTTTTTTTTTAATATAATTCTGAAGAAGATAATACAAAATAAAAAAGTTACTGCGAAACGTTTAACCTTGTTTTATTAATAACAAAATTTATCAGTTTTTGAAAATTGGATTGCTTATAACTCAAAACCAAAGTCACTTATCAAGGACTGGACTTTGCAATCTTTTTTTCTAACGTTAAGTTCTAACATTAAATCTATGTACCACATGATCATCTTCCTATGTAAAAAATGTTTGATGCAAACATCTGATACAAATAGGAGGACGTAAAATTTCTAACACAACACAGAGTAGAAATTAAAAAAAAAATGTAAATCCCTATAATTAGGTTACACATATTTCTTATCATTGAAATCTACTGTATCAACATAAAAAAGATAACATTTCTAAGTTTAAGTTGTATTTTTTTTAACGTAAATTACTATATATATATATTAAGTCATTCAATTAAATAAGTAGATAGTGCTATAAAAAAAAAATTTCATTTAATGACATTATTTTCTTTGTCCAACTGCTACGTGTAAAAATAATCTTATAAGCAGTACTCACCTTTCAGTATTTTTTAAGACCACGGTGTTTATACCGTTTAATAACATACAATAATGTCTCACATCCCAATTTCTTGTTATTGGATATGTGATAACATATTCCAAAACAGATATTTCTATATTTTTCTCAACATCGTACCACCATCTTAAGGACACCATTACCTGAAAATAAATTGTTTTAAAACAAAGCTTGAAGACGTTACGTCTCTTAATCCAAATGCCATAACATTTGCTTTACTTATTCAAAAGTATAACTAGTACTAAATATTAAAAAGCGATACGTTTACATTTATTGAAATATTTTTTATATTACACCTAATTTTTGTACACATCCATACCTTAATTATTAGATAATTAAGCGTAAAATTTATTGTAAAAACCATCTATGAAGTTAATTTTACAACTTACACGATACGTTTGAAAACGGATTGTCCTATATTTAAAACGAAAATATGAACTGCTGTATTTAATTTTTATGAAATTGTTCAAAAAAACAATCAAATTTGCCTCAAATTTTTCATGTATAAATAATAAAACAAAGAAAACAGTAATGAGCAGGCACGATACGAAAGCTGATATTGATATTAATCGACGTAAAATACAGTGAGAAATTCACTTATCTTGGAAGAGAATTACGCCAAATGAGTGAAATTTGACTGATATTATTATCAGAATTAAATAGGCGAAATTAGAATTCAATATGAAAATAAAGAAAGAAATTCGACACTCAAATAATGTAAATAAAAATTGAGAAAACAATCTTGAAGACATTTATATGGAGCGGTTACCTATATAGCAGTGAAGTGAAGTACCTATAGGAGGAGAAGTGAAATCGAAATTGATGCATTTGAGCATTGGTGCTACCGATGGATGTTGAAGATTACATGGAAAAAATCGCTAATGAAAATTGTTACGAAAGATTGA
Source organism: Lycorma delicatula (assembly GCF_047948215.1). Lineage (NCBI taxonomy): Eukaryota > Metazoa > Arthropoda > Insecta > Hemiptera > Fulgoridae > Lycorma > Lycorma delicatula. The sequence goes on along the minus strand of NC_134467.1, from coordinate 34,793,289 downwards.
TGAAATGGCAAATTTATGGACCACATTAAAGAAAAGGAGAAAGAAGTGGATTGGACACGTTACATTTCGGCATAACAGTTCTTTCCCAACGTAATAGAGGCCACAGTTGAAAGAAAAGATTCAAGAGAATGATCAAGACTAGGGTATGTTGATCAAATCATGGAGGACATCGGTTCTAAAAGGTGCAAGGAAACAACGAAAACTGATCATGTTAGAATTGCCTGGAGGAAGAGACTGCTGCAAACCAAACCTAAGATTAATTAAAGAAATTATTAATTAATTAAAGAAAAATTGCGGCAAAATATTTCAATTGCCATAACTTATAAACGAGGTGTTTCCGGCGGTTCTTTATTTAATGTTAGTTCAATTCTAAATTAACCTTAATATACCCTGTTTCCTACAAAATTGTATATGCATTTAATTAATTATGACTCCCCCATTACTTAAGGGAAAGAGTAGGAGTCTTTTCCTGCTGTCGGAAGCCAACCTAGATGTATATGGCTAACCACCAGCCAATTAAAGTTCCAAGCGCTGTAATATGGTGGACAGGAATTTTATGGTATTCAGCGTCCTGGGCGTGGCAGCTAATTGATGCCTACACGAAGAAAATTTTAATTTATAGATATCATATATATTTTTAGTAGTTAATTGGGTGGGCCTACCCATTTTAATAAGTATATGACTAGTGAGCTTTTGGGACACGTAAGCCGGTGGTGTATGGCCCGCACTTAGTCCGCTCACGCTGTTAAGTAAGCTCTAGGAGCTATTTAGTACACTGTTCGCTGGACTCTTTCGTGGCTCATTAGCCGTTTGTGCCACAGAAATTCGGTCTTATACTTTACGGCGACAGAATGGGGTGGTGGCGAGAGAAATGCCAAGCAAACCAATCACTTGTCCCCCCCCCCCCATTCCTCTTCCGATTCTATTGAAACTTTACAGACATTTAAACGAAGGTCTCTAAAAATCTTCTGTAAATTTGTATCTTCTATAATTTACAGAAACATAATACCCAGCTTTAAAATAGAGCACAAAGTTTAATTGGGATTTTCCAAGTGAACGAGTCCTGAAAAACGTTTTAGCAAGGTAGGCTGCAAATTAGAAAAAGCCTAGATGATGGTTTGGAATATTTGAACATGTTGAATCACATTTAATCTTTTTTTAAAAGGTAACACACATAATATAGATATCTCGGAGTCAGAATACCTTGATTAATTTTTTAAATGCGAAAGTTTATCCCCAAAATTCATTTTTTTCTGTGCATGTTTAATAACCCGACGGCAAATGTATTTGCGTTTTTTTTTAGCTTCAACACAAAAGAATATTTTTCTAAAGCAATAAATTTTATATGCATATGCTGAATACATCCCTCTTTGCTCAAATGCAAGATATACTAGAGAATTCAATCTTAAGCAAATTATTCAATATCGATAAAATAGTCCAATGATTACTGGGTTAACTTTGTTCGGGATCAATTGAATGACGTTCTCTCCCTATTCAATTTCGTCAATAGCTCAAAATTGACAGGATGACGGCTTTGTTTTAGACGATTATGTTTTAAACATCACCTCATATGACTTCTTGTGATTTTTTTGTTTAAAGGTTTTTAGGTATTTGTCTCTGCTAGTTACTAATCAAACAGATGTGAGGCATGGATTGATCCAGTTGTTGCTTCCATTACTCTGTCGATAAAGTAATGAGACGTACTCTTCTTGTGGGTAGATGTATGCCTTATGACGATTTGTTCACACATTGAACACTGAAAATTAACTGTAAGAGATAAACTTTCATTTAATTTGTGATTCATAATCATCAATGTAATTCTAAATAAACGTTAAATAGGAATTAAATAGCGTAAAACTTTATGGTAAATATTGAAAAAATTATTTGAAATTTCTATAAGTTAGCTATTAAAAAAATCATTGAATTCGATTCAGGGGTTTTTTAATTTGATAAAAACATAAGAAAGAAACCGTAATAAAAAGGGTCTGACAAGGATGTTTCCTATCCGCGTTATTTTATAATCTTTACATAGAACTAGCAATTAATTATGTTAAAGAACAATATAGATCTGGAGTAACAGTAAAATGTGAAAAGATAAAAATGCTACGATTTGCTGATGTTATAGTAATTCTAGCTGAGAGTAAAAAGGATTTAGACGGAACAAAGAACGGGATGGATGAACTCCTACGCAAAATCTACCGCAGGAAAATTATATAAAACAAGAACAAAACAAAAGTAATGAAATGGAGTAGAAATAACAAAGATGAACCACTGAATGTAACAATAGGAAGAGAAAAAATTACGGAGGTAGAAAAGTTTTGTTATTTTGGAAGTAGAATTACTAAAGATAAACGAAACAAGAGCGATATAAAATGCCGAATAGCACCGGCAAAACGAGCCTTCAGTAAGAAATATAGTTTGTTTACATCAAAAATTATTTTAAACGTCAGGAAAAGATTTTTGAAAGTATATTTTTGGAGTGTTGCTTTATGTGGAAGTGAAACATGGACAATCGGAGTATTTGAGAAGAAAAGATTAGGAGCGTTTGAAATGTGGTGGTATAAAGCACAAAATGACAAGTGAAGACGTGTTGCTGCAAATCGACGAAGAAAGAAACATTTGGAAAAATATAGTTACAAGAAGAGACAGATTTATAGGCCTCCTTGAATAGTCGCTTTAATGTTGGAGGGACAGGTAGAAGGAAAAAATGTTGCAGGCAGGCAACGTTTCGATATGTAAAAAAAGTTGTTTGGAATGTAGGATGTAGGAGGTATACCGAAATGAAACGACTAGCATTACATAGGGAATCTTGGAGATCTGCAGCAAACCAATCAAATGACTGAAGACAGAGAAAAAACAAACATATAAAAAAGAAATTTAACAAATATACGCATAAAATTCAGTGTATATATTACAATGAACAACTAATATTTCTTCGAATATTTTACGAGTATATCAAACATAAAGATCTGTTAGTGAAAAAAATTTACAATACATTTCTTATGAGAATTATTTTACAATTTACATTGCGTAACTCAATATCCCGAAAATCGTTTTCTAAAAATTTTAAAAATAGTATGAGCAAATTAAAAAGGGGTGATTATTCGTAATAAAAAAAAACTGCTGTTCGATTTAAATGCAATCGCCTGGCTTGTGTGGTATGTTGATAGCAACTTCAATAAAATCTTCGTTATTCATTTATATATGTAAATTATGTTATAGCAAACATAACTACTAAGTTAATTTAATACAGTTAAACTATTTTTTCTAAATTAAACACTAATATATATATATATATATATATATATATATATATATATACTAGTTTTTTAATCTTCTTATTTCTTTTTTAAAAAGAATGGAGTCATCCGTAATCCTTCATTCGTAAGAAGAAAGGTAATACCTGGGTGTACTGACGATTTATTCAATTCTTAATATTCAGTATAAATAATAAAACATAATTATTCGTATAAAGTCACATCTTTCTGGATCACAAGCATACTTCTATATACTCGTATATATATATATGTACACGAACGTGTATACTCACAAATAATTAATATAATTAAGTATATTATAATTAATATACTCACAAAAGTTAATTTAAATATATATATGTATAATAGATAGATAAAATTAAAAAAAAGTAATTTTTACCGATTCAACGACGCCCAAATCAAAATTGGAGATTAGAAATAATGCTGATAACTTCTTTACACAAGGTTTTAGGTTATCATAAAATCCATTATTATTACATATAGTTGTAATCCTGGTTTTTCTTGCTACTTCTCTTGCACTTGGTTTTACAAAAAATTTTTTATATAAGGATGATAATTTAATTAATTTCAAGAAATAATCCAAAAAACCAACACTTTCTTTGCCATTATTCGCTTGATATTTTATTACTTCATCATAAAATAACTTTCCCAATTCTGAAGAAGATAATTCTGTTTCTGCAGATGTAGTAGACTGAATCCTATTGTAGCCTGAAGAAATTACAAGGATTATTTGGGAACATAATATTAATATACCTATCAAAATAAATTTGTTATTCCAGTCCATTGTTTTCCTAAAACAAACAAAAAATGAAAACGTAATATATACATATATAAATCAAAAAAAAAGAAAAAGAAATTTTTGTTTTATTTATATATAGTGCGGTAGTAGTCTCAGCTTCACCTGCGCTATATGGATAAATACTTCATATAACCAAAGAGTAAATCTTCCTGAACCCCTCTGTTCATTAAACTCATCCTTGTGAGAATAATAGAGGGTTAATGGTACGGTTTCAGTAATTCATAGGGATTGTAAGATCATAAGATTGTAGGGAAATTTCTAGATGTTATATTGGTATCCTTGAAAGCCTCCAATCCAAAAGTTTGTATATCAGCAGTTGTAACCTCACCGTCAGTTCTTGTATTGTTGTTGCGGTGAGTTTAGTGAGTTACTATGTTCTCGGATAAAGACAAAGGAAAGTGTGTTTTATTGATAGCTGAATTAAAATCCGTAATTTTAGTTCAACGTGTGTTTCTACGTGAATTCGGAAGAGATCCACCACACAAAAATAACGTAACACGTCAGATCAAACAATTCGAAGAAACTGGATCGGTTAAGAAACAGATATCAACCGGCAGACCAGGTGTACCAGACGAAACGGTTGAACTAATTAGACAATCGACAATTAGAAGTCCTGGGAAGTCCACCCCCGTCGAAGCGTCGAATTAGGTATTCCAAACTCAACAGTTCACAAATTTTTACGTAAAAAACTGAAATTACACGCTTATAAAATCCAGATACTGCAGGAATTGAAACCCGATGATGGTGCAAAACTTACAATTTCGCCGTTGAAATGTCGGACAGAATAAGAGAAAACGAATCATTTTTAGACGATATAATTTTTACATACGAAACAACATTCCATATGAATGGATGTGTTAACAGACACAATTCACGAATATGGGGCTCTGAAAACCCACACGCAATTATCAAGAAACAATGCGATTTGCCTAAAGTTAATATTTGGTGTGCTGTGATTAAAAATCGTGTAATAGAGCCTTTCTTCTTTGCTGAAAAAACAATTAATGGAGTTGTGTATCTTGACATGTTAACCGCTTATTTCTTTCCTCAGCCGGATGAACTCGAAAACATTCATCGACTTCATTTCCAACAAGATGGTGCTCCCCCGCACATCAATGCATCGGTCACGGGCGCTTCGAACGAAAAAATTGGAGATCGATGGATAGGCCGGCAAGGACCCGTACTTTGACCTCCAAGGACTCCAGACCTGACACCTTGCGGCTTTTTCTTGTGGGGGTACATCAAAAGCGTTGTTTATACATAAAAATTTCGCGACCTAAACCGCTTAAAAAACAGCATTAATGATGCAATGACAACCATTCACGACGAAATGTTAACTAATGTTTGGAGAGAAGTTGAGTATCGTTTAGACATTTGTCGAGCGACTAAGGGCGCACTTATTGAAATTTATTATGTAAAAAATGTTTGAGACGACAAATTTGAAAAATAAAAAAAAACATCAACTGTAAGTAATTCTGTTTTAATTTAAACCATGATCAAAACAGCACCATTCTTTTATGATAACCTTGTATAACAATAAATAAACATTATCCTGTTCAATTTATAAATACTATCAGCATATTTTAATTTCTTCAGAGCTTTTAATTTTTACGAAGAAAACCTACACGCACAAATCGTGTGGATATCTTTTTTAATAATTTGGTAGCTGAAAATGAGAAAATATAATATTATTTTTCGATATTTATTGACTTTCTTCTTCTCTTTCAAAGTCGAATTTTCAAAAATAAAAAAAAATGGTTTTCTAAATTTTTACTTGAACTTTATACACACTAATAAACAACTTGTTATCTTTATCTGTTATAGAGAAATTCAAATAACGTAATTTCATTTTAACCGTTTAAATTCGGAATTTCAAAAAATCTTTACCTGGTGTGCACTTGTACCTTAACTATAAACGTGTATACAAATTTTCATCAATATTTATCTATTGTAGTTTTGTTGGGTATTGATTAAAAATCAGTTATTTTATACTTACATGTTATTATATACATACGTTTATATATAATCACTAGTCGACTCGTCTCTGCTTCTCCCGCGCTATAAGTGTGTACACAGTTGATACCCGTCGCGGTCAGAAGATGGGTAACCGATTAGGGCTCGCTAAATTCGTCCCTCCTGTCTAGCTAGGGAGCTCTGTTTCTTGGACCAGTCTGTGTTCATTAAAATTACGCTTGTGACAATAATATAAAAATAAATAAATATTGAATCCTGTTGAATTTATATAAGCTATCAATGGATTGTTTGTAATTTCTGAATAAAAACTGTTTGATTTTAACTTTTAGTGATCTGAGAATGTAGGTCTCGGAGCAGTCAGCTTCCAACCAAATATTATTAATAATATTTTTTCCATTTTTTTTATCCCTCGTCTTTTTTGTGCTTATAACCTTGGTTTCTTTCAATATTTCTTACCGTTTTGCAAGTTCTAAATTATGTATAACAAAAATGTGATGTAGGATAGAGATAAATAACATCATTTTTAGACTTGTAGAAAAATGAATATGATTCATGTATTGGTGTTTCAGTTCCAAGAAACGTTTATATATTATATTGTAATATAAATAATAAAATTAATCGAACTCAAATATTTTATCTTTTACTAATGATTTGACACTTGTAACACGAAACCAAAAAAAATCGACCGAAAATAAATTTAATCATCTATAAGAATAACAGAAAAATTTCATTACCAATTTCTATAGGAAAATTTATGGAAAAATTATTGAAAATGTATCAAATTTATTGACGTTTAAAATTTAAAATATTTTTAAGAAATGATACAAAAAAAAACTTAGAAAAATATTCCAATCATAAGTTATGAAAACGAACAGTTTAATTAAAATATAAAACAACAAAAATTTGTTTTTATAACTGGAAAAGTAAGATTTTATTTTATAACATATCAAATTTCGTAAAATCGTTAAAGATTGGAGTAAAAAGTAAAGGAAAATAAAAAAAAGAACCAAAAGAAATTTACCATAATTTTTTTTTACCTAATTATATAACGAAATCCGAGGAATAAAAAATAATTCCGAAGTATACAGCAAAAAAAAAAAAAAAATGAAAAATGAATTACAGTAAAATTTGAGTTAACTGAACCTGGATTTAATGGAAAATTACCCTGTTCACGTGAATTTTACCAAGGATATGAAGTTAATTTCGCCTGAGATAACGAAACCCTGGTTGAAGCAGAAACGGAAAAAATCTCAAGAGTTAAAGTAAACATTTTTGAGAATCCTGTAGAGTACTGTAATTTTGTGCAAAATCATACGTATACTCATTTAATACTATACATGAAGTACAATACTAAATTTGCCATGATAAGACTGAACACGGTACTGTAAACTGTATAATGTAACCTCGCCACATTATAAATTACCCTGAAATTATATTTTTATAAAACGCCATGTCGTATAATAAATAAAATTCCTGAAGAATTTGTTAACATGGACAACTTATTAGAGAAATTGGTAAATTTAATATACCTGGTATTAATGTATACAATATAGATGAATATCCTAACAAACGTCGAGAGAAAACTGACAAAGAAAGAGCGATTGCAATGACGCAGACTGTAACGATACAAAAACTAAATCATGCAGTGCATCGTTACCAAACCTATTAGACCTTCAAGAATTTTTACTTACAACAAATGATTCTCAGTTCCTTAATATAATTTGTAAAGCCGGAATTTTGTCAGAATATAGAGTAGCTGGAAGTAAAAGTTCAATACAAAAAAGGACAATTTAGATCCGGAGTAACAGTACAACGTGAAAAGAGAAAAATGCTTACATTTTCTGATGATATAAAAATTCTAGCTGAGAGTAAAAATGATGTAGAAGGAACAATGAACGGCATGGATGAAGTCCTACGCAAGAACTACCCCATGAAAATAAACAAGAACAGAACGAAAGTAATGAAATGTATTAGAAATAACGAAGATGGACCACTGAATGTAAAAATAGGAAGAGAAAAGATTACGGAAGTAGAATTACTAAAGATGGACGAAGCAGGAAATATATAAAATGCCAAATAGCACAGGTGAAACTAGCCTAGTCAGAAATAATTTCTAAACAAATTATATTTCTAACTAAACTAGTCAGAAATATAATTTGTTTACATCAAAAATGTATTTAAATGTCAGGAAAAGATTTTTGAAAGTATATGTTTGGAGCGTAGCTTTATATGGAAGTGAAACTTGGACGATCGGAGTATCTGAGAAGAAAAGATTAGAAGCTTTTTAAATGCGGTACTATAGGAAAATATTAAAAATCAGACGGGTGAATAAAGTGACAAATGAAGAAGTGTTGCGGTAAATAGATGAAGAAAGAATCATTTGGAAAAATATAGTTAAAAGAAGACACAGTCTTATAAGCCACATACTAAGGCATCCTGGAATAGTCGCTTTAATATTGGTAGGACAGGTAGAAGGAAAAAATTGTGTAGGCAGGTCACGTTTGGTATATGGAAAAAAAATTTATTAGGGAAGTAGGATGTAGGGGGTATACTGAAATGAAACGATTAGCACAAGATAGGGAATCTTGGAGAACTGCATCAAACCAGTCAAATGACTGAAGACAAAAAAAAAAAAAATATTTAACTCGCTTTAAAAGAAGAGACATTCTTATAAGCCACATATTAAGGCATCCTGGAATAGTCGCTTTATATTGGAGCGACAAATGAATGAAAAAAATAAAAAAATAAAAAGATAACCAATTTTTTTTTAGTAATAGATATTAAATTACATAATGAATAGTAATTATGTACATTTAGTTTAATTTAAATTATGTTTACTTATTAAAGTGTATTAGTCTACGGTATTCAAATTTCGTTTCACTTTTTAAATTTTAAATTTTTTAAATTAAATTACGGAAATTGTTCTACAATCCAGTATACTGTTCTGTACATGCAAACAACCGATAAAAATTTTTTGCTTACGCTAAAAATTTAATGTACAATTCACTGTTGAAAATTAAATGGGTTTCTGGTAAGTACATTACCATATTTTTCTTTTTAGTTGTATAATCCGGTAGTTCATACTTGTCTACACAGGAGTCCTGTTCATGATGGAAAATATTTTCGGTTTCGCGAAATTCCGTTAACTCATGATTTACTATATACGTTAAATACAGAAACAATGAAAATATTACCTTTGTTTTAAGAAGGAAGAAAAGATTTTAGAATAAGACATAAATGTGATTAAGATAAAATCCATTGCATGTAAAATTTCTCAAAAAATACAAAAATTGAAAGATTATTAAAAAAACCAAAAAATAATTTTGGTGGTTGAATAAAGAAATAAATGACATATTGAAATATCGGCGTATTGAAATATTCCTGTTTAGACTCCGGTAATTACCTTTCAGATAATACTTCAGAGATAATACTTCATGTAAATGAAGTGTAGTTGTTAGTCTTCTACAATCTCAGTTCGACCATTCCTGAGATGTGTAGTTAATTAAAACCCAACCATCAAAGAACACCGGTATCCACGATCTAGTATTCAAATCCGTGTAAAAATAACTGACTTTACCTTGACTTGAGAACGCTGGAACTCTCGACTTCCAAATCAGCTGATTTGGGAAGACGCGTTCACCACTAGACCAACCCGGTGGGTTAACATTAATGTACTAGAATATTATACATTTACGTGTACTCATGATCGGCTGAATGAGTTCGATTTCAAAAAATAATCCATCGCATGTAAAATTTCTCAAAAAATAAAAAAATTGAAAGATTATTAGAAAAACCAAAAATTCATTTTGGTAGCTGAATAATGAAAGAATTGTCATATTGAAATATCAGCGAAAGAGAAATACAGTAAGAAAAAAGATAAGTTGTAATGATGTTTGCCAATTGGGAGAAAAAATAAATGCATATTTTAATGATGAATTAATCCAACAGAAATGCTTACATAAAACCTTATATGTGGAAATATGAAAATAAAGATTTTTAGGGATGAAAAATGTCATGTCTGATGGGATTCGTCTACGAGAATTCCGGATGAAAGACCGAGACTGCTATAGTTCTGAATAAAGGCTAAGTGGAGAAAAAATTATCTTTATTGGTTAGGAATTTAAAATTGTTGTGTATTTTTGAAATTTTTGATAACCTTTTACAGTACGTAAAATACCAAAATATTAGTTACATTTCAATTTATGAAGTAAGTAGGTTTGATATTTCAAACAATGTGTTGGTAGGTTGTATATGTATATGCAATGTAGGTGTCAAATTTTTTAAAGTGTTTTTATTGAAGTGCCACTATAGTACAGTCAATTTGTATTTTTATTTGAAAATCCTTACCTACCGATTGATGTTTTTTTCCATATGTTAGGGTTGATGAGTGAAGCTTAACTCCAGATTTTTAACATCCCAATCCCATAGATTTTTGGAACACAGTCATCTTCGGGACATCTGCCGAGAGGACCCAACTCCGACAGTTGTAAGGAAGCGGCCTCACGCCGTACTGGACGAACCACCGTGATGGTGCGGTGCGGGAGCCGAAAATCGACAAACCAGGCTTAGGGGCCTCCATATCGCATGAGCCATAAACGGAATAGTGCATCAGACGCGTTTCCGGGGTCGCGAGTTATATAGTTTGAAGACATCAAACATGGTAAGTCGCGCATAAAACAGAAACGCGGTCTAAATTTAAAAAAAAACTTACAGTAAGACAAAATATCCCAGCAATTGCGACTCCTCCGGAAAAGGGGACGCATTGCTCCCTCCTTATAGCTAGTGCCCCGTTGTGGCGTATTCCTGCTAGCCTATTAAAGAGTTAGCACCGAAAGGACTTCAGTGGACGGTCTGAAGGGGAATTACTTCGGGAGGACAGGCTTTATAAGCCTAGCCTTCCGCGGTCGGCCCATGAAATGGGTTCGATAACGCTGGTTTAACAACGGATTGGAATGCAATTAAATCCGTCTTAAATTCACTAAAATAATAATAGACAAAACTTGAAAAATTAGATCCGAGATTAAAAAAAATAACCCTTTTAAAAACAAGCCCGATTAGAATGATCCAGCAGCAAGGGACTCTGTCCAGGTTCTGCGATAAAGTAGGGAGTAATAGACTCCTGCCAACTTTGCATTCCATAGATTTTTGAAAAACTCAAAAAGTTTTTGAAATGCGTTTTTCTCTGAGTCTATGCATTTTAGAGATTTACAAACAAAAAATGTAGCGAACATTCTCCTCTATAATTAATGTTTTAAAAGTTATGCCGTATAATTTGAAATTTTTTGTGTTTTTCAAAAATCTAGGGAGGGGGATGTTAAAAATCTGGAGTTAAGCTTCCCTCATCACCCCTAACGCATGTGCAAAAGATCAATCGTTAGGTAAGGATTTTCAAATACAGCCTATTTTGATGAAAAATTGCCTGTTCTACTAAATAAAATCCTAACTGGTTTTATTACAATATTCCCCACCGCATTAACGAATTTTGAAAAGAAAATATGATCAATGCTCCGTAAATATATTTATACTAAATTTGAAGTATATCAGTTTGGGTAATCCTGAAACATAAGTCCAAAAACCGTGCGAAAAACATACATATAATTTTTTTTGTACTCTAGATGAAATAGTTAACCCTAAAATATAAAGATTTGCAAAATACAATGAAACCTCGTTTTTAAAACTGTCATCAGACTTTCACAGTTAATATAGTTATTCAATCTAAATTCGACGTGAAAGTGTTAATTAATATTAACCGCAGTGTGTAGTTTACAACTGGTTCCAATTTACCTGAACCATTTGTAAATTTCTATACATAAAAGAAAAATGACATTCACTGTGAGGTTTCCTCCACTGAAAACCCCTCCAATAATGGTATATATATATATATATATATATATGTATGCAATTGGGACATACCTTACACACTAAACAAATATGGATATTTATATACATATACAATAAACTTAAAATTACATACAGTCCAAGAAAGATTGATAAACGTCAGAACATTAAAAGAAATAAAACAACAAAAAATAGACTTACTAAACACATAAAGAATAAAAAATAACGAATCAAGCAAAGAAACAGTGAAACAAATCAAAAACCAACAAAAGTAAGCGTTGAAAAGAAATGAAGAATTTTGACGTAATACAACACCCTACGATAGCTGAAAATATATATATTTTTTTTTAATAACTGAAATATAAAGTTTTGTAGTATATTTTGTTAGTATATAACTACATACAAAAATATTTTATTGACGATTACCTTCCAACGAAGTCGAACAATAGTTGCTTAACCGTTGAATATAATATCTGATAAAGATGAAAAGCTTTTTATAATAAAACTAGCTGATTTTAACAAGTAGTTGATCCAAAATATCTGTGTAAAAAATGAGTGCCAAACTGTCCTTATATAGTAAATTATAGGAATGGTATTTTTTTTAAAAAAACATGAAATTTCCCTTTCAAATTTTTTTTTTACCAATTACGTTTAGTGTTATTGTTTTATATATAAAACCTGTTATCGTTGGTAATAAAAGAGAAAAAAAAAATTTTCTGAGGGAAATAATACTTACCCCCTCCACAAGCAGTACTTCTAATTTACAATCAAGCATAAACATTAAATTCAATATTTGCCGTAGTCAACTCATCACCAATTATAGATAAGCATTGACTCCTTTAAAGTTTTATTATAACACATTTGACTCCTGTTTTCCTTTTTGTTATTTTTCATGTCTTAGAATTGAAGTATTTCAAAAAATTGTTTTTATTATTTTCTGAAAAAAAACTTCAATTGTTTTTTATGCAAAGGAAAAAATTACATAATGATATATCAAATCAAACATTGTTTTTCAAACTCTTTAGTTAAGTCCAAAAAAAAAAAAAATTATATGGTTTAGCTAAAGATCATTTTTCTTTTTAACTAACTATATAACAAGGTGTTAGAACATGACTCAAAGTAAATATTACTGATTGAATCCCGTAAAAAAATCTACCACATAAATTTTCTTTCTAAAAGATTTATTTATCTTATATAAAAGTTATTAGATTTTGTACTGTTATGGTCAATTATGCAGTATTTAAAAGAATCAATAGATAAATACTTGAAGGATTATACATTAAAAAAATTTATAAGACCATAGAATAAAAAAAAACTCTCTTTCGGCAAGCCGGAAGGCGGATTTTGATTTCACCGGTGCTTAAAAACGATTTCTATCCCTAAAATATCAAATTTACTCAATAAGACAATTCTTGCATGTGAAAAACGTTTCACATGGTTATACGACAAGCCCTATCTTCTTACAATTACAACGATATTTTCGTCACCCTTTCCGTAAGGGTTGTCCATATGAAAAATTATTACTGACAAAGGTTTCAGCTAATGTTTAAACGACTAACAACTATTTAAAACCGATTCGATTTTCTGCCTGGTAATAGAGGTAAAATTTTTTTTTTCGTCGAAACACCAATTTTTCCACTCCCTGGGCCAATGGTTGGTTATATCAAAAAACTTTACTTATATAAATTTTAGGCCCTTATAAAAGAAGAGTAGGAACTTTAAACGAATTCGATATTTTACTAAATAAGAAAGTTATAGCGATTTTTTTTCGAAGTGCCCCTCCATTTTCATTCCCATGGTTTGATTTTGCCTTTAAAAAAACCGGGGATTTTTAGTCGTTATATTTTATGTATCAATTTGAAAGTGATTGGCACAAAATTACATCATTTATCGTGTCTACACGAAAGTAAAATATATATACATAAACTTTTGAATTGACGGTAGTTTTGGGGTCTGGAGGATGCAAAACTCGAAGATATGTCGAAATTTTCCGGAAGTCCAACCATGGTACCCATTGCAATAGTTAGCAGTCTTATGAAATCTATCTAAAAAGGAAATATTTAAATACATCCACCACTTTCATTTAAATTTATTAATTAACACCTGAACAGATGAAATCCTATAATAAACAGATGTCCTACGCAAGAACTACCACATGAAAATAAACAAGAACATAACAAAAATAATGAAATGTAGTAGAAATAACAAAGATGGACCACTGAATGTGAAAATAGGGGGAGAAAAGATTATGGAGGTAGAAGAATTTTGTTATTTGGGAAATAGAATTACTAAAGATGGACGAAGCAGGAGCGATATAAAATGCCGAATAGCACAAGGAAACGAGCCTTCAGTAAGAAATATAATTTGTTTACATCAAAAATGAATTTAAATGTCAGGAAAAGATTTTTGTAAGTATATGTTTGGAGCGTCGCTTTATATTGAAGTGAAACTTGGACAATCGGAATATCTGAGAAGAAAAGATTAGAAGCTTTTGAAATGCGGTGCTATAGGAGAATGTTAAAAATCAAATGGGTGGATAAAGTGACAAATGAAGAGGTATTGGCGTCAAATATATGAAGAAAGAAGCATTTGGTAAAATATAGTTAAAAGAAGAGACAGAAGACTTATAGGCCACATACTAGGCATCCTGGAATAGTCGTTTTACTATTGGAAGGACAGGTAGAAGGAAAAAATTGTGTGGGCAGGTCACGTTTGGAATATGTAAAACAAATTGTTAGGGATGTAGGATGTAGAGGGTATACTGAAATGAAACGACTAACAGTTGAAAGGGAATCTTGGAGAGCTGCATCAAACTAGTCAAATGACTGAAGACAAAAAAAAAAAAATTAACACCTTAACTAACTGGACCTCCGAACTTGGAAACCCCGGATGAAAATTTAAGACACACCGCCACGGAGATCGGCATTGGTTGATAATTTTATATTTGAATGGCTTTTTAATGAATAACATTAATGTACTTTCTTTATCCTGTTTAGACTCCGGTAATTACCTTTCAAATAATACTTTTGAGGATGAATGAGGATGATATGTATGATTGTAAATGAAGTGAAGTCTTGTACAATCTCAGTTCGACCATTCCTGAGATGTGTGGTTAATTGAAACCCAACCACCAAAGAACACCGGTATCCACGATCTAGTATTCAAATCCGTGTAAAAATTACTGATTTTACTAGGACTTGAACGCTGGAACTCTCAACTTCCAAATCAGCTGATTTGGGAAGACGCGTTCATCACTAAACCAACCCGGTGGGTTAATATTAATGTACTAGAATTTTATGTATTTACGTGTACTCATTATCGGCTGAATTGAATTGAGTTCGATTTCAAAAAATAATTGCCTATAGTTAGTAAATATCAAAATGCAATGAAATTCGGTAAATCTGACCACTTTGATACCAGAACTTTATGGTCCTGTTATAATACACCTGATGACAGACAGAAACAACTCATGATCAAAACCATTCTAAACTCCTCCTCAACCTCCTCCTCTTCAATAACAACAAAAACAAAAACCAAACGAAACAGGATCTGATAATAATAATATGAATATAGCACAAAATATACAACAAAAAAGCAAAGATAATAAAGGAAATGAAGTCGGAATTGAGCCACCTGATGAAAAATGAGGATGACCTTTATCATCTACTAGTACAAGCAAAAGAGTAATTAGTGACAACTCCGGAAAAAATTTAAAAAAAGAACCGCAGTTTTCGATATTCGACCACAGATATCATACCAAGGTTATCTACTTCATCAAAAGTAGAGGGCGAACTAGTACGACCACCTTATCAGAAAATATATCTACAACTAAAAAATGTCTGCAGTGAAAATATATCTGCAGTGTTAAGTTGTTATACAACTTAATACTGCAGGACATGCCGCGATATTAATAACAACGAAAGTTTTGTTTTTGAATCTTAGGTCGTAGACTCATATTTCCGTCTCTATCTTGATAAATAAAATACGGCTGAAAATCGTTAATGAATTTTTTTAACATTTATGTAAATACGCGTTTCAGTTTCGATTCGTTATCATGATTTTTTTTTCAATTTTTATTTTTATTTGGCATTCTTTCCACACAGCTTGGAAGAACTTTGTGGGTCAATACGTTCAAAATGTTTTTCCTACTGGTTACTGAGAAGTTTCCTCCTTTATAGAACATTAACAAAGGTAAAACAATTTTAATTACATCATTAATAAAGTTGTGTTATTTTATCAATAATATAAATAAACAGCATAAGCAGAATTTTGGGCCTTTAATTTCTAATTAATTATAAAAATATGTTTCTCTTTTTGAAAAAAAAAATTCCCTTATTAAACGGGACAACCCGAATTATCTATGGTCATATTAACTGAAATTCAGAGTATATGCCAATATAAAGGTGTTTTTTGTGTCTTATTTCTATAGAAAATTTCCCTTCCAAAGAAAAAAGAAAATTATTAAATAAATAAATTGCCAATCTCCATGGTGTTAATGGTCACGTATCAGCCTTTCCAAGAGATTCCGTATACGATTTCTGATCACGTATGCTACGTTCAAACTTGTTTTTAATTTTCTTGGTAATATTAATTCATCATTTAAAAAATATATATATATATATATATATATATTTTATTGTTGTAATATTTTAATTCCAATACATTTTTTTTTTTAAGTTTTTTTTTATTAATTAAAATTTGTTGAAAAATATTCGGTCGATTATTAACTATAACATTTTAGGTATATATAATTACAAAATTATATTCTTAACATTGTATCCGTTATACAAAACTTTTTGACAGTAATGAGTGTGAAATAATGTGTAAAAAATTCTTAATTGATTAATTAAACATTTGCATTTCTAGCAGCTGTGTTTTTTTCTGTTGTGTCTTTTCATATATTATAATACATAATAAAGTTGAAACATATTATACGCTTTTTTATATATTTATATGTATATAGTGTTATAATTAAATAAACCAACAATGTTGTTATTTATACTTCAGTTTTCAGTTATATTTATTGCATTTTTCCAGAATAAAAAAGCAATTAAAAAACTGATTTCATTATAAATAAATACTAAAGACTTATTCAGTTATATTTTACACGATTTAGAGAAGAAAAAAAAACAAATTAAATATTCTGTATTGAATATTTATTTTGAATAAATATTCAAAATTCACTTCTTGAATTTTATTACAATCTAAACATGTCGAGAAATATATTTAATTTTAAGCGACGCAAATCAATTTTATTAAAAATTGTTTGGAATATATTGATGTACATGATTTTCAATTATAATAATTTAATGTTTAAAAAAATAATAAACTTAACTTTTTTTTAATCACGTACATTTTAGTTTTGAGTTATATTAATTTCGAAATTTAATTAAATTTATGATATATATATTATTATTATTATTATTATTATTATTATTTATATAAATATATGAAAATAATAGTAATATAAAAATATTTATAAATTTTGAGATTCTGATAAAAAAAAATATAAAATTATAAAAAAGAAGATCAAAACAACATGGATAGAAGGGATGAAAAAAATTTATTTCTGAATTATATAATTTAACTTAAAGTTATCCTTCATTAGTTCTGATAACCAGTTATAGGATTTCATTTAAATAACCAAAACTTTATAAAAATTTGATTAGAAAACTAAATTTCAATTGGAAATTTTTTGTTCGTTCTGCTATACATAAATTTAGCAAGAATAAGATTTAGTTTAGCAAAAATATTCATGAAATGTTTTCTGTAGAACGATAAGTCATTTCACGGTATTATAAAGATGGTACTAGATGGACTCAGATTATACGATGAATCATTGGTAAAAATCAGATTTATATTTTTGTTAATATATAAAACAATACTTTCGACGTTGAATTATCTACATTTGTAACACTTTACCTTCCCGAAATGCATCAGCTGTAGGGTAATCTCTTGCCTATTTAAGGCTGCTTTCATTAATTATTTCTGAAGAACTTTTCTAAAAATGCACGTTTCTTGCCCCACCCCATCATCATTACTGTAACATTAATTGGGATTACGCAAAAAATATGCAACTCTAGTGATACTATAATTTTTTTTAGTTTACTAATTTGGTGGAATTTAAGGTTTAAGTGTTTAATTCTTTAGTGCATATTGTTAATGTTCCCGTCCCGTTTAAAGTGAGGGTTTATCAAAATAACAAGATATTTTAATTTATTTATTTTTTTTTACTTGGGATACAGACATGAAGTAAAATTTGGCTTTTTGCACTTTATTGAGTACATAGTTAAATTATTTATGTAAGGATGTGTTATGAATGATTCCTCATAACTTCTAAACGTCATAAAAAGGTTTTTTTTAACATTTAAGGCTATATGATGTTCGTGAAATTAAAGGTTATTCTTCAGACCTTGTTCATCTGATCTTATAAACTCATCGCATGAGGATCACGTGAAAATCAAGGCAGTGTCATCAGCGAAAGATATTATATTACAGTTTATTAATTTTATTTTTAGTAAGTTATTTATGAAATAACTCAATAAGAATGAGATAGTGCGTAAGACTAATCCCTGTGGTAGGCCTTATTCAGTCAAGTGCTTTATGCTGATACTTTTGTGGATCGTATGTATTTGCGACCTGTTTTTTATATAACTTGTAAATAATTTTTGAGGTTAGCCACGTATTCCAAAACTATTAACTTTTTTACCAGATTTATATGTGGGAGCGTGTAAAAGGCTTTTGCCAGATCTATGAACATTTATTTTTACACGGCTTTGAATACTAGATCGCGGATACCGGTGTTCTTTGGTGGTTAGGTTTCAATTAACCACACATCTCAGGAATGGTCGAACTGAGAATGTACAAGACTACACTTCATTCACACTCATACATATCATCCTCATTCATTCTTTTTTTTTTTTTTTTTTTCCCCTACTCTCCCCGACCGGATATCCATTTAACTATACTCAGTCGGGGAGAGTGTCCTTTTACTCTAAGGGAGTGTCCCCCGCCCGGGAGGTTAGCTCCCCCGGTCTCGGATCTTTAATTTTATTTTATTCGCCTGCCTCTAATCCCCCGCCTCGGAGACGGGGTATGGCTACGCCACCTCCCATCCCCTCAGCAGGGAACCGGGTCTCGGTCATTATGTCTTTGCCTCTAATCAGCGGTACCGCCCCCACTAAGCATCGAGGCACCCGCAGGAGCGGCACCGCCAACCGGGACTCGATCTTTTATTTGTCCCACACTCCCCAGGAGTTCCCCCCCTTCTCAGGAACCCGCACACCACGGCGTACGGGCCCTCCACGGAGGGACTGTCCTCCCTACCCTAATTTCACAAACCCCTTCTTCTGTCCTCTTCTTCCTTGGTGCGTAAGATTTCCCCGGCAAACCTACGGAACCAATCCCAGTTATCGTCACTATAGACCATCCAATTTAAGAGGTTTTCAGGTGTAAGTCCGTTGTCCGAAATTTCTCTTCTATTTGGAGCCCATCTTGGGCATACAAACACAGTGTGTTCCGCATCATCAGTCTCTGGGCAGTACACACATTGTGGGGTAGGTCTTTTTCCAATTCTAAACAGATAATGGCCGAACGAGCCCCGTCAACAGTTGTGTCGTATAAAAATCTACATTACCTATTCTATTACTAGTCCACATATTTATGTTGGGGATTAGTCGCCTGGTCCAATCCTCAACTCTAGAGTGTGTCCATGTATCCTGCCACTCTTGATCAATTAGCCGTTCAATCTCATCTTTGGACATACCCCTATATCTAAATGTTCTTTGTTTAATTTGTAAATCAATGGGTAGAACCTTCGTTAGTATGCACAACGCGTCGTATGACACTGTTCTGTATCCCGCGGCTACACGCAGTAAAGCAAGCCTGTGTATTCTTTTTAATTTTGTTTTGTTTCTCTGAATATTCATTGTATCTCCCCATATCGGGGCCGCATATAAAATTGCTGACGTGGTAGCCGCAGTTATCAGTCTCCTTATTACCATTTTCGGTGTACCATGGTTCTGGAAAAGAGTCCTCAATGCCTTAATCAAAGGGGTGACCTTGTTACAAATCATCTCTACGTGTTTGCTAAATCTTAGGCTTTTATCCAAAAGAACCCCTAAATACTTTGCTTCTTTGACCTCCTTAATTCTCTCTCCTATAATGTTTATATTGAAGTTTCTAATAGGTCTTCTACCTGAAAACACCAAACAACAGGATCCTCATTCATCCTCTGAAGAATTATCTAAACGGTAGTTAACGGAGGCTAAACGGGTAAAAGAAAGCATAAAGATCTATGAATACTACAATAGGTTTTTTGTTATATTTAAAGTTATTTGACCTTCAGCCAATAAGGTAATTTATCGCATACCAGCTCCCAGTCACAGCTTCGCTCGCACTATATATTTACTTGCGTTTCCCGTGGTGGTCAATCATTTTATTTTATATTTATTAGTGAAGTAACCGGAGGCAGGTGCAGTCAGTCACACATACAGTAACGGTGGCATATCGAATTTCCCGTCGCTCAGTTGTTTCAGTCGAGCGGGATTGATTTGTGCGTATTCGGTCGCTTTCTAAACGTATTCCCCGTCGCTCAGTTGTTTCAGTCGAACGGGATTGGGCTGTGTGTATTCGGTCGCTTTCCAATCTTAACTGTCTTTCGTCTTCAGTCTCTCCGCACGAACGGTTTTCATCATACGTGCTTTTGTTTTATTTCTCCCAATTGAAGAATGTCTTTTAGGCATGGTGTGATGTTTTGAAAAAAGATCAAAGCATTTAAAAGATTGCAGTTAAATACTTTACACATTTTAAATTAGTAACATACACATGATAAACAAAAGCGGCTATTTATTTATGTTTATAAACAGCTGAAGTAAATTGTAAATGAATGAATCGTAAAAATTACATATGCATGTGCGCTAAATCGATTGAAACTTAGGAATAAATGTATGTTAAAACCTCAGCCCTTTTCAAAATTAATCGATTCAAAAAAATGTTAGCTAAAAATTAAATTTTTCTTGAATATCAAAGTCATTTTAAAAATTAAATAAGCTTTAAGGAAGAAATAAAGTGTTTTAAATTTCGTTTAGTCGGAGGTCAAAAAAAATTAGCCTATGTTCACCGCAGGGATTCAAAGTGTGAAAAATGTTAGACAAATCTGTTCGATAGATCTCGAGTTAAGTTGAAACAGACAGACAAACAAACATTGATTTTTATAGATATAGATTGGGTGATTTTCTTTGGTTTAAATCCATATTGATTTGTGTAAATGATATTGAATCTAATATTTTGTAACTCCTGATATTTTTTTTTTTTTGTAATTTTAGATAAACCGTTTAACAGGCTTGTTGAACGGTAATTTGTGGAAATAAAGCGATCTCCCTACTTAAAAGGTAGTATAGTATTACCGACTTTAGATGTGTTTTGAAAACACCATACGGTAAAACATTTATTTATTAGTTATTTAATAAGCTGCAAGGAGAGATATTTTTTAAAAATACGTTTTTGAAACCATCAATATCAGGATCTAAATTATTTTTCAGAACAGTAAATTCTATTGATAATTTCGTTCTCATTTGTTGGAAACAGAAAAAAAGAACAGTAAAGTTTGCATAACCGCATTTGTTTGATGATTGTCATGCATAACGAACGTATTTCCATTTACCCAGTTCTCCGCATATTCCTTACATACTTGAACAAAATGCTTATTTAAAATTTCAGAGTATATTTCTGGAATAATTTTTATTTTTAAAATATTTAGTAATTCGTTTACGTAGTCCCACGTCTGTTTACAGGATTGATTCCCAAAGTGGTCCAGGTGGACCCCCATGGGTCCACGGGAGACTCAACGGTGGTTTACGTTGGCGTGACAAAAAAATGGGGGTTCACAATTCGTAAGCGGGGTCCACGAAAATGTGTGAAGAACTAAAATGTTGGCTTGACTTTGCGTATCAATCTAGGCAGATAATTTTTTGAGAAGCTTAGCACTAATGAGGAGCTGAAGGTGAAATTTAAAAGAGGGTATCAAACATTTCGGCTGCAGGCAGAAATACCAGAAAAATATCCTGGACTGTGGGGAATTGCGAGAAAGCTTTTGATAGCGTTTCCCTCGTCATATCTTGTCGAAAAATTTTTAGTGTCATTACAAACCTTTTATCAAAAAAAAGGAGCAGATTCAATATCACAGAACGGGGAGATTTGCGCTTATTCCTAACAAAACTGAAGCCAAATATTTGTAATTTGCTGTCAATCCATCAAGTACATCTCTCCCATTAAAATTGTAACTATTTTGTGATTGTCATTGTAGAAGTTACATTACGTTATTAATGTTTAATATTAATTATATTACGACAAATTTATTATATTACATTGCAATATGATAACAATAATAATAGTGTAATGATTACATATCTGAATAAATGCAACACAAAAAATATACTATTTTTCTTTTGCTTTTTACCTCTATGAATGGGAAGTTTTCTAAATAAAATAAGTGAGAATTGATTGCTTTCTTGTGCTGTGAGTAGATGTCAAAAATGTAAAGTCGGATGGAAGCATTTTTTTTGATCGGCCAACTTTACTTTTTTGACATCCACTCACAGCACAGTCGATCAAAAATTAACCAATCAGTTCTCTTTTTTTTTTCGGAAGCTGTTAGTTCGTGGAACTCAGCCGTAACGCAAATTTCCATAGTTAGATCTAATCTTCACATTTGCCGTCGACTGGAAATATGGTAAAAATGTAGCTGCAGGGGGTCCACCGGAACCAGCAAAATTTTGAAAATGGTCTATGAGAAAAATAAGTTTGGGAACCTCTGCTTTACAGTTTTCTTTAACTTGTAAAATTTTACTTTTAGTAAAATAGTTGTGTTTATATCTTTTCTAATTTAAGATTTTACACTAACAGTAGATTACATATCGTAATCTACTTTTTCATTAAATGACTTTGTCAATATTTTATTACTAGAAATAAAACTA
This sequence comes from Lycorma delicatula, assembly GCF_047948215.1. Lineage (NCBI taxonomy): Eukaryota > Metazoa > Arthropoda > Insecta > Hemiptera > Fulgoridae > Lycorma > Lycorma delicatula. Next base: position 34,770,424 of record NC_134467.1, on the reverse strand, counting down.
TTTTAGAATAGAAATTAGTATTCTTAATGATTATTTATATGATCGATATCGATACAAAGTTCGGTATTTTCTTGTACTCTCGTGGGTTTGTACGATTTGATAATAGTATACCGATATAAACATAAACTTCATTCATGATACTAATTCTAAATTATCAGTATCTTTTTATTGTTGTAATTACAGAAGAACCTGGTTCGGGTGAGCTGAGCTCGCCGGCCCATCTAACAAGGACCCCCGGGGCACTGGTAGGCCCAGTCGAATTCCGGAGCCGACTTACGAGTTCTCGAAACCTCCGGAGGTCTCCGGGTCCACCCGATTCACTTAAATCTTCGCAGTGTACATTACTTTCATGATTTCGTGGATAATTCTGATAAATATCATATCGTCTTTATACAAATTTGATAAAGACACTAAATTACAAAAGACAGAATACGGAAAATTTCATAATCTATTTATGTTGCCCGTGATGACCGAAATATAACAATAAAGTGAAAAGAAAAACCACCGTTTTTCTTTAATGGATATCTTTTTAATTTACGACCTCACTCCCATGGTACTCGATCTAAAACCGTGTTAAATTTTCAAATAACACGAATAGATCCAGAAAATTTAAAAGAAGTTTCCTTGTTTATCGCGTGATAAAAGAACAAACAGGCAAACATTCGGTTTTACACGTATTCATAAGATAGCAACAAAAAAATATCAGTTATTCCGTTTATTTGTATTGTTTATTTTTAATTAATAGAAATATATATATTTTTTTATAATTTTTTTTGTAATACTGAAAATTTTAATTGATTTAATGTGTAGTTAGTCTAACACATTTGGCGTTTTTCTTTTCTTTTTTTTTTTTGACGTGACAACGTCTTATAAATCAATGAACGCCGGCAGCACGCACGAAAAATTGTCCCAATCTGCTATTTTTTCGCTTTTCTTTGATCAATTTTCATCATTAAAAAAAAAATTTTACTCAAAAGGTAATCAATTTTGGACACCTAATAATCCCTTTCTTAGCGTTAGTTTTAGAAATCTGTCTATTTTTTTTACAATTACCATCTGTTTTTTTAAATCATACTTTTTAATAGTTTAATTTACTTTTCTCCGTTACTTTTTAATCATTGCATGGAACTAGCAGTTAATGATGTTAAAGAACAATTTAGATTCGGAGTAACAGTACAAGGTGAAAAGATAAAGATGCTACGATTTGCTGATGATATAGTAATTCTAGCCGAGAGTAAAAAGGATTTAGAAGAAACAATGAACGGCATAGATGAAGTCCTACGCAAGAAGTATCGCATGAATATAAACAAGAAAAAAACGAAAGTAATGAAATGTAGTACAAATAACAAAAATGGACCACTGAATGTGAAAATAGGAGGAGAAAAGATTATGGAGGTAGAAGAATTTTGTTATTTGGGAAATAGAATTACTGAAGATGGACGAGCAGGGGCGATATATAATGCCAAATAGCACAGGCGAAACGAGCCTTCAGTAAGAAATATAATTTGTTTACATCAAAAATTAATTTAAATGTCAGGAAAAAATTTTTGAAAGTATATGTTTGGAGTGTCGCTTTATACGGAAGTGAAGCTTGGACAATCGGAGTATCTGAGAAGAAAAGATTAGAAGCTTTTGAAATGTAGGAGAATGTTAAAAATCAGATGGGTGGATAAAGTGACAAATGAAGAGGTATTGTGGCAAATAGATGAAGAAAGAAGCATTTGGAAAAATATAGTTAAAAGAAGAGACAGACTTATAGGCCACATATTAAGACATCGCTTAAATATTATAAGGAATAGTCGCTTTAATATTCGAAGGACAAGTAGAAGGGAAAAATTGTGTAGGCAGGCCACGTTTGGAATATGTAAAACAAATTGTTAGGGATGCAGGATGTAGAGGGTACACTGAAATGAAACGACTAGCACTAGATAGGGAATCTTGGAGAGCTGCATCAAATGACTGAAGACAAAAAAAAAAAAAAATTTAAATCTGTCAGCGTTAGTTTTAGAAATAATAATAATAGCTTTGATTAAAAAACATAATAAATGAACATTTTTTATAAATAAAAATTGTAAATTTATGATTTCGCTATTGTGTATTTTATCGAACTCCTTAAGTTTACTATAAGGTTCTGTTTATGGCAAAGTTTATTGATATCGTCTAATTTTGCTTCAGCTCTTTGGGGTCGATTTACATTGTCGGTCTTTGCAAGACATTGTCACGCTCAAATCTCGTGCGAAACATAGTTCCATACAAACCAATGTTTTTTTAATAAAATTGATACCTTTATTTTTAACGTCGTTTTATTCATTAGATTTTACTCAAGAATTAGTTTCCTACCAGGTATATTTGAAACTTTTATTCGTTTATTACCCATTTAACAACGTTATTTTACATTATATATAAAATACCGTATTTCCGACCTCAATATCTTCTCTTTCCCCTGTTATTTAAAAAAATTATAAAATACATTCCTGAGACCTTTTTTTTTTTTTCAATTTTTAACAACCTGACAAATTTTTTCCTTATTAATTTAGGTCTAATGAATTACATTCTGACTTATATTTAACTGAAGGTCCAAAAATCAAAAAGAAATACTTCGCTAACCGACAAGGAATCATTTCAGAGACAATGTTTACATCGTTCTTATTTTCACTAGTAGAAAATTTTCTTAAAATTTGTTACATTCTTCGTAAATTGCTCTGTTTTTTTTATGCTAAAAATCAGTATAATTACATCTAGTGCAGATTCTGTTACCTTATTCGTAATCCTTCAAATTTTGTTGTGATACTACCAATAGGTGAAATTTAAACGCTTTATTATGTGAAGGATTAGAGAGGAATTTCCCCTGAAGAGTACAGTATAATTTACAAAAAATGAAACCAGGGACTAAAATTTTACTTTAATTACAAATTAGAGTTGGTGACCATCTTGTTTAAAAAAAAATTGAATTGTTATTTTTTGGTTGATCAAATACATTTTTTTTTTTTTAAATACTATAAAATGTTGGCCAAAGAAGGGAAAATTGATTAATGTTCAATAAAAGTAATGATTAGTAATAATTATTAACTGTTGAATTCATTATATTTTCGTGAAATACCCGTTATTGATTTTACTACAGATCGTATTTTTTTATTTTTTTACTTTCCCGCCGAATATAACTAGAATACACATAGTGTCTAACGAAGTTCTCCCTAGATTTTCATAACTTTTTCTACTCGTAAAAATAATGGAAAAAGTGCATATAAATTTATATCCTATAATGTTTCGTTTGCGAGTTACGGCTAGTAAATGATTTCTATCGGATTTAAGGTAAATGAAATGAGGTCCTACTGAAATTTTAGGACGTTAATTAAGGAGTATAATTAGTGAATATGTATTTCAACAGTGCCAGAATAAGTATTTTTTATTTTACAGTTGTTTTGTATATTCTTGTCTCTTTTTAAATTATTCAAAAGCAGTTTTACTTCCTTGTACGAAGTACAAGTATCTGAGAAGAAAAAATTAGAAGCTTTTGAAATGTGGTGCTATAGGAGAATGTTAAAAATTAGATGGGTGGATAAAGTGACAAATGAAGAGGTATTGTGGCAAATAGATGAAGAAAGAAGCATTTGGAAAAATATAGTTAAAAGAAGAGACAGACTTATAGGCCACATATTAAGGCATCCTGGAATAGTCGCTTTAATATTGGAAGGACAGGTAGAAGGAAAAAATTGTGTAGGCAGGCCACGTTTGGAATACGTAAAACAAATTGTTAGGGATGTAGGATGTAGAGAGTATACTGAAATAAAACGAATAGCACTAGATAGGGAATCTTGGAGAGAACAAAAAAAAAAAAAAAGTAAGAAGTATTGTGACCGCGAGAAATTTCGGGTTTCAGATATCAATGGAATTATCCATTTTTACCATTCCTGAATCCATTTTGACTAGTTTCGGCGTGAAGTCTGTCCCTACGCATGCATATACATATTTCACTCGCATATATAAATAACGATTAGCCGTATGATGTTGAAATTTTAGAGTTAGGACTGTTGTAACTTCTACTTCCTCTTTTATTTGAAATTGACTGAAACAAAAGTGTCAAAAAAAGCCCTAATTCTAAAAAAAGTTTGAGTTTTAGATTTTTTCATAGCTGTTTTTTTTTTTTTAATTAATTATATTGATATATTAATAATGATAGTACAGAGTGACTGAAAGTTAGACCCTCACAAGAACAATATAGAGACATAGAATTTTTTTTTGGAAAAAATTTTTTACTTTTATTTCATTACTCGTCTGATGTCAGACAAGTAATGATTTGATTTTTCATTCATTTGATTTTTATTTGGCAATCTTTTAATTGCCCTTTAAAAACTGCTTGGAGTATATTTTAATTTTTATTTCAATAATCCGACGTAGAAAGTTTCCTTCCTCTTTTAAAAATTAAAATTTTATTAAAAAATGGTTATTTGTAAGATATTAAATAATAGATTTTCTTTAAAAAATGAATTTGAAAAATTTAATAGGTGTTGAGAAACTGTTTTACTTAACATTTTTTTCTACAAATATATTGTTATTTTAACCGATATACGATTTCCTCAATTTATTCAAATCATTTATGTGTAAATTTTAAATAGAAACGTTTTAAGACAATGTTATTTTCAAATATAGAAAATACCACCAAAAAAATTATATACGATTTTTTTCTATAAAATTAATAAATAATTATTTAATTTTTAATATGTGTTAACGTACTGTGTTAAAAAATAACTAGGAATTTTTTTTAAGGAAACTTATTCACATAAAATAAGTTCACCTAAAAATGTAGTTCACCTAGAACAATATGATTTTTTTTCTTCTAATAATGAAATTTATCCAATTTCTTTAAGTGAAATTGGATAAATTATACGTAAATAATCAGTTTAAAAATATATCAAACCGAAATTTGATAAACTACTGTATTTTTGTTTCTTTTATTTTTTTTTTATTTTTTTTTTTTTTTTGTCTTCAGTCATTTGACTGGTTTGATGCAGCTCTCCAAGATTCCCTATCTAGTGCTAGTCGTTTCATTTCAGTATACCCTCTACATCCTACATCCCCAACAATTTGTTTTACATACTCCAAACGTGGCCTGCCTACACAATTTTTCCCTTCTACCTGTCCTTCCAATATTAAAGCGACTATTCCAGGATGCCTTAATATGTGGCCTATAAGTCTGTCTCTTCTTTTAACTATATTTTTCCAAATGCTTCTTTCTTCATCTATTTGCCGCAATACCTCTTCATTTGTCACTTTATCCACCCATCTGATTTTTAACATTCTCCTATAGCACCACATTTCAAAAGCTTCTAATCTTTTCTTCTCAGATACTCCGATTGTCCAAGTTTCACTTCCATATAAAGCGACACTCCAAACATACACTTTCAGAAATCTTTTCCTGACATTTAAATTAATTTTTGATGTAAACAAATTATATTTCTTACTGAAGGCTCGTTTTGCTTGTGCTATTCGGCATTTTATATCGCTCCTGCTTCGTCCATCTTTAGTAATTTTACTTCCCAAATAACAAAATTCTTCTACCTCCATAATCTTTTCTCCTCCTATTTTCACATTCAGCGGTCCATCTTTGTTATTTCTACTACATTTCATTACTTTTGTTTTGTTCTTGTTTATTTTCATGCGATAGTTCTTGCGTAGGACTTCATCTATGCCGTTCATTGTTTCTTCTAAATCCTATTTACTCTCGGCTAGAATTACTATATCATCAGCAAATCGTAGCATCTTTATCTTTTCACCTTGTACTGTTACTCCGAATCTAAATTGTGAAAAATTTAATTTCAATATTACTATAAAATTTTCCTTGATAAGAATAAGTGTGTAGAATGCATAGTATTAATTCCATAAGCTAATGGAGACTGAAAATGTTAATTTCGATTTCTTTTTTTTAAGTGTGTTGCATTTTACTAGCTTTTAAATGTTTACCTTTCTGTTTTAGACATATTTATTCGTTATCTGAGATAATACCATTGAAAAACAAAGGAAATGTCATTTATTGTCATATTTTGAATTATCATTTAGTGGCCCAACTATATTTATTGCTTCATCTATACTTGAGACCCCAGGTTTTTACTTCGTACGTAATCTAATAGAAATATATTACGCACATTAACAAGTTCAATTATATTATATAATATTTATAATGAATCCCAAGGAAATCCCTAGCCACGTAGGGATTCCAGGTAACGAAAAAGCAGATTATGCTGCCAAAGAAGCCTGTATTCAACCTCCTTTCACCACTCGAGTTACTACCCTTTATTTTATTAATCGTGTAAAATAATCACTGAGAACAAGGTGGCAAAGTGACTGGGCGACTACCGTCGATAATAAACTCCGACGGATTAAAGATACAGTGTTGCAATGGGGCTTCTCGTCGTGAGGAAGTGGTCCTCTGCCGGTTACGGACATACGAGGATCACACACAAGTACCTAATGTCGGGAGGAATCGCCCCCCTATTCACACGATGCAACTGCCGCATGACTGTGCACCACATTCTCGTGGACTGCGTATGTTATGCGGCGTTGCGTCGTAAGTTTAATCTACCTTGGACCGGATGTTTCTGTTTTTGCATAGTACAAGGTTACTGCAAATAATTTAATATTATCATTTATATTTTTATGCTAGAATAGTTTTTGATAATTTTTACCTTTACTTTCAATTTTGATTTTTTTGATTATATGTCTTTAATTTTATTATCCGAGAACGGAGCCTTTTCCACAACCTATCGGAATTAGATAAGTTTTATATAGTTTCTTTATTCTATTGTTTTAACTTTTGTAATTAAAAGAATTTGTCTACGATATTAGTTTTGAGTTTTATTTCACCTTTTTGACTTTTGTTTTAATAAATTTTTATTATATGATTAATATTAATTTTTACACCTTATAAGTTTTATTATTTTGGAGTTATTTTACCCTTTTACTAATAAAAATTCCGGGCTATGATAACGCTCAGGCGTTTTTCGCCGCCAAACAAAAATAAATAAATATTATATAATACAGATTTTAATAATGTAAATCATAAATATACGGGGGGATTCACGAAAAATATTATAAATTTTCATTTCAACCCTTTCTTAGCGAGTGTAGGCTGGTGAAAGAGTTCGCCTGATTTCTACCAATTTAAGTAAAATTTATCTAGACTAATTTTTATGTCGCAAATTAAATTGGACTTGATGTTGACAGATGTTAACAAGATGTTAAAAAAAAAGATTTCCAATATTATAAAATAAAAAAATGAAATATTTAGAAAAATAACAAACATAAACAATTTATTAAATTGTTAAAAACGTCCTCCGCCACATTGGACGTATTTCAAAACCGTTGATTTGTATTAAATTTGCCACTCTTAGAATACTGTTAACTAATTTCCTAGTATACATTTCTCTTAAATCAATGCAGTATAATTAATTAAATAAAATTATGTGAAATATGAAGCAGTTTTCATAATATAATATCACCAATATATTTTGTTGTTATGATAAGGTAAACAATGTATAACAAAATTGCTAAGGTGAAAATAATATTATTTATTCATAATTTTACATGAGAAATGGTAAAAATGTAATAGTTTTTGATAATTTTGGCAATATTCAGTAATATTATTATCATATTTTCAAACATTATTTCCTCCTCTATGAATCATGAGACCTTGCCGTTGGTGAGGGGGCTTGAGTGCTCAGGGATACAGAGTAGCTGGACCGAAGGTGCAACCATATCGGAGAGGTATCTGTTGAGAGCCAGACTAAGGAATGATTCCTGGAAGAGGGCAGCAGCTCTTTCAGTAGTTGTTAGGGGCGTGAGTCACAATGACTTAAACGCCCATATCAACATCACTCAGTCCTCTGAGTACTGCGCAGCTGAAAGCAATGGAAAACTACAGCTGTTTTTTTTTTCCAAGAAAATGTGGCTCTCTGCATTTTCACATATACAATAATGGAGGCGCCTTCCTTGGTAAAATATTCCGGAGGTAAAATAGTCCCCCGTTCGGATCTCCGGGTGGGGACTACTAAGGAGGGGGTCACCAGAAAACTAAAAAATAACATTCTACGAGTCGGAGCGTGGTATGTTAGAAGCTTAAATAAGGTTGGTAGGCTAGAAAATTTAAAAAGGGAAATGGATAGGGTGAATGTGGATATAGTAGGAATTAGTGAGGTTCGGTGGGAAGAGGAAGGCGACTTTTGGTCAGGTGACTTTAGAGTAATTAATTCAGTTTCAAATAATGGGCAGGCAGGAGTAGGTTTCGTGATGAACAAGAAGATAGGGAGGAGAGTGGAGTATTTCAAGAAGCATAGCGATAGAATCATTGTAATAAGAAAAAACAAAAAAATGAGGAAAGTAAAACAAATTGTTAGGGATGTAGGATGTAGAAGGTATACTGAAATGAAACGACTAGCGCTAGATAGGGAATCTTGGAGAGCTGCATCAAACCAGTCAAATGACTGAAGAAAAAAAAAAACATTATAAGTAAAATTATTTTTTTATTCATTATATCAACCAAATATACTCAGATCTATTTTTAAACACGTTCTCAGTAATTTAACCTATTATAATAATTTAAAAACTTTCAATAATATTTAAAAATAGAAAGTAATATATAAATATTTATTTTTTTATTACAACAGCTCTGCGTAAACTAATTTTGACCTTGATGCAAGAGCATGTAAAATTTATTTTTAGAAATATTGCGCAAATGTATTCTTCTCTTTCTTTGTGTCACTGTGTGTGTGAGTGTATGCGCGCACGCGTGTAAAATTATTTCATACCCATAATATTTCTAGTTTTCTATTAGCTTGTCTAGAAATAAAAAGCTCATCAATTTAACGGTGAAAAAAAAAAATTACAAAAAAAATTACTTTCATTTTAATAGTGCCGGTAAATAATGACGCGAATGGTAGCTTCACAGCCTTTCATTCGGAAGTCCGGAGTACGAATCCGAGTCAGGTATAGCATTTTTCATATCATATAAAAATTACACTTCATATTCTTTATTGAAATTCATCAAGTCAATAAAAAAATTGTTACATAAACAAATTTTATAAAATATCTTAATACATTTATAATAAAATAATATAATATATTATAAAAAGCAAAATACTTTTAGTACTTAACACTGATAAATGTGGACTGGTTTATCTGCTGAAGATATACTCGGAAGTGAATTTTATGCAATGTTTTTTTATAATACTACTCCATCCAGTCAATGTACTAATATATCTTCGTTGAACAGAAGACCTTAAAGTGAAACTTTTAGGTTAACCATTTTAAGTATGAGTATTTTTATTTAAGTAGAGGCTGTATTAGTACGTATTGGATGTGCAGGAATGGTTTGTTGGTTTTTGTTATTTAGGTTTATGGAATACAATATTCTTTATGAGAGAAGTGAGGTCTGTAGAATAATTCCGTCCTTTCCAAATTAAAATATCAGAAAAATTAATCAATTATTGCGGTGTTTAATTGTTTAAGAAGAAAGACAGTTTACTAGTATTGATTATGATTGTTTGATAATTAATTATTTTGTATTACAAAAAAATAATAAATTTAACTGATACTTCTATCAAACAATGAACAATTTTTTGACATGCTAGTTGATGGCTTAATATCATTTTGAATTTATATCTAAACGTATATACATTTAATTCCTTATGTTTCATTCTTCATATTATATACTGTATAAATCTTTGTTCGGGCAACTAAGGTATGCTCAAGTTGACAATGGACTTACCTCGTTACAAATTTTCGTTGTACTAATCAGAAATCGAACACTAAGCCTTCGATGAAGGAATCGAACCTCTCAGTTTTTTCCGACATTAATGTTAGTGTTTTTATTATATTTAAACATAAATGTTTTCTATCTACAATAATTGATTTCTAACAGATTTGAAGACATAAATATTAATATATGAAAACAATGAGGTTAAATTATTGTGCTTTTTAATTGACGTTTAAAGTTATGTATGTCTACATATCAAATAGTTGCATTTTTCTGTCTTATTTCTAAACATGTTTCCTAAAGTGATATTTTAATAATAAAAAAAAAGTATTTCATAAATTTACTGTAGTGGAGGCTATCAAGGAAATGTTATAGAAAATTTAATTGAACTAGTCCTTATCGATTTTATCTTTTTTGTTTATAACTGGGTGTTTAACAGTTTAACGTGTAAAATTATACTTTCTAAATTGGGTATATAGTTGTAACTTCACCAATATTCAGAAATTATGTTCCCCCCATGACTAATAAATTATTTCCGAATATAGGAAACATTCTTCTGTTCTTCTGTGAAATACCGTAAAAATTCATTGCTCAGAATAAGCTGTCAAACATGCGAAAATACAATCCGTTTAAAAGGAAATTTGTCTGTTTCCACGTACAGACCACACCCACCTATATTATTAGTGGGTAACGGATATATAATACATTTTTTTTTGTCTTCAGTCATTTGACTGGTTTGATGCAGCTCTCCAAGATTCCCTATCTAGTGCTAGTCGTTTCATTTCAGTATACCCCCTACATCCTACATCCCTAACAATTTGTTTTACATATTCCAAACGTGGCCTGCCTACACAATTTTTTCCTTCTACCTGTCCTTCCAATATTAAAGCGACTATTCCAGGATGCCTTAGTATGTGGCCTATAAGTCTGTCTCTTCTGTTAACTATATTTTTCCAAATGCTTCTTTCTTCATCTATTTGCCGCAATACCTCTTCATTTGTCACTTTATCCACCCATCTGATTTTTAACATTCTCCTATATTTCAAAAGCTTCTAATCTTTTCTTCTCAGATACTCCAATCGTCCAAGTTTCACTTCCATATAAAGCGACACTCCAAACATATACTTTCAAAACTTTTTTCCTGACATTTAAATTAATTTTTGATGTAAACAAATTATATTTCTGACTGAAGGCTCGTTTCGCTTGTGCTATTCGGCATTTTATATCGCTCCTGCTTCGTCCATCTTTAGTAATTCTACTTCCTAAATAACAAAATTCTTCTACCTCCATAATCTTTACTCCTCCTATTTTCACATTCATTGGTCCATCTTTGTTATAATACATATCGATATATAATTTCCTTATATTTTAAAAATAACTTACAAAGGCATAACGAGTATCACATTCATCGTTTCAAAATTTAAAACTGGTTTATTCCTTAATCTATGTTTGGTATAATTACATCTTAGAACCAACAACTTCCTATTTCAGTCTGCTAGATTGCAGCCACATAAAGTTTCTTAAACGAGCAGAATAGCGATAACTCACTATTGCCCAACACTAACTATCTTAGAATTGTTTTTAATAAAATAATAATTAGTTTTTCATTTCTCCTGAGATCAGTATAAATTCCAAGTTGACTACTTACCATTCTTAGCTTCATTGTTTTATCACATGCTAAGTAGGAGATAAAAAATTTTTCCACGTTAAACCTAAGAAAAAATTCAAATTTCCTCAATAAGAGAATTGTTGCATGTGAAAAACGTTTTACATATTTAGCATACGACAAGCTCCATCTTCTTACAATTACTGCGATATTTTCGTCACCCTTGCTGTAAGGGTTGGCCATATGAAAAGTTATTACTGACGAAATTTTCAGCTAATGTTTAACGACTAACAACTATTTTAAACCGATTCGATTTTGTGCCTTTTAAGGGAGGTGTGTTTTTTTTTTGTCTTCGAAACACTATTTTTTTCTACTCCCTGGGCCAATATAAAAAAAAATTAGTTATATAAGTTTTAGGCCCTTATAAAAGAAGATCAGGAACTTTAAACGAATTCGATATTTTACTTAATAAGAAATTTATAGCGATTTTTTTTCGAAATGCTCCTCCATTTTCACTCCCATGGTTTGATTTTCCCTATTAAAAACCCCAGGATTTTTAGTCGTTATATTTTATGTATCAATTTGAAAGCGACTGGCACAAAATTACATCATTTTTCGTGTCTACAAGAAAGTAAAATATATATATATACATAAACTTTTGAATTGACGGAAAATTTTGGGGTCTGGGGGATGCGAAAGTCGAAGATATGTCGAAATTTTCCGAAAGTCCAACCATGGTACCCATTACAATAGGTAGCTTTCTTATAAAATCTATCTAAAAAGGAAATATTTAAATTCGTCCATCACTTTCATTTAAATTTATTAATTAACACCTTAACTAACTGGACCTCCAAACTTGGAACCACCGGATGAAAAATTAAGACACACCGCCATGGAGATCGACATTGCTTGATAATTTAATATTTGTACGGCTTTTTAATGAATAACTTTTATGTACTTTCTTTTTCCTGTTTAGACTCCGGTAATTACCTTTCAGATAATAATTCAAAGGATGAATGATGATGATATGTATGAGTGTAAATGAAATGTAGTCTTGTACAGTCACAGTTCGACAATTCCTGAGATGTGTGGTTAATAACCCAACCACCGAAGAACACCGGTATTCACGACCTGGAACGGTGGAACTCTTGATTTCCAAATCAGCTGATTTAGGAAGTCGAGAGTTCCAGCATTCAAGTCCTAGTAAAGTCATTTATGTTAAACGGATTTGAATACTAGGTCGGGGATACCGGTGTTCTATGGTAGTTTTTTTTCTATTCTATTCCTCCAGTATGGACCAAACAGGAAGTTATAATTCCAAAGGAGTGTCTGGATACTCTAATCAGCCTTCCCAGTTACCGGATGCATATGCGGTATCGTAGGTCGGCTTACCGGTCAGCTCTTTTGAGGAATATTTTGGGTGCCTTTTTTGACTCGTGGCCGGGTAATTATGCCGAACACGGCGCCAGCTCTTTTCTATTTGTGTTCAGCCTGCTTAATCCCATGAAGTCCCCAGAGTTTCATTGATACTGTCACACCTAGGCATGCCTGCCCTCGCCTCTGGGCTGTCTTCCCTACCCTACGCTAATAGCTCAGGCGCCACCGTTCGTCTTATTCTTTATTTTTTAGCACTCCTTAGCGTGTATATCTACTCTCCTCCATTGATCTTCACATGAAATCAATCAGGTCGTCTGGTGTACATTGAGCAATTCCAGCCCTATTCTTTGGTAGTTGGGTTTCAATTAACCACTCATCTCAGAAATGGTAGACCTGAGATTTTACACAAGACTAATCTTCATTTACACTGATACATATCATCCTCTTAAATAATACCTGAACGGTAATTCCCGGAGGCTAAACAAATAAATGAAAGAAATAGGTCAACCATTCCTGACATATGTAGTTAATTAACACCAAACTACCGAAGAAAACCGGTGTCCACGATCTAGTATTCAACCGTTTAAAAGTAACTTCCTTCACTAGGATTTAAATGTACGAACTCTTGACATCGAAATTAGCTTATTTTCGATGACGACTTAGCCACTAGATCAGCACGGTAAGATAACTCATGTACAACTCAAGTTGTGATAAGGCAACGTAATTTTTTTTGCGATATATTACACGAATTAATATTTGTTTGCTGTTTTTAACTAGCACCTCTTATAAAAAAAAAACATACCATAAACCTTATGGTTGGTAATAAGTATATTATATTATTGTTCACTAAATTTAGTCATTTTTTGTTTCTTCTGATATGACATATAAATATATAGGTTATGCTAAGAAAATCACGATATTCGTATATTTTGATATTTGTATAATATCTTTTCCATTATCAGTCTGACAAAAATTATATTAATTAACTAGCTCTACCCGCCACGCTTCGCTGTGGCATATTGTGGTTGCATGGATGAGAAATGAGAAACAAAACAAAGCATACGTTTCATAGAATTTTAATTTTGCAATACTTGTGGATATGCAATATTTTATGTTTTTCCACTGCCTGCGTAGATATAAAGACTATCTGGTTTGCCGACTCGGGAACACGCAACATACAGTTGCCCATGTGAGAAGCAATCCGCCTCTAAATCTAAACCACACAATTCTAAAGATTGACCTTGAGCTTTATCGATTGTGATTGCAAGTGCCAATCGAATTGGGAAATGCAATCTTTTAAATTAAAATGGCGTATCGATCGGGATTATGAGTATTCGAGGAATGAGGACATCTTCACCTTTGAAAGGTCCCATTAAAATCGTTGCTTCCACTACGTTATTCATCAATTTCTTAACTGCAAGTCGCGTGCCGTTGCAGAGTTTTGGCCGATTAATATTCCGCAAGTGGATAATTGTCATTTTTTGATCGAACCGTTGCTAGAATCAATCTAATGAGGAATGTTTTCCCAGTTCCTCCTGGCGCATCCAAGAAGAAGGTCCCCCCCAACACCGTCATTTATGATTTTCATTATGCGATCATAAATGCCTTTCTGTTCACGCGTTAATTTGGGAATGTTTGATCGGACATATGACTGAAGATCACCGATGTTGTAACTCTGTACACGGCGTAAATCCACATCAAACGAAGCAATCGCAGCTCGGGTGGTTGCTGGCATTCCCAATCGTCTAAGAACTTTATTCGCAATAGCTAAGCACTTGTCTTCCATATTTATCAATGCTTCGTTGTAAATTCCACGGTCATATTGGTATATTTTAGGCGTACTCTACGAAAAATATCCTCAGCCATATGCGATCGATTTCTTTCCCATAACTCTGTGGGAGATGAAGGGAAGCAAGCGGTCAATATCATTGCGAATAATGCGCGAATTTGGTTTGGATGTGCAGTGTTGCACGCGTCATTAATACACATATCCCGCTGTTGGTTGTTTTCTAATAAATTCAGAGCTTGGTGAAAGGCACAGCTCAATCACGACATGATCACACAAAAGTACCTCGATTAAAGTGAATATTTAATTCAGATTGTATAATAATCTGAATCAGATGCAAGCGGATACGTTTTTTTTTTTTTTTTTTTTTTTTTTTTTTTTTTTTTAATAAACAAGGTAATTGTGAACAGGTATTGTTTCACATGTGACTGCGGTTGTCGTTTGCTAGTATGGCGAGTGTTCCCCTCGCTTCCGGCCGATGGCGCGGTCACTGGTACACAACTGACCGTTAAAAAAACTGTTTTCTCGCGGTCGCGGGTATGTGGCTGATGCGAAAAATAAATAAAAACAATCTTTGATGCAGATTATATATCGTGCCAAAATTTGAGCTCAATCGGTGCAGAACATTTTGAGTTTTTGAAGAGTACACAAACGAACTTAACATTTTTATATATATAGATTATACAGTTCTTATTACGTAGATAAAAATATTGCAAAATTATTCCCTTTTCTTCATTTGTATTACAACTCAGCTTGTTGTGTCTATTTCATTTATTATTTTCACTCTACTCCATTCTGATTTATTATAATGAAATTCGTTCATTTAGTCCTTGGTTTTTATTGTAACTTGGATGTGTAAAGTTCATTGTATTACTGCTATATTATTATTACGATTATTTTATTTATTTATTTTCCCGAATTTTATGGGAAACGATTACTAATATGGCTAGTCCTCCATACATTGATTAAAAAAAATTAATGACCAGGACGAACGAACGACACAAGAGGGTGAAATTCTCTTACATTTTAATAAAACAAAAAAAAACATACACACAAAATAGTTTTATGACAAGAAAATGCTCACGTATTAGTTGAATTTCTTAGTAATAACATAATTACTCTTCTGTAACGTTATTCCGGATTCAGAAGTTAAACTACTCACGGGTAGTACGGAAAGCGCTTGTACAATAACCGATTTCTTTATTACGTATTACGTCTAACTTTATTATATACGAATTTCTTCTATCTGATGAATGGTTTATATAGCATTAATATCTCTTTTTCTGAGTGCCAATTGATTTTCGTTAAACAATTTAATAATTTTTATGAATTTCTTGTATCTAACACTCAAACCCTCCATGTGTAGTTTCCACGTAAGTTTTTAACGAATATAAAACACTAAAATTCGTGGATTTTCTTTATATTGAATAGGACGATCATCGATGATCAAAATAGGTCTTCAATGAGGAATTGTCTTTTTACAGAAATCACACGCCAAGTTTTTTCTGTCTCAATATTTGTATCCTTTATTCTTTGCATCTTCGTTTAACGCGGGTTGCAATTTACAATACACATAACTGTATTTTTACTGACATATATGATTTCTAGATGGTTATGATTTTTTTGAATAGGAAACAGGACGGTAAATATTGGGATCGGTTAGATTTTTAGTTTTTTTTTTTGTTTTGAATTGGTCCAATATATGTTTTTCTTTAGCTGACTAGAGTACTTTTCAATTCGCCTTATCTCCCATCAGATTATATAATTCTAGCAATCTATTTTTTTGCAGCAATGCTTCGTTTCTAATCATGAGGTAATATATTTTGACCCAACCAGAGCATGTTTTTCCCGTATTCTCCAGCGTTTTCAAAAGTTCATCTATTTTGAAAAGTAAATCGTATGAAAAATAAATTTTTATTCCAAAATTTAGATGTAACACAAATTCTGTTTTCTGATTATATATTTTTTTCTACAATTTTTATTTCTAATTAAATATAAATAAATATATCATAAATATCAGTTTATTAAAATATATATTTAACCAGATAAATTTACATTTTTAGAAATATATTTTGCTATTAGTATAACATTTGATAAATTAATTTATATAATTATACTTTAGTGTTTTCATATTTTTGAACTGTTTCATAGGTTATTTTTATCTGTTTTAATTTATATTTCATTAATTTCAATTTCTGCAACAAAATTTTTCTTTTAGTTACAAGATCATATTAAATAGGTTTCGCATATATATATATATATATAAATCTAGTTGGGCCATGATTGTAATTCTTTCACGCAAAAACTACTGAAACGATTGAGTTGAACTTTTCATGAACCTTAATTTTATATCTGGAAAAATATAGGATAATTCCCGTTACAAAATTTATCAACTCTGTTGAGATGGTGGCCGTTTCAATTATTTTCGGTAACAACCAGTATATGTGCATTGCCGGTATTTAACAATACTTTGGCTAAACGGTTGGTCAAATCGAATTCGGTCAACAGTTGAAGTATTTAAAATTAATTTTATACAATAAGATTTTTTTGTGATTTACAAAACGTCTTTCAATTATCGAAAATAAAATAGCGTTGAATGTACGTTGTGTAAAGTACGGCAGCTCAACCGCCACAACCATTTGATTAGTTGTGAGACGCGATTGGCGGCATCTTCCTGCGGTTACTTCCGTAAACAGGATAAAATTAATAAAAAAAAATCGAAAACGAAGTACGGTTAACTTTTCATTATTTTTATCGGGTAACGCTAACAAACGTAATAAATTTAAAAATATTTCTTTACTTGTTCTTGTTACGAGGTAAACAGTTGTACTAATATTTTTAACGAGCCGATTATTCGTAAAGTCGCGTAATTAAGATCGTTGAAAGTTTCGAATCTTTTGCTAATCATACTGTTGCTGTGAAAAGTTACAACAGATTGATAGTTTTAATTAACTGAACAGACATTAGTTATTAATTATCAACACTACAACCAGAATAATAAGTTTAATAAACACCGTGCGGGACCAGACCGGCTAATACCTTATATAAGTGAAGGGTCTGTGGTATTAAATGAACATTTTTTATACGTTTTTTAACGTAAATAATATTTGGTGACATACGAAAATGGTACGTCTATTTTTTTTCGATGCAAAATAAATTGTTATAATTATTTATAAAAAGGCATTGATAAAAAATGCAAAAACAATATCTTTATTAATAAAATAATTGATTGAATTTGTTTATTCAATAAAATTAATTAAATTTATAGAAATCATTAAAAAATATAACTAAATCTAAGCAAGGAATTGTACTAATTCCACTTATTTTACCCTGGAGTGTGAAAAAGTTATTTGAATGAAAAAACTTACAATAATATTAATAAATATATATAAGTTGGAAGAACCAATAATTTTCACGAAATCTACCATTGGCAAAATAATTAGTTATCGTAGATCTAAGTTAAAAAAAAAAAAATATTAAAATGTGATATAAACTTTTTTAGAAAATATTACAAAAGTGTATATCAAAATATTCCATTTTGAGAAAAATAATATATATCTAAAGATATAAATACACAAAAATTTCTATAAAAATGTTATGGAAACATTAAGGAGCTTGTTCCGTTTCATGTTGAGCCGGTTGCTGCTGCACTCTAGCATATCTACTAGCGCTGGCCGGCGAATTAGTCTCGTTCGATTATTCCAGTTGAGAATCCCGCCGAGTGCGGTCATATACATTTAGTCTAAGGTGACTAACGGGTCTATCGTGACCATTCGAGAATCGGATCCCGCTTGGTGCGGTCATGATTTGTTTAATGTAATATTTCATTCTAGTTCAGAATATTTTTAGAAGAGAAGAGAAGTTTTAAGAAAAACCGAAAGAAAAATTATAACCAAAATATTGGGTTTGGTTATTAGAAAATTATTATTTGATAACTACCGCTTATAATTTCTGTAGGACTTCTCCTTTTCGCCCTTTTACCTCAACCCTCTCCTTTTACCTGTTTCCTTTTACCCTTTCCCGTTTTCCCCTTTTCTCTTTCCACCTTTTTCCCTTTTGCCCGCGCGTAAATCGGTCCATTAGTTTTTCTGGTTTTTAGAGGGCACATACGAATATGGCTTTTATATATATATATATATATATATAGAATAAAAAAGTCTGTTTGTATATTTGTTTGTTTGTTTCTTAAATATCTCGACACCGGCCCCATCTAGCGGGTATAGTTATTGCAAAAATATTTCTTTTCACGTAACTAATATTCATATTCTGAAGATGAACCAAATCGGTCCATAAATATAATTTGTCTAAATATCTCAACCCCAGCGACATCTAGCGGGTTCATTTTTTGTAGAGATAATTCTTTCGATATAAGTAACATGTATTCTGAATATGAGGCAAATCGGACAATAAATACTATTTTTCGAAACATCTCGACGCCAGCGCCACCTAGAGGATCCAAAATAATTCAGAAACCTTCCCTGGCATGCGTCCAACCATTCCCCAAAGTTTCATCGGTATCGGATGAACGATTTAGGAAGGGATAAGAGACATACAGACAGACAAACATTCATTTTTATATATATATATGTAGATTACGTATTATAATACTATTATTACCTCTTCATAATTCAATTTCTGGAATTTATTTTTTAGTTCAATACATGTTGTTAATTCGTCGTATTTATACAAATGTAATAATAGTAAAAAATCAAACGCGTCCTTCTGTATGGAAAGAAAACTATAACTTAAACTGATGAGAAGGGTTTCATTATAACTGAATGAATTGTTCCTTAACAAATGTAATAATCGACGAAATACATCCTCGTAAATAAATTGAATGTTATGTTCAATTTCTATTTCGATTGTCTTACCGATGAGATATACAAGTTTTATATCCTTTTCATATTTAACCCTAATTTCATTGAATTTTGTTCTTCCAATCTTATAAGTTTCACGAAATTTAGCCAAACTAGATATACCCCACAAAATACATTCTTCGTCTTCTTCAAATTCTTCTTCATCCGTACAGTCAGATATGACGGTATTTATTTCATTCATATCAACCAAATTATCTTTTAAATCTGGTGTGAATTTTTCTTCATGTATTGTTTTAATAGAGTTATATCCGTTTTGTAAAATCAGTATAATAATGTAATGGATTGTATTAAAATTTACAGCAAAGTTAACGAAATTATCTAGTGCATGGTATGATTCGTATGTGGTTTCGTAAAACTCGGGTTGGTTTCTTTGATTTACATCATCATTCCACTTTAAATAAAAATCTCCTAAGCACATTTTATTATACACGTCTTTAACTATAGCTTCTGGGAGTGAGCTGCAAAAGAAAAATATACCATTATTTTTTTGAAAAATTCAACAAAATTTCCTTTACGTGTAAATTTTAAATTACGCTTATACACTGGGATGTCATAACCTTAATATAAATTGTATATTGATATTAGTATACTTACATTAAAAATACAAAGTACCGGGTTGCCAAAATTCATAGTACAGCCTATTATTTCAGTTGTAAAGAAAACGAAATATTTGGATACACTAACGTAAATTAGATATGAGGGCCCACGTTTTGGACAAAACGGATCAATGGACTTTATTTTAAAATCCCCATTTTGAATCGCTGTCCATTTTGTCATTTATTTAATCCCTCCCATTTTGAATCGTTGTCCATTTATTTAAATGGGAAGGAATGATATTGGTAGCCATTTCACTAGGCCACGCCAACCAATCCATTGCCAAGCAACTGGACGTCGATCAATTGACGAACATTTAGCCCTAAGGGTGGCGAAGCACCATCTTGTTGAAAAAACGAAGGGAATATTTCATCTTAATTTAAAAGGGAAGGAAACGTAGTGTCTTTCAGCATGTCCAAGTACCGCTCGGAATTAAGGGTTCCATCGATGAAGATTGATCCAACCACACGGATATCCCATATCCCATACAACACCATAATTTAAACATCTCCAAGAACATTGGACGTTTCAATCCGGTGAGGATTTTCATCACACCAATTTCGGTAAATCTACAGGTTCAGGTTGCTCTAACAAAACATTGCCTCGTCACTGAATAGAATACTCTATGGAGATGTAGGGTTTTTCTGATATTGACGTAATGCCCATGTACAGAACGCGACACACCTATCTGAGTCATCCTCAGAAAGTTTTTGCAGCATTTGAATCATAAATGGGTACCATTTGTTGCTATGAAATATACAGTATGGAGGAAAGACTAACACTAGTTTTAATTGGAAGACGTCGAATGCTGCGATTTGGGCTCCTCGTAAAAGCAGCCAAGAACATCGTCGAGGTTGTCTCATCAGTGGAAGATTTAGGACGACCATTACGTATCCTGTCGGAAACATTTTCAGTTTCATTGAATTTGGATATGAGACATGAAAAATTATTATAGGAAATTGGTGGTCTCTCTTTCTTGCGCCTATTGAAATCTATTGCAATAGCGACTGCTTCGTTCATCAAATATCAGGATCACCTCAATTCGGTCTTCCTTTATCAAAGAAAAAAATTATATTTTCAAAAATTTCGATACGAATAACTCCTATACTAAAACGGTTATGTGAAATTTGATTTCAGAAATTAATTCCTGGTAAAATTAAAATCTGATTTGATACGTCACATGACCCCATTCCCATTTAAAGAAATGGACGGCGTTTGAAAATGGTGGCCATTGTTGTGTTATGCCACAAAGGTGGGCCCTCATACCTAATTTACATTGGTGTATTAAAATGTTTCATTTGAATACAACTTCAACTTTGTTTCTTTACAACTTCTGAACCATCCTCTTCTTTCGTGTATGTGGAATTGTACTTATAGATTTTAAATAACTTTGGGGTGTAAAGTTTAAAAGTGTTATCAGAATTTGTATAGAATTTCGCAATTTTTAGATGCATACGATTTATTTACCATCAAATGCAAATTCATTGCTAGGTCAGTATTAAAAATAAGTTGTTATTTGCGTGCATTCATTTAAAATTAAGTTAAATTGACTAAATACTTATTTATTCAGAGAAAAAAAATTAATTACATTATTAAGATTTTCTGTTAACACTTTTTTAAAAGTTTAAAACATTGGAATTGCCTTACATTTAATTTTTAAAATATCATGTCAAACATTTTTGCTTGCACGATGTTTCATCAGTTTCTGGAAACAACAATAGCCACCTATCACTCCAGGATCTCATCTTCCTTGCTACCGTGTTCTATGGTCAGAATATTCTGATGAGATGCTGTTCTTGTTCTTCGCTGACAGGGCCCAAATCTTTAGGAGCAAAGTCTAAGTGGTGTGTAGAAAATAAATTCTTAAATGATATCCTACATCCTAAACGATTGTAGTTATCTAACAAATTATTAACCAAAACAAAAAAAAAATATACCTTTCTTCTTTCATGTTGCCTACTAAAACCAACAACATCTTTGAAGAATATCCATGCAGTTAGTTCACAATCGCTAAAATTATAGTCAAAGTTGTGTCCTTAAGGTGTTTCTTGATATGCGAAATCAAATAACTATTCTTCTCAAAGTAAACTTGTCCCCGTAAAGGGACGAAAAACGGTCAACATAGTTCCCAATGGTATTGTACTTGAATGATCGTAGTTATCTCCTAAGCCTACGGGCAGCTGATTGTGAGCCGTTTTTTCCTCCTTCCGTACCATTGGCATCTTCTCCAGATGCTCCTTTTATACGCAATAAGATCCATAACTCTTGTAGGATAACCATTGTTTTCTTCCCTTTCAGTTACCTCAGCGGGTATCGAGCGCCAAGCTGCATCTCGGATAATCGAAGTCAAGCGCTTTGTAGCATATTCAATGATACATTTCACATTTATATAAAACATGTGAGAAGCCTGTCCTAGAACTAGCTCCGTAGAATTTTCAGTCAATCTTATTGTTCTGAATAATCGAGGAGGACTTCGTTACCACAATTTTTCTCATTGTCTTTGTAACTGGAGAGTGAACGGATTTGGAATCTAGGTTAAACATCATATTAGTATAAACAGGTTTGGTTTATTGCAAAAGTCCAATTGATCAGGAGACGTAGTTACGTCCATGCCCCAATAAGTAATTTCTACACCCAAATAGTATCGCGCCGCGGCTTCGTTACACATTACTTTAATGCTCTTCGATGAAATATTACTCTAGAACCCCAGAGTGTATTCGTTACATTCCATTCACTCTCTAGCGATAAAGCGGAAACCCAGAGACTCAAGCATTTCGACTGCATGTCGTATGTTTTTGCGTGACGTGTAGGAAAGTAGATCGCTGAGATCTTCAGAGTTTCAAGCCAGTCCAGTATTTCAACCCAAGTTGTTTCAATGCGGTCGGTTTTAATTGGAAGTAGGTCAATATGCTTTATTCCTTTTTTAGTCAGAATTGCAGAATCTCCGTGTGTCCGCACCATTAGTGTTTTTGTCACGTAAGGAAAGAAACCTCGGATTTTCAAGTAGTTCCGGTAGGTGAAATGCATTTTTGGTATGAGAAAAATATATAGTAATTCTGTCAGAAGTATTACGCCGGTTCATAAATCCATTTATGTTTTACGTTGTGATACTAAAAGTCGTAATCATCGGCAGAACTTAGCGACAACCTTTCTTGTTTGGCCTATGAGGTTCTGTGCCTGTCCGCATTTTACACAGCAATACGGCCTCATGCAATTGTTTTAAAACAATCATTTTCTGTTGAATCAAGATGGGAATCGTTAATGATGCTGCAAATACTGTTTCACTTACTCTCGCTCTCATCCCTTATAACTTTTTTTTGGATCGATTTCTAAACGTTACGTCATAATATCCAGAATCAAGAAAAGGGCGTTCCGTTTAGCATTGTCTCTCCCTTGCCGGTGAAGATATGGCGGATGAGAGTGCGTTTTCGGAACCATTAAATAATCTTCTAGTAAACGTTTACGTTTTTTGAGAAAACTCTTAGTTTTTTGGTATTAATAATACTACGCTATAGTCCAATTTGGTTACGACCATTTCTAATAACTGATAGAGTTTTAGCCCGTCAGTGATTCCAAATATTATTAATGCGGACAATTTAAATTACTCTTTAAAGTTTTTTTTTCAAATTTCTTCCAAAGGAAAATGCTCGAATTGTTTTGTTAGAGTTAAGTGAATATTTAAAATGTGTTTTAGTACTCTACGCTTCCGATCCTGTAACTTCATCCTCTACTTCTATGTCTGAGATGTCATTAAAAGTAACAGTAACATTATTACTGATCAATTTGTGACATCACTTTACGAGAATCTCTACTATAGGATTCACTAAACTCCGTTTCCTCCCAGTTCGATGTGTAACTTTGACACATAGGTTTTGTATTACCTTCGCCATTATGAGGAGCTCTCTTGTTTATGTCACAGAGGGACACACCAGTTTCTGTTTGCTGCAACTTTCGATTAATGGTACAAAATGTTCTTTTGGACTTAGTATTTTATACGGCATTGCATAGGAAATTTAAATTAAGGACTAATATTAGAAATATTTTAAGAAATATATATGATGATATTGTCGAATATCTTACTATTTCTTAATTTCTTTTTTTGTACTAATAAATATTAATATTAATAAAAGCCGACTATTTATTTTTGTATTTATATTTTTGGCAACAAATTTCTACGTAAAATTCTCTAAGTATTTCATTGCCTAGTTATTGTCCAAACATTTAATGAAATTATAACATATGTAATACTTACAGAGAAACAAATAATTTCACAAGAACTTGGATTACTTTGTGAGAGCAACCAAATATATAATTAGTCCACATGTTTTCAAAATTATTTTTATCTTCGTTTTCAATTTTGAATTTGCGTACGGTTGATTCAACCCATTCTATATAAAAGTCATAATATATAATTGTATGTGGTTGAAACATCATTTTAGGGATTGCAAGTTTTGAATCAAAACGTTTTGTTACGTCCCTATTAAAATAACGTTTCCACTGTTTAAAACTTCGTGATGATATCATTTTTATTATAATTAACCTGTTTAAAACAAAAGATTATTAATTACCTTTAAACTATAAAAGATGCATTATTCCCTTACAAGAAAAAATACTACAATTACTAGAATTCTAATGAAAACTACTGATAGAAAATATCATTCTACAAGAATTTTGAATAGAATGAAGAAAGCAAGTGACCAACCCTTAAAAGGAACCTTGTTTTACCTAGTCCTAGTTTAATAATCTTAAATCAGGAAACAACTATAGTGGTGGGTCGAGTTTTGATGTTATCTATTCTAACCTAGGTTTTTTTAATTATTTTTTTTTTTTTTATGGATGACATTGGATTGGATAAATATATCCATTATTGTATGATGACGTTGTTAGATTCATGGCAACGGTTAACAGATAGCTACTCTGATCATTAGGTTTTACAATATGGTATCGATGTAATTCAAAATTGATAATAATTTTGTTAAGCATGGCCCGTTAGTATAAGTATATAATTATAATATTTAATATAGAAAAAACCGTTAACCAACAATTGAAGTCGGGTTCAAGAGCTTTCGGAGTTATATTCAATCTTCAGGAACTCTAATCTTCGTCCTATTTATAATAGTAATTAAAATTTCATATATATATATATATATATATATATATATATATTGTAAGAAAATCTTGATATTTGCAAAAAACATAAAAGTTGGTTGTCAGATAATTTAAAATTATATAAACGTAACGTCCTGTCAATTTGGTGGTGTCAACTGTTGTGTTAAAAGGGGAGGTGGGTCAGTTTAGACAACGTAATTTATTATAACTATTTAATAACTGCTTGTATAAAACCTCATTATAAAATTTAGTCTGTTGGTTTATAAATTTATTATTATTTAAATACTAGCAGACCCGGCAATGCTTCGATATTGCTATATATATGTATATATATATATATATATATATATATATATATAGAGAGAGAGAGAGAGAGATAGAGGGAGTGAGAAAGAGAGAGTGAAAGAGTTTAGTGAACACAATTGAAAATTTTATAAAAAATTAAAAAACTGAACTTCACAAATTTTACCTTTCACTTATTCCCCTTCTCCTTTTCCCTGTCCAACTTCTCCCTTTTCCCTCACCGCTCCAACAGTTTCCTGTTTACCCTTTCCCGTTTTCCGCTTTCCTCTTTCCACCTTTTCCCCGTTTACCCTTTTGCCCGCGCGTAAATTTTTTGGTCTATAGCGGACACACATACGAACATGCCTTTTATATATATGTATATATATACATATATATAAAATACATATATTTTTATTTTATATATATATTTATATATATAAAATAAAAAAGTCTGATTTTATATTTTTTTACTAGTTAAGTAAATATCTGGACACCGGCTCCTCCTAGCGGGTATAGTTTTTGCAAAAAGATTTCTTTTCACGTAACCGATAATCATATACTGAATATGAACGAAATCGGTCCATAAATATAATTTTTCTAAATTTCTCGACGCCAGCGCCACCTAGCGAGTCCAAACTAATTCAGAAAACTTCCCTGTCATGCGTCAAACCGTTTCCAAAAGTATCATCACTAACAAATGAAAGGTTAAGGAAGGCATCAGAGACATAAAGACAGACAAACATTCATTTTTATATATATATAGATATGTAGTATTTTTCTAAACTATTAGTATTATATGTGTTATCAGAGTAATCGAGTATTAATAAATTTGTCTGGGGTCTGGGTCATTTGACTGGTTTGATGCAGCTCTCCAAGATTCTCTATCTACTGCTAGTCGTTTCATTTCGGTATACCCCTACATCCTACATCCCTAACAATTTGTTTTACATATTCCAAACGTGGCCTGCCTACACAATTTTTTCCTTCTACTTGTCCTTCGAATATTAAAGCGACTATTCCTTATAATATTTAAGCGATGTCTTAATATGTGGCTTATAAGTCTGTCTCTTCTTTTAACTATATTTTTCCAAATGCTTCTTTCTTCATCTATTTGCCGCAATACCTCTTCCTTTGTCACTTTATCCACCCATCGGATTTCTAACATTTTCCTATAGCACCGCATTTCAAAAGCTTGAAATCTTTGCTTCTCAGATAATCTTATCGTCCAAGTTTTACTTCCATATAAAGCGACACTCCAAACATAGACTTTCAAAAATTTTTTCCTGACATTTAAATTAATTTTTGATGTAAACAAATTATATTTCTTACTGAAGGCTAGTTTAGCTTGTGCTATTCGGCATTTTATATCGCTCCTGCTTCGTCCATCTTTAGTAATTCAACTTCCCAAATAACAAAATCTATCTACCACCATAATCTTTTCTCTTCCTATTTTCACATTCAGTGGTCCATTTTTGTTATTTCTACTACATTACATTACTTTCGTTTAGTTCTTGTTTATTTTCTATGGGATACTTCTTGCGTAGGATTTCATCCATGCTATTCATTGTTTCTTCTAAATCCTTTGTATTCTCAGCTAGAATTACTATATCATCAGCAAATCGTAGCATCTTTATCTTTTCACCTTGTACTGTTACTCCGAATCTAAATAGTTCTTTAACATCATTAACTGCTAGTTCTATGTAAAGATTAAAATGTAACGCTGAGGGAACACCCTTGTCGGACTTCCTTTCTTATTACGGCTTCTTTCTTATGTTCTTCAATTATTACTGTTGTTGTTTGGTTCCTGTAAATGATAGCAACATTTTATTCCAGTCTGCCTTTTCTAGGTCTACAAATGCCAAGTATGTTGGTTTGTTTTTCTTTAATCTTCCTTCTACTATTAATCTGTGGCCTATAATTGCTTCCCTTTTCCCTATACTTTTCCTAAAACCAAATTGGTCTTCTCCTAACACTTCTTTCACTCTCCTCTCAATTCTTCTGTATAGAATTCTAGTTAAGATTTTTGATGCGTGACTAGTTAAACTAATAATTATGGTTTATGATTAATTATGGGTCATAGTTATGGTTGTTATTTATAATATGTTTATCAAAGTTAGATTTATCTTTCTGACCTTTTTTTATAAAATTCAATGGTCTTTTAATCTAATTGATTCTGATCTCTTGGTCATGCCTATGTATTTTAAATCG
The DNA here is from genome assembly GCF_047948215.1 of Lycorma delicatula. Taxonomy (NCBI): domain Eukaryota; kingdom Metazoa; phylum Arthropoda; class Insecta; order Hemiptera; family Fulgoridae; genus Lycorma; species Lycorma delicatula. The sequence goes on along the minus strand of NC_134467.1, from coordinate 34,742,834 downwards.
CATAATGTGCATTTCGAACAATATATTACATGTTTTCCTAAATCGACTTTGTTTTTTTTTTCAGAATCCATATTATTTATTTATGCTCTTGTTAGTAGAAATGATTTAAATTTTTTTGTTCATTTTATAATTTATATTATATTCAACTTAACGTAGATATTATAATTATTAGTTAATTTAATTTTATCTTTTGGTATATTTTGTGTTTAATGTTATTATTTAATTTATCTATTAAGGTTTTTTTAATTTTTTTATCAAATTATCAATTGTGTTCATTTAAACTCTGTCTGTTCCACTCACTCTCTCTCGCTCTATATAGCAATATCTCGCTATAGCAATTCTATTTCCGCTATAGCGGTTCTATTTAAATCTTATAACGATAGTAGTTTGTCCTGTTGTAATAGCAGACAAAACAAGAATGGTTATGAGGAGGTTATTTTTTGTTAAACCCGGGGATCTAATGATGATATCTGAATAGTTTTCCTTAATGATAAATTCTTTTTTTTTTTGTTTCGCATTGTAATTCTGTTATTTACTTTTGATTTTGTTTTATATGTCAGTATTTTATTATTATTTTGATTTGGTTTTCCTTTCACTGATAGGACTTGTACATACATTAAGATTTTGTTTATAGTTTTAGGTGATTTTTTTACATTAGAATTGTTCATTCAACTTCGTACTTATTAGTTAGGCTTTTTACCAGGAGACTGTGTTGGAATGTTATTTAGTATTGTTAAGCTGTTATTATTAGTGTTTGGTTCATTAATTCTAACAATAACAGTTGAAATTTCGTCGTTGGATATAATTCTTGAAAGAAACACGAAAACGTTACTATTAAGCGTTTAATCTCGTTTTTTTAATACCGCAATTTACTCACTTTTACAAATTTTATTGCTTATAACTCAATAACAGAGGTAGTTTTTCTTATAAACCTACGTACCATATATTCATCTTTCTAGATAAAAAAAGTTTTATTCAATATGTTTGATCCAACATAAAGGAAGAAAATTTTTAAACAACATTGAGTGGAAACGTTTTAAAAATGTAAATTCCTATAATTAGGTAACATATATTTCTTGTCATTGGAGTCTACTGTATTAACAAAAATAATAAAATGTTTAATTTGTAGTTATTTTTTTAAATTTATTTAAGAAAGTAGAGTGCTATAAAAAATTCATTTAATGACTTATTTTCTTCTATCAACGGTTATTTATAAAAATAAACTTACAAAACAATACTCACCTATTTTCATTACTTGGTACGACGGTGTTTATACCGTTTAATAAAGTACAATAAGTTTCCACAGGCCAACCATTTGCTGTTGGAAATGTAACAACAAAACGTAAATCAGATTCCTCTACTCCGGCATTTCCGAACCACGGTCTTAACGCACCTATTACCTGAAAATAAGTTATTTTAAAAACACAACTTGAATAAATCACGTCCCTAAATTTAAATGCAATAACATTTACTTAACTTAATCAAAAGTGTATATAACAGAAAATATTCACTATAAATATTAAAAAGCGATACATATTGTGAAATATTTTTTATATTATACTAAATTTTTGTACACCTCCACAGCTTAACATTAATTTAATTAAGCTAAAAAAATTACGGTAAAAATCTATGAAATTGATTTCACAACTTACAAGATACGTTTAAAAACATATTTACAATGAAATAATGAACTGCTTAATTTAATATTGATGAAATTCTACGTGAAGAATACAGAACAATTAGTTTAACTAGTCATGTATCAAAAATCTTAAGTAGAATTCTGTATAGAAGAATTCAGAGGAGAGTGGGAGAAGTGTTAGGAGAAGACCAATTTGGTTTCAGGAAAAGTATACAGACAAGGGAAGCAAGTTTAGGCCTCAGATTAATAGTAGAAGGAAGATTAAAGAAAAAGAAACCAACATACTTGGCGTTTATAGACCTAGAAAAGGCATTCGATAACGTAGACTGGAATAAAATGTTCAGCATTTTAAAAAAATTAGGGTTCAAATACAGAGATAGAAGAACAATTGCTAACATGTACAGGAACCAAACAGCAAAAATAACAATTGAATAACATAAGAAAGAAGCCTTAATAAGAAAGGGAGTCCGACAAGGATGTTCCCTATCTCCGTTACTTTTTAATCTTTACATGGAACTAGCAGTTAATGATGTGAAAGAACAATTTAGATTCGGAGTAACAGTACAAGGTGAAAAGATAAAGATGCTACGATTTGCTGATGATATAGTAATTCTAGCCGAGAGTAAAAAGGATTTAGAAAAAACAATGAATGGCATAGATGAAGTCCTACGCAAGAACTATCGCATGAAAATAAACAAGCACAAAACGAAAATAATGAAATGTAGTAGAAATAACAAAGATGGACCACTGAATGTGAAAATATGAGGAGAAAAGTTTATGGAGGTAGAAGAATTTTGTTATTTGGGAAGTAGAATTACTAAAGATGGACGAAGCAGGAGCGATATAAAATACCGAATAGCACAAGCTAAACTAGCCTTCAATAAGAAATATAATTTGTTTACATCAAAAATTAATTTAAATGTCAGGAAAAGATTTTTGAAAGTGTATGTTTGGAGTGTCGCTTTATATGGAAGTGAGACTTGGACGATAGGAGTATCTGAGAAGAAAAGATTACATGCTTTTGAATTGTGGTGCTATAAGAGAATGTTAAAAATCAGGCGGGTGGATAAAGTGACAAATGAAGGGGTGTTGTAGCAAATAGATGAAGAAAGAAGCATTTGGAAAAATATAGGTAAAAGAAGAGACAGACTTATAGACCACATATTAACGCATCCTGGAATAGTCGCTTTAATTTTGGAAGGACATTTTAATAAATAAATTTTAATAAATAATAAAAAAATAAATATTTATATCAATTCATAACCTTCTGGATCTTAAGCTATATAGATATATATTAATATACAAACAATTGTTAAATATAAATACATAGATAACATTTTAGAAAAATTAATTTTACCTTTGAAATGATTATCAAATTATATTCGGGAAATATTTTGTATAGATTCGCAGCACATGTTTTTACGTCACCGCGTACATTCACTTCACAAATGTGGGTAAAGTATTCTTTTCTTATTTTTTCCTTTTCACTTCGTTTCGAAAAAATTGTTTCTTTAATGTACTTTACCATTTTGTAATTATTCAACTTGGATAAAAAACCACCTGTTTCTGAAATTTCATTTTTTCCTTTACTTAATTCATCTACATATAATTTTCCCAATTCTTCAGGAGAAAATTCTTTTATTTCTCCAGATGTAGATTGAATAACACTATAATCTGTATCAGAAATATAATCTGAATCAGCAGTATCAGTATCATACTCTGAAGAAATTACAAGTATTGTATTCAGCAATAATATTAATATACCTATCAAAAAAAATTTAGTATTCCAATCCATTGTTTTCCTAAAAACAAAAAAAAAAAATATTTATATACATAATTATTCATATCAATAATAAATATTTAAATAGAAATTTAAATTTTATTCATAAAAAGTGCTGTCGTCATCGCAGTTTCGCCTTAGGTTAATTTCCTTTCCGATCGCGATCAGCTTAGATGGTCATTGCTCACTTGGTACCCGCCATCCTGTATAAAGAAGCGGTAAAGTTCCCTGTACTTCTCTGTGTTTATTAAAGTCATGCATGTAAGAATAATATAACAATAAATAAACATTAAAACCTGTTTAATTTATAAATTCTATCAGTGTATTGTAATTTTTTACAGTAGAACACAACGGCAAAATGTAAAAAAACACTATTTTTTTCTCCCTCAAAATATTAAATTTTGTTCAGGTAAAAGGGAAAAATTGTGTAGGCAGGCCACGTTTGGAGTATGTAAAACAAATTGTTGGGGATGTAGGATGTAGAGGGTATACTGAAATGAAACTACTAGCACTAGATAGGGAATCTTGGAGAGCTGCATCAAACCAGTCAAATGACTGAAGACAAAAAAAAAAAAAAAAATAATCAAATACAAAAAAAAGGAAAGACGCTTATTTATGTGAATAAAAAGCTGGAGATTTGTAGGGTATGAATAATTTCATGCCTGATCGGGATTCATCCACGAGACCTCCATTTAAAGACAGAGACTACTTCTCTTTGGCGTCGAGGTCGTCAATTTATATATTTATTTTAAATTATCAATAGGTTTTTGTATAAATGTTAAAAAAAATAAACAAATTTGTCGGTGTCCAAGGTGGAATAGACGTAATGTCTGCGCCTTATATCCGGAGGTCCTGCGTTGAAATCCCGGTCAGACAAGGCACCTTTCTTACGCTACAAAATTTATTTCAATGATCCCACGCGTACCCTTTAAACTTATCTGGGAATATGATAAATAAAAACTTTTTTTATATAATTTCGAGTCCCTTGTGTCATTCATTTGGTTTTATTTTTCTTTTTTTTTTTCAAGGCCGCAAAGGACCACTTTAGTCAGAATAATTCAAATTATTTTTGGCCTATCTTTTGGCCTTTAAGTTCTTAGCTTTTACTTTCTCCCAATATTTAGTCATTGTTAATGATCTTACTTTACGATCCTCTTCTGAATAAATCTTCTTTGTATAAACAAAAGTTCTTACTTGAAATTCGGTATTCGGATCTCTAATAACAAATTTTAATTTTTCGGATTTATTAAGTAAATCTTCGTAAGTCAAATTTAATTCTTGCACGTCTTCTTTAATATCTTTGATCAATAATGACGGATTTTTTAAAGACCAAAATCGATCGATAATTCTCTTAGTAATCCTATCCGCGGTAATCTTAACAAGTGTGCACAGAAATAAATTCGCTTCTTTTTCATAGTATCGATTAAGGATTCCAAGTTTTCGTTCAGAAATTTATTAGGCGATAATCTGTACTGATTTTCGTGTTTATATTTTTTATGCAGGTTATAAGAATCCTGCGTTCAACTTTAAGCAAAGGTTCACTCCTATTTTTCTGATTTAATTTAAATAAAGTCTCGCTGGCGTAAGTAATTACTGGTTTAACCACAGTTTTTTAAGTTCTAATTTTAGTGTTAATCGATTTATGCATTATATGTATATGCAATGAAGGTGTCAAATTTTTTAAAGTGTTTTTACTGAAGTGCCACTATAGTACAGTCAATTTGTATTTTTATTTGAAAATCCTTACCTACCGATTGATGTTTTTTTCCATATGTTAGGGTTGATGAGGGAAGCTTAACTCCAGATTTTTAACATCCCAATCCCATAGATTTTTAAAACTCAAAAAGTTTTTGAAATGCGTTTTTCTCTGAGTCTATGCATTTTAGAGATTTACAAACAAAAAATGTAGCGAACATTCTCCTCTATAATTAATGTTTTAAAAGTTACGCCGTATAATTTGAAATTGAAATACTAGGTGGCGCTGAAATTGTAAAATTTCAGCGCCACCTAGTATTTCAATTTCAAATTTTTTGTGTTTTTCAAAAATCTAGGGAGGGGGATGTTAAAAATCTGGACTTAAGCTTCCCTCATCACCCCTAACGCATGGGCAAAAGATCAATCGTTAGGTAAGGATTTTCAAATACAGCCTATTTTGATGAAAAATTGCCTGTTCTACTAAATAAAATCCTAACTGGTTTTATTACAATATTCCCCACCGCATTAACGAATTTTGAAAAGAAAATATGATCAATGTTCCGTAAATATATTTGTGCCAAATTTGAAGTATATCAGTTGGTGTAATCCTGAAACATAACCCCAAAAACCGTGCGACAAACATACATATAATTTTTTTGTACTCTAGATGAAATAGTTAACCCTAAAACATAAAGATTTGCAAAATACAATGAAACCTCGTTTTTAAAACTGTCATCAGACTTTCACACTTAATATAGTTATTCAATCTAAATTCGACGTGAAAGTGTTAATTAATATTAACCGCAGTGTGTAGTTTACAACTGGTTCCAATTTACCTGAACCATTTGTAAATTTGTATACATAAAAGAAAAATGACATTCACTGTGAGGTTTCCTCCACTGAAAACCCCTCCAAAGATGGTGTATATATATATATATGTATGCAATTGGGACATACCTTACACACTAAACAAATATGGATATTTATATACATATACAATAAACTTAAAATTACATACAGTCCAAGAAAGATTGATAAACGTCAGCACATTAAAAGAAATAAAACAACAAAAAATAGTGTTACTAAACACATAAAGAATAAAAAATAACGAATCAAGCAAAGAAACAGTGAAACAAATCAAAAACCAACAAAAGTAAGCGTTGAAAAGAAGTGAAGAATTTTGACGTAATACAACACCCTACGATAGCTGAAAATATATATTTTTTTTTTTTACTAACTGAAATATAAAGTTTTGTAGTATATTTTGTTAGTATATAACTACATACAAAAATATTTTATTGACGATTACCTTCCAACGAAGTCGAACAATAGTTGCTTAAACGTTGAATATAATATCTGATAAAGATGAAAAGCTTTTTATAATAAAACTAGCTGATTTTAACAAGTAGTTGATCCAAAATATCTGTGTAAAAAATGAGTGCCAAACTGTCCTTATATAGTAAATTATAGGAATGGTATTTTTTTTTAAAAAACATGAAATTTCCCTTTCAAATTTTTTTTTTACCAATTACGTTTAGTGTTATTGTTTTATATATAAAACCTGTTATCGTTGGTAATAAAAGAGAAAAAAAAATTTTCTGAGGGAAATAATACTTACCCCCTCCACAAGCAGTACTTATAATTTACAATCAAGCATAAACATTAAATTCAATATTTACCGTAGTCAACTCATCACCAATTATAGATAAGCATTGACTCCTTTAAAGTTTTATTATAACACATTTGACTCCTGTTTTCCTTTTTGTTATTTTTCATGTCTTAGAATTGAAGTATTTCAAAAAATTGTTTTTATTATTTTCTGCAAAAAAACTTGAATTGTTTTTTATGCAAATGAAAAAATTACATAATGATATAACAAACATTGTTTTTCAAACTCTTTAGTTGTCCAAAAAAAAAATGTTATATGGTTTAGCTAAAGATCATTTTTCTTTTTAACTAACTATATAACAAGGTGTTAGAACATGACTCAAAGTAAATATTACTGATTGAATCCCGTAAAAAAATCTACCACATAAATTTTCTTTCTAAAAGATTTATTTATTTTATATAAAAGTTATTAGATTTTGTACTGTTATGGTCAATTATGCAGTATTTAAAAGAATCAATAGATAAATACTTGAAGGATTATACATTAAAAAAATTTATAAGACCATAGAATAAAAAAAAACTCTCTTTCGGCAAGCCGGAAGGCGGATTTTGATTTCACCGGTGCTTAAAAACGATTTCTATCCCTAAAATTTCAAATTTACTCAATAAGACAATTGTTGCATGTGAAAAACGTTTCACATGGTTATACGACAAGCCCTATCTTCTTACAATTACAACGATATTTTCGTCACCCTTTCCGTAAGGGTTGTCCATATGAAAAATTATTACTGACAAAGGTTTCAGCTAATGTTTAAACGACTAACAACTATTTTAAACCGATTCAATTTTCTGCCTGGTAATGGAGGTAAAATTTTTTTTTTCGTCGAAACACCAATTTTTCCACTCCCTGGGCCAATGGTTATATCAAAAAACTTTACTTATATAAGTTTTAGGCCCTTATAAAAGAAGAGTAGAAACTTTAAACGAATTCGATATTTTACTTAATAAGAAAGTTATAGCGATTTTTTTTCGAAATGCCACTCCATTTTCACTTCCATGGTTTGATTTTTCCTTTTAAAAACCGGGGATTTTTAGTCATTATATTTTATGTATCAATTTGAAAGTGATTGGCACAAAATTACATCAGTTATCGTGTCTACACGAAAGTAAAATATATATACATAAACTTTTGAATTGACGGTAGTTTTGCGGTCTGGAGGATGCAAAACTCGAAGATATGTCGAAATTTTCTGGAAGTCCAACCTAACCTAACGTAACCTAACCTAACCTATCTACAATAATTGATTTCAAACAGATTTGAAGACATAAATATTAATATATGAAAACAATGAGGTTAAATTATTATGCTTTTTAATTGACGTTTAAACTTATGTATGTCTACATATTAAATAGTTGCATTTTTCTGTCTTATTTCGAAACACGTTTCCTAAAGTGATATTTTAATAATAAAAAAAAAAGTATTTCATAAATTTACTGTAGTGGATTTACTGTAGTGTATCAAGGAAATGTTATAGAAAATTTAATTGAACTAGTCCTTATCGATTTTATCGATTAAGTACATGAATTGGAGTCTAACGTAGGTTGTGTTGTACCACAATACATGTGGCTCCATCTTTCCGATTTTTCCCTTAAAACTTTCAACTATGTTAATATGAACCCTGGTAATTGAATTTCGAAATATAACCGGGTGTTTAACAGTTTACGTGTAAAATTATACTTTGTAAATTGGGTATATAGTTGTACTTCACCAATATTCAGAAATTATGTTCCTCCCATGACTAATAAATTATTTCCGCATATAGGAAACATTCTTCTGTTCTTCTGTGAAATACCGTAAAAATTCATTGCTCAGAATAAGCTGTCAAACATGCGAAAATACAATCCATGTACAGACCACACCCACCTATATTATTAGTGGGTAACGGATATATAATACATCTTTTTTTGTCTTCAGTCATTTGACTGGTTTGATGCAGCTCTCCAATATTCCCTATCTAGTGCTAGTCGTTTCATTTCAGTATACCTTCTACATCGTACATCCCAAACAATTTGTTTTACGTATTCCAAACGTGGCCTGCCTACACAATTTTTTCCTTCTACCTGTCCTTCCAATATTAAAGCGACTATTCCAGGATGCCTTAGTATGTGGCCTATAAGTCTGTCTCTTCTGTTAACTATATTTTTTTCCAAATGCTTCTTTCTTCATCTATTTGCCGCAATACCTCTTCATTTGTCACTTTATCCACCCATCTGATTTTTAACATTCTCCTATATTTCAAAAGCTTCTAATCTTTTCTTCTCAGATACTCCGATTGTCCAAGCTTCACTTCCATATAAAACGACACTCCAAACATATACTTTCAAAAATTTTTTCCTGACATTTAAATTAATTTTTGATGTAAACAAATTATATTTCTGACTGAAGGCTCGTTTCGCTTGTGCTATTTGGCATTTTATATCGCTCCTGCTTCGTCCATCTTTAGTAATTCTACTTCCTAAATAACAAAATTCTTCTACCTCCATAATCTTTGACTCCTCCTATTTTCACATTCATTGGTCCATCTTTGTTATAATACATACCCCCGATATATAATTTCCTTATATTTTAAAAATAACTTACAAAGGCATAACGAGTATCACATTCATCATTTCAAAATTTAAAACCTATTTATTCGTTATTCTATGTTTGGTATAATTACATCTTAGAACCAACAACTTCCTATTTCAGTCTGCTAGATTGCAGCCACATAACGTTTCTTAAACGAGCAGAATAGCGATAACTCACTATTGCCCAACACTAACTATCTTAAAATTGTTTTTTAAAAAATAATAATTAGTATTTCATTTCTCCTGAGATCAGTATAAATTCCAAGTTGACTACTTACCATTCTTAGCTTCATTCTTTTATCACATGCTAAGTAGGAGATAAAAAATTTTTCCACGTTAAACTTAAGAAAAAATTCAAATTTCCTCAATAAGAGAATTGTTGCATGTGAAAAACGTTTTACATATTTAGCATACGACAAGCTCCATCTTCTTACAATTACTGCGATATTTTCGTCACCCTTGCTGTAAGGGTTAGCCAAATGAAAAATTATTACTGACGAAATTTTCAGCTAATATTTAAACGACTAACAACTATTTTAAACCGATTCGATTTTGTGCCTTTTAAGGGAGGTGTGTTGTTTTTTTGTCTTCGAAACACTATTTTTTTCTACTCCCTGGGGCAATATCAAAAAAAATTAGTTATATAAGTTTTAGGCCCTTATAAAAGAACTTTAAACGAATTCGATATTTTACTTAATAAGAAAGTTATAGCGATTTTTTTTCGAAATGCTCCTCCATTTTCACTCCCATGGTTTCATTTTGCTTATTAAAAACCCCGGGATTTTTAGTCGTTATATTTTATGTATCAATTTGAAAGCGACTGGCACAAAATTACATCATTTTTCGTATCTACAAGAAAGTAAAATATATATATATACATAAACTTTTGAATTGACGGAAAATTTTGGGGTCTGGGGGATGCGAAAGTCGAAGATATGTCAAAATTTTCCGGAAGTCCAACCATGGTACCCATTACAATAGGTAGCTTTCTTATAAAATCTATCTAAAAAGGAAATATTTAAATTCGTCCATCACTTTCATTTAAATTTATTAATTAACACCTTAACTAACTGGACCTCCAAACTTGGAACCACCGGATGAAAAATTAAGACACACCGCCATGGAGATCGACATTGCTTGATAATTTTATATTTGTACGGCTTTTTAATGAATAACTTTAATGTACTTTCTATTTCCTGTTTAGACTCCGGTAATTACCTTTCAGATAATAATTCAAAGGATGAATGATGATGATATGTATGAGTGTAAATGAAATGTAGTCTTGTACAGTCACAGTTCGACAATTCCTGAGATGTGTGGTTAATTAAAACCCAACCACCGAAGAACACCGGTATTCACGACCTGGAACGGTGGAACTCTTGATTTCCAAATCAGCTGATTTAGGAAGTCGAGAGTTCCAGCATTCAAGTCCTAGTAAAGTCATTTATGTTAAACGGATTTGAATACTAGGTCGGGGATACCGGTGTTCTATGGTAGTTTTTTTTCTATTCTATTCCTCCAGTTTGGACCAAACAGGAAGTTATAATTCCAAAGGAGTGTCTGGATACTCTAATCAGCCTTCCCAGTTACCGGATGCATATGCAGTATCGTAGGTCGGCTTACCGGTCAGCTCTTTTGAGGAATATTTTGGGTGCCTTTTTTGACTCGTGGCCGGGTAATTATGCCGAACACGGCGCCAGCTCTTTTCTCTTTGTGTTCAGCCTACTATCCCATGAAGTCCCCAGAGTTTCATTGATACTGTCACACCTAGGCATGCCTGCCCTCGCCTCTGGGCTGTCTTCCCTACCCTACGCTAATAGCTCAGGCGCCACCGTTCGTCTTATTCTTTATTTTTTAGCACTCCTTAGCGTGTATATCTACTCTCCTCCATTGATCTTCACATGAAATCAATCAGGTCGTCTGGTGTACATTGAGCAATTCCAGTCCTATTCTTTGGTAGTTGGGTTTCAATTAACCACTCATCTCAGAAATGGTAGACCTGAGATTTTACACAAGACTACTCTTCATTTACACTGATACATATCATCCTCTTAAATAATACCTGAACGGTAATTCCCGGAGGCTAAACAAATAAAAGAAAGAAATAGGTCAACCATTCCTGACATATGTAGTTAATTAACACCAAACTACCGAAGAAAACCGGTGTCCGCGATCTAGTATTCAACCGTTTAAAAGTAACTTCCTTCACTAGGATTTAAATCTACGAACTCTTGACATCGAAATTAGCTTATTTTCGATGACGACTTAGCCACTAGATCAGCACGGTAAGATAACTCATGTACAACTCAAGTTGTGATAAGGCAACGTAATTTTTTTTTGCGATATATTACACGAATTAATATTTGTTTCCTGTTTTTAACTAGCACCTCTTATAAAAAAAAACATACCATAAACCTTATGGTTGGTAATAAGTATATTATATTATTGTTCACTAAATTTAGTCATTTTTTGTTTCTTCTGATATGACATATAAATATATAGGTTATGCTAAGAAAATCACGATATTCGTATATTTTGATATTTGTATAATATCTTTTCCATTATCAGGCATATTGTGGTTGCATGGATGAGAAATGAGAAACAAAACAAAGCATACGTTTCATAGAATTTTAATTTTGCAATACTTGTGGATATGCAATATTTTATGTTTTTCCACTGCCTGCGTAGATATAAACACTATCTGGTTTGCCGACTCGGGAACACGCAACATACAGTTGCCCATGTGAGAAGCAATCCGCATCTAAATCTAAACCACACAATTCTAAAGATTGACCTTGAGCTTTATCGATTGTGATTGCAAGTGCCAATCGAATTGGGAAATGCAATCTTTTAAATTAAAATGGCATATCTATCGGGATTATGAGTATTTGAGGAATGAGGACATCTTCACCTTTGAAAGGTCCCGTTAAAATCGTTGCTTCCACTACGTTATTCATCAATTTCTTAACTGCAAGTCGCGTGCCGTTGCAGAGTTTTGGCCGATTAATATTCCGCAAGTGGATAATTGTCATTTTTTGATCGAACCGTTGCTAGAATCAATCTAATGAGGAATGTTTTCCCAGTTCCTCCTGGCGCATCCAAGAAGAAGGTCCCCCCCAACACCGTTATTTATGATTTTCATTATGCGATCATAAATGCCTTTCTGTTCACGCGTTAATTTGGGAATGTTTGATCGGACATATGACTGAAGATCACCGATGTTGTAACTCTGTACACGGCGTAAATCCACATCAAACGAAGCAATCGCAGCTCGGGTGGTTGCTGGCATTCCCAATCGTCTAAGAACTTTATTCGCAATAGCTAAGCATTTGTCTTCCATATTTATTAATGCTTCGTTGTAAATTCCACGGTCATATTGGTATATTTTAGGCGTACTCTACGCAAAATATCCGCAGCCTTAGCGATCGATTTCTTTCCCATAACTCTGTGGGAGATGAAGGGAAGCAAGCGGTCAATATAATTGCGAATAATGCGCGAATTTGGTTTGGATGTGCAGTGTTGCACGCGTCATTAATACACATATCCCGCTGTTGGTCGTTTTCTAATAAATTCAGAGCTTGGTGAAAGGCACAGCTCAATCCCGACATGATCACACAAAAGTACCTCGATTAAAGTGAATATTTAATTCAGATTGTATAATAATCTGAATCAGATGCAAGCGGATACTTTTTTTTTTAATAAACAAGGTAATTGTGAACAGGTATTGTTTCACATGTGACTGCGGTTGTCGTTTGCTAGTATGGCGAGTGTTCCCCTCGCTTCCGGCCGATGGCGCGGTCACTGGTACACAACTGACCGTTAAAAAAACTGTTTTCTCGCGGTCGCGGGTATGTGGCTGTTGCGAAAATTAAATAAAACAATCTTTGATGCAGATTATATATCGTGCTAAAATTTGAGCTCAATCGGTGCAGAACATTTTGAGTTTTTGAAGAGTACACAAACGAACTTAACATTTTTATATATATAGATTATACAGTTCTTATTACGTAGATAAAAATATTGCAAAATTATTCCCTTTTCTTCATTTGCATTACAACTCAGCTTGTTATGTCTATTTCATTTATTATTTTCACTCTACTCCATTCTGATTTATTATAATGAAATTCGTTCATTTAGTCCTTGGTTTTTGTTGTAACTTGGATGTGTAAAATTCATTGTATTACTGCTATATTATTATTACGATTATTTTATTTATTTATTTTCCCGAATTTTATGGGAAACGATTACTAATATGGTTAGTCCTCCATACATTGATTAAAAAAAATTAATGACCAGGACGAACGAACGACACAAGAGGGTGAAATTCTCTTACATTTTAATAAAACAAAAAAAAACATACACACAAAATAGTTTTATGACAAGAAAATGCTCACATATTAGTTGAATTTCTTAGTAATAACATAATTACTCTTCTGTAACGTTATTCCGGATTCAGACGTTAAACTACTCACGGGTAGTACGGAAAGCGCTTGTACAATAACCGATTCCTTTATTACGTATTACGTCTAACTTTATTATATACGAATTTCTTCTATCTGATGAATGGTTTATATAGCATTAATATCTCTTTTTCTGAGTGCCAATTGATTTTCGTTAAACAATTTAATAATTTTTATGAATTTCTTGTATCTAACACTCAAACCCTCCATGTGTAGTTTCCACGTAAGTTTTTAACGAATATAAAACACTAAAATGCGTGGATTTTCTTTATATCGAATAGGACGATCATCGATGGACAAAATAGGTCTTCAATGAGGAATTGTCTTTTTACAGAAATCACACGCCAAGTTTTTTCTGTCTCAATATTTGTATCCTTTATTCTTTGCATCTTCGTTTAACGCGGGTTGCAATTTACACTACACCAAACTGTATTTTTACTGACATATATGATTTCTAGATGGTTATGATTTTTTTGAATAGGAAACAGGACGGTAAATATTGGGATCGGTTAGATTTTTAGTTTTTTTTTTTTGTTTTGAATTGGTCCAATATATGTTTTTCTTTAGCTGACTAGAGTACTTTTCAATTCGCCTTATCTCCCACCAGATTATATAATTCTAGCAATCTAACTTTTGCAGCAATGCTTCGTAACTAATCATGAGGTAATATATTTTGACCCAACCAGAGCATGTTTTTCCCGTATTCTCCAGCGTCTTCAAAAGTTCATCTATTTTGAAAGGTAAATCGTATGAAAACTAAATTTTTATTCCAAAATTTAGATGTAACACAAATTCTGTTTTCTGATTATATATTTTTTTCTACAATTTTTATTTCTAATTAAATATAAATAAATATATCATAAATATCAGTTTATTAAAATATATATTTAACCAGATAAATTTACATTTTTAGAAATATATTTTGCTATTAGTATAACATTTGATAAATTAATTTATATAATTATACTTTAGTGTTTTCATATTTTTGAACTGTTTCATAGGTTATTTTTATCTGTTTTAATTTATATTTCATTAATTTCAATTTCTGCAACAAAATTTTTCTTTTAGTTACAAGATCATATTAAATAGGTTTCGCATATATATATATATATATAAATCTAGTTGGGCCATGATTGTAATTCTTTCACGCAAAAACTACTGAAACGATTGAGTTGAACTTTTCATGAACCTTAATTTTATATCTGGAAAAATATAGGATAATTCCCGTTACAAAATTTATCAACTCTGTTGAGATGGTGGCCGTTTCAATTATTTTCGGTAACAACCAGTATATGTGCATTGCCGGTATTTAACAATACTTTGGCTAAACGGTTGGTCAAATCGAATTCGGTCAACAGTTGAAGTATTTAAAATTAATTTTATACAATAAGATTTTTTTGTGATTTACAAAACGTCTTTCAATTATCGAAAATAAAATAGCGTTGAATGTACGTTGTGTAAAGTACGGCAGCTCAAACGCCACAACCATTTGATTAGTTGTGAGACGCGATTGGCGGCATCTTCCTACGGTTACTTCCGTAAACAGGATAAAATTAATAAAAAAAAATCGAAAACGAAGTACGGTTAACTTTTCATTATTTTTATCGGGTAACGCTAACAAACGTAATAAATTTAAAAATATTTCTTTACCTGTTCTTGTTACGAGGTAAACAGTTGTACTAATATTTTTAACGAGCCGATTATTCGTAAAGTCGCGTAATTAAGATCGTTGAAAGTTTCGAATCTTTTGCTAATCAAACTGTTGCTGTGAAAAGTTACAACAGATTGATAGTTTTAATTAACTGAACAGACATTAGTTATTAATTATCAACACTACAACCACAATAATAGGTTTAATAAACACCGTGCGGGACCAGACCGGCTAATACCTTATATAAGTGAAGGTACTGTGGTATTAAATGAACATTTTTTATACTTTTTTAACGTAAATAATATTTGGTGACATAGGAAAATGCTACGTCTATTTTTTTTCGATGCAAAATAAATTGTTATAATTATTTATAAAAAGGCATTGATAAAAAATGTAAAAACAATATCATTATTAATAAAATAATTGATTGAATTTGTTTATTTAATAAAATTAATTAAATTTATAGAAATCATTAAAAATATAACTAAATCTAAGCAAGGAATTGTACTAATTCCACTTATTTTACCCTGGAGTGTGAAAAAGTTATTTGAATGAAAAAACTTACAATAATATTAATAAATATATATAAGTTGGAAGAACCAATAATTTTCACGAAATCTACCATTGGCAAAATAATTAGTTATCGTAGATCTAAGTTAAAAAAAAAAAAAAATATTAAAATGTGATATAAACTTTTTTAGAAAATATTACAAAAGTGTATATCAAAATATTCCATTTTGAGAAAACTAATATATATCTAAAGATATAAATACACAAAAATTTCTATAAAAAAGTTATGGAAACATTAAGGAGCTTGTTCCGTTCCATGTTGAGCCGGTTGCTGCTGCACTCTAGCATATCTACTAGCGCTGGCCGGCGAGTTAGTCTCGTTCGATTATTCCTGTTGAGAATCCCGCCGAGTGCGGTCATATACATTTAGTCTAAGGTGACTAACGGGTCTATCGTGACCATTCGAGAGTCGGATCCCGCTTGGTGCGGTCATGTTTTGTTTAATGTAATATTTCATTCTAGTTCAGAATATTTTTATTTCGTAGTCTAAAGTCTTATGTGGCTTATAGTTTATTGCTAATGTTCAATTGTACAATTTTGAATAATGTGTCATTTATTCATCCTTCTAATGTGACAAATTAAAATTTAACTATTCAAGAAAACATATGGTTCAGTACATTTCTTCGTCACGACCATACTTTCAAAATACAGTTTTTACACACTTTAAAAACTTAACAGAGATTTTTATCTTTAAATACAGTTAATATAAAAGCAAAAAAATTTAAAACAATTTTATGAAAGCTGCAAGAGAAGTTTTAAGAAAAACCGATAGAAAAATTATAACCAAAATATTGGGTTTGGTTATTAGAAAATTATTATTTGATAACTACCGCTTATAATTTCTGGGTTAAGGGGCAATGTCTGAATACACTTCCTTTACAAAGTTGTTGTAATCTGTTACAGCGGCAAAAACATACCAAATTTTTAGTTACAAAACTTGAAACTTGTATATTCCTTACTCCACACGTACAGGAAATAAATAATAAAGTCCAATTTCAACTTGCTTTATCATAGCATCATACTGCTCCTTAAATGAGAACATAACAACCATTAGCCGTTTTACAATGCCATTTATCTTTCCTATCGTTTAACGAATATCATGATCGTGTATGTAAAAACCTAGGATTGCGTAAAATCAATTAAGTTTGTAATTTTTTCTTGTCTTCAAGGTTAATTGGTATCATCTTCTACCTATAACGGGGAAGTGCATAGATCGATAAAAAACATTTTTTTTAAATTTATGTTTTTTGAAGTTTTTGCCTTAAGGTGGCATTAAAAAAAAGTTGAAATAAAGAATAAATTTAAATAAGTTGGTCTTTCATCTGGGTTCGAATCCCTATTTGGCAATATATTGTTGCGTATTTTTCATACGCTACAAAATGCCATTTCTATATTTTACGCATAAGTATCGAGCTTATATGGTGAATTCATAAAACAGAAAAAAATTATCAAAAATTTCTGTAGGACATGTTAATTGAAAAAAATTTTATATAATTAAAAAATATATATTTTTAATGTAATGTTTATTTCTATTTTACGTGTTTGTGTTTTGTTTTTAATAAATTCTAGCAGACCCGGGAATGCTTCGCTATTGCCGAAGAGTGGGGGAGAGAGAGTATAAATGAATACAATTTAAAAATTTGATAAAAAAATTAAAAAATTGAACTTCCCAAATTTTACCTTTCACTTATCCTCCTTCCCCTTTTCCCTTTCCAACTTCTCCTTTTCGCCCTTTTACCTCAACCCTCTCCTTTTACCTGTTTCCTTTTACCCTTTCCCGTTTTCCCCTTTTCTCTTTCCTCCTTTTTCCCTTTTGCCCGCGCGTAAATCGGTCCATTAGTTTTTTTGGTTTTTAGGGGGCACATACGAACATGGCTTTTATATATATATATATAATAAAAAAGTCTGTTTGTATATTTCGTAAATATCTCAACACCGGCCCCATCTAGCGGGTATAGTTATTGTAAAAATATTTCTTTTCACGTAACTAATATTCATATTCTGAACCAAATCGGTCCATAAATACAATTTTTCTAAATATCTCAACCCCAGCGACATCTAGCGGGTTCATTTTTTGTAGAGATAATTCTTTCGATGTAAGTAACATGTATTCTGAATATGAGGCAAATCGGACAATAAATACTATTTTTCGAAATATCTCGACGCCAGCGCCATCTAGAGGGTCCAAAATAATTCAGAAACCTTCCCTGGCATGCGTCCAACCATTCCCCAAAGTTTCATCGCTATCGGATGAACGATTTAGGAAGGGATAAGAGACATACAGACAGACAAACATTCATTTTTATATATATATATATAGATTAGGTATTATAATACTATTATTACCTCTTCATAATTCAATTTCTGGAATTTATTTTTTAGTTCAATACATGTTGTTAATTCATCGTATTTATACAAATGTAATAATAGTAAAAAATCAAACGCGTCCTTCTGTATCGAAAGAAAACTATAACTTAAACTGATGAGAAGGGTTTCATTATAACTGAATGAATTGTTCCTTAACAAATGTAATAATCGACGAAATACATCCTCGTAAATAAATTGAATGTTATGTTCAATTTCTATTTCGATTGTCTTACCGATGAGATATACAAGTTTTATATCCTTTTCATATTTAACCCTAATTTCATTGAATTGTGTTCTTCCAATCTTATAAGTTTCACGAAATTTAGCCAAACTAGATATACCCCACAAAATACATTCTTCGTCTTCTTCACCCGTACAGTCAGATATGACGGTATTTATTTCATTCATATCAACCAAATTATCTTGTAAATCTGGTGTGAATTTTTCTTCATGTATTGTTTTAATAGAGTTATATTCGTTTTGTAAAATCAGTATAATAATGTAATGGATTGTATTAAAATTTACAGCAAAGTTAACGAAATTATCTAGTGCATGGTATGATTCGTATGTGGTTACGTAAAACTCTTCTCGTAAAATGGGTTGCTCTCTTTGATTCACATCATCATTCCACTTTAAATAAAAATCTCCTAAGCACATTTTATTATACACGTCTTTAACTATAGCTTCTGGCAGTGAGCTGCAAAAGAAAAATATACCATTATTTTTTTTAAAATTCAACAAAATTTCCTTTACGTGTAAATTTTAAATTACGCTTATACACTGGGATATCATAACCTTAATATAAATTGTATATTGATATTAGTATACTTATATTAAAAATACAAAGTACCGGGTTGCCAAAATTCATAGTACAGCCTATTATTTCAGTTGTAAAGAAAACGAAATATTTGGATACACTAACGTAAATTAGATATGAGGACCCACGTTTTGGACAAAACGGATCAATGGACTTTATTTTAAAATTCCCATTTTGAATCGCTGTCCATTTTGTCATTTATTTAATCCCTCCCATTTTGAATCGTTGTCCATTTATTTAAATGGGAAGGAATGATATTGGTAGCCATTTAACTAGGCCACGCCAAACAATCCATTGCCAAGCAACTGGACGTCGATCAATTGACGAACATTTAGCCCTAAGTGTGGCAACGCACCATCTTGTTAAAAAAACTAAGGGAATATTTCATCTTAATTTAAAAGGGAAGGAAAGGTAGTGTCTTTCAGCATGTCCAAGTACCGCTCGGAATTAAGGGTTCCATCGATGAAGATTGATCCAACCACACGGATATCCCATATCCCATACAACACCATAATTTAAACATCTCCAAGAACATTGGACGTTTCAATCCGGTGAGGATTTTCATCACACCAATTTCGGTAAATCTACTGGTTCAGGTTGCTCTAACAAAACATTGCCTCGTCACTGAATAGAATACTCGGAACCATTAAATAATCTTCTTATAAACGTTTACGTTTTTTGAGAAAACTCTTAGTTGTTTGCTATTAATAGTACTACGCTATAGTCCAATTTGGTTACGACCATTTCTAATAACTGATAGAGTTTAACACGTCAGTGATTCCAAATATTATTAATGCGGACAATTTAAATTACTCTTTAAAGTTTTTTTTTCTAATTTCTTCCAAAGGAAAATGCTCGAATTGTTTTGTTAGAGTTAAGTGAATATTTAAAATGTGTTTTAGTACTCTACGCTTCCGTTTCGGATCCTGTAACTTCATCCTCTACTTCTATGTCTGAGGTGTCATTAAAAGTAAGAGTAACATTATTACTGATCAATTTGTATCACTTTACGAGAATCTCTACTATAGGATTCACTAAACTCCGTTTCCTCCCAGTTCGATGTGTAACTTTGACACATAGGTTTTGTATTACCTTCGCCATTATGAGGAGCTCTCTTGTTTATATCACAGAGGGACACACCAGTTTTTGTTTGCTGCAACTTTCGATTAACGATACAAAATGTCCTTTTGGGCATGGTATTTTATACGGCATTGCATAGGAAATTTAAATTAAGGACTAATATTAGAAATATTTTAAGAAATATATGTGATGATATTGTCGAATATCTTACTATTTCTTAATTTATTTTTTTGTACTAATAAATATTAATATTAATAAAAGCCGACTATTTATTTTTGTATTTTTGGCAACAAATTTCTACGTAAAATGCTCTAAATATTTCATTGCCTATTTATTGTCCAAACATTTAATAAAATTATAACATATGTAATACTTACGTAGAAACAAATAGTTTCACAAGAACTTCGATTACTTTGTGAGAGCAACCAAATATATAATTAGTCCACATGTCTTCAAAATTATTTTTATCTTCGTTTTCAATTTTGAATTTACGTACGGTTGATTCAACCCATTCTATATAAAAGTCATAATATATAATTGTATGTGGTTGAAACATCATTTTAGGGATTGCAAGTTTTGAATCAAAACGTTTTGTTACGTCGCTATTAAAATAACGTTTCCACTGTTTAAAACTTCGTGATGGTATCATTTTTATTATAATTAACCTGTTTAAAACAAAAGATTATTAATTACCTTTAAACTATAAAAGATGCATTATTCCCTTACAAGAAAAAATACTACAATTACTAGAATTCTAATGAAAACCACTGATAGAAAATATCATTCTACAAGAATTTTGAATAGAATGAAGAAAGCAAGTGACCAACCCTTAAAAGAAACCTTGTTTTACCTAGTCCTAGTTTAATAATCTTAAATCAGGAAACAACTATAATGGTGGGTCGAGTTTTGATGTTATCTATTCTAACCTAGGTTTTTTTAATTATTTTTTTTTTTTATGGATGACATTGGATTGGATAAATATATCCATTATTGTATGATGACGTTGTTAGATTCATGGCAAGGGTTAACAGATAGCTACTCTGATCATTAGGTTTTACAATATTGTATCGATGTAATTCAAAATTGATAATAATTTTGTTAAGCATGGCCCGTTAGTACAAGTATATAATTATAATATTTAATATAGAAAAAACCGTTAACCAACAATTGAAGTCGGGTTCAAGAGCTTTCGGAGTTATATTCAATCTTCAGGAACTCTAATCTTCGTCCTATTTATAATAGTAATTATATATATATATATGAAATATATATATTGTAAGAAAATCTTGATATTTGCAAAAAACATAAAAGTTGGTTGTCAGATAATCTAAAATTATATAAACGTGACGTCCTGTCAATTTGGTGGTATCAACTGTTGTGTTAAATGGGGAGGTGGGTCAGTTTGGACAACGTAATCTATTATTACTATTTAATAACTGCTTGTATAAAACCTCATTATAAAATTTAGTCTGTTGGTTTATAAATTTATTATTATTTAAATACTAGCAGACCCGGCAATGCTTCGATATTGCTATATATATGTATATATATATATATATATATATATATATATAGAGAGAGAGAGAGAGAGAGAGAGAGAGGGCGAGAGAGAGAGAGTGAAAGTGTTTAGTGAACGCAATTGAAAATTTTATAAAAAATTTAAAAACTGAACTTCAAAAATTTTACCTTTCACTTATTCTCCTTCTCCTTTTCCCTTTCAAACTTCTCCCTCCCCCTCTCCAAGTTTCCTTTTTACCCTTTCCCGTTTTCCGCTTTCCTCTTTCCACCTTTTCCCCGTTTACCCTTTTGCCCGCGCGTAAATTTTTTGGTCTATAGCGGACACACATACGAACATGCCTTTTATATATATATATATACATATATATAAAATACATATATATATATATATATAAATATATATATATATATATATATATATATATATATATATATATATAAAATAAAAATGTCTGATTTTATATGTTTTTACTAGTTAAGTAAATATCTGGACACTGGCTCCTCCTAGCGGGTATAGTTTTTGCAAAAAGATTTCTTTTCACGTAACTGATAATGATATAATGAATATGAACGAAATCGGTTCATAAATATATTTTTTCCAAAATTTCTCGACCCCAGCGCCACCTAGCGAGTCTTCCCTGGCAATTCAGAAAACTTCCCTGGCATGCGTCAACCATTTCCCAAAGTTTCATCACTATCAAATGAACGGTTACGGAAGGCATAAGAGACATAAAGACAGACAAACATTCATTTTTATATATATATATATATATATATATATATATGTAGTATTTTTCTAAACTATTAGTATTATATGTGTTATTAGAGTAATCGAGTATTAATAAATTTGTCTGGGGTCTGGATCATTTGACTGGTTTGATGCAGCTCTCCAAGATTCTGGACAACGTAATCTATTATTACTATTTAATAACTGCTTGTATAAAACCTCATTATAAGATTTAGTCTGTTGGTTTATAAATTTATTATTATTTAAATACTAGCAGACCCGGCAATGCTTCGATATTGCTATATATATATATATATAGAGAGAGAGAGAGAGAGAGAAAGAGAGAATGAGAGAGTGAAAGAGTTTAGTGAACGCAATTGAAAATTTTATAAAAAATTTAAAAACTGAACTTCACAAATTTTACCTTTCACTTATTCTCCTTCTCCTTTTCCCTTTCAAACTTCTCCCTCCCCCCCTCTCAAAGTTTTCTTTTTACCCTTTCCCGTTTTCCGCTTTCCTCTTTCCACCTTTTCCCCGTTTACCCTTTTGCCCGCGCGTAAATTTTTTTGTCTATAGCGGACACACATACGAACATGCCTTTTATATATATGTATATATATATATATATATATATATATATATATATATATATACATATATATAAAATACATATATTTTTATTTTATATATATAAATATATATATAAATATAAATATAAATATATATATATATATATATATATATATATATATATATATATATATATATATATATATAAAATAAAAATGTCTGATTTTATATTTTTTTACTAGTTAAGTAAATATCTGGACACTGGCTCCTCCTAGCGGGTATAGTTTTTGCAAAAAGATTTCTTTTCACGTAACTGATAATGATATAATGAATATGAACGAAATCGGTTCATAAATATATTTTTTCCAAAATTTCTCGACCCCAGCGCCACCTAGCGAGTCCAAACTAATTCAGAAAACTTCCCTGGCATGCGTCAACCATTTCCAAAAGTTTCATCACTATCAAATGAACGGTTACGGAAGGCATAAGAGACATAAAGACAGACAAACATTCATTTTTATATATATATATATATATATATATATATATATATGTAGTATTTTTCTAAACTATTAGTATTATATGTGTTATTAGAGTAATCGAGTATTAATAAATTTGTCTGGGGTCTGGATCATTTGACTGGTTTGATGCAGCTCTCCAAGATTCTCTATCTACTGCTAGTCGTTTCATTTCGCTATACCCCTACATCCTACATCCCTAACAATTTGTTTTACATATTCTAAACGTGACCTGCCTACACAATTATTTCCTTCTACTTGTCCTTCGAATATTAAAGCGACTATTCCTTATAATATTTAAGCGATGTCTTAATATGTGGCCTATAATATAAGTCTGTCTCTTCTTTTAACTATATTTTTCCAAATGCTTCTTTCTTCATCTATTTGCCACAATATCTCTTCCTTTGTCACTTTGTCAATCCACCCATCGGATTTCTAACATTTTCCTATAGCACCACATTTCAAAAGCATCAAATCTTTTCTTCTCAGATACTCCTATCGTCCAAGTTTCACTTACACATAAAGTGACACTCCAAACATATACTTTCAAAAATGTTTTCCTGACGTTTAAATTAATTTCTTATGTAAACAAATTATATTTCTAACTGAAGGCTCGTTTCGCCTGTGCTATTCGGTATTTTATATCGCTTCTGCTTCGTCTATCTTTCGTAATTCCACTTCCCAACTAACAAAATTCTTCTACCTCCATAATCTTTTCTCCTCCTATTTTCACATTCAGTGGTCCATTTTTGTTATTTCGACTACATTTCATTACTTTCGTTTTTTTCTTGTTTATTTTCATGCGATACTTCTTGCGTAGGATTTCATCCATGCTATTCATTGTTTCTTCTAAATCCTTTGTATTCTTAGCTGGAATTACTATATCATCAGCAAATCGTAGCATCTTTATCTTTTCACCTTGCACTGTTACTCCGAATCTAAATTGTTCTTTAACCTCATTAACTGCTAGTTCTATGTAAAGATTAAAAAGTAACGCTGAGGGAACATCCTTGTCGGACTCCCTTTCTTATTACGGCTTCTTTCTTATGTTCTTCAATTATTACTGTTTGTTTGGTTCCTGTAAATGTTAGCAATTGTTCTTCTATCTCTGTATTTGAACCCTAATTTTTTTTAAATGTTGAACATTTTATTCCAGTCTGCCTTTTCTATGTCTATAAATGCCAAGTATGTTGGTTTGTTTTTTTTAATCTTCCTTCTACTATTAATCTGAGGCCTAAAATTGCTTCCCTTTTCCCTATACTTTTCCTAAAACCAAATTGGTCTTCTCCTAAAATTCAATGGTCTTTTATTTTAATTGATACTGATCTCTTGGTCATGCCTATGTATTTTAAATCGCATAATGTGAATTTCGAACAATATGTTCCATGTTTTCCTAAATCGACTTTGTTATAGTTTTTTCAGAATCTATATTATTTATATTTTTTATTATTATTTATTTATGCTGTTGTTAGTAGAAATGATTTAAATTTTTTGTTCATTTTATAATTTATATTATATTCAACTTAACGTAGATATAATTATTAGTTAATTTAATTTTATCTTTTAGTATATTTTGTGTTTAATGTTATTATATAACTTATCTATTAAGGTTTTTTTTAATTTTTTATCAAATTATCAATTGTGTTCATTTAAACTCCGTCTGTGAGAGAGTGAGTGGACTCTCTCTCGCTCTATATAGCAATATCTCGCTATAGCAATAGCGAAGCATGTCAAGGTTTGCTAGTATTTAAATAATAATAAATTAATAAACCTACAGACAAAATTTTATTACGAGGTTTATACTATCATTTATTAAATAGTAATAATCCACCTCCACATTTAACACAACCGTTGTCACCACCAAATTGTCAGGACGTTACTTTTACGTAATTTTAACACATCTGACGATCAACTGCTACTAAATATCCCAAAATATCCCGACTTTTACAATTTACGTGTGAAGATTTAATTAATTTTATAAATAGGACGAATATGATATAGTTTCTGAAGATGGGATTTAATTTTGAAAGCGTTTGACCGCGTGGAATTCAATTCTTGGTAAGCGATTTTTTTGTATATTAAATGTAATTCATAATTGGTCATTTGTTAATAAAAAAACGCCATTCACTTTTGGCAAACAGCCAAATTTGTTCCTTTTATTCACCCTATTTAAAATTTTATAACGATAAATAACGAAAATTTTACAACGAAATGTTATAACGGTTCTATTTAAATCTTATAACGATAGTCCTATTGTAATAGCAGACAAAACAAGAATGGTTAGGAGGAGGTTATTTTTTGTTAAACCCGGGGATCTAATGTGGATATCTGAATAGTTTTCCTTAATGGTAAATTCTTTTTTTTTTTTGTTTCGCATTGTAATTCTGTTATTTACTTTTTATTTTGTTTTATATGTCAGTATTTTATTATTATTTTGATTTGGTTTTCCTTTTGCTGATAGGACTTGTACATACATTAAGATTTTGTTTATAGTTTTAGGTGATTTTTTTACATTAGAATTGTTCATTCAACTTCGTACTTATTAGTTAGGCTTTTTACCAGGAGACTGTGTTGGAATGTTATTTAGTATTGTTAAGCTGTTATTATTAGTGTTTGGGTCATTAATTCTAACAATAACAGTTGAAATTTTGTCGTTGGATATAATTATTGAAAGAAACACGAAAACGTTACTATTAAGCGTTTAACCTCGTTTTTTTAATACCGCAATTTACTCACTTTTACAAATTTTATTGCTTATAACTCAATAACAGAGGTAGTTTTTCTTATAAACCTACGTACCATATATTCATCTTTCTAGATAAAAAAAGTTTTATTCAATATGTTTGATCCAACATAAAGGAAGAAAATTTTTAAACAACATTGAGTGGAAACGTTTTAAAAATGTAAATTCCTATAATAAGGTAACATATATTTCTTGTCATTGGAGTCTACAGTATTAACAAAAATAATAAAATGTTTAATTTGTAGTTATTTTTTTTAATTTACTTAAGAAAGTAGAGTGCTATAAAAAATTCATTTAATGAATTATTTTCTTCTATCAACGGTTATTTATAAAAATAAACGTATAAACAATACTCACCTATTTTCATTACTTAGTACGACGGTGTTTATACCGTTTAATAAAGTACAATAAGTTTCCACAGGCCAACCATTTGCTGTTGGAAATGTAACAATAAAACGTAAATCAGATTCATCTACTCTGCCATTTCCGAACCACGGTCTTAACGCACCTATTACCTGAAAATAAGTTATTTTAAAAACACAACTTGAATAAATCGCGTCCCTAAATTTAAATGCAATAACATTTACTTAACTTAATCAAAAGTGTATATAACAGAAAATATTCACTATAAATATTAAAAAGCGATACATATTATGAAATATTTTTTTATATTATATTAAATTTTTGTACACCTCCACAGCTTAACATTTATTTAATTAAGCTAAAAAAATTACGGTAAAAATCTATGAAATTGATTTCACAACTTACAAGATACGTTTAAAAACATATTTACAATGAAATAATGAACTGTGTAATTTAATATTGATGAAATTCTACGTGAAGAATACAGAACAATTAGTTTAACTAGTCATGTATCAAAAATCTTAACTAGAATTCTATACAGAAGAATTCAGAGGAGAGTGGGAGAAGTGTTAGGAGAAGACCAATTTGGTTTCAGGAAAAGTATACAGACAAGAGAAGCAAGTTTAGGCCTCAGATTAATAGTAGAAGGAAGATTAAAGAAGAAAAACCAGCATACTTGGTATTTATAGAGCTAGAAAAGACATTCGATAACGTAGACTGAAATAAAATGTTCTGTATTTAAAAAAAAAATAGTGTTCAAATACAGAGATAGAAGAACAATTGCTAATATTTACTGGAACCAAACAACAACAGTAATAATTGAAGAACATAAGAAAGAAGCTGTAATAAGAAAGGGAATCCGATAAGGGTGTTCCCTCAGCGTTACATTTTAATCTTTACATAGAACTAGCAGTTAATGATGTTAAAGAACAATTTACATTCGTAGTGACAGTACAAGGTGAAAAGATAAAGATGCTACGATTTGATGATGATATAGTAATTCTAGCTGAGAATAAAAAGGATTTAGAAGAAGCAATGAATGGCATGAATGACGTCCTACGCAAGAACTATCGCATGAAAATAAAGAAGAAAAAAACGAAAGTAATGAAATGTAGTAGAAATAAGAAAGATGGATCACTGAATGTGAAAATATGAGGAGAAAAGATTATGGAGGTAGAAGAATTTTGTTATTTGGGAAGTAGAATTACTAATGATGGAAGAAGCAGGAGCGATATAAAATGCCGAATAGCACAAGCTAAACTAGCCTTCAGTAAGAAATATAATTTGTTTACATCAAAAATTAATTTAAATGTCAGGAAAAGATTTTTGAAAGTATATGTTTGGAGTGTCGCTTTATATGTAAGTGAAACTTGGACGATAGGAGTATCTGAGAAGGAAAGATTACATGCTTTTGAATTGTGGTGCTTAAGAGAATGTTAAAAATCAGGCCGGTGGATAAAGTGACAAATGAAGGGGTGTTGTAGCAAATAGATGAAGAAAGAAGCATTTGGAAAAATATAGGTAAAAGAAGAGACAGACTTATATTATAGGCCACATATTAAGACATCGCTTAAATATTATAAGGAATAGTCGCTTTAATATTCGAAGGACAAGTAGAAGGAAAAAATTGTGTAGGCAGGCCACGTTTGGAATATGTAAAACAAATTGTTAGGGATGTAGGATGTAGGGTTATAGCGAAATGAAACGACTAGCAGTAGATAGAGAATCTTGGAGAGCTGCATCAAACCAGTCAAATGATCCAGACCCCAGACAAATTTATTAATACTCGATTACTCTAATAACACATATAATACTAATAGTTTAGAAAAATACTACATATATATATATATATATATATATATATATAAATGAATGTTTGAATGAAGAGGTATTGCGGCAAGTAGATGAAGAAAGAAGCATTTGGAAAAATACAGTTAAAACAAGAGACAGACTTATAGGCCACATATTAACGCATCCTGGAATATTCGCTTTAATTTTGGAAGGACATTTTAATAAATAAATTTTAATAAATAATAAAAAAATAATTATTTATATCAATTCATAACCTTCTGGATCTTAAGCTATATAGATATATATTAATATACAAACAATTGTTAAATATAAATACATAGATAAAATTTTAGAAAAATTAATTTTACCTTTGAAATGATTAACATATTATATTCGGGCAATATTTTGTATAGATTCTCAGCACATGTTTTTACGTCACCGTGTATAATCACTTCACAAATCTGGGTAAAGTATGCTTTTCTTATTTCCTTTTCACTTCGATTCGAAAAAAATGTTTCTTTAATGTACTTTACCATTTTGTAATTATTCAACTTGGATAAAAAACCACCTGTTTCTGAAATTTCATTTTTTCCTTTACTTAATTCATCTACATATAATTTTCCCAATTCTTCAGGAGAAAATTCTTTTATTTCTCCAGCTGTAGGTTGAATAACACTATAATTTGTATCAGAAATATAATCTGAATCAGGAGTATCAGTATCATACTCTGAAGAAATTACAAGTATTGTATTCAGCAATAATATTAATATACCTATCAAAAAAAATTTGGTATTCCAATCCATTGTTTTCCTAAAAAAAAAAATATATATATATATATATACATAATTATTCATATCAATAATAAATATTTTAATAGAAATTTAAATTTTATTTATAAAAAGTGCTGACCTCATCGCGGTTTCGCCTTAGCTATGTGGTTAATTTCCTTTCCGATCGCGATCAGCTTAGATGGTCATTGCTCACTTGGTACTCGCCCATCCTGTATAAAGAAGCGGTAAAGTTCCCTGAACCCCACTGTGTTTATTAAAGTCATTAATTATTCATATCAATAATAAATATTTAAATAGAAATTTAAATTTTATTCATAAAAAGTGCTGTCGTCATCGCAGTTTCGCCTTAGGTTAATTTCCTTTCCGATCGCGATCAGCTTAGATGGTCATTGCTCACTTGGTACCCGCCCATCCTGTATAAAGAAGCGGTAAAGTTCCCTGTACCCCTCTGTGTTTATTAAAGTCATACATGTAAGAATAATATAACAATAAATAAACATTAAAACCTGTTTAATTTATAAATTCTATCAGTGTATTGTAATTTTTTAAAACAATAATTTGATCAAATTTAACAAATATTGATTTAATAGCAGTAGAACACAACGGCAAAATGTAAAAAAAACACTATTTTTTTCTCCCTCAAAATATTAAATTTCAAAAACTACGAAAATAGAATTTAGTTATTCAGTCGTAGGTTATTTTCATGTATAAATTGTGGGAATATGTTCTGTTTTATAGCATGTCTATTGCATGACATTCTGTTCTACAGCATGATTTTTGTTGTGCTTATAAGCTTGATTGCTTTCAAAATTTCATACCGTGTTGAAAGTGTAAAGTGATATACGAGGTGCGACAATAAAGTAATGAGACTGATGTGAAAAAAAATGTTGCTTACCATTTTAGTCATGTTTAGTGTTGTCTTCTTCAAAGTAGTTCCCCTCTGATTGCAAACACTTATTCCAGCGCTTCTGCCATTGATGGTAACATTTCTGGAACTCATCTTCTGTAATATCCTCCAAAACCCTCGTCACAGTTTTTTAGACATCTTGTGTTGTTTAAAAATGGTGTCCCTTGACCGTCATTTTGACTCTTGGAAATAGAAAAAAGTTACACGGAGGGATATTTGGTGAATAAGGTGGCTGTGGTAGTACTGAAATTTGTTTTGAGGTTAAAAATTGCTGTACTGACAGAGCAATAAGAGATGGCGCATTATCGTGATGCAGAATACAATTATCAGCAATGTTGGCACGGACACGAAGAACTCATTTACGAAGTCTTTCTAAAATTTCACTTAGGATTCGTTGCGAGATTTCTCAGAATTTTTAACATCGAAGCCCTACGTATGCAATCGTACGCTTTTTTGAAATCAATAAAAGAAATAATTATCTGTTTTTGCTTTCTATTATAAATATCTATAAGTAATATTTGGTTTTATTAATTATAATTATTACAAAATAAGATTTGAAATTCGAAATTAAAAATATTTTTGATTTGTGCGGGAAGAACCGGTGAAATATTTTTTATGAAGAAGTGATTCGTTAAAAAAAGTTTTTTATTTATTATATAAAAAATTTGAAAATTAGGTATATAACTTTTACGATACCAGTGAAAAAAATTGGTTCTTATTTGGGTTTTATGGTATATTATATGGGTCAAAACAACTTAAAATTTAATCGATTTTAATGTACGAAAGAAATAAAAATGCTTTTAAATAGTTTTAATAATAAAAATTAAAGAATTATCGCAAAAAAAATTGAGAATATTTTTTTTCGAAGGGAGAGTACATTTAAAACTATTTCTAAACGTTATAAAACCAACTACAATAAAGATTAAAGGAAGATTTTAAAAAAATCTAAATAAAAATCCTCTTTATTGGTTAGGAATTTACAATTTTTTAATTTGTAAACATTTTTGATAACCCTATACACTGTATAAAATTCAAAAAAAAATTAGTTAAACTTTAAAACTGAATGGAGAAAAAGATAAAATTAAAATTTCAATTTTATGTGGTAAGAGAGTTTTGATGTTTCAACCAATGTGTTAGTTGAAATATCAAAGTAAGTAATGTTTTTATTGAAGTGTTTCTAAATAAAATCCTAATTGGTTTTATTGCAATATCCCCTTTCCGATTAACGAATTTTCAAACGATAATATGATCAATTATCCATAAATATATCTAAGCCAAATTTGTACAATATTCGTTGGGGAAATTTTGAAATGAAGGCCAAATCCGTGCAGCACACATACATATGATTTTTTTTTTGTAGTCTAGATGAAATAGTTAACCCTAAAACATAAAGATTTGCAAAATACGATACCTCGTTTTTGACACTGTCATCAGACGTTCCCTTTAATATATATCTATTCTATCTAATTTCGATGGAAAAGTTGTTAATTAACCGAAGTGTGTATTTTAGAATCGGTTACAATTTACCTGAACCATAAATAAAATAAAAATGACATGGAGAAATAGGTTTTCTCCATTAAAATCCCTCAACAGATAATGTAATTATGTTGATCATTATGTTAAATAAATATAAAAAATGATAAGTCCAAGAAAAATAAATAAACTTTAGGACATAAAAAAAAAGATAACACCAAAAAAAGGTCTTAAAAACATACAAAGAATAACTAAGCAAACAAAGAAACAATGAAAAAACAAACAACCAACAAAAGTAAGTGGTAAAATGAAATTAATATTTTCACGTTACACAGTACCTTACGGTTATTAAAAATATATTTATATAATTATTCAACACAGTTTTTTATTTCAAAATCTGAAATAGAAAGTGTTATAGTTTATTTATCTGTATATAACTACTTTAAAAATTATTTTATTGACAATTACCTTTTCAAAGAGTGGAATAAAAGTAGCTTGAACGTTGAATAAAAGAAAAAAAAAAAAATATATATATATATATATAATATGGTAAAGATGAAAAGCTTTTTATAATAAAACCAGCTGTTTCCAACCAAATAGTAGTTTGGATCAAATAGTAGTTGATCCAAAAGATTATTGAGAAATAATATGTGTCTACACTGTCCTTATATAGTAAATAAAAAAATGGTATCTTTAAAAAAAAAAACATGAAATTTCCCTTTCAAATTTTTTTTTACCGATTACTTTTACTGTTATTTTTTTTATATAGAAATCGTGTTATTGTTGGTAATAAAAGGGAGAGAACAGATTTATGGGGGAAATAATTCTTAACCCCCACCAAATGCGGTACTACTAATTTACAGTCAAGCATACACATAACTTAAGTATTTGCCGTAGTTAAAGCATTGATTACATTAAAGTTTTGTTATAGTACATTTGACTACCTTTTATATTTATCATGTTTTAGAACTGAATTATTAGAAAACATTTTTTAGTATTTTTAGGAAAAAATAATTGTATTTTAAGCAAAGGCAAAAACTAAAAATGATATACCCAACATTATTTTTCAATATTTGTAATTTTGTCCAGAAATAAAATCGCTTTTGCTGTATGGTTTAACCAGTGATAATTTTTCACAGTCAATATTACTGATAGAATCACGGAATAATTTCCCACTCGAATTTTCTTTCTTCAACATTCGTTATTTTATATGGAAGTGATTAAATCTTACGTTCTAAATTACGACTCTAAGTTACGACTTCTAAATTTAAATCTTATTAGTGTAGCCGCGAGGCTTAACGCACCATGTACCGAGTCAACTAGATGATCGAGTTCGACACGTAACCGAGTAATTTTTTTACACTTTAAATACAGAGTTATCATAAAAGAATGATGCGGTTTCAGTAATTCATAGAAAGACTGTAGGGAAATTTCTAAATGTTATATTGATATCCCTGAAAGCCTCCAACCCAAAAGTTTGTTTATCAGCATTTGTAACCACAACGTCAATTCTTGTATGGTTGTTGCGGTGAGTTTAGTGAGTTACTATGTTCTCGGATAAAGACAGAGCAAAGTGTGTTTTATTGATGGCTGAATTAAAATCCGTAATTTTAGTTCAACGTGCGTTTCGACGTGAATTCGGAAGAGATCGACCACACAAAAATAACATAACACGTTGTTTTAAACGATTTGGAGAAACCGGATCGGTTAAGAAACAGAAATCAACCGGCAGACCAAGTGTACCGGACGAAACGGTTGAACTAATTAGACGATCGGCAATTAGAAATCCTGGGAAGTCCATCCCCCGTCGAAGCGTCGAATAAGGTATTCCAAAATCAACATTTCACAAAGTTTTACGTAAAAAACTGAAATTAAACGTTTATAAAATCCAGATACTGCAGGAATTGAAACCCGATGATGGTATAAAACGTTACAATTTCGCTGTTGTAATGCTAGGGAAGAATAAGTGAAAACGAATCATTTTTAGACGATATAATTTTTACAGACGAAGCTATATTCCATTTGAATGGATGCGTTAACAGCCACAATACACGAATATGGGGCACTGAAAACCCACACGCAAATATCGAGAAACAACGCGATTCGCTTAAAGTTAATGTTTGGTGTGGTGTGATGAAAAATCGTGTAATAGAGCCTTTCTTCTTTGCTGAAAAAACAATTAATGGAGTTGTGTATCTTGACGTGTTAACCGATTATCGCTTTTCTCAGCCAATGAACTCGAAGACATTCATCGGCTTCATTTCCAACAAGCTGGTGCTCCCCCGCACTTCAATGCATCGGTCACGGACGCTTTGAACGAAAAATTTGGAGATCGATGCATAGGCCGGCAAGGACCCGTACTTTGACCTCCAAGGAGTCCAGACCTGACACCTTGCGATTTTTTCTTGTGGGGGTACATCAAAAACGTTGTTTAAACAAAAACATTTCGTGACCTAAACCGCTTAAAAAACAGGATTAATTAAGCGATGACAACCGTTAACGATGAAATGTTAACTAATGTTTGTAGAAAAGTTGAGTATCGTTTGGACATTTATCGAGCGACTAAAGAGGCACATATTGAAATTTATTAATTATGTAAAAAAATGTTTGAGATGACAAATAAAAAAAAAATATAAACTGTAAGTAATTCTGTTTTAATTTAAACCATGTTCAAAACCGCACCATTCTTTTATGATAACTCTGTATTATGCATTTATTTAATTCCACCACTCACCTGTGATATCACAACATAGCAGATGACTACAGCAGCTTTTTTTTTTGAGATTAGAAGTGCGATTTTCAAATATTATTATTTTTTAAGGGTAGGTATGAAATTTAACAATTTTTTTTTTTTTTGCAAAATTTGTTTATTAATATTCATACAAAAAAAGTAACTTTAATTATGCAAAATCTGGAGACGATTTTGTTTTCCCCCTGTATCCCTCATCCCTTGACTTTTTGAATTCACAATTTAATAGCATCAATTCCCCTACTATAGAAATATTATAGCCAAGTAGTTCTGAAGATATAAGACGATTTACACGTCAACGTACATTCATATATAGGTACATACGTACGCACATTTTGTCACGGAAATTTCGATGCTATTTTTCGGTTTCCTAAGGTCCTTATGAGTCAATTCGTCATGATTCGGTGAAAATCGGATATATCCAATTATGACCGATCACCATACTTTCTCTTCGTAGCTTCGCTATAGGTACTATATAAACGGATAAGTAAAATATTATTGTTTAGCAATTATTAAAAAATAATTTTTTTATTTAAAAAGCTTTTTTTGGAAGAAATTTTGATTCGTATCATTTTTTTTTCAACAGTACAGCGTAATAAATCATACTCGTGTATGTTTGAGTAAATGAACTTCTAACTATCTACGCTAAGCAAAGAAATAATAGGAATTTATCTTGCATAATACATAATATTAAACACAGAATGGACTAGACTTCCTCCAACTGTACTCGAAAAAAAAAAATTACTTTTCTCATGTTTCATTATTTTGTAAAATGTGTAATTTTATTTTCGTTCAACTTTTAGACTATATAAAAGTTAAATATTCATGACAACTTTATGATAAAACTTTTTAAACTTGTAATATTAGCTTTGTAATGAAAGGCACACAACGGTAGGCTATTATCTTGTGTCAAAAGTTTTTAGTTACGTATCATTTTACAGCCTTGTACTATCTGCACCTAAAACAAGAAAAATCTTACTTAGGTAACGTAAAGGATGTCGTGACGGATTCATAATCAATGCCCAGAAAAATCTTATATTTAAAGCGTTAAAATAGAGTCCAAATTTGAAGATTTAAATGAGTAACATGAAATTTACTATATTTTTATTAATTTTTCGGTAAAAAATGTAAATATAAACTTGATTTCTGTTGTCTGTAATCTTCATGTAAATTTCTATAAAGTGATTTCTTTATTTTTTGAAATTCCGAGATTAATGGATAGACTTTTTTTTTCTTTTATCTTTTACTTTTTAATAGTTTAAATTATACGAGTAGAATTTAATATTTAACAGTAGTATCGGGACTTCCGGATGTCCGAGACGCTACCATTCGCCTCAGCTGAATCTACAGTACTCTGAAATGATTTTGGAAAGATTTCTTCCAAATCTGTGAATTTTTTTTGTTTTTTTGTCTTCAGTCATTTGACTGGTTTGATGCAGCTCTCCAAGATTCCGTATCTAGTGCTAGTCGTTGCATTTCTGTATACCCTCTACATCCTACATCCCAAACAATTTGTTTTACATCTCCATACGTGGCCTGCCTACACAATTTTTCCCTTCTACCTGTCCTTCCAATATTAAAGCAACTATTCCGGATGCCTTAATATGTGGCCTATAAGTCTGTCTCTTGTTTTAACTGTATTTTTCGAAATGCTTCTTTCTTCATCTACTTGCCGCAATACCTCCTCTTCATTTGTCACTTTATCCATCCATCTGATTTTTAACATTCTCCTATAGCACCGCATTTCAAAAGCTTCTAATCTTTTCTTCTCAGATACTCCGATCGTCCAAGTTTCACTTACATGTAAAGCGACACTCCAAACATATACTTTCAAAAATCTTTTCCTGACATTTAAATTAATTTTTGATGTAAACAAATTATATTTCTTACTGAAGGCTCGCTTTGCTTGTGCTATTCGGCATTTTATATCGCTCCTGCTTCGTCCAGCTTTAGTAATTCTACTTCCCAAATAACAAAATTCTTCTACCTCATAATCTTTTCTCCTCCTATTTTCACATTCAGTGGTCCATTTTTGTTATTTCTACTACATTTCATTACTTTCGTTTTGTTCTTGTTTATTTTCATGCGATAGTTCTTGCGTAGAACTTCATCTATGCCGTTCATTGTTTCTTCTAAATCCTTTTTTCTCTCGGCTAGAATTACTATATCATCAGCAAATCGTAGCATCTTTATCTTTTCACCTTGTACTGTTACTCCGAATCGAAATTGTTCTTTAACATCGTTAGCTGCTAGTTCCATGAAAACATTAAAAAGTAACGGAGATAGGGAACATCCTTGTCGGACTCCCTTTCTTATTACGGCTTTTTTCTTATGTTCTTCAATTGTTACTGTTGCTGTTTGGTTCCTGTACATGTTAGCAATTGTTCTTCTATCTCTGTATTTGAACCCTAATTTTTTTAAAATGCTGAAAATTTTATTGTAGTCTACGTTATCGAATGCCTTTTCTAGGTCTATAAACGCCAAGTATATTGGTTTGTTTTTCTTTAATCTTCCTTCTACTATTAATCTGATGCCTAAAATTGCTTCCCTTGTCCCTATACTTTTCCTGAAACCAAATTGGTCTTCTCCTTATACTTCTTCCACTCTCCTCTCAATTCTTCTGTATAAAATTCTAGTTAAGATTTTTGATGCATGACTAGTTAAGCTAATTGTTCTATATTCTTCACATTTATCTGCCCCTGCTTTCTTTGGTATCATGACTATAACACTTTTTTTGAAGTCTGACGGAAATTCCCCTTTTTCATAAATATTACACACCAGTTTGTATAATCTATCAATCGCTTCCTCACCTGCACTGCGAAGTAATTCTACAG
Organism: Lycorma delicatula; assembly: GCF_047948215.1. Lineage (NCBI taxonomy): Eukaryota > Metazoa > Arthropoda > Insecta > Hemiptera > Fulgoridae > Lycorma > Lycorma delicatula. The sequence continues at coordinate 34,705,555 of NC_134467.1, read as the reverse complement.
GTATTCCGTCTATTCCAGGAGCCTTTCTGCCATTTAAATCTTTTAATGCTCTCTTAAATTCAGATCTCAGTATTGTTTCTCCCATTTCATCCTCCTCAACTTCCTCTTCTTCCTCTATAAAACCATTTTCTAATTCATTTCCTCCGTATAACTCTTCATTATATTCCACCCATCTATCGACTTTACCTTTCGTATTATATATTGGTGTACCATCTTTGTTTAACACATTATTAGATTTTAATTTATGTACACCAAAAATTTTCCTTAACTTTCCTGTATGCTCCGTCTATTTTACCAATGTTCATATCTCTTTCCACTTCTGAACACTTTTCTTTAATCCAGTCTTCTTTCGCCAGTTTGCACTTGCTGTTTATAGTATTTCTTAATTGCCGATAGTTGCTTTTACTTTCTTCATCACTAGCATTCTTATATTTTCTACGTTCATCCATCAGCTGCAATATATCGTCGTCTGTGAATCTAGTTTCAAAATATCAATGAAAAAACAAGTTTTTTACATTTACACATATTTATGTAAACACGTACATACATCATTTTTTGATTTTTTTTTTGTTAAATTGTGGTCATCGATTTTCAGAGCATCCAAAATCTTGGGAATACAAAATTTGATCAGATTATAATATTTATACTGTATTCGATTGAATTCCTGATAGATGGTATTTTATATAAAGTATAATAAAATACGGGGAAAAGTGAAAATTTAAATAAATTAATATATTTTTTTGTAGAAATAGGAGTAGAATGTGAATAAAATTAAAATTACTTGATCTTTGTTGTGATTACATATATTTCAGCGATCTATTTCTTGAAAAAATTATTATTTTTAAATGCTATTTTAATTATTTAAAAATACAAATTATTAATTCAATAAAGAAATCCATTATTTATTTTTTTTATTGGTAATTTGTATTTCTGTCCACAGTATTTAAACAATATGGAAATTTATACCTGTATTATTGTGCATTCTATTGGCTTATATGCGAACTATATTAAACTATTATAAAGTGCTGCTACATGTTGGTAGAATAATAAACCATCACCAAACGTATACTGATCCTGCGCAATTTGCTAGTTACAGTACAACATTGATCTTATATTCTATACCTGTATAAAGACCCGCCTTAAAATTTTATTTTATTAATAAATTTTTGAAAAAAAGAAATATTTATTTATAAGTTGATAATTAATAACATTTATTTTAAAAAAAATTCATTTATATTGACCTGATCGTTTGAAATTTTTATTTATATAATTTTTAATTTGAAATTTATTTCTCTCTTACTACTCACAAATCCGCTTTCAAAATTATATAATTATTTAGTTTATTGTTATTTAATTATTCATTTCGTAAAATAATTTACAAAGGCTTAATAATCATTTTTATACTTTATTACTATTTTTTTTTTTTTTTTTTTTATATATATTAAAATTATTATTGATATATTTAATAATTATTTTAATTGTTATTAAATAATTATTATTTTTATTTAATTTAATTATTAAAAATTAAAAAAATAACGAAGAAACATAGACATCAAAAAATGAAATATATTTATATTTTATAATTTATTTTCAAATTTTTTGCGTACTGTAAAAGATGAGTTAGAGCATAAATTATGACAGTATTATTTTTTTTTAAATATATTATTTATTAAAATTCCAAAAATTAATATAACATCATATATGAGATATTATTTCTATTTATAGATATTCTGATTTTTTTTTGTCTGGAAATATATAAAATATTTATAAACTGATGGACGGATAGTCCCGTCAAAAGCGAAACAAGTTCCAGTCAAACAGTCACCCACTGGTACTGATTATAAATGGAATTTTCTTTCTACTTGGTTCCTTTGTTTTTCCTTGTTGTGGATAGCGATATCCTAAATAAATACATAGGTTCTTAACCACTTATTATTGATTTTAACTGAATAAAAATACGAAATTCTTAATATTTTTTTTTTCTAATTTAGATATAGATTTTAATTGTCTTCTGTAATTTTCACAAAATAACTTTGTTCCAAATATGCTAGTCATTTTAAATAAAAAATTATATAATATAAGTTAATAATAATATTTTTAAAACATTTTTACCTTACAAACAATTGATATACATGTTTGTTGTTTTTATTTAAATTGTTTATTTCCTTGTACGAAATAAAGGAAATATTTTGATCACGAAAAAATTCGGTTTTTAGATTTGAACGAAAATATCCATTTTGACATATTTTGGTGTGACGTCTGTACTTACGTATATCGAATAACTCAAAATGGTTAGCAGTAGGATGTTGACATTTTGTATTTATTACTGTTGTAACATCTGGTTGTGTAATTATCTTGTGATTGCAATTGACTGGACCAAAAGTGTCCATAAAAGCCCAAAATTCAAATTTTTGGATTTTGGAATTTTTCTTTCGTAGTTATAAGTCCTTATTGAGAACTTTTCAACGATATAAGTTGTACTTATTTTCATTGGTTCCAGAGTTACAGCCAAATAAAATTTTAATTAATGAAATATTGGATCTTCCAAGGGAAAGACACATCGATTCGAGACTTCATCTCATTTTTTTTTCATTTTTTTGTTTGTTAATTTAAATATATTGATTTATTAATAATATTAACCTCTGATTGTAAAAAAAAAGTTTTACGATATAAATAAATAATAATTCGATAATTATAATAAAAATAAAAAAAATTAAAAAAATCAGACGTTATTAATGAAATAAAATTTTATGTACTTTTCATTTTAAAAAAATGTGTTTTTGTAAACTAATAAACATACAAGGAATTCATATGATGTCTACATCAGATGTTTTTAATTGTTATTAAGATGTAGGTTTCTCATTTTTTGATTTTTTTTTTCTAGACGGCTTATTCTTATACAAGCAGAAAATTATGTATAATTTATTGTTTTTAGCGTTGCATATGTTGCCTTTCACCTAAGGAACCTTAGATGTTGGTTAATAATAATATTAAGCCGGTCTCTGTGGCGCGAATGGTAGCGTTCTCGGCCTTTAATTTGGAGGTCCCGGGTTCGAATCCCGGTCAGGTATGGTATTTTCAAACACGCTACAAATCATTTATCTCATCCTCCGAAGCAATACCGAACGGTGGTCCCGGAAGGTAAAAAAAATGGAAAATATATTTTAAAAATTCTATACTGAGAGAATTTTATTATAATTTAATATACTTATATTTATTATTTTTTACAACATTAAATACATAAATGTAATAATTACTGTACAACACAACCCGCTTTTCTACATCCACAAACTGCTCCACGTCCATGTTTTTACACGTGGAAAAAAGGAATTTTTAGTAAATTTTCTGAACCTGGTGCCTGAGTCATAGTAATATTCTTTAAGGCGTCATTATGTCATGCTACAAAAAAAAAAATTTTCATTGCTTTACTCATGTAAAGCAATGAAAGAATGTTACTTTACCTGATCCTCAATCGGTCAAACTTGTTACACGGTCTTGCCATCTGAAATTTATCATTCTGTGCCACACCCACATCTCAAAAACTTTTCGTTTTCTGCGTTTTTCAACGTCCACATATCAGCTCTACAGAGCATCACATTCGCATTTCATTAATCTCTTCCTAAATACTAAGCTTTAAAATTTTACACATCACTTTTCCCTTATTATTAAATTCCTGTTTTTTCTTGATATTCTTATTTTAATTTTTACTGTACAAGTCAGATCATCGGTTGTAAAACTCTATAAGTACGAAATTTCTTCACGTGCTCTAGAATTTAATTTCCATCTAATACCATACATTTATCTTCTTTTTGTTGATTTCCATACCCTGTACTAGCAAGCTACGTTTAAATCATCAAGCATTTAATAAATTTTATTTGGGCACTTTGCCAGTATCTCCATGTCATCAGAAAAAAAATGTATACATTCTATACTTCTTACACCGATTTTTATTACTGTTTTCCCATAAAAATTGTAAAATTTTTAAAATAAAAAAAAATTGCTCGTTAGTAAATTTTTTTTATTTTATTTTTAATTTTATTTATGTTTCAGTTAATAAAAATACGTTATTTTGTCGTACAATAATATTTATTTAAAAATCTCTCCTGGAGTGAACAGAATTTTTAAATTGAAACATATACGTGGAGTATTCTTCTTGAAAATTGTGAATTGTTTAAATAACAACAATCCTCATTTTCCCTATTATATACGTTTCTTGTTCACCATGTGAATACGTCGGTCACTTGTTTGATGTTTGTTTTATTTACTTCAAGTCATCTAAATTCATTCAATTATAGCATCTCGTTAAAATAAAGCTAAATACAATATTCCATGGGTTTTCAAACTGTTTATACATAGAGCACATTCTAAAATACTTGTAATGCCATGGGTACTATCTCCTTCAACAAAACAAAATTTATTTATTGATACAGTTAAATATTTATTTCAGTTATTCCAACTGTTATTTTATTTAAATTCTTTGTTAAAAAATACATACAAATTTTAGAGTTTATATTAAAATAAAAAATTATAGCAAATATCAATCTGAAAAGGAATGTGATCTTTGGCATTGGATTAAATTGTACTACAGTCAATTTTTATTTTTATTTGAAAATCCTTATCTACCGATTGATGTTTTTTTCATATGTTAGGGGTGATGAGGGAAGCTTAACTCCAGATTTTTAACATCCGACTCCCATAGATTTTTGAAAAACTCAAAAAGTTTTTGAAATGCTTTTTGTCTGAATCTATGCATTTTAGAGAAAAGGTTATCAAACAAAAAATGTAGAGGACAGTCTCATTTACAATTAATGTTTATAAAGTTATGCCGTATAGTTTGAAACTGAAATACTAGGTGGCGCTGAATTTGTAAAAAAAACGTGTTTTTCGGTTTTTTCACCGGAAAAAATTGTTTTTCGTCTGTATTGCATTTGGAAAAGTTGTTAATCTCAAAAAAGCAGACAACTTTTATTTAAACAATTTTTTTGTACGACTTACCGTTTTGGAGCTGTACCTTGTGAAAGTGTAAAAATGTTGTGAATTGGGCACGTGTTCGAAACCGGTCTACTCGTTTACAACCTTTTTTACAAATTCAGCGCCACTTAGTATTTCAATTTCAAATTATACAGCATAACTTCACAGACATTAATTGTAGAGGAGAATGTCCTCTACATTTTTTGTTTGAAAAACTTTTCTCTAAAATGCATAGATTCAGAGAAAAACGCATTCAAAAACCTTTTCAGTTTTTCGAGTTTTTCAAAAATCTATGGTAGGGGGATGTTAATAATCTTGAGTTAAGCTCCCCTCATCACCCCTAACGCATGGACAAAAGATCAATTGGTAGGTAAGGATTTTCAAATACAGCCTATTTTGATGTAACCACACATCTCAGGAATGGTCGAACTGAGAATGTACAAGACTACACTTCATTTACACTCATACATATCATCCTCATTCATCCTCTGAAGAATTATCTAAACGGTAGTTGCCGGAGGCTAAACAGGAAAAAGAAAGAAAGCCTATTTTGATGACAAATTGCCTGTACTATTGGTCGTACAAATAGAACGTTATGCTAATCATACAATACAATCATAACAGCATACGTCATCAATATGCTAATCAATTAGTGGAGATCTATATTTTTATTTAGTGTTTGAAAATAATGATTCACAAACCCAAAAAAAAAAAAAAAAAAAAAAAAATTTTTTTTTTTTTTTTTTTTTTTTTTTTTGGGTTTGTAGAACCCAAAAACAATTTTATCCTTTACGCTTCTCTTTTGAAGAACGGAAAACTTTCTCTATCCTCTAAATTCCAGAAGTTCTCATCTGATATATGAATTTATAACTTTAAGATCCAAAATTTCCAGCTGCAGTTCTGTAGTCCTTACTTTAACAAGCTCTGTAATGGATTCAGCCATTTCTAAACTACAGGATGGCGCAGGACATGTTCCAATATTTGTTTTGGCAATAATTATTTAGGTTAATTTTTATTAATTTGTTTTATGTTGGCAGAAGTGACAACAGTTCACGAATATTAGTTTCTTCTCTTTCCAAGCGCGCTGTTTGTGTATTGTTCCAAGATATGTGACAAAGGAAGATTGATTGTTGGACACTGAATTAAAGACTGTGTTGTTTTTTAATGAAACGAAAAGTATGGTGCTTACAAAATAACGGTTTCGTGCACCTTTTTTAACTCAGTTGTCTCCCTCATTTAAAACAATACGTAGATTTTAGGAAAAATTTAATAGTGATGGTTCAGTAAGTATTTAAGAGTACGCGCGGAACGGCCTGCCGATGTTCGTTCTCCACAGAAAGTCGAAGCTGTCAAAGCAGTGTTGCTGAGAAGCCCAGGAAATCAAAAGAAAAGCAGCAGGACAAATTAGGATTTCTAGGCGATCTTTGCAGCGAAAAAACGATTTGCATATGTTTCCTTATAAAATAACGGTATTGCCTAAATTAACGGTTGACAACAAACATCAAAGAATTGCATTCGTTGAACAGGCTTTGCACCAAGACGTATTGTTGAATAATGTTTAGTTTTCTTATGATTTACATTTTCACTTCAATGGGGTTGTTAATTAACAAAGTGTACGTTTTTGAGATTCCGAAAATCCACGCGAGCTTTATGGAAAGGTGTATCACGCTCCAAGAATTACAATACGGGCCGCTATCTCAAGTTAGGGATAATAGGGTCATTCTTTTTTGAACAGGCAGTGAACAGTGAAAGTTATCTAAACACATACTGAATGTAATTTTTTTTCCTCAGCTTCTTACAAAAGGGGTTCCATGCAGGATGGATCCAGACCGCACACAGCTAATGTTGTTTTAGATTTTCTGCTTGAAACTTTCAAACCGATTTCCTAATCATTCTGCGTGCGGATAGAACTAGCCCCCAGACAGTTCTTATTTGAAGCCGTGTGATTATTTTCCTTGGGAATTTCTAAAGGAAATATTTTCCGTAAACATATAATTTTACTAAAACAAGGGTAATATATTAAAATAATTGAAGAAATACTATATTTTCAAATTACGGGGAAATAAGTCAATATAGCACGCTATTTTACGCCAAACATGGTCGTAGATTCAGAAAGACGGCAGTTGATAACCAATTACATTTAGAATCGTTACCATTGCTTTTCACTCTACCCATACAGTGAACTACCACGGGATACAGATCGATAAAAACGTCACGTTTCAGAGGCATATCAAAAAGTTTTCGGTCAAATTGAGAAAACGACTACCACCATCATTCATGTAATTGCCAACACTGAAGATCACCGCATATCCAAGCACATCAAAACGGATCAATACTTAGTTGTAAACTAGTCTACTGCACACCGAAATACATCAAAGAGTCTGGAATTCATTATTCATAAGCGTGGAGCTAGCAATGAGGTATGATTGGTGTCAAGACACGTAGGATGCTGGGATAACGTAAGGTGGGACCTCATGTTATTGAGGGGGAGTGTTTCACTAGGGATTGTCCAATACTGCTATGGGATTTGAGCTAAAATCACATGGGGCCTATAAAAGATTTCCCTTTCTCCAAAGTAAAAGAAGTTATTTAAACAGAATAGTTTGATAGATCACGCAATTATATAATTAGTTAATAATTACCTGATTGTTCCCATATTGCGTTGTCTCCAGACACGCCAATATTCATCGGAGATGACGAGATTCCTGTATTTCAGAATATGTGATATTTCTTTGTCGAGATTACTGAGGAGAAATTTTATATTTTGTGCTGAAAAATATGTAAACTCACTTGAGAAATATCTAAAAGGAAATTTTTCTAGCCCAGAATGTAGTTTTTTATTGTTTATTAATCTTTTTTTTTAAAACATAATTTTTTTTAATTTAGTCAGGGGGGCTCTCCGCCTTGAATTTATGATTTTTGTAAATAGCGGTAGGTGTTTTTAAAGCTCCTTGTCTTTTCTAAATTACAGTGATAAATATGTGTTTTTTACAGTGTTTTTTGTGTAAAATGTTAGTAATAAGTGAGGTGGTCATTCTGATACATTAAAAATTAATATCCGTTCGTTAATTTTAATTTCATAATGTGTTAAATATCGAATGCGTTATACTTGGGGCCACGTGCTCACTAACTTTTTCGTTCTCTGAATTATAATTATAAGTGTTACTTAGTTTGTTAGAGTACAGCAAGACGAGTAAGTAAGTATTGCTGTATTTTTTGATGATTTTTCTATGTTTATAATGTTGTGAGACTTGATTTCTTGAGTTTTCCTTCCCTTGTATTTCTATTTATTGTGTGATTTTTTCTTTGTATGTAGTTTCATAATCTGTTTTCTGTATCTTGATTTATGGTGTTGTATCATGTTTGCTGTGACTGATGTATTTTTGTTGATATTCGTATTATGATGCGATTGCACTATGACGTATGAGTATGTGAGTGGGCGTGTAACCCCCCTTCCAGAAGGAATGCTTCGTTAGCGGTTCCAGGAAGGGTGGTACCGAAGAGTGGAGGTTTACTCGGTAGTGCGCAGGTTTACATACGCATATTAATAACATCTTCTGGCACCTGTTAGCGAGCCCGAAACTGCTTAAGGATCCGTAAATGGGATTCCCCACCTCTTTAACAATAAAAAAGAGGGGCTGTTCTCCTTGGACTTTCATTGCATACGCTCTTTGGACTCCCGTTTTGTACGTGTGGTTGAATAATACTTATAAATAACAATTAAAACTGTAAAAAAAACCTCTCTCCACCAATATTACCCTCGTCAAAGATATAATAGGTCTGGTTCAACCATCCCCACCATTGTGGAAAAGGGTCTCGATCTATTATTAAAACCTTACCTTGGATAACAAGAATATATCCTGAAACTTTTATATGTATCGGGTCTGTTGGTTCTTGTGTAATGCACTGATACCCCCTCCCCTTATCCTAATCTATTTCGATTATTTCAGTAACTATCAAGTTTGGTGCAAAGGTCAATTTGGTGTCATCAAATCATTTTTTATCCTCCATTAGAATTTAGCATTTGTTTTGTTGTATTTCTAATTAGCGGTACGTGCACGCACACGCGCACACACACACACAATGAGAGAGAGAGAGAGACAATTTTGTAATAGTATAGATTATTAAATAAACTGACACGTTTTAGAAAATACTTTTTAAATTTATATATAAAACAGATTATTATTTTTTTATTCTATTGGCTCACTCGTATATTACAATGCATAAAATAATAATCTGTATAATTAATACTAATACTGGAAGTCTGCAGTAGACCTGTGGCGGAGAGACCAATGCCGGACGTCTATGTGCGTCCAGTCTTAGGATGTTGGGCGGGGGCTCCTAGGAGACGTCGTTCGCCGATGATCCCCTGACGACATCGCTCTGACTAATCTAATTCGGTGAAAAGAGCGCCCTGGTGATTGCGCAGGGGCTGTGTACATACAATTTGGATTAGGTCTGTCCCCTTCGTGACTATAGGGGAAGGTTTTTTAACGGGTGAAAGCCCCACCACTTGCCGTCAGAGGTGGTCTGGCGGGGGCTGGCAGAGCTTTCTCCTCCTCCTACGGAAAAAAAAACAAAAAAAAATAGTAATTTATGCAAACGTAATAAAATAAAATTTCCCTTAGCGTTATTAAAATAGTTTATTTATTGAATATCGTAAATTATAAATTTTGAAAATTTAACACTTCATAACTTTGTAAGACCTACATTTATAATATTACCTCCTGTTAAATTTTCAAGTTATATGCACTATTATGATGATAAATCATGGTAAATAAGGAAATTTATATTCTGTTACACTTTATGGGTTTAAATATCCGGTATTTCAATAATTTCATTATGTTGTATGTAACATGCTAATATGACATTCTACACTTTGCCATTTATAATGTTACTACCTAATCTTTAGTACTATATTTAAATTGTTTATTAATCACTAAATTGTTTCCTATAAAAAAAAATAATAAAAATAAAAGTAAACTGGTTTCAATATTCTATCGTATTCTCCCGGTAAATGACTTTAGGATATAATAACTCTGATAATGTAATTATAAAATATGATCATGTCATTTTGGATTTGAACGGAATATAAGAAGTATCATTTTTTCCAAAGTTATCTTAGTGTAAGCAAAGAAAAGATAGATTCTTCATTTAATTACGGTTTAATTAATCAATCTATCGTAAAAAAATTGTAAAAAATTATTAAATTGTATTTTAATTTATAAAAAAAAAATTTATTGTTATATATTTGTTTTATCAAACAAAACTTTGGTCAGCTAGTTTCTACTTCAGTTAATTGTAATTAATATTTACGCTTATCCTTTTTACCTTTACATCTAACAAGGAAAATTTTCGTTTATATATCATTTTAACGCAAGGTTTTATTTTTAATTTACAACTAAAAATATTGATAATATTTATATATTTTCATATGAATTTTTTTTTCAGATACAAGAAAAGATATCACATTATTATTAAAATCTTCTTATTCAAGTTGTTAAAAAAAGTTTTTTTTTTTCATAGTATCATAGTATATTAGTTAGTATCATATGATATTACTAACACAGATATTTTTAGTAGTAGTTATTTTTATGTACTAAGAAAAACTTGCGTTGGTGTTATACTGCAAAATAACCTATCAAGCTTTAGTATAAAGCAGTCAATGAAAACGTAAGTTTAGAGATACGTAATGATTTGTTCGTCTTTGAATTAAACATACGTGCACGCAAATTACTTGAATAGCTTATCGTATCAAATCATTCACTTCATTGCCTTCCTTAGTATAACATATATACAAACTATTAATAATCTAAGAGATATACGACAAATTGAAACATGAATAGTTTGTTAAACAATAAATTAGAAATTATATAATAAAAGCATTGAAATTAATCTATGTAATATTCAACTGCGACAATTATAATACCATCCAAAAGGGAAAGGATGTTATATATTTGTTTTATTAAACAAAACTTTGGTCAGCTAGTTTCTACTTCAGTTAAATGTAATTAATATTTACGCTTATCCTTTTTACCTTTACATCTAACAAGGAAAATTTTCGTTTATATATCATTTTAAAGCAAGGTTTTATTTTTAACTTACAACTAAAAATATTGATAATATTTATAAATTTTCGTATGAATTTTTTTTTCCGATACAAGAAAAGATATCACATTATTATTAAAATCTTCTTATTCAAGTTGTTAAAAAAAGTTTTTTTTTTCTTAATAATGAATAAACACTGATTGAAGTAGCTACATTAGACAAGAATTATGATATCTGGAAAATATTTTATTTATTATTTTTTTTGTCTTCATTCATTTGACTGGTTTGATGCAGCTCTCCAAGATTTCCTATCTAGTGCTAGTCGTTTCATTTCGGTATACCCCCTACATCCCTAAAAATTTGTTTTACATATTCCAAACGTCGTCTACCTACACAATTTTTTCCTTCTACTTGTCTCTCCAATATTAAAGCGACTATTCCAGGATGCCTTAATATGTGGCCAATAAGTCTGTCTCTTCTTTTAGCTATATTTTTCCAAATGTTTCGTTTTTCAACTATTTGCCGCAACACATCTTCATTTGTCACTTTATCCACCCATCTGATTTTTAACATTCTTCTATAGCACCGCATTTCAAAAGCTTCTAATCTTTTCTTCTCAGATACTCCGAGTTTCAATTCCATTTAAAGCGACAATCCAAACATATACTTTCAAAAATCTTATCCTGGCATTTAAATTAATTTTTGATGTAAACAAATTATATTTCTGACTGAAGGCTTATTTCGCCTGTTTCATACCTGACACTATAGTAGGGCTATCAACACAAATTTCAAAATTTCCCGTTTTCGTGAGTTATTCTGTATATCATCTAATAGAGAGAAAACTAATAAGCAAAATTATATATATATATATTAATTTTTAAAAAAAATTTTTTTGTTACAGGTAATATCATCGTTCCATTACATAAAACTGTAAGTTATTTTTCTATTTCATATTTATATGCTAATTTATTTATGTTAGTAGATGTATAATTAAGTATAATTTGTTTTATACATACATACATATATATATATATATATATATATATATATAAACTTTTTTCTATTAATTTCTCCTGTGTTTTATTGTACACTTCATATGTTTATTCCGAGAAAGCCACATAGTATTTATATTATAATCACCGCTTGAATATAAATTAGCCCATTTATTTTTCCATATTAATGATTTTTTACTTTGCCGTCTGCATAGCAGCTATATAGAAGAGACAGTATGGTGATAAGTCAAATTTGACCATATCCGATTTTCACAGAATCATGACGAATTCTTCCCTAAGGACCTCAGAAAACCGAAAAATGTCGTCGAAATTTAAGCGAAAAAATGTGCGTACTCATGAATGTTGGTAGGTAAAGCGCCTTTTATCTCCAGAACTACTTGACTGATTTTCACTAAACTTGGCTATAATATTTCTAAAGTAGTTATATTGATGATATTAAATTTTCCGTTCAAAAGCTCAATTGGTGGGGGGTACAAGGGGAAAAACAAAATTATTTCTAGATTTTGCATAATTAATACTATTTTTTTTTTCCATTTTGAGAATATTAATAAAGTAAAAAACTTTTGAAAAAATTTTTTTTTGCTAAATTTCATCTCCACTCGTACAAATCGTTTTAATTTTGAAGAATTATAAAAGGCAGTACAATGGGGGTGATTTTCGTTGCAATTTTTTTAATTTTTTTTGTAAACAATTATAAATAACATCGTTTATAAATTTTCTTTTTGTAAATTGCACCCCGACTGCAAAAATAATCTAAATTTTGAAACGTTCTTAAAAGCGGTACAGTGGGTTTTTTTTTGTTGCAGTTTTTTGTATTATAATTTCGGTACATCCACAAATTTGTTCTCTATTAAAGTGAGGTTTTAACCCAGCTATCCCCACCATACACTCCCATATCACATAGCGGCCGGACTACTGCTGTAGACGTCTGCTATATTCTGTTATCAAGTGAGCGGTAAAATTTAATAAATGAATAATATTTAAAGTGTAAAAATTTATTTAAAATGGCCACTAGTATTGCCTCATCCATTCGAATGAAATAAGGTATGAGCGAGAGATTTATTCAGAATTATTCTATTAAATAAACAAATATATTGTATTTAAATAAAATGAGAAATATTTTTAATTAAGTTGTGTGTGTAACCGGTGCATCAGAAAGTCCTACAACTGTGTTGTCAGCTTTTATATACTGGCAACTCTTTGTTTACATTAGAATTTGATTAATAAATTATACAAATATTCTGGATATATGCTTATATATTATTCTTTATCAAATAATTAATTAACTGTAATTATAAAACATTTTTTGAATTGACGGAGCTGTTGTAATATCCAGCTCCGTCAGTTAAAAAAAAAATATATATATATATATTAAAAAGAAATGATATGACGTTTAAATTAGTATTATCGATAACAAGAGATTCGATTCTTTGTTTGTCTTATAAGTAAAGTTAACATTGGCTGTAGAAACTTATTTGCTGTAAATGTAGGTTTTATTTATTTAAATGATACAAAAGAATATAAATAAGTTATAAAACAATAAATACGTCAAAATATACTGAATTTGTATTTATTATATTATGAATTCTAAATAATATGAAAGAAGTACTCAAGTTCTATTATGGGTAAACACGACACAGCCTGTTCTCACCGTCAAGCGGTTCATTGATTTGTTGTGCGCTGTTTTTTCTGGTTCTTTTTTTGTAGATCTTTTCTTTGTTATTTACAAAATATATATTTAATACAAAATAATAATAAAAACATTTAATGTTTTGACAGAAGTATAAAACAACCAATTGAATTAAAAGAAACACTACCAATTATAGTGAGATTTTTACTTTCCCGTCTAGGGCTATATCAGAGCTGTAGAAGGAAAAGTATTATAATTGCTACAATTTGGGAATATGCGGTTTCACTGGATCTTTACATTTTTACACCTTTTTTTTTTTTTTTGTCTTCAGTCATTTGACTGGTTTGATGCAGCTCTCCAAGATTCCCTATCTAGTGCTAGTCGTTTCATTTCAGTATACCCTCTACATCCTACATCCCCAACAATTTGTTTTACATACTCCAAACATGGCCTGCCTACACAATTTTTCCCTTTTACCTGTCCTTCCAATATTAAAGCGACTATTCCAGGATGCCTTAGTATGTGGCCTATAAGTCTGTCTCTTCTTTTAACTATATTTTTCCAAATGCTTCTTTCTTCATCTATTTGCCGCAATACCTCTTCATTTGTCACTTTATCCACCCGTCTGATTTTTAACATTCTCCTATAGCACCGCATTTCAAAAGCTTCTAATCTTTTCTTCTCAGATACTCCGATTGTCCAAGTTTCACTTCCATATAAAGCGACACTCCACACATACACTTTCAAAAATCTTTTCCTGACATTTAAATTCATTTTTGATGTAAACAAATTATATTTCTTACTGAAGGCTCGTTTAGCTTGTGCTATTCGGCATTTTATATCGCTCCTGCTTCGTCCATCTTTAGTAATTTTACTTCCCAAATAACAAAATTCTTCTACCTCCATAATCTTTTCTCCTCCTATTTTCACATTCAGCGGTCCATCTTTGTTATTTCTACTACATTTCATTACTTTTGTTTTGTTCTTGTTTATTTTCATGCGATAGTTCTTGCGTAGGACTTCATCTATGCCGTTCATTGTTTCTTCTAAATCCTTTTTACTCTCGGCTAGAATTACTATATCATCAGCAAATCGTAGCATCTTTATCTTTTCACCTTGTACTGTTACTCCGAATCTAAATTGTTCTTTAACATCATTAACTGCTAGTTCCATGTAAAGATTAAAAAGTAACGGAGATAGGGAACATCCTTGTCGGACTCCCTTTCTTATTAGGGCTTCTTTCTTATGTTCTTCAATTGTTATTGTTGCTGTTTGGTTCCTGTACATGTTAGCAATTGTTCTTCTATCTCTGTATTTGAACCCTAATTTTTTTTAAATGCTGAACATTTTATTCCAGTCTACGTTATCGAAAGCCTTTTCTAGGTCTATAAACGCCAAGTATGTTGGTTTGTTTTTCTTTAATCTTCCTTCTACTATTAATCTGAGGTCTAAAATTGCTTCCCTTGTCCCTATACTTTTCCTGAAACCAAATTGGTCTTCTCCTAACACTTCTTCCACTCTCCTCTCAATTCTTCTGTATAAAATTCTAGTTAAGATTTTTGATGCATGACTAGTTAAACTAATTGTTCTGTATTCTTCACATTTATCTGCCCCTGCTTTCTTTGGTATAATAACTATAACACTTTTTTGATGGTCACATCAAGTCTGATGGAAATTCCCCATTTTCATAAATATTACACACCAGTTTGTATAATCTATCAATTGCTTCCTCACCTGCACTGCGCAGTAATTCTACAGGTATTCCGTCTATTCCAGGAGCCTTTCTGCCATTTAAATCTTTTAATGCTCTCTTAAATTCAGATCTCAGTATTGTTTCTCCCATTTCATCCTCCTCAACTTCCTCTTCTTCCTCTATTTTACACCTAAGGAACCCAAATACAGGATGGAAATTTTACGTACATACGTGTGTGTGTGTGTGTGTGTGTGTGTGTGTGTGTGTGTTCGGTGTGGGACTTAAAATCACCTTATAGCTCTAGAACTACTACATCGATTTTGACCAAACTTGGACAAATTACTTCTATATATGGGGCATTGATGCCATTAAATTTTCAACTTAAAAGTTCTAGGGCGTGAGGCTGTAGGAGTAGGTCACCTTCAGTCTCATAATTTCGCCTAATTCTGGTCATATTAAGTAGATTTCATAAGAAAGTTACCTATTATAATAGGTACCACGGTTCGACTTCCGGAAAATTTCAACATATCTTTGCATTTTACATCCCTCAGACCCCAAAACCATCTTCAGCTCAAAACTTTATTTATACATTTATATGTATATATATATTTTTACTTTTATCGACATAACTGCTGTACTTTTGCGCCAATCACCGTCAAATAGCTCCTTAAAAATAACTCGTCCCTAAATCACAGTCGAGTTCTTTAACGACCAAAATCGGACCATGAGAATCGAAATGGGGGTGGTGGGCTGTTTCAAAAAAACAATATATCGCTATAAATTTCTTATTAAGTAAAATATCGAATTGGTTTAAAGTTTCTAATATTTTTTGCATAAGGGCCTAAAGTAATTTTTTTGATATCACCCACCATTAGCCCAAGGGATTGAAAAAATTGGGTTTCGAATAAAATAAAAAAATCATACCTCCCTTAACAGGCACAGTATCGAATCGGTTTAAATTGGTCATTAGTCCACTAAACATTACTTAAAAGTTTTGTGTGTAACAATTTTTGATATGATCAACCCTTACGGCAAGGGATTACCAAAGTGTTGCTGGCACTGTAAGAAGGTGGGGCTTCTCGTATTTTAAACATGTGAAATATTTTTGTACAAGTAAATGTCAAAATGATTCAGCCTATACTACTGAAATATAACTCATACTTTCTGAATTCATATTTATATCTGCTGCACCGTTCGTGACAAAAGGATTAGGGTAAAAAATAATGTAAAGGAACAGGTGGTAGACCTAGAAAAAGGTTGATTTATGATAGGAGAAATAATGAAATCTTAAAAAGAAATTTATTGATAAAAGGAAGTAGATAATAATTCATCCTCAACATGAGGAAATTTTAAGAAATAAGTAAGAAATTATCAAATCGCACATATTTAATTTATTTTTCTACATATCCAATATATTTTTGATTAAATGCTATAATTTTTGTCATTTTACTGCTAAACGTAGTTAAATAATTACTTGTTTATCAATTTTATGTTAAAGTATTGTTAATTTTCATTTATTTACATAAAATACTACCTGAAATTTATTATTTACTCTTTAGAGTCAATAATGTAACACTTGTTAAGCCTGTAATGTAGAAGTCTATTTAATTGATCTGAGTTGAACAAGCCATTTAATCGGAAAAGTTTTTGGATTTCTTCCCACTGATTTCACTTTTTTTTCTTTTCAACATCTTTCTATATTCCACTCTTTTATTTATTATTATTATTTACTTTGGTACACATATCTTTTACTTCTCCTTTTCTTTTAATCAACTTCGTTTCTAAATACTCTTTGGTGAACAGAAGTAATATAAAAAACTAATAGAATAAGAAAATTTCTTTAATAAAAAAATAAGTTTTCAAATAACTAAATTTATAATTTTTTTTTAATTCAAATAATATTCTTTTTTTTAATTTAATAATATATAAATTTATATGAGCTTTTTATATATATATCGGTGTGTCGGAGGAACCGCATTTACGGGCGAAGTGTAGGACTTCCTAACAAGTTCTGCAAGTTATTATAATGGTTGCGTATGTGTACCTGCGCCCTACCGACTAAACCTCCTATCACCCCAATTCTCCCCTCCCGAGGCTAGACTGCGAAAAAGCATTACACAACCTCGGAATGTGCCTTTGAGCTTGGGGGTTTCAGAGTCCTTCGTGTTTCATCACTGTTTCCCATCCTCGCAAGCGCGGACAAACGACGGGTCCGCAGGAGGCTGTCCTTCACCCTTTGCTCTCCGGTCCTTCTCATTACCTGTGGGCTTTTCTGCGGTCTTCTTGACATCTCTACTCTTGGGAGCTTAGGGGCCTACCCCCGCCCACCCGTGTAGACATGGACGGACGACGACTCCAAGAAAGGATGTCTACCACAACCTCGCTATTCAATCTTCCTTGTTCTTATTCCGTAGGACTTCCGTAGTATTCATACGGATGTAAACATATTCAGGTCGGAAAGCATACGGTGTACTATCGTTTCGACTGTCAAAAAACCTGTAATTTGTTCGCATTGTTCTCTTTCGCGGGCCCATCTCTGATATTAAAAAATGACTTATTCTGGGTCATCATTATTGGCACAATAAAGACAAAACGAGTCCTCATCTCTTCTTCTAGTGTAAAGGTAGGGGCGAAACATTTCGTGTCCCGTAAAATCTTGTGTCACCCAATAATTTAGTTCTCCAAAACCTCTTGAAATCTATGGTTCTATCTTCTGAATCAGGCGCTGGGTCCAGCATCCCGTTAAGGCTGTGTCCCTCCCACCTTGCTTGCCATTCCTCTATCATCTCTCTGTACGCCGTCTCCTTATTGGAACCTGTCATTATTGTCCTCCTCATAGTGGCCAGCTGGTTCGTGAGGGGGAATCTCTGTTATCAGCAGGATAGCTTCCGTAGATATAGACGAGTAGGCTGAAGATATATGTAGTGCCATCCGTCGTTGGTCGTCTTCTACAACTCGCCTGTTCTTCCCTTAGACTGTAACATCGTATAGTAAGATAGAATGACGTAGCCGTACACTCATATTTTGGACATTCGAGAGGTCGAGACGTTTCCCAAAAGTTTGCTGAGATTCTTAACCATGTTAGCCGCCTTTCCGTGGTCACTTTCACGTCTGTTGGGAACGTCAGTCGCCGATCTAATCACACGCCTAGGTATTTTATGGATGTTACCGAAAATACGTGTTCGTCGTCAAGCTGTATCGGAATTTCTGGTATAGGCCATCTTCCTACCATCTTTATAAATTTTGTTTTTCCAGGAGAGAGAGTATCAATCTCTTCCATGCATGAAGTCCTGTATCATGGCTTCATTTACGCCGTTTTTACGCCGTCCGCCGAGGGCACATTTATACGAGTTAGTTTTATATTTCTATCCATCTTTTATATTTTCAGCAGCAGCTGCAGATCCATAAAGGGAAAGTACACAAATCAGTCAAAATTTTGGGTATTGGGGTTTTTGCAAATTTTGACATTTCCTTTAATCCAAAAAACACAAATAAATATTAAAAAAATTTCAGGAAGGTGTCTATATACTTTTATTTCCGTATATTTTTATTAATATTTTTATTAAATAATATTAGTGCTGATCTGGATAATGGAAATGAAGAAAATATAGTTGCATTTTTACACGCCAGTGGACTTCTTAAAAGTCTATAAAATGGAAGTTTAAAGCTGTGGTAAAAGATACTCTAAGCGGTAGTTTTATATATACATATAACGGAGTCTCGAAGCGTGGCACGTATAGTGACGGGAGGTAGCCCTCTTTCCTAGGCCATTTTGGCTCACCTGCATTCAAGAGCAGTGAGTCGGGGTGTGTCCGATGATGGCATGGGGGACTCTCAAGGGTGGATTGTGGGCGTGAGGCTATGGGTGTACGCCGTGCATGCCTATGGCCTGATATAAGAAGGATTCAACTGCCACGGCACCCTGGCACGACTGATATACTGCTCAACGGCGGTTCTGGTCGCCCCGAGGGTGCTTAAACAAACTATAAATGAGACTACGTAGAAGAAAGAAAGAAAGAAAGATATGGTATTGATAAGATTAATTTTAATTTTAATTTCATGGTCTTTTGAGAACCTATCTCAAATTTTAATATTGGGGCCCTTTACACCCCGTAAGTGTTTGTGATTGTCCTTGTCTTTTATGTTTTAATGTTTATTGTGAAGTTTGTGTTTTTAAATAAAATGTAAGGGCCCTTTACACCCTTACATATGACGATCCTGATGGAGATAATAATTTCTTTTAAAGAATGTGACGAGGGCTAATGACCTTAGCAGTCGATGCCCGTAAAAATTCAGTTAAAAAAAAAAAAAAATATTTCCGGTCTGGTTCAACATAATTTTTCAAAATTGTTTTATATTTATACTAAATATAAATATCCACTAAAATAATAATATATAAATATTTTTATATATTTCTCAAATATTTTTATTTAATATTTACATAAATATCTGATAAAATCTAAATTTCGTAACTGATGATATCAGTATCGATTATTTAGATATCGATTGTAAAGCATTTAATAAAAAAAGTAGTTTAATAATGTTATACAGAAGGTCAAATGCGATAAAAATTACACTGACTTATTATTATTATTATTATTTCCTATCTTTAATCTGGAGCTATTTTTTTTATAAAAGCAATAATTTTATTCGAATTTTCATCTAACAATTTTTTTATTTATTATGAACTTGATGGCTCTATAAAGTTTTGAATAATGATGAATAAAAATTTTTTTTTTATGAATTTCTTTTTAACTAAGCGATTCCATTAGAAGAAACATATATATCTATATATATATATATATATATATATATATATATATATATATATACATAGATTAATACATATTAACATATTCTGTAAGATTATATATGTATATATATATATATACATATATAATCTTACAGAATATGTTAATATGTATTAATCTATTGTAATTTTATTAAGGACTAGCCGGCTATAAAATTTATTAATGTATTGTAATAATTTCAAAACTACAGTTTGGTCATTTCAAGATTCGTAAATTTGATTGACACACCCCTGGTCTTACGGGTTACCATACCCCGGCAGTGCAGCCCCCTCCCGTCAGGAGCCCAAAATCAAATTACAAACAATACCAATATAACCGTGGCACGATGCCAATGCGCCTACCTCCGACCAAATTAAATGCCTAACCCGGAACCCTAGCCACCCGGGAACCTACCGCGATCGAGTACCTCGATCAAACTCTCTCTGTAGACCTACACATTGCAAGCGCGCAAAAAAAAACCCAGCCGCTATAGATCATTCCTCGCGGATCACCCAGTTGGTACGGCGATCCAGGAAGGAATGTATTCTCTCAAGTTCCCTAACAGCTCGTGAACGTTCGATCTCGTATCGGGGAGAAACGTAGAGGACGTGGTTCACTGTATCATCAGTCCTAAAATCCGGGCATTTACTCGAATCTACCAAACGAAACCTAGCCAAAATCGCCCGAAAGCAACCATCGCCGGAAAGAAACTGTGTAGTACACCTATTGGGGGAGATCCATTTAATCGCACCTAAATTAGACACTATAAAAAATATACCATGCGTGTAGCGACGTGTGGGGGATTCATCCCACCTGACCTTTCTTTTTCATGTTTAGCCTCCGATAACTACCGTTTAGATAATTCTTCAGAGGATGATATGTATGAGTGTAAATGAAGTGTAGTCTTGTACATTCTAAGTTCGACCATTCCTGAGATGTGTGGTTAATTGAAACCCAACCGCCAAGAACACCGGTATCCACGATCTAGTATTCAAATCCGTGTAAAAATAACTGGCTTTACTAGGACTTGAACGCTGTAACTCTCGACTTCCAAACCAACTGATTTGGGAAGACGCGTTAAACACTAGACCAACCCGGTGGGTTCATCCCATCTGACTTGCCAAGACGCAAGGACCCGGTCTTCAATCTTCTGCTTTCGTTCTGACGTCAATAGGTTACCTTGGAAATGTAGCGGTCCTTACGTTCATTAGCCAAGATATTGGTTAGACTCTAGCTATAACACAGACTACCTCCCGCAAGACTGTTCTGTAACCGCCTTCAATTCTCATTTATTATTTTTGTTTGTTTTCTATTTTATATTTTATAATAAAATAACCTTAGGCAGATGGATCTAGTCGCATAGCATAAAGTAACAGTGATTTTGTTGGTTAAGACAACGCTCTTTATACTGTCGCACATTTAAAACTACTTTTCTCGATAACCGAAAGAAATATTGAAAAAGATTTTTGTTTTTCAACGAAGCCACATTTTTATGAACAAATTTTTAGTACAAGAGATGAGTTCATTATTAAAATTATCAGTGGAGAATAAATAATAAAAAACACCTATATTGAAATACGGGAAATTAAAAAAAAAACAATTTTCTTTGGGCAGAGTGTTGTACCCATTAATTTGGAGGATATTTTCAGCAGATTATTTAATTGTTTGTAAGCTGTTTTTTTTTTTTTTTTACTAATTATGTTATATTTTATATCTTTATAAAAAATTTAGTTCTTTTTCTTTTGTTTTGTAACATTAGACAGTTTAATTTACTAAGCATTAGGAACCGTTGGTTATATACAGTTATATAATATAAAGTTCAACTTACCAACAATTTTGAAATGTATAAATCCGAGTACTTTCGGAGCCGTTACTCCATCATCAGGGATTTCCTAAAAGATGTATATTGAAATTCAAATGTATAATTGTATTTAAATTAAATTCTTTCATTCATAATAGTCGGTCGACAAAAAATAAAATTAAATTGTACTTCAATAAGACCGTAATGTCATGTTCGTAAATTGTTTGCGAGTATTATTAAATAGAGTTAATATTAAATGAAATATTACCAAACAATTAATTATTATATAATTTGTTTATAAGGAATATTATTATCGAATATAACCTGTTCATTCATCAATTTATTATTAATTAAATATATATAATTTTTTTTTTTAAATACTGGTTTTATAACAATTATTATTGTGTATTAAAATTTTAATACATTCGTTACGGTTATAATTATGCCCAGTTTCTAAAATGTGTTTAGCGAAATTAGATTTTTCTATATTATATTTAATAATACAATTATAACATTTTCTTTAATTTTTATGGCCAATGAACGATTTGTTATTCCAATATATTTTTTTTTTTTTTGTCTTCAGTCATTTGACTGGTTTGATGCAGCTCTCCAAGATTCCCTATCTAGTGCTAGTCGTTTCATTTCAGTATACCCTCTACATCCTACATCCCTAACAATTTGTTTTACATATTCCAAACGTGGCCTGCCTACACAATTTTTCCCTTCTACCTGTCCTTCCAAAATTAAAGCGACTATTCCAGGATGCCTTAGTATGTGGCCTATAAGTCAGTCTCTTCTTTTAACTATATTTTTCCAAATGCTTCTTTCTTCATCTATTTGCCGCAATACCTCCTCATTTGTCACTTTATCCACCCATCTGATTTTTAACATTCTCCTATAGCACCACATTTCAAAAGCTTCTAACCTTTTCTTCTCAGATACTCCGATTGTCCAAGTTTCACTTCCATTATATATATTTTAAGTCACAATTTTTGCAATTAAGACTATACAATCCTTTTTTTTAAATTTTAATTATTATCTTGATTTATTGTAGTAGAAGGGTCTTCATTATTTATATATTTTATTACTTGTTCTTTACGCGGTTTTTAATTAAAAAATTTTAAATATTTTATTCAATTTATTATAATTTTTTATTGTATTCAATTTTAGAATATTCAATTATTATAATATTGTTCGTCAACTTTATTTTTTCCATTATGTGTATTTTATTTTTTATTCTGGTGAATAATTTATTCATTAATTTAGTATCATATCTATTATTTAAAACCATAAATTTAGTATTATTTATTTCATTATTCAATTATATATTATTATATGTTAAGTATTTTAACGCTATATAAATTAATAAATTAAAGTTTCCCGTTTTTTGATTCCAAGGATGGAACGATTTAAGTTGTATTCTCTTTTGTTGGTTTTCTATAAATTACTATATCGATTTTCTTAGTGGTAAAATATTTTGTTAAATTTTATGTCCAAGTAATCAGTACTGTTATTATTTTCTCTGTTTAAATTGTATTTAATATTTAAAGTTAAATTGTTGGTTATATATTATCAATATGTCATCCACATATTTTTTTTATAAAATAATTTAATGTTTATTAATTGTACTGTATAAGAGGGTGTTTTCTAGTCCATTCTTGAAGGTTCCTGCTAACAATACATTACACGAAAACATACTATTCGAATTGGGTAATATAATTTTTTTTTTGAACTTAACTAAAATAATAGATTTTAAAATTAACAGATTCATGAATTTTAAATTGAAAAATAAAATAAATAATCAAACAAAACATAACATAATAACATCAATGGATATAACTAGAGACCAGATTATACGTTTTTTGCATATTTGCATATGCACTTGCTTAATATTAAGCCCACTCTCACCGGTTATTGCATATTTTCCTTAAAATCTCGTGATGATGAATATCTTTGCTATATTTATCATATTTTTCGGTAGGGTACCTATTTAATAAATGAAATCTTACGTTGTAGCAGGCCGCCCGCACGGATCTTAGAGCGCACTTAGCAACCGCGCGTCTATTGTTCTGATAGGATAATATTATATGAGGTCAAGTAAAACACAGACTCACGCGAGACAAGGAGGGACGATACCGTTCTAGCGTCGCGCACGCCTACTGCAGCATTCCCATTAGGCAATTAAATTACGCATGTCATTGTTGACGCGCTAAATGCATCAGTTAAGTTTTTTATTTCTCTCTCTCTTTTTCCTATTTAGCCTCCGGTAATTACCGTTCAGATAATACTTCAGAGGATGATATGTATGAGTGTAAATGAAGTGTAGTCTTCTCAGTTCGACCATTCCTGAGATGTGTGGTTAATTGAAACCCAACCACCAAAGAACACCGGTATCCATGATCTAGTATTCAAATCCGTATAAAAATAACTAACTTTACTAGGACTTGAACGCTGGAACTCTCGGCTTCCAAATCAGCTGATTTGGAAAGACGCGTTCACCACTAGACCAACCCGGTTGGTCTTAGATTTTTATTTATTTGTGCAAAGTTTAACGTGTATCACGACTCCCTAAAAATAAAGTGTCTCTTCGTGGATAGCTGACTATCCTGGAATATTTACATACGATTTATATTGTCGAGTTTGCAAGAAAAATAATTCGTGCACAAAAAATGTTTCAAATAGACCAGCATGATAAGTAATATTCCTCTTCACAAACTTACAAATCCTACCTTCAAAGATTTTCTGCGAAAATATTTCTTGAATAAAAATATACCAGATGGATCAACATTGCGTAAAAATTACATACCAACAATCTACCTACATGTTCTGGAAGAAATACACATTGAATTCAAGGATAGCATTATTTGGATTTCAGCTGACGAAACTACTGGAGTTTTGGCCGTTACATTGCGAATTTATTAGTTGGTGCATTAAAACTAGAGCCTTCTTCCTATTTGGTCGCATGCAAAGACCTTGAAATTATAAACCATTCTACGATCGCTAGTTTTATTAATGAAGGTATTAAAAAAATATTTCCTGAATCTTCTGCAGATGAAAGAGTATTTATATTTCTTTCAGATGCTGCTCCCTAGATGATCAAGGCGGCCAAAGATGGTATTTCATCTAAAAAAAAATTGTTTCTTAAGTCACCTGTTCGCAATAAGGCTTATAAAGGAAAACTGACAAATGTGTCTTTACCTCCCGAACCAGTGGTAACTAGGTGGGAAACGCGGATTGAAGCTGTATTGTTTTCAATTATCATTTCGAGGGCATCAAAGGTGTAGTAAACGACTTTGATAGTGCAGAAGCTATTGCAGTTTGTCAGTCCAAGAAAACATTTAACGATTCTAGTACAGGGTCATTCACAGAAACCGGATGTTTTTGAAGTGGGTTGTACTCGGGCGTTTGTGGTGGAAGGGGCACGTGGCTGGTGTCTGAAATTTCCTTTGTTCATAGAATTTACATTTTAGTCGTTGAGATGGAGCCGTGGACGCTAGACCAACGCCTGTTCGCGTATGACAGTTTTGTGCGAAATGACGAATCCGTAACTGCTGTTCAGCGAGATTTCCGCCGTCAGTTTAATATCCATCGTAATGCAAGTGTCCTTTCTCGTAACACAATATTGCGACGGGTAAACAACATCCGAACAAGCGGTTCAATATTGAAGAAAAAACCACCGGGTCTGCGACGAACTGCTAGCACTCCGGAGAACATCGAACGAGTAAGGGAAGCCATTGTCAGAAGCCCACGCCGCTCTATTCAGAAGCATTCAGCAGCGCTTCAAATGAGCACAAGTACGGTAAGACGAATTCTGTATACAGACCTGCATTTCCATCCTTACAAGATAGCCGTCGTGCAGCAGTTAAACGAGCAAGATTTCACGCAGCGATTACAATTTTGTCGACAAATGCTTACCGTTTTTGAAGAAAATGAAAATTTGTTATTGTTAATGAGTGACGAAGCCCATTTTCATCCGAATGGCTTCGTCAACAAACAGAATTGCCGGTATCGGGCAGAAAGAAACCCACATCGGTTTCACGAGAGACCACTTAATAGCCCAAAGGTGACTGTCTGGTGTGCAATACGAAAGGTCGGTGTTATTGGACCATATTTTTTTGAAGGAAATGACACTGCCGTAACTGTAAAAGCTGATCGTTACATTGCGATGTTGAATACGTTTTTCATCCCCGAGTTACGAAACCGGGGAATCGATTTTCAAAATGTGTTATTCCAACAGGATGGAGCTACAGCGCACACAGCGAGGGCAACGATGGCTGTTCTCCGTAACTTGTTTCCGGGACGGATCGTTTCCAGATTCGGCGACATTCGTTGGCACCCTCAGTCCCCCGACTTGAGTAATAGTGGTTTTTTTTCTGTGGGGGTTTCTGAAATCGCGTGTATACGACAATAAACCGCGTACATTGGAGGACCTATAGATCGCAATTCGTCATCCGTCACCCAGATTGATGTAGACATGCTGCAAAGAATTGAGGCCAGAATTGAGGCTACAATAATGTATTGCCCAAAATGGACATCACTTGACGGACATAAGTTTTCGTTCATGAGTAAGTAACAAATGGTTTGATTTAACAAGTGTTTCAGTACCAATAAAACTTTTTTAAAGTATATATTCAATTTTTTATGATTATTTTAAAAACATCCGTTTCCCGTGAATGACCGTGTATAAAAAAAAAACATTGGCGTGATTAGCACTCATTCTTCCCACATACCTGCGAATATTAAGAAGCTTGAAACTCAAGGTTTTAATTGACTGAATCTATTCGGTTAATGAATAAAATCCCCCAAATGAACTCTGTATTGTTAGAGGGTATCCTCGTGTAAACGTAAAGAAAAATTTTGAACATAATCCAGGCTTTAAACCTTTGTGTCAAATTGATAGTTTCATTAATAGGACGGGTGAACCTTTGCCAGAAACAATAAATGCTAACATAGCACCAAAACTCAAATACTGCGCGGTTACCTCAGTGTATCTTCTTTCTTTCTTTTTCCTGTTTAACCTCCGGTAACTACCGTTTAGATAATTCTTCAGAGGATAAATGAGGATGATATGTATGAGTCTTGTACATTCTCAGTTCGACCATTCCTGAGATGTGTGGTTAATTGAAACCCAACCACTAAAGAACACCGGTATCCACGATCTAGTATTCCAATCCGTGTAAAAATAACTGGCTTTACTAGGACTTGAACTATGTAACTCTCGACTTCCAAATCAGCTGATTTGGGAAGACGCGTTAATCACTAGACCAACCCGGTGGGTACCTTAGATTATCTGGAACGATCCTTTTCCACTCATGAAAATATTTTGAGTGATCGAAGGCATAATATTACAACCGAACATTTGGAACAGTACCTGGTTATTTACGTTTACAAAAGTAACAAAATGTAAAATAATTGTTAATTATCGAATTTATCGATACATTATTCAACTACTTACTAATTGTATGCTGATTTGGGAATAAAAAAAAATTACAATTTTTTTTTATTATTTAAATTTGCATATTTTGACACTTTTAATGCATATTTTAAATATTCTTCATGCGTGTTTGCATGCATATTTCAAGCTTTTTATATTGCTTATAATCCAGTCTCTAGATATTAGTAATCATGAACTCAAATTTCGTGAAGGTATAATAAACATTACAGATATTGATTTCAATAATAAAGAAATTAATATTATAAAACACGCGTGTAAATTTAACCAACCAACCTTAAATAAACATAAAATTATCAAAAACACGATTATCGAGGTAGAAAATAATTTATTTACAATTTATAACACAGAAAATTAAAATAAATTAAGAAATAATTTCATTAATTCAATTGATAGCTTAGATATCAATAATAAAACATATAATATTTACATAAGTACAAAAAAACTAATTAAAAAATAATAACGCATTTATAGTGAAATCAGACAAGACTAACACTGTTCTTATATAATAATTATTATATCATAATAATGATATATATATATATCAAACAACAAAATTTATGAAAGAAATAAATTTACAGAAATAAAGGATCCCACTAATAAAAACAAAATAAAAATTAATAACATCTAATATTCAAATAAGTAAATCCGTAATCAAGGATGAATATACCAAAAAAATATTTTAAAATATTTAATACTACTGTTCCATTATCAAAAGCACTAACCCAAAATACACAAAGAAGAGATGTCTATAAAACACCTTATTAATTATATTAATACTCCTACATATCAGTTAAGTAAATTATTATCTAATAAATTATAAGAATGTATTATAATTGAGAATAAATACATTTTAGAGAATAATTACGAATTAATAAATGTGATCAATGATATAAATATAAATAATACAACAAAATTTATAACATTGGATATAAAAGATATGTACACAAACATCGATACTAATAAAATCATAAATATAATTAATAAACTCTAAATGGATTGAAAATAGATAAAAATATAATTTATGAAATAACAAATCTATTACAATTATATATTAAATACGACTATTTTAAATTCAGTAATAAATATTATAAGCAAAAATGGGGCTAAATATTGGATCTCCACCTACCACTATTTTAGAAGATATATTTATGAATGAACTAAACACTGATATCCAATACAATTATAAGCATAAAATTATATATGTATATATAAATGAATTTTTGTGTATCTGTATGTCTCTTATGCCTTCCTAAATCGTTCATCCGATATCGATGAAGGTTTGAGGAATGATTGGACGCATACACCAGGGAAGGTAACTGAATTAGTTTGGACCCGCTAGGTGGAGCTGGCGTCGAAATATTTCGAAAAATAGTATTTATGGTCCGATTTGCCTCATATTCAGAATACATATTACTTACATGGAAAGAATTATCTCTACAAAAATGAACCCGCCAGATGGCGGAGATATTTAGAAAAATTGTATTTATGGACCAATTTGGTTCATCTTCAGAATATGAATATTAGTTACGTGAAAAGAAATATTTTTGCAAAAACTATACCCGCTAGGTGGGACCGGTGTCGAGATATTTATGAAATAATCAAACAAATATACAAACAGACTTTTTTATTCCATACATATATATATATATATATATATATATATATATATATATATATATATATATATATATATATAAAAGGCGTGTTCGTATGTGTGTCCGCTGAAGACCAAATAACTAATCGACCGATTTACGCACGGGCATAAGGGAAAAAGAGAAACGGTGAAAAGAGAAAAGGGAAAGGGTAAAAAGGAAACTGGGAGAGGGCAAGGGAGAAGGGCGAAAGGGAAAAGGGAAAAGGGGAAGGAGAATAAATGAAAGGCAAAATTTGTGAAGTTCAGTTTTTTAATTTTTTATACAATTTTCAATTGTGTTCATTTAAACTCTCTCTCTTTCTTTATATATATATTACAATAGCGAAGCATTGCCGGATCTGTTATTCTATATATATAAAATATATGCGGATGACATCTTGATAATATATAACCAAACGAAGAAAATTCTATAATTAAAGAAATTAATTCTTTAAATAATAATATTGAATTCAATTTAAACTATAATAAATTTAAGAAAATATTAAAAACTTTTAATTTAAAAACAGCGTATACAACAAATAAAATACATAAACAATGAAGAGCCTTCTATTAAAATAAATCAAGATAATAATTATAATTTAGAAAAACAAGGAATGTGTAGTCTTAATTACGAAAATTGTGACCTAAAATATTTTTTTTTTCCCCTTCACCACCGGGCCGGATCCTGCAGTTAAGTATAACACAGCCCAGGGGAGTGTCGTTTACCCTATCGGGCGGACCTCCATGTCTCTGCCCGGTGGCAGAGACATGGAGCCCGGTAGTCGGAGCCCACTTTTCCCCCCCATAGTAAGATCTACTAGCCCGACTATGCCGTCCCTGGGTCCCCAAGCAGCCGGTACTTGGACTTTATGCCAATGCCTCTAACGGGGATACCCTGAGTGGGTCATCCCCGTCATGACTCGGTCTTTTTCGCTCGGCGGTGCGAGAGACCCCATGTCTTATCGGTACCGCCCACTTGTGCAAGCATGTGCGAACGGCAGCTCCGCAGAGGGCTGTCCCTCACCCCCGAGCCAACCCCCCTCCCCCCCCAACCAGGATCATTCTCCTGAAAAACCCTCGCCACGAACCCTACAATGGTGTCAAAACTCTAGTAGGAGTAGGTCGGATGACCCTTACTGTCCTTACTGCGGCGATCGGATACCCCAGAACACCTTTTGTTCCGGTGCCCGCAGTGGAATGATTACTGCCTAGCTTGTTCGCGATTACCGAACCGCTCAGCATGGAGAATATCGTCGCCACCATGATTCGGAGCCCCACGAGTTTTGTCTTAAAATATATTGGAATAACTAATCGTTCATTAGCCTTTAGAATTGAAGAACTTGTTAATTGTATTATTTAAAATAACAAAGAAAAATCAAATTTCCCTAAACACATCTTAGAAAGTAGAGATAATTATAATCCTAACGAAAAAATTAAAATGTTAGAATACAATAATAATTATTATAAAACCAGTATTTTAGAAAAATTTCATATATATTTGATTAACAATAAATCGATAAATGAACAGGTTATATTCATTATCCATTATAAACAAATTTTATAATAATTAATTGGTTGTAATATTTCATTTAATGTTAACTCTATTTCATAATAGTCGCAAAAATCTTACGAACGTGACGTTACGGTCTTATGTATGTACAATTTAATTTTATATCTTGAGGATCGATTATTTTAAACGTAATAATTTTAATTTAAATACAATTAAACATTTAAATTTGAATTCACATTATTTAGGAAATCCCTGATGATGGAGTAACGGCACCGAAAGTACTGGGATATATACTTTTAAAATTTTGTTAAGTATAACTTTATTTTATACAATTAGAAATTTTGTAAAAATTGTTCCTTTTGTATTTAATTTCTACGGTTTTTTCATATTACTTTTACTCAGAATCAATTTTTTTATAACTTTTGTATAGAACAATTACGTGTTTATTGCACATTTAACAAAGTTATTCTGTGTCAAACATAAAAAAATATATTATTCGATTCTAATTTTTTGTCTTTTATTCCCGATCTCTGAAAAACTGTTAAAAAACCAGTTCTGGAAGCCATTTTCTGGTCAGATTTCATTTAAAACTTAAATATTACTCCGTTATTTACTTCAGAAGAATTAAATTTAAGGCTAAACAGAAAAGAATTGATTAAAATTATAAGGAATATTGCTTTTATTTTTAATATGTAAAATATATTAATATGGAGAATAATTAATATGACCGGTATAAAACACTATGTTAGTGAGTTTATTCTAATATTTTATTTTTATTAATGATTATAAAACATCCTATATTAAGTAATTTTTATGTGAAAAAATCCAAAAAATAATCTAAAAAGTAGCGATATATTCCTAATGTAGATAATTCGGAAAAAATAAATTTATAATTTTTAATGATTGAATTCTAAACTCGATGAAAGAAACAGGAAATTTCAGTTACTTACTAGATTGACGTTTTAAATATACGTATATTTTTATTTATTTTCTCGTAATATTTTTTTTCTTCATAATGCAATATATACGAGTACGTAGATAGATTCTAAATAAATTTATTTGTTGATGTACCTGTTTATTTGTTTGAGATTACATCAAATTGAAATTTATTTACTTTACTTTAGTGTAATAATGTGTATATTTCTTTCTAAATAACGGAAATGTTAGTCTAAAGAAAGGTTAAATTTAATTTAAAATTTGTTCGCATCAATCTTTTACTTTGTCAGTTACATTTTGTTTTACTTTGTTCAGATTATTTTAAAGATATTTTATGTAAACTTTTTTTACACGGGTAGTCATTAAATATACTTTATTTATTATATTTTAATAAAAATAATAATATATATTAGAAGAAAAAAACTTGTTTAAGAAATTTTATTGAGTAAATATATTTTATTCTTCTGTTATTGTATTCATATGATTTACGTATTTTAGGCATTAATGACAAATTAAGAAAAAAACTATTCAATTTGTTTTTATTTTAAATAATCCTTGAATCAAACGGTCCTAATATATATACCTGGACTATATATAATAACCTGGACTATAAAACTTAGGTAACAGAGTAACTTATGGGAGAGCAGCATTCTTAATCGCTTCCATTGCCATTTAATAACATTATTGTAAAATATCTTCAAATCACTTAAATAGCTTTTTGACGTGAAACGTCTATAAAATCACACCGAAACACATAGGTACCAGAACAGAAATTTTAAGTCGAACGAAAAGTATGTTATCCTGCCTTAATAACTCCCTAAATATTAATCTCAGAGATGTAAATGCGGTCTCATTTTATAACTTAATGGTCAGCTCGCCGAAAAAGTCAAAATTTAACGGGAAAGATAAAAAAGCGACTTGTAAGTAAATATAAATATAGACATAAAAATAATATTCTAGGCAAGTAGAATCACTAAGCATTTATATGGGTACTCTTTTAATTTTCTGTCTGTAGATAGCGCTATCTGTTTAGCGGTAACTTGGTTTTTTTTTTTTGTTTAGCACTGTAGATAGCGCGGTAATCACCCATCTGCGGTTGACGATGCCGAACACACTATTTTTGTGTGCAGAAGATGGGAAGAACATCGTATAAATGCAGGACTGATGCATTCCCGACCGGAGTGGCTCTTGGCAAAACTATTTCCGGAAACTGGCATAATTTTGCAATATTTGCAAGAGGAGTGAGTCCTCAGAATAAAAGAAGATGATGCAAGACGACTGGGATACTGAGGGTTTTAGTTTATAGCAGAGCTGGGCGGACAGGCCCCGTTCCTGAGGGCTCACATGCCCTGTTGTGTTGGTTTCTGTGATGAAACGGGGACTCCTGAGGTCCGATAGGTGTGAATGAATGAAAAGACCGAGACCCGGCCGGCGGTGTGGGTTCTTGGATACGCTTTGGTGGCTTCGGCTCCTGTGCGGTCGGTTTGAGGCTGGCAAAAGAAAGACCAAGACCCGATCTCCGGAGGGGGGGGGGAACGGCATAGCCGGATCTGGTTTCTTCCGTTGGAGATTAGAGGCAGGCGATTAAAAGTTCCGGAAAGGACACGTCCCTGAGTCGAATATACTTAATTGGAAGTCCGGCTCGGGGATGTAGGGGAAAAAAAAGAAAAAAGATAGCGCTGTAGCAGTGCGTTAGCTCTACAAGGTAAAATTATTGCAATCGTTCCAATTTGAGCATATGCGTTTTTACCGGATCTGACGTTTCTGATATTTAAGAAACCCAAAAAAACCGGATGGAAATTTTCCGGATGTTAGTATGAACGTGTCTATGTTAGGTGTCACACACACCTTACATCTGAAGAACTACTGGATCGATTGGGACCATACTTAGTCAGATTATTTCTATATATGAATCATTGTAGCAGTTAAATTTTCAACTTAAACGGTCAAGGGGTGAGGCTGTACAGCAAGATCACCCTCAATATTTCGAATTTTTTCCTAATTAAATTTTTTTTCTTAGGCACATTTGTTAACAAAAAAAATATATTTTCAAAAAAAAACTTTTGCAAAATCGCAAAATTTGTAGTTGCCTGCTTTGTTTTGACGTCACAAGTGAGGAGTAGAATTAAAGAAATGAATATCACGGATAAGTATAATTCTTGTTTCCTAACATGCGATACATAATTTTATCTGTTTTTTCCTGTTAAAGACGAATATGAACTCAGAAAATTTCCAATACCTACCATTTTTTAAAAATATTAAAATTTTAATTAAAGGATTTTTACATTTTGCCAAAGTACACTAAGCATTTTAAGCTCATATTTATTTTGTATTTTGTTAGCTCAATTTTTATTATTTAAGTTTGCTAATATAATTTGTAAGCTATAAATAAACAATACTTGCAAAGAATTAAATTATATCTTAGTCACATATGGTGACAGCAGCCTTCATGGACAAGATTACTCATGTCTTTACAGATCAAAATAGGTAGCTGAAAACAGACCTGTGTTGTTTCTATTAATCACTGGATTTAGGAATTTTTAGGATTTTTAGGAACTAATTTTTTTCAATTTTATTACTTTTTTGAGTTTGTTAAGAGTGCAGTGTCAAAATGCCTCGAAATTTTGTAAATGATGTAAATGCCTTTTGTTATGTATCTGGTGAGTTTACCGTAAAATCAAATAGAAGAATCATTACAAAACCAAAAAAAAGCAAATTATTAATTAAGAAAAAGCATATCACTTGTACTTTCAGTGTAAAATTGGTGATCAGGATAAGACGTGGGCTCCTCTATAGTATGTTCTAACTGTTTTCTGTGTTTAAGACGATGGCTGAAAGGTATACGAAGGTTTTGTCATTTGGTGTACTTATGGTTTGGCGTAAAGGATTATGTAACTGATTATTACTTTTAATTAACAAGTGTGTCTGAAATTTCTAAAAAATCTAAGCATACTATAAAATAACCTTCATTGCAATCTGCAGTCAGACCTGTACCACGCAATGAAATTATTCCAGTTTCTGAGTCACCTGTGAATATATATTTCGAAAGCAGCGGTGAAGAATCAATCAGTACAATGATTTTGATTTTGAATTATTTTCCAATAAGCCACATCTTATATCACAATGTGAATTAAATGACTTGGTTAGGGAATTAAATTTGTCAAAGAATCAAGCTGAACTGTTAGGATCAAGGCTGCAAAGCTTGGAATTTACTTAAAAGCTTGGGATAAACATTATGTTACCAAAGAGTGTAAGAAACGAGACAACTTGACTCCAAATGGGAAAAATATTATTCAGCAGCCCTTAGTTGAACCAAAAAAATAATTTTACTCCCTCACCCTATCAAGGTAGAAATAATGAAAAATTTTATAAAATCAATGAAGGATAGTCCCAGATTTTTGTAAATCAGGCAGGAATATTTGTTGATCCTCATATAAGAAAGTTCGTCAACTATGATGTATTTAACTCGATGTTATATAATACAGAAAGTGCAGCTTGTGCTTCATTTAAAGAAGTCTTCAAAAGTTTTCTCGGCAAAATAAATCCGACAATTACCACGATATTATTAATCAACTTCTTACTTCATATAGACCTATGGAATGTAATGTCTTTGAAAATATATCTCCTCCACTCAATCTGGATTTTTTCCCGGAAAACCTCGGAGACGTAAGTGACGATCACGGTAAACGTTTCCACCAAGACATTTCGGTGATGGAAATCCGCTATAAAGGGAAATAGAATACTAACATGATATCCGTATACTCTTGGACATTAATTTGGAATGTACCGGAGGCTATTTATAAAAGAAAAGCATCAGCAAAATCATTCTAACACAGGTATGGCTATGTAAAATTATAAATTTTACATATTTTAACTATATTTTCCCTTAATTTTTTTTTTTTTTTTGAAGCGTAATTTATTTAAAATTAAGGGTGATAGAAAAATTGTATTTACAGATGTATCCAAAATTGTAATGTATCCAAAATAGTAATTCAAGAAATGGTGTCACACTTAGAGACACATTAATTTTTTTTTACCTATCAGTGTATTAAAAATGTAAAATCGTATCTCAGTCTGGCTGGATATCGAGCTTGATCGTCCGGTCGAGTCGGTACCTGGTGCGTTATGTCTCGTGGCTATACCAGTCTACCAACTGTACAAGCAAAATTTGTTCTATGTAAGTTATGAAATTTAATTAATGCCCACTGTCGCCTCTTGTACTCACCCACTCGCGTGAATAAAGTACATACAATATGAGCGCTCGCTTTTGTTAGAATTATTGAATTATACCATCGAAAAAATATTATATTTAAATAAAATTATAAATATTTTTAATTTTGTTGTGTGTGTGTGTGTGTGTGTGTGTGTGTGTCTCTCTCTCTCTCTCTCTCTCTCTCTCTCTCTCTCTCTCTCTCTCTCTCTCTCTCTCTCTCTCTCTCTCTCTCTCTCTCTCTCTCTCTCTCTCTCTGTGTGTGTGTGTGTGTGTGTGTGTGTGTGTGTGTGTGTGTGTGTGTGTGTGTGTGTGTGTGTGTGTGTGTGTGTGTGTGTGTGTGTGTGTGTGTGTGTGTGTGTGTGTGTGTGTGTGTGTGTGTGTGTGTAAGCCATGCATCAGAAACAACCCACAATTGTTGGACTACAACTGTTCTACAGCTGTGTTGTCAGATTTCTTTAAATTTTAACAATGTACATTAACCGTAACTGTTTAACAAATCAGTGTACCATAATTATAAATAATAATACAATATGAAGGCAATTTTTTTATTTTTGTAAGAAATGAGGTTCATTTTTTAATAATAATTAATTATTATACCGATATCTATTTAATTTAGTAACTACATTAAATAATTATCGGCAATAATAATATTAATTTTATTTAGAATGCCCACCTATTTCACTGTTATAGCTTTTTGCCATCACCATGGTGATACCAAACAAGGAAGCGGAGAAGACCTAGTTGCTAAGTGCAATAAGTATAGCAGAAGGCTAATGTGAATAAAGGATTTGTAGATTCTTAGATAGATAAATGTAATAAAGAGAGGTTAATAAAAATATGATTATTGGATAAATACATAAAACGCATAGAAAAATAAGATAAATCTTTGAGAAAAAACGTAAAAATATATTAGTATTATATTAGTGAAGGAAACATCTTTTCTATAAAAAGAAGAAAGAACTAATAACTGGCAGGAATATATAAAAGGACTCTATAAAGGAGAAACATTATTTGATAAATAGCTGAAAGGTTAAAGTAAATTGATTATGATTTAAAAGAGATTCCGTAATGTAAATTCAATTTATATTCAAATATTATTATATTTATACTTAAATAATATTTATTATTCAATAATATAAGATCTGAAAGATTTAATAATGTAAAAAAGAAAGGAAAATGGGAATTTATAAAGTGAATTACTACGCTAACTCGAATAAAACGGCGTAAATAAGTTTTATACATTAATATGAAAATGTATAAAACTAAAGAATTAAGCTCAGATTTAAAAAAATAAATAAATAAAATTATTATCATCATCATGAAGTATTCTGCCCATTGGCAGGTCCCTGATACCACTTGTGCCTCCAGTTTTTTCTATCCCAGGCTATCTCTGTAGTATCTTTGTAACTTCCGTTCTTGATATCATCTATCAGCTTTTATTTTCCCATTCACTGTACCCTCCATCACGGTGGTGATATGTGAACAATCCATTTACTCTTCCTTCGTTTAATTGTTTCCAACTGTGTTCTTTTTTCCTTCACACATTTTAATACCACTTCGTTTCTAATTTTTTTTATTTTCTCTATTCTCCTCCACACGCATATTTTCATAGCTTCAATCTCATCCTTTTCTCACTTCTCCAAAGTCCATGCTTTTTTTTTTAAAGAGGTGGAGGAACCCCATTTATGGGTGCCTAAGCAGTGCCGGGCTCGCTAACAGGTTCCGCCAGTTATAATCAAGGGCATATGTATACCTGCGCACTACCGACTAAACCTCCACCCCTGGCTTCCCCCTTCCTGGGACTGAACATTTCAACAGAAGAAGGGGGACTCGCCCACACAAACACAGACATAACCATCCAACAATGTCACACACCACACACACAACACTAATGGAATGTGTTGCTTCCATTACATACAGCACGTCAAATACATACACCGATAACAATACACAAAAACCTGCAGAAAACAGACCAAGCTACTAATATTCGCAACAACTACGCGTTACACACCCACACAGCCGTCAAGAAAGAAATCTTAAATAGTCACCTACTTACCACTAACCACTATCAGAAGCACGAGCAGAGTGTCCCCGGCCTCATCGCACCCAGGCAACCCCCATACGTACGGGGGACCCCTTTGATACTCAGCCGAGGAACTTTCCGCTCCCGCGCCCTCCGGCGCCATTCTTCTCTGCGGGACTCGTCATATAATTGGAGTTTCCCCATGACCGTCCTGACAAATCTTTCCACAGTCTTCCACTGTGCCTCACCTTGTAATAGGACTCGTAGGGTATCTTCAGGACGAAACTTGTGCTCACATCTCAGGTTGCCGAGTATCTCTCTACGCTCTATGGCGAATCGCGGACAGAAAAAGAAAGCAGGTTGTGGAGGGTCTTTTCCACCTTGCACCCCGAACAATTTTCAGATTGATCGAGCGCGAATCTTTACAAATAAGACCTGAATCCCCCATGATCCGCCAGGAATTGCGTTAACTGAAAACTCAAAGTGCCATGGGTCCTCCAGCAACACCTCCTGATGTCCCCAATAAGGCGGTCCCCGATCCCTTCGTTGCCCGATCCCACCGATCCTGCCATGATTGTGCGATCTCTTCTTCTAGTTCTTTTGCAGAATGCTTCCTTTCCTCTAATGGGAGTGTGTTCTCAGTTCCCTAGTTCTGCTACACCGCATTATCGTTAAGTCTACAGGCGGGAATCCAGGACACCGTCCTACAGGCGGTCGCTATTCTTATGCAACACCTCCTATGCATGGATTCCAATTTACCCCTGTACTTGGAAAATCCCACAACTCGGCGTCATATAGAAGGGCTGAATAGACCACACCGGTAAGCAATCGCTTCCTATGTTGGGAGGGCTCTCGGGAGTAGGTTAGCAATAAGCCTTCTCGTTTCTTCCGTTTTCTCACAAGCCCGGAGTTCCTGAGAACTAAATTTTAGTCTGGAGTCAACCCAGATTCCCAAGTATTTTATAGCCACCTGAGACACAATTTCTCTTCCATCAAGGATCAAATGTAAAATTGACCTCCTCCTGATCGCAGAGATCATCACAATCTCCGTATTTTCAGGAGCCAACTCCAGTCCTACCCCAGCTATCCATTCACTAATCCTTGTATACGACTCAGATATTTTGCCACAGCCTCATATCTTGTTTTCGTCTCCACTAGCAACGCTATATCATCTGCGTAGGCAAATAATGTAACCGTTTGTAAGAGAACAACCCAAAACACTCCATGTTCTAGAGGGTCAGTCCAAGGACCAACGTCGGTGCTTCGCTACCGTATAAAAGTACACTTCATACGTAACATTTAATCAGTGTTTTATTTATTTCCAAGTCTATTTTACTACAAAGAAGTTTCTTCTTCTTATTATTATTATTAAAGTTCTCCTTTGTCACGGATATTTTTCAGGTAATTTCTGTATCTCTCCTCTAATTATTACAACGGAAACTTAAATGGGTTAATTATTGCACAATCACATAAATTTAAAGTAATCAGAAGGGTTATTTAAAGATGAATAGATAACGATTAGAAAAATAAAATAAATAAGATATATTAGGGAAAGTTTGGTTAAGTCCATGGGCTATTTTTATTTCACTAATCTTATTAAGCAGGCTTAAAAGTAATAATGGAACCATAGGTAACTTTCTAAAAGGCATTTGACAACACAAAAAGGTATTTTTTTCAAAATTTTAATAGGGATTAAATATAGAAAGTGTAGAAAATCTTTACTAATATCAGACAACAATTATATGTTTTTATGATAAAACAAGGAAACTAATTCGAAATGTAGTGAGAGATAAACATAATCCTTTTTTAGAACATGATTTTTTAATTACAACTTTTACATCAAAGAAACCATACAAAAAATAACGAAAAACATAATGTCTCAGTTGTTCCAGAGGTTTTTTTATTTAAATAGGATAATTATAAGGGAGATAGACCAATTATTTTTTTGTCTTTAGATGAGTTGCTAGTATCAAGTGTATTAAGTTTAAGAATATTCATGAAAATATTGGTTTGCTCTCTAGTATTTTAAAATAGTAAAACATGAATAAAGAAAATTGATATTTATTAAAATAAAGTATATAAAATAAGGGCAAACTGTCGATACTAAAGGCAGTATATAAAATAAGATTGGTGATAAAGGACGTATAATTACGTTTATGATAAAAAATTTTCCATAACTACAATAAATTTAAATATGTTTATGTTCTAATTTTTCCTGAATATAAGAAAAACACTTCCATTTAGATGAATTTCATTTTTTCAAACTGTAAAATAACAGGAAAAAAATGAATATAATCAATGTACGGTCGCAGTTTGCAAACACTATTTTCTACGATCTA
Organism: Lycorma delicatula; assembly: GCF_047948215.1. Taxonomy (NCBI): domain Eukaryota; kingdom Metazoa; phylum Arthropoda; class Insecta; order Hemiptera; family Fulgoridae; genus Lycorma; species Lycorma delicatula. The sequence continues at coordinate 34,665,500 of NC_134467.1, read as the reverse complement.
CATGAAAGTTAAAGAGTCACGCACATTTTGTATGACAATATGATATTAACTTTGAGGTTATTCTTGATCTTGTCTTCTTTTCATAAAAATGTTCATCAATAAATTATATCATGGCAGGTTGAAGGGTCATTACTGAGCCATATATTTCTTATTCTTTTGAATTTTAAGCAATACGGAAATATATATGTGTGTGTGTGTGGGCGCACGCCCACACCCATTCCAATCCAGACAAATAAATCGTTTAATAATAATAAAACTTATCAAAGTTATTATCTGCGTATCACAGCAATAATAATAAATTATTTGTACTACCACTTTTTTTTTTTTTTAAATAAAATTTACTGTTTACATTTGGATTTTTATGATCGCCGGAAATAAAAAAAAATATTGTTGTTGTTATTGCTTGCATTACTGTTTACTAAAGAAATTATGTTTAATCTTAAATGCGAAATCACTGGTGTTATATTATCTGTACATTCCATATTTCTGGATTTGACGTAAATAAACGTTCCACTCGATTTTTTATCAGATTGTGTCCTTAAGCTAGCTGCAAATGTTACATTGAGCACATCACATCATTATTAAATTATAAATTTATTATTAACTGTTACTTACACGAGCCATAATATAACATAAGCCATAACGTTACAGTTTTGTAAATTGTATTATTTTAATATTATCTCACCTTAACCTACCAGACATCTGTAGAATTATAATACGCCTGCTGCAATATAATTAGATTGAAGTGTTAGTCACAATAGGGATAATATTATTAACCTAACCTTGTGCGAAGAAGTTTATTTACATCAAAATATAAGTGAAATTCATTACGTACTCTAGATGTTTTTCAGTGAACTTAAAAACTCCCTTCATAATAACACTATAAAAATATAAACAGTTGTTTAATATTATTCCCTATTCTTTCCCACGGTAGTCTCTTCAATTACGTTTTATTATTATTATTATTTTTAGTACTGAAGAAAAAAACAAAAAAATTATTCTTTCTTGTTAACTCTTTTTTATAGAAGTATTTTATATTTGCGTGAAACAGTAATTTTTTAATACAGTCAATAAGTTTTAATACGTAGGTTTTCTTTATTTTTCTCGCTTATATTAGACAAGGATATTAAGGATTCATTTTTTTCGGATTTTGATTATTTTCCTAAAATTATATAAATTAAACCCGGAGGTACTTTTGATAATATAGAAATAATTTGTCTCATTTTGGTATTTTTCACATAGCTGAATCATTTTAATACAGAATGTCCCATATAAAACGCATCCCAACCTTATATTGGTAGGTATTGAAATAATAAAAATGTATATGTAAATGTAAATGTAATCTTTATTATTACCATCCTTACCTTACATTTAGAGTAAATGTCGGAAGTGGCCGCCATCTTCTTGAATACAAGCTTCAATTCTTTTTACAGCGTTTCTTGCAACATATTTCAAAGTTTGTGGCTGGATATTTAATACGGCTTGTTCAAAATCGACTATCAATCGTTCAAGTGTTCGTGATTTGTTACTGTAGGCTCTTTCTTTGAGGTAACCCCGTAGAAAAAAATCCCCCGCAGTCAAATCTGGAGATCTTGGTGGCCACAAGCCTCGACCGATAACACGATTACCAAAGAATTCCTCGACGAAATCAGAAGTTGAACCTGCGTAGTGCGATGTCGCACCGTCATGTTGTAGCCAGCAGTGTCTGTCTTCCTCTTCCAAGAGTCCAATGAACTGAAATAAAATATCCTGATATCGTTCTGCATTAATGGTGTACTCGAAAAAAATAGGACCGATTATTTTCTTCAGCGATATCGCGCACCACACGCCCGACTTCTGCGGGTGTAATTGTTTTTCGTGATAAACGTGGGGATTTTCTGCACTCCAAATTCTACTGTTTTGGCTGTTTACGTAGCCATCCAAATTAAACCGTGCTTCATCTGTGAAAAATAACGAATCCATAACGTTAATTCCCTCGCGCAGAAATCGACGGAACCGTTGACAATATTGTAGCCGTTTTTCTTTGTCGGGCTCAAGAAGTCGATGAACCGTTTGAATGCGATAAGGTCGTAATTGTAATCGTTTGGTCGCCCGATGAACAGTCTATTTAGACAAATTAATTTCAGCAGACAAGGGCGCTATTAAATTAATATATGAAAAGGACGCTATTTAATTTTCAGGCCTATCGAGGTCATCTTCTTGGTCTTGAGATTGCTACCTACGAAACGGGCCACACTCTCCCAGTTGCTCAGGTTACAGAGCATCATCGCAACCACGTTGGGGGGCTCAACGTAATTATTATTAGTATTATTTGCGTAATTATTATTTAGTATTTCAATATTTGAAATAATATTTATAATTTATTTTATTAAACAAAAATATTTAATTCTTTTGTTGAAATACTGTTTTATTTTTGCCTTCGTAAAAGTTGAGTAAAAATATTTGTTATTTTTATTTAAAATGGAATAAATTTTATAGCATAACTTATTCATTTTTCTTTATTATTTTAATTTTAATGTTTTGATCAACGTAATGGTTGCACCGGAAAAAGTTTCTAATATTTACCGGCATATTTTATTTTCGTAAATAATATTGGTTAAATGAGAAATTCCATTTAATGCTATTCACTTCATAAATAAAAATATATGGGAGTTTTATTTTGTTTGTAATAACTAATTGTTTTGAATAAAATGCAATCAGGTATAATTAGTAGATAGGGATTTCATTTGTATTTTGTTGGTATTTTAATAGAATTAAATTTATATGATAAATAATAAATATATTTTATTAAATTATTTGAATTTTATTAACGAATATTAATAATTATTATTATAATTGAAATATTTTATAATTATTTACACTGGGTGTACCACGAAGAAACGAAAAAATCTTTCAGGATATGTTTTACTGGTAAAAATAAAGAATCTTGGAAGAAAATTGTGTTATAGAGGAAGAAGAGGATGAAATGGGAGAAACAATACTGAGATCTGAATTTAAGAGAGCATTAAAAGATTTGAATGGCAGAAAGTCTCCTGGAATAATCAGAATACCTGCAGAATTACTGCGCAGTGCAGGTGAGGAAGCGGTTGATAGATTATACAAATTGGTGCGTAATATTTACGAAAAAGGGAAAGTTCCGTCAGACTTCAATGGAGTGTTATAGCCATGGTACCAAAGAAAGCAGGAGCAGATAAATGTGAAGAATACAGAATAATTAGTTTAACTAGTCATGAATCAAAAATCTTAACTAGAATTCTATACAGAAGAATTGAGAGGAGAGTGGAAGAAGTGTTAGGAGAAGACCAATTTGGTTTCAGGAAAAGTTTAAGGAACACGGAAGAAATTTTAGCGCTTAAATTAATAGTAGAAGAAAGATTAAAGAAAAATAAACCAACATACTTGGCTCTTGTAGACCTTTAAAAGGGATTTGATAACAGACTGGAATAAAATCTTCAGCATTTAAAAAAATTAGTGTTCCAGTACAGAGATAGAAGAACAGTTCCTAATATTTACAGGAATCAAACAGTAAAAGTAATAATTGAAGAAGATATAAAAAAGGGAGTCCGACAAGGATATTCCCTATCCCCGTTACTTTTTAATCTTTACATACAATTAGCACGATGTTAAAGAACAATTTAGATTCGGAGTAACAGTACAAGGTAAAAAGATAAAGATGATACGATTTGGTGATGATATAGTAATTCTAGCTGAGAGTAAAAAGGATTTAGAAGAAACAATGAACGACATAGATGAAGTCCTACGCAAGAACTACGTAATGAAAATAAACAAGAACAAAAGGAAAGTAATGAAATACAGTAGAAATTATATTAGATGGACTACTGAATATAAAAATTGGAAGAGAAATGATAAGGAAGTAGAAAAAATTTTGTTATTTGGGAAATAGATTTACTACAGATGGACGAAGCAGGAGCGATATAAAATGCCGAATAGCACAGGCGAAACGATCCTTTAATCAGGAGTAAACAGTTTATTGTACGCCGCTTTTTAATTTATTTTAGTAGCAGAACTCCTTTAATAAGTCTGTAAACCAACTGAAATCTGCAATATAATTTAAATTTTACGCTATTAATTCTAATTCTACGGTTAACAACACAAATTTAATTCAGAATTAATAAAGATAATATATATATATGAATTCGTGACGGCTTATTGTTTAATTTTATTCTAAGTCATCCCTTGTATATTTAACTTGTTCATTCGCTACTATTTGAAATTTAATTTAGTTTTTAGTATTCAAAAGACACACTGAATTTTTTTAGAACTATAAAAATTGAAAAAAAAAATAATAGAGAAATATTCTACCATTTTTTTTAAACTGGAAATATTTACAAATTTCAAAACATAAACTTAGGGTAGAAATTAATATGCATAATATAACTAAAATGTTTGGCTGGTTAAACATTTTCCAAATATGATATTTCATAAGTACCTGATTCTATACAAGTGGAAGTGAAGCTGACAGAGAATTATTTTATATATTTTTCTAGTATAAATTTATTATTTGTCAACCGAGTTTCAAAACTAAGCTATCGTTTTGTTCACAGTAAAATACTTAACATTTTAACTTAACCTTTTTTTGAAAAAAAAATACCGTTTTAAAAAATACACGCTGTATATTTTATTGATGGATATACTGTTAGATGTAGTAGAAATAACGATGATGCACCACTGAATATAAAAATAGGAGGAGAAAAGATTATGGAGGTAGAAGAATTTTGTTATTTGGGAAGTAGAATTACTAAACATGGACGAAGCAGAAGCGATATAAAATGCCGAATAGCACAGGCGAAATGAGCCGTCACTCAGAAATATAATTTTTTTTTTTTTTTAATTAATTTAAACGTCAGGAAAATATTTTTGAAAGTATATGTTTGGAGCGTAACTTTATAACGAAGTGAAACTTGGACAATCGGAGTATCTGGGAAGAAAAGATTAGAAGCTTTTGAAATGTGGTGCTGCTATAGGAGAATGTTAAAAATCAGATGGGTGGATAAAGTGACAAATGAAGATGTGTTGCGGCAAATAAATGAAGAACGAAAACATTTGAAAAATATAGTTAAAAGAAGAGAAAGATTTATATGTCACATACTAAGGCATCCTGGAATAGTCGCTTTAATATTGGAAGGACAGGTAGAAGGAAAAAATTGTGTAGGCAGGCAACGTTTGGAATATGTTAAACAAATTGTTAGGGATGTAGGATATAAGGGGTATACCGAAATGAAACGACTAGCAATAGATAGGGAATCTTAGAGAGCTACATCCAACTAGTCAGATGACTGGAGACAAAAAATAAAAAAATAAAATTTTATTTAAAACATTTACGTGTTTATCGGTAATTTAACAAAATTATTTTATTCTGAATATAAAACATCAAATCTTTTGTATTTTACTTCAAATTTGTCTAAAAATTATTAAAAATATAAATCTGGAATCAATTTTTTTATAACGTTTCTGTTCAGATTACATATAAAGAAAATCACAAAATTTATATTTTAATTTTAATTCTTATAAATACAGTATGGCTTGATTTTTTTGTCCAAAAGCGAAAAATCAGAGCGAAATTTTTCGCTAGCCGACAGTTGGGAAAGACAGGTTTCTGAATCTATGTTTACACGAATTCTTTTTTATTTTCACCAGAATAACATATTCTAAAGTTTTTTTCCGTTGTATCTGATCAGTCTTTGTGTACAGAAATACGCGCGCGAACACACACACACACATGCATACACAATTTTAATAAATATGTTTTATGTTATATTTATATCTTTTAATAATTTTACGGGTAAGTTATGTTATTAAACAATTTTAATATAGTCGACATTTATCTCAGATTTTTATATTATTTAATGTTTTAAATTATATCTAACGTTGGAAATAAAATGTATATATAGTGGATTGAGCTAAGCTTTAATAAATGGATTGATGTAACCGGATAGTGATGTAAAGGGGGGGGGGATGATATGGAACCTTTGCTGATAATTCTTCTTTATCTTTTACTAGGAGAGGTGTTATCGATTAATAGAAGTGAGGGAGGGGAAACTGTTATATCTGATTTAAAATTATTATTATTATTCGACAGGGTATCTAAGCAACTTCAGTTTTGTTAGTAATAAAAGTTTAACACAACTAAATAGCAAAGTTTTAAAATAAAAGTTACTTAGTCCACTTATTTCTGTTTTTATTACAAGCATAAAATGTTTTTTTTTTTTACTTTTTTTTTAAGTTATAACCAAAATAAGTTTTTATAACATTTTAGAAGTAAAAATATTTAATTTTACATAAGGTTTTATGTCACTAATTTATTATAAATTTATAGTATATATTTTGATTTATCTCTTTTTCTTTAGTTTATTTATTTTTATTTTATTTCAGTTTACGTGTGTTAGGGTTTTTTAAAATTATTTTATCTTGTTATTTATATACTTTATTAAGAGTCAAAGAGGAAAGAATGTTTACTTTTTTTTTTGTCTTCAGTCATTTGACTGGTTTGATGCAGCTCTCCAAGATTCCCTATCTAGTGCTAGTCGTTTCATTTCAGTATACCCTCTACATCCTACATCCCAAACAATTTGTTTTACATATTCCAAACGTGGCCTGCCTACACAATTTTTTCCTTCTACCTGTCCTTCCAATATTAAAGCGACTATTCCAGGATGGCTTAGTATGTGACCTATAAGTCTGTCTCTTCTTTTAACTATATTTTTCCAAATTCTTCTTTCTTCATCTATTTGTCGCAATACCTCTTCATTTGTCACTTTATCCACCCATCTGATTTTTAACATTCTCCTATAGCAACACATTTCAAAAGCTTCTAATCTTTTCTTCTCAGATACGCCGATCGTCCAAGTTTCACTTCCATATAAAGCGACATTCCAAACATACACTTTCAACAATCTTTTCCTGACATTTAAATTAATTTTTGATGTAAACAAATTATATTTCTTACTGAAGACTCCCTTTCATCCTTGTCCCTCATCCATCTCCCAGTTTCCTTTTTACCCTTTCCCGTTTTCCCCTTTCCTCTTCCACATTTTCCTCTTTTCCCCGTTTTTCATTTTCCCCTTTTTCCCTTTGGTCGCGCGTAAATCGATCCATTAAATTTTTGGTCTTTAACGGACACACATACGAACATGCCTTTTATATATATATATGTATATATATATATATATATATATAGAATAAAAAAGTTTGTTTGTCTATTTGTTTGTTTGTTTCGTAAATATCTCGACACCTAGCGGGTATAGTTTCTACAAAAATATTTATTTTCTCGTAACTAATATTCATATTCTGAATATAAACCAAATCGGTCCATAAATATAATTTTTCTAAATATCTCGACGCGATCGCCACCTAGCGGGTCCAAACTAATTCAGAAACCTTTGCCTGGCATGCATCCAACCATTCCCCAAAATTCATTGCTATCGGATGAACGGTTTAGGAAGGCATAAGAGATATACAGACAGACCAACATTAATTTTTATATATATTAATTGTATATCTATTGTCTATTTTATATATATATATATATATATATATATATATATATATATATAAAACATGTATTTTTTTAAACAAAATTTTAAATTAATAACAGATATTGATCATAGAAATGTAATATCTTACCTTTTTTGATATCAGTATCATTTTGTTAAAAACAGTATTATTTATACTATAGAAATTTTTGTTTTTGGAGCGGAAGAAGTTATATCTACGAGACTCTTACCGTACGGTTTACAATTTCATAGTAATTTTTTATGGATATCACTGCGTTTTTTTGGATAATTCTTGTCTTTTTTATGAATTACTGATTTTTATGTTATAGATTTATTATTAAAATTTAATGCCTTTCTAGAACAAACAAATATAAATTTTTTTGATTTCCCTGGCCAGTATTTTTTGTTGATAGTCACATCATTCTCTTCATATAATATAATTTTTCCTTAAGTAGTATAATTAATTACCTTCAGGAAACGAAATTCCGTGGTGTAATATTTCGCTTATTACTTTGTAAGTGTAACCCTCGATTTTTATCGTATCCGTGAACACACTTTTTATATTAATATTAAATCAGTTTTTTTTTTATTTCTCTATCAATTAGTTCAAATAGAATAAAAAATGTAATTATATAATAAATTTTTTTCCAATGGAATTTATTTCTATTTTATGTAACAGATCTTTGTAGCAACATTTGCAACACTTTTCTAATGTTCATGATTTTTTATTTTATTAGAATCTATAATCTCTTGTAAAATGATAAATTTATTTTAATGAAGTGATGGGAATTAAAAAGATTGTTTCATCTTCAGTAATTTCATTTACATAAGAAAATTTACTATTAAAATAAAATGTAGTATATTTTCTTTTAAATTCTATTATTTCAAGTATATTATCAAGTTTTTTTACGCTACATAGTACTATCAAGTACTGCTGTCTGGCGGAGCAATACATACCACATTTGCAACACTTTCCTACTTTTCATGTTTTTTGTGTATTATTATCAGATGAAAATTGTTTCATCTTCAGAACTTTCATTTACATAAAAGCATTCGTTATTAAAACAAGTTGTAGTATATTTTCTTTTAAATTTTATTATTTCAAGTATATTATCAAGTTTTCGTACGCTAACTAGTACTATCAAGTACTGCTACCTAGCGGCGCGATTCATAAAACTACTTTTTTGTCAAATGGAAGAAAAAACCGTTGTCTAACAAAAATTCAAGGAATTTTTTTGAAAATATTCTTTATTACAAATCGAATTGAATTGAAATATAATGTTTTCATGCTTATTTTTTTAATTTTTTCCCCATTTTCATCTCAATTTTAGGTTAGGTCATGTTAAGAACTGTAAACATAATTCGTTGACTTCACCGTGCCGTCCAGTTCTGCGGACTCTTACCGGCGAAGTTCTAACGAACTTCTTGTAAGTGTTACTCATGGTGTGCACGATAAAATTATCTATTATTATTGTTTTATAAAGATAAAATAAGATAAACCTTTATGTAAAGAACTATAGAAATATTTAAGTTTCTTTGAAGAAAAGCTTTATCATTAAATAAGATTTAAAAAGGAAAATATGTTATGCTATGTTAAAACTTCCATTAAAAAATGTTTAATTAAAATTTCTTAAGAGCTTTTAAATAGATTTTTTTTTTTTTTTTATTAATTAATTATACCTCTTTTATTAATCTTAATAAAATGCATTTTCCAACTATTCCAATTTATTATGTAGTTTTTTATTTAAATTTTTAAGGTTCTAAGCAATCTAAGCAATTATTTTAATAACACTACCAATCTGTGTTAATGATGAAATAAGTTTTTTCCGGTTTTAATCCTAATAAATTTATCTCTTAATTCTAAACTGAAATATTATACCTTTAAGTGAAAATCTATTTCAAGTTTTATTTTTGATTGGTTTATTTTCTCTTAATTTTTTTTTTTCAAGATAGACGGAAGTTTCTCTAATATTATTTTCAAGTATTTTTATCCTTTATAAGAACAATTAATCTTATATTTAAATGCAAATTTTATTTTATTTTTTAGTTTAAATAAATATTCTCCCTACATTATTACGTGTATAAATCTATGGTTTATTTAACAAAAATCATTAAATTCAGTTTTATATTTAATAAAATTAATTTTTCCATGATAACATTCTAATGAAGAGGCAATAATTTACACTGAAGATGTAACTTCATTGAAACTTGCCATCTTATATCGATAAAGATCATAAAGATGATAACATATTAATTAAAATTTGTAATCTTTTTGTAAATATTAAAAAGAAAAAAAAAATCGGAATTATTATATTTCGGAGTTTTTTTTTGTCTTCAGTCATTTGACTGGTTTGATGCAGCTCTCCAAGATTCCCTATCTAGTGCTAGTCGTTTCATTTCAGTATACCCTCTACATCCTACATCCCTAACAATTTGTTTTACATATTCCAAACGTGGCCTACCTACACAATTTTTTCCTTCTACCTGTCCTTCCAAAACTAAAGCGACTATTCCAGGATGCCTTAGTATGTGGCCTATAAGTCTGTCTCTTCTTTTAACTATATTTTTCCAAATGCTTCTTTCTTCATCTATTTGCCGCAATACCTCTTCATTTGTCAATTTATCCACCCATCTGATTTTTAACATTCTCCTGTAGCACCACATTTCAAAAGCTTTTAATCTTTTCTTCTCAGATACTCCGATTGTCCAAGTTTCACTTCTATATAAAGCGACACTCCAAACATATATTTTCAAAAATCTTTTCCTGACATTTAAATTAATTTTTGATGTAAACAAATTATATTTTTTACTGAAGGCTCGTTTAGCTTGTGTTATTCGGCATTTTATATCGCTCCTGCTTCCTCCATCTTTAGTAATTCTACTTCCCAAATAACAAAATTCTTCTATGTAGATAGAAGAATTTTGTTATTTGGGAAGTAATTTCGGAGTAATTTAAAACAAAAATTTATTCAAGCGCATGGGGCTAGTCTAATGGTTAACTCGTAAATCAGTTTTAATTGTAGATTTTCAGAGTCAAAGGATCTTAGGTTCAAATCCAAATAAAAGTTAATTGCTTTTACACGGATTTGATTAGTAAACAGTGAATGGTGGTTGGGGTTCAATTAACTACACATTTCAGGAATGATCAACCTGAGTCTGTACACGACCATACCTCATCTACATGTCATATATATCATTTATTTCGGCTGTTGATCATTTTTTCTTGTTCACTAACTCAATAGATTTCAATCGTACACGTAGGAAAAAAAACATTTTTACAATTTATTTATTTTATTTTTACTCAAATCTAGCAATAGCAAAGTATTGCCGGATCGGCTGCTAGTTTTTAAATATATTATTTCTTCTTACATCTTAATTAATGGATGTCTTATTATTTTTTAAAAAATAAAATATAAAAATTACCTGAATATTATTTATTTATATTTTTTCCTAATTATCTTTATTTCATTAATTTGTTAGATTTTTTTTACTTTTTACATCTATATATACGAGGATAATGCTGTATCGTTAAAACATATCTAAATTCCTTTACCTCAACCGTTTTGTTTTAATGGAATTTTAAACTCTAAAACTTAGTTTGTAAACGATTTTGTATCACTTAAAGTTTTCTAATGGTTTTGAACAAAACTTGTGGAATAGAAATACAACGTTATATTTAGAACGTGAAAAATCTGATTTATACAGCAATTGTGATGGAGTTAATGTAGTAGTATATATCATTGTATAATATGTTTTTCTTTTCATCTGTCTATTGAAAGATAGTTTAATATAACACACTACTCGTTTAAAATACAAGCTGATTAACAAATTCCTACCAATTAAAAAGAAAGTAGTAGAATATGTAAAAACGGGAGGAAATCAAAACGGGACTAAATGAAACCCTTTTAGTAAAGGTAACAGGTCCGTTTAACAATGTTTTTTTGTAATATTGCTCACTGACATATTAAACAGATGTTCGTTCCATGAGAAGAGTTAACGGACCAAGTTTGGAATTGATGGGAATGAAAGGGCTCGGTGCATCGTTTTCACGCTACTGGTTGGGTTCTGTCCATAAATAAAGAAGCTAGGAGGAGTATAAATACTCCATGGAAGACCAGCTGAAGTCAGTTCCGCGAGAAGAATTTGCGAGATATGATTCTGCGAGGTCAATGAAGGAGCGAATTTCGAGTGCAGGTTTGATGCGACAATAGTAACGTCACAAGTAATCCCTGTACACGAAAATAAGAAATGGTTCGGTGAATTACTGTAAGACTATGAGTGAATGAGATAACGTATTAAATTTCATTCGTAAACTGTTAGGGTAGTTTTATATGTAAACAGCAAAGGTATTTGCAGTTAAAGAACTTTATACTTGTCATCTATATTACTATTTTTGTTAATACAAGAGTAGTGGTTAAAAATGTTAAGACTAGCGGTCGTGCTAATGTATTTTGTCAATGGGACTGAATTTTGCTTTTTCATTCTATTTATCTACCTGTGAATAAATCCTGACGGGTATTTTAAATTTCATTTTGCATGTTACATTTGTTTATTAAAATTATTAATATTTATGTTTATTTCTTTGTTATTGACATTTAATATTATTATTGTTTACTGTTGCCATTGTTGTCATTATTCTAAATATTATTGTGAGATTTTTTTTATTGTCAATTATTATTACTATAAACATTATTGTTATTGATTTATCTTTTTTTTTCTTACGTTTTTAAACTAATAAATTGTAATTACTTAATCATTTTCAATTGTCAATCTCTCAATATCCTGATAGAGCTGTGAACATGTGACAATACACTCCCGGTAACGTAAGGATTCCAACTCGAGATCATAATGTAAATCGGTTCAGCCGTTGTGCGATGGAATGTACAAACATACACTCTAAATACATCACACTCCTTTTTGGGCTGTCGTGTTAAAACACACCCTCCCGAAATATTTTGAATATTTACATTTTAATCACGGATAGTTTTAATTACTTTTATTTTAATTTAATAACTAATTAACGGTTTAAAATATTGTAGTATTAAAGTCATAAAATTTGATGATTTTTTTAAAAATAAAAAAGATGAGGTAACTAATTTCATTAATTTCTCATACATCAAAACTTTTTTAACGATAAAAGTTGAAAATTGGCAAGGTTACTTCTTTGTATGAGAGAACGTATGAGCATAAACGTTTAATTTAAAAATAAATTTTGATAACGGTTGAGAAATTCCTCCCCATATATCTGGAAAAGTTGTAACCCCTTACCGCTTTTGTTTTTTAATGATTCCCTTAATGGATATTTTATTATTTGTTTTATGCTCCATACTAAAATGGGTATGGTTTTTAGAAATGCTTGTACGACAAAATTTTTTTACGATTATAATATAACTTTTATAATCGTTCAGATCAAACCCAGCTCACACAGTAGATACTCAGAGGTCACAATTAATTAATGTATGTGCTACAACCAGAAATTTTCAATTACTACATATACATTTTTTTCGAGATTTTTCAAGATTAAATATATTTAAAAACCTTCTAATGAAATATGTCAGTTATACCAAGAAACATTGGTAAAAATTTAATTGCGAAAGATCGGATATTTTCTTTCATTTATCCAAAGAACAAAAACGAAACATATTCATCTTTATATAATATTACAGATAGATTACTTTATTAAATGTAAATTTAATTCTATTTTAATGAAATATTAATCATTCGATTTACTCTAATCATTGAGTTCAAACCCTGTTCAAAAGTTTGTGCTACATCCGGCAAATCGCCATTGTTACACACACACACACCCACACACACACACACACACACACACACACACACACACACACACACATATATATATTATTATTATTATGCTTTTACGGCCAACATGGGACCACTTAAGTCAATTTTAGTTGGATCTTTTCTGAGAAAAGCGTGTTATTTTACTCTTTCGAGCTGCCCAGTATTTCTTCATCCGTTCAGATCTTGCTTTCTTTTCTTCATCCGTAAACACCCCCTTCGTTGTATTTTGTAGTTTGTCTGTCTTTTGTTTAAATCTAATGCTCTTATCTTTTAGCTTTGTAATTTTTCCAGTTTTATTCTGTAGGTCAGTCAGGGAAATTCCCAATTCTTTCATATCTTCTCTAATTTCTTTGATCCATCCTACTTCTAGCTTTTGGAACCACACACATATATATATATTTGGTTTTTTTTTAGATTTTTCGAGATGAAATATAACTCAAAACCTCCTCAAGAAATATGGGTAAAAATTTGGTTGCGGTTGGTTCAGTAGTTAATTTTTTATCCCGAACAAATAAAAATCCTCTTTCTCTATAAGAATTTTTTTTTAAAAACGAATTTAAAAATTCAGTTTTCATAGACATGGATCAATTTTTTAACAATTAAATTCTCTACAAGTTTTATAGAAAACGTTAATGCATTTATTACTTATTTAAGAAAGTTATTTTAAGCTAAACATTAAAACGTATTTTTTTTTTTGGACCCTTAATTTTGGATTTTAAGCCAGATATCTTAAAAACTAAAGAAAATTAAGTTGTTGAATTTATTTTATTGAATTTTTTAAGACAAAAACCAATAATTTCATTTGTAGATTAACGTCCAAAAAAATCCAATACGACCTCATTTCAATGGGGGAGGTGAGAACTAGGCGAAATATTTCGCTAACCGAAATTTGCTAACGAAGCGTTTCCAGACTTATGTTTAAGTGAATTTTTTTTTTATAAGCAAATAATTATTGCTGATTCCTCGTGATATACTGTATAATAGTATAGATTGTCATTTGTATGCTCTTTAATTATCCTATATTAATAATTACACGTAATCCTGTAATGCTGTATTAGTAATTAACACGTTTGGTGCGGTACGACGCATATATATGCCGTAATAGGGAGTTTCTCTGTGCTTGTCGTCTGCGTAATTCCAGTACAGTGTTGAACAGTAAGTTATTTAACTTAACTCTTGTGCTGTACGGGCCTTATTGTTGCCGTATTGCACTTGACTGTGCGTTACGGCACATAATGTGCAGTAAATAATGAATATTTTATTTCTCTTTACAACTAATTATATTCTTTTAAATGATTTTAAAGTATACGATATCTCTCAGCAAACATATGAACTAAATCTAGTTGAAACAGTTCTTTTATACGTATTCTTATTTAGCGTCTATTCATAATAATTATTTGGTGTAATTTTGCTGGATTGTTCCGTTCCAGCATCTTCTTTTTTTAATAAAAAAATTTTTAATAAAATTTTAGTATTAATTTAATAAATATGAAAAACAAAATTTAAGAATTTCAGAGTATATAAGTGTTAAAATAGCATTCGATATTTATAAATTAAAAAAAAGATTATTTCACAATTACATCTTCACGAAATAATATAATATTGAAAAAAAAATGTATTAATCAACTCAAAAATAAATCAATTTATTAATTATTTAATAATTTGGATGATCTTTATAAGCAATCGTATAAACATGTGTAAAACGATTCAGACTCAAATATCTGATAATTAATTTTATGTTCTGTCAAGTGTTTGAACACTGAATACATTTGAACAGATGTATTTTAAAGAAAAATATTTCAACATATATTTCAACTAGGAATAATTTTTTTCTTTTTATTTTCTTCAGTCATTTGACTGGTTTGATGCAGCTCTCCAAGATTCCCTATCTAGTGCTAGTCGTTTCATTTCGGTATACCACCTAAATCCTACATCCCTAACTATTTGTTTTACATATTCCAAACGTGGCCTGTCTACACAATTTTTTCCTTCTACCAATATTAAAGCGACTAATTCAGGATGCCTTAATACGTGACCTATAAGTCTGTCTCTTCTTTTAGCTTAATTTTTCCAAATGCTTCTTTCTTCATCTATTTGCCGCAACACCTCTTCATTTCTCACTTTATCCACCATATGATTTTTAACATTATCCTATAGCACCGCATTTCAAAAGCTTCTAATCTTTTCTTCTCAGATACTCCGATTGTCCAAGTTTCACTTCCATATAAAGCGACACTCCAAACATATACTTTCAAAAATCTTTTCCTGACATTTAAATTAATTTTTGATGTAAACAAATTATATTTCTGACTGAAATCTCGTTTCGCCTGTGCTATTCGGCATTTTATATCGCTCCTGCTTCGTCCATCTTTAGTAATTCTACTTACTAAATAACAAAATTCTTCCATAAAAAATCATAAATTTTTTAATTTTTAATATATATTTCTTGTTTTAATAATCATTAGTAAAATAACAACAGCCGGCTTCTGTGGCGCGAATGGTAGCATCTTGGCCTTTCACTTGGAGATCTGGGGTTCAAATCCAGGTCAGGTATTTTTACACGATGTAAATTGCCATTTCATGTCATCCTTTGAAATATTATTTAACGTTGATCCTGGAGGCTAAAAGAAGAGGTAAATAAAAACAAAATTACTTTTCCGTAATAAAAAAGAGATTTATACATTTTTTTTTTTTTATTATTCTTGATTAGATTTTTGGTAAAATTATTATACAAAAATGAATTTCATGAGTTAACTATGTCCGTTATAATAGCTTCGTGCACCGTATGTGATGTTAATTACTTTTAACTTAATCAACATTGGTAGATTGATTATTCAAATAAACATTATATGGCTAAATTTAAGTAAAAACATTAGCTGACACTCTTGTTTTAGAATTAAGTACAAATACGATAGCAAAATCAAAATTATTTATTACCCTCTGAGATTGAAATAATGTGAATAGTTAGTTGTCGTCGTTGAAGTAGATTGGCTTGCCCATCACTGTGTAAAATTTATAACAAATTTAAACCAGTAGAAGGAGTTTTAGACACGGAAATAATAGATGTATAATGTAAGAGTGTGCGGCAGAGTTTCATCGTAGTTGTTAAATTAGATGAACATTACATCGTATAGTACTAGCGTAACGTATAACTTGATGACAGTGTGCTGCTATCTAACGGTATGACATTCAATTCACTTTTGTCTATTCCAGCTCAGTGAACAGAATGTATTAACTAAAGAGTTTTTATTACGGTATACTAAAATGTTGATACTGTCATGAAATGATCGATTTAAACGTTTTCTCTCTCTTTTAAATATTCACACACATATATTTATACATTTACGTGTAACTAAAATTTGTTTTAATGTTTTTCAATTACCTTGCATTTAATTTTATTATAACTAAAACTTATCTGTATATTTACATTGCACTCGCGTATACGTCTTAGAAAAGTACTACTGAATTCATTCATTTTACAATCCGTTATTATGTACATAAGAGGAATTCATTATAAATATATATAGGAATTTATTTTGCTTTTACATTAGTTTAATAAAATGTACTTCCTAATTAAATATTCATGAATTTAATTCCTTTAAATTAAATGTTTCTTTTAATTCGATTAAAATAAATTATTTATTTCCAATTTATCATTATTTCTCTTTTAACTATCATTTTATGCAGTTAATACATTTGTATAAATACGTAGTCCGTAATCTTATATCAAATTGTAGTTTATGTAGCTTAATTTCTTTATTAACTAACTTTATATTAGATTTTTGTTGTACAAACACGAGGAGAAATTTCTCAATCCTTTGAAAGATTTTGAGAAGTAGAAAAAATACTAATCAAGAACCCAATCTACTAAAAGTTTTCAGAAATCTTCTCAACGTGATAGTTACCTGTAATCTAACATTTATATCATGACTTTTTTAATTTTCTTAGAGAATTTCCTGAAAAATATATAGCTAAATTTTTGTATCGTACTTCTTAATAAATAAAATGATGTGAAATACATCTGTTTTCCTTGTACTCCTATTAAATTACATATATACATTGTTTTTTAAATGAAAAGTACGTAAATAATTATTGTATTAATAACTTCTGATATTTTTTTGTATTTTATTTATGATTGTTATTGAATTATTATTTATCGTAATTTTTTTTACAATCAGAGGTTAGTATTTATTAATAAATAAATATATTTAAATTAAAAAATAGGAGATGAAGTCTGTTTCGAACTGGTGTGCCTTCGAGATTTCAACTTTTCTTTCTTTTTCCTGTTTAGCTTCCGGTAACTACCGTTTAGATAATACTTCAGAGGATGAATGAGGATGATATGTATGAGTGTAAATGAAGTGTAGTCTTGTACATTCTCAGTTCGACCATACCTGAGATGTGTAGTTAATTAAAACCCAACCACCAAAGAACACCGGTATCCACAATCTAGTATTCAAGTCCGTGTAAAAATAGCTGGCTTTACTAGGACTTGAACGCTGGAACTCTCGACTTCCAAATCAGCTGATTTGAGAAGACGCGTTCACCACTAGACCAACCCGGTGGATGATTTGAGATTTCACCTAATTAAAGTCTTATTTTTCTTAGGTACATTTGTTACCAATTTAAAATTAATATTTCCAAAAAAAAACGTTTGAAAAATCGCACTCCCAATCCAAAAAATAAATGAACTGATGGCTAAGTAGGTGCAGTGAGTAATTAATACCTTCTCTCACCACAAGGAGCGCTAGTGTCAGAATGACGCGCGCTTTAGGTAGAATCATTGAATTAAATAAACTAAAAAAAAAATATTATATTTAAATAAAAAAATAAATATTTGAAATTATATTCTGTATAAGTCATGCATCAGAACAAAGCCACCTATCCTATATTTTCCTGTTTAGCCTCCCGGAATTACCGTTCAGGTATTGCTTCAGAGGATGAATGAGGATGATATGTATGACTATAAATGAAGTGTAATCTTGTACAGTCTCAGTTCGACCATTGCTGAGATGTGTGGTTAATTGAAACCCAACCACCAAAGAACACCGGAATCCATAATCTAGTATACAACATACGCTTGGAGTTATAACTGGCGGAACATGTTAGCGAGACCGACACTGCTTATGTGCCCGTAAATGGGGTTCCTCCACCTCTTTAAAAAAAAAAAAATAGAAAAAAGTCTCACAGATATTACAGAAATTTTGTTTTTTAATGGAAGGAATTATATCTTCATCATTCTTACCGTACGGTTTACAATTTTATTGCACATTTTTTTGTTTTCATTATTATTATTATTACAAAGAAAAAAATTTAAATATTTTGTACTATAAAATTAATTTTATATTCTATTAAAATAAAACTGCGTAAAACAATATTTTTTAAACTATATGCCTTTAATAATTTATTTTAAAATCAAAACTTTACAAGGTTTTCTATTTATGAAAATATAACAAAGTTAAATTTAATCACCAATATTTATCATAAAATAGATTATAATCGATTATAATAAGTGTTTTTGTGTAACTGGGAAGGACGTGTCACTTTTAAGGAAGCTTTTTTAACATTCTTGTAGAGGGGAAAATTTGTAATTTAAGAAGAAAAAAAGCACGAAGGAATTAATTTAATGGGACATAAAAAGACTATTCTAATTTTTTTTGTTTTTAATATCTATAATAAAAAAAGGACATTATTCTTATTATATATAAATATTAGAGTGGTCTAAATAGGGCAAAATTTTTGTCGAAAAACGTGCACTCCCTGATTTAAAAGTACTCTCAAAAACAACATTTTTGACGCGTTGATGAACCATTTCCGTTCGAAAAAAGTCATCCCCCACTCCGAATTTTAAAGGGGATTTAACATGGGTTTTAGGTTATTTCAAGTCGTGACGATATAGCGCTAGCATGTTTCATCACAAAACTTCAAAAATAACGTATATAAGGGTTTTTGGGGTCGGAGAACACGAATTTGAAGTCAAAAACTTATTTTTACACATTGTAACTGTCAAAATCGCTGTCAATCAATTGACAACTAGCTTTCTTATGAAGGAAAATCAATGTTAGACATTACAAACAACGTTAATTAGGGTTTTGGGGGTCGGAGAACACGAATTTGAAGTAAAAAAACTCATTTTGGCTAGGTACGCTAGCTCTTTTTGATGAAGACATCTCGACTGAATTAAAACTGAAAATGGTTGAAAAACTAGCAATTTCGGGTGAAACTTGCGAAAATTTATTATCTGCGTCAGATGATGATTGTGATTATGATAACGAACCTGCTCACACGAAACGCTACGAAACTAAAAATGTTAACGAATTGTTAAACAAAGAAATCGACTTTTTTGCTAACACGGAGTCCTTGAATTTTTTTAAACGATTCGAACTTGCGAGTAGCTTTCTAGATATTGATCTATGTAAGTGGAGCGAAAACGAAGATTATTTGGCTGCTTTGATTTGTGTTAAAAATCTAAAGGTCGTCAATGACTACTCAGAAAGAATGGTTAAGTTGGTGAAAGAATTTAGACTACAAATGAAAGAATATATACTACAAATTGTAAATGTTCATCGCAAAAAACATCCAAATGTATATAATTACATTACATATGTAATGTAATATAATAATAGAAATAGAAATCATAAAATTTTAACAACATTATTTGAATAATTATATACATGAATATAAAATTTTTAAAATAAAATGAGAGTTGATCTTTTTGAATCTATCCTTCAGATTTTTTTTAATTGACAACGACTTCAACAGTTTTAATGTGTCAAAACAATTTTTTCACTTCAAATTCGTGTTCTCCGACCCCAAAAACCCTAATTAACGTTGTTTGTAATGTCTAACATTGCTTTTTCTACATAAAAAAGCTAGTTGTCAATTAATTGGCAGCGATTTTGACAGTTTTAACTTGTCAAAATAAGTTTTTAACTTAAAATTCGTGTTCTCCGACCTCGAAAACCCTTATTAACTTTATTTGTAATGTCTACCATTGATTTTTATACATAAAAACGCTAGTTGTCAATTTACTGACAGCGATTTTGACAGTTACAATGTGCCAAAATGAGTTTTTTTACTTTAAATTCGTGTTCTCCGACCCCAAAAACCCTTATATACGTTATTTTTGAAGTTATTTTTGAAGCGCTATATCGTAACGACTTGAAAATAACCTAAAACCATTGTTAAATCCCCTTTAAAATTCAAGTGGAGTGGGGGATGACTTTTTTCGAACGGAAAGGGTTCATCAACGCGTCAAAAATTTGTTTTTGAGAGTACTTTTAAATCAGGGGGTGCACGTTTTTCGACAAAATTTTGCCCTATTTGGACCACTCTAATATATATATATATATATATATATAGGAGTAATTTTTTATGGCTTAAAGATGATTGACTAGGAAATACTAGGAAATTTAAATTGTTCGAGATTTGTATATGTGTGGAACCCTAATAATAATAAAAATGGAATTAAATATAATCCATAACTGTATAAAGTATAAAAAAATTATGAAAATATGCAAAGGTATTTAAAAAAAATAAATTTACTTGAAATTTTATTTTAATAATTAAATATTAGAGATAAGATTTTATATCTGTATAATTAAAAAAATATTACTGAGAACATAATTAAAAATCCCATTTTATAAGTATCTTTACATACGGACTTACATATACTAGAAAAATAAAAGTTCAACTGACTATCTTTTCAAGTAGAAAAATTAATTAAAATGCGAATATTAATTCCAAAAATATATTTTAACAAACTATGTTCTTTGTTGTAAAATAACTGATGAATTTTTTTTTTAAATATTCTCTTTTTATAGTTGTAATAAAATTGTCTCAACAATAACTGGCATTTTAAATTACCATTTTCGAACTAAAAATAATTTTTTGTCGCCATATTTTATACCGCTCTTACTTAGGTTTTTACAAATTTCACATTACAAGTTAGAGAAACGGTTATTTGGTTATTTGATATAAAATCCCACTAAAAAAAAGGAGTGGTTAGCGGAAATAATGATAAAATTACGTACTTATTTCGGTAAATACAATCCCCAATCTCGATCAGCTGTTTATAGTGTTAATAAAAAAATTTGTGCATATATATTCTCTCAAATTATACTTCGCTTCTGCGTCAAAGTTCCGCTCGGGTTACACAAAACATTGTTGAAATGAGTAAGAATATAATAGTTAATTCTCATCGCCAAATGGCTTCGACGGCACGTAATTCATAACCTTTTGGTGGCCCTGTAAAGGGCCGTTTTTTGCGTTCTGAGAAGAGCTGTTTGGTTCGGAAGCTGATCTCCGGCGAAGTCGCGGAGTTGCGGCTCGCCCATTGAAGTCCGACCGGGCTTTCCCTCAACGGCAGTTAAGTCCCCACTACAGTGTGTCAGTGGTGGCCCCCAGAGACCCTCAGTGTCGAGTCGGCGTCGGTCGTCCTTCGCCGGCGCGACCGGGCTGGCCGGCCCGGCGAGGGGAGAATTTATCCAGAGGCCGAAGCCCTTTTCTCATACAACATTGGTAGGCAAAGTGAGTTCTGTTGCACAGGGGTAGGCTCTAAGGCCCCGGAAGGCCACAGGTTCGCCTAGATCGACCGGTTACTACTTCACGTACAAAAAGCAGTACTATTAAATGCAGTTAAATTTAACTTTCTATTTTTTTCACCTTTTTAAGCACCCCTATGGTAACCGGTCCCCGCCGTTAAGCAAAAGCATTTCTCTTAGGCATGCCGTGGCAGCAGATTACCACCCCCTAGCTTGGCCCTTCTACTAGGGCTTCTCCCAACTGGGTCCCCACGGTATCGACAGAGACCACAAATATCCTTCTTCTGGCATGCCCATGACCTCCTCCCCAGCAGGGCTACCCTCACCCATCCTATCCTATAATGGGCAACATGTCCTCTAAATGTCCCCATTACCCCTCGCGACCCATCTCGTTACCTCGAGCGTCCCCAGTGCTTCATCGAGTAGCGCCGAACCACCTTCCACTTACATGCCAGGTGTACCTGCACCCTCTCCACAGTAGGGCTGCCTCCCTGGCCCTAATCGTCGCCACGCTTTGTCCCCATGCCCTGCCCACTGCTTTTTTTTTAAGTTTAACCTTTCCCCCTCTTTAACGCAGTGGACGGGGCTTTTTTTTCCCCAGGGCGCGACTTGTAACCCCCCGTTACAAGTCAACGTCGATTGGGTGGAAGCAACTCGCTGAAATCTACCTTATATCTAGCTTAATTCTAATCACACATAATAGTGCAGCTCACAGGCCGCCTAAATTAACTTATACTAAAATAACCTAATCTTTGCTTGCCCATTGGTCAGGGTGGTTCACCTAACCAGCACAAGTCCTTCCTTACACCTATACGAGCTCGCAGGCTCTTCACCTAATTTTATTTAACCATGCCGACTGAGTATGGCTGATAACTTCCTTATAATATAGTATAACTTCCTTATATAGTATAACTTCCTTATACTCCACACCCAGCGTACGTCCAACACAGCATTCTTAACAACTACATCGCAGCACGCACGCTGCCTAAGACTATCTGCTTACCCATTGAGTGGCAGTGAAAGGCATCCTTCCACTACCACTCAGTTAAATTTAACTTTTTTTTTCCTGTTTAACCTCCGGTAACTACCGTTTAGATAATTCTTCAGAGGATGAATGAGGATGATATGTATGAGTGTAAATGAAGTGTAGTCTTGTACATTCTCAGTTCGACCATTCCTGAGATGTGTGGTTAATTGAAACCCAACCACCAAAGAACACCGGTATCCACGATCTAGTATAGTTAAATTTAAATTCATGTTAACATTACTTACGCACCTTATATCATCAATGAGGTTCTAGTTGAAGGATTTTAAGTTCATTTGAATATTTCCACGTATTACTCAATTCCAAATTTAAGCATATAATGTAAGCCTTTGGAAATTTTTCCATTTTTTCCAGTAAATCTCTTTTGTTGAAAAAAATTACTTTTTGTTACAAGGTGATCAAGAAAGAAATTTGGGTTCACTATATAGATTATAAATAATATAGAGCTTTCTTGATGTTATATTTTATGAATCATTTCGTTAGACCTATTTTTCTGATAATTAGGTGTAGAAAAAAAAACTTCACATTATCCCCTTTTTCTACACCTAATTATCAGTAAATTGAAATTTTTTCACACTACTAAATAGTTGTATTAAAAACAATAGTAATTTTTGGTATTTATTTTATAGGTAATTTAAACGAATCTTTTAACAAAAAAATAATAAATAATAATAGCATAAATTATTTAGAAAAATGTACTGAATTATTTCAATACTCTAATTATATTATCATTAAATATTGTTCTACTGTAGTAGGTATCCTCTTTACTAGTTATTAAAAGTATTAGAGAGGGAAATGTTCTTTTACTTTCCAAACAGGTGGAATTCAAACAGGTGTTATGACAGAATTGTATAGAATTTGTAGTCTTATAATTTCCCTACTTATTTCCGTAATTTCCTGAGTAGTATGATTTTAAAATTTAGCTAATAAATAAATACAAGTTGGGAGTAAAAAATAAACCAATTTGAACTAAAATATATTAAAAAAAAAATAATAATAATAAAAAATTGAAAATAGTAAAATAAATTTAATTCATCAAATCATAAATTTTTCGAACTATACTACACATTAAAAAAAAATATATAAAATTTTATTTTTTGTCATATAAAGAGTGTTCCACGAAGAAACGTTCATTTTCTACTGGTCAGAATAATGAAGCAAAAAAAAATCATACAAACATAGATCTGGAAAAATGTTTTTTATTCGAGTACGGCTAGCAAAAGGTTTCATCTGGATTTCAGATTTTTTTTAATAAAAGAAGCCCTACTATAATTTTTGGGAACCAAATTAAGAAGTAATTTTGGTGATCTCTTATGTAATATCAACTGTAAAAAAGGATAAAACAGGTCCTAAAACTGTAACTCCAGTTTTATGATATCCGACATAAAACATAAAAATCTGAAGTTGAAAAATTTTTTTTTTTAGGTTTGTAGTATAAAAGGATTTGTTAAATAACTAATTATCGAGTAATATAATTAAAACTGACCGAATTTCAAAATTCATAATGTAGACAGAACTCTGCCCGACGTAAAATATTTCCAACAGCTTTTCGTATTATCTCAGGATATTTCGTATATATTTAATAGCATTTAATATTGAATGAGTAATTCTTTTGTAAAAACGTTTTGTTGGTATACTATCGTTTTCATATGACCCCAAACGATTACATACGATTAGATTACATCTAATATGGCCAAACGATTGGACCACCATGTCCAATCCAGTTTAAGAAATTAGCATTCAAGTGATTTCTAATTTCTAGCTACTAAAGAAAAATATACCATTACAACATCGGTTTTCATTGTAAACAAATGGTCCCAGAATTTTTTCATAAATATTATCACACCAAACATTTAGGTGAAATTTATCTCTGAAACTAGTTTCCATAATAACATGTGGATTGTCTTTGCTCCATAAATAACTATTTTTAGAATTAAAGACTCCATTTTTCGTAAAAGTGGCTTCATCAGTAAATAAAATTGAATTTTTCTTATCTGCGTTGTCTAGAAACTAATGAAAGAAGTCTAACCGCTGGAGAGAATCTGCTGGCCGAAAATTTTGAACCTTCTGAAGGTAGAATGGGTAAAAATTTTCCTTCCGTAAGATTCGCCACACTTTCTTTTCGACAATCCATTGTGACATGAAATTCACCTTATACTAACACCTGGGCTACGATGAAAATGCTAAATCATACTATTTTCAACATCAACTTGGCGTTCAACAGAAATGAACACGTTGGAAATGACGCTTTCATTAGCAAATTACACCGAAGAAAAACTTTTCGTATTTGTAATCCGCCTTCTAAAAAATCTCTCCCGATATTCGCGTCAAGAAACTTAAGAATTTTCGTTACAAAATTCATAAACAAAAATTATATGTGTATATTCTTCTATCGAAATCGAAACGGCATTTTTATTTACATTTGACTCTGCTCCCCTGGGCCGGTCCGACTGGTTGGTATTACTCCACCCAGGGGAGTGCCTGTTATACTCTAATGGGCCTCCCCACCTACCGGCTGTATGTCCCGCAAGGGAGGTCGGCCCACCGGTCAGGTCTTTTGAGTCTCATTTGCCTTTCTGTATCGCTACGTCATACCTTAGAAAAACGTGACGCATCGATGGGTCTTTTACACTTGTATAGACCTATTCTCCCTCGGAGTCCCCAGTAGATCCTTGGAACTGACACACCTAAGCATGCCAGCCCTCACCACTGGGGCTATCCAACCTACCCTAATCTATTCACTCAGAAACCCAGTTTCTTCTCGTCTTCGTTTTTTACTGTTAAGGTATTCCTGATAGTTCCTTCAATTCTTTTCCAATTTTCCTCACTATGTAGCATGTTACTCGTAATCTCCTCAGGTCTCATCGTTGATAAATTTGTGTCCCGTCTATTTTGTATCTATCTGATGCATTCCTTGAAGGTATGGTCTGCATCGTCCTCAATGACGCAGTACATACAGGCCGGCGTTTGTCTTCTCCCAACTCTGTGAAGGTAATAATTAAAATTACCGTGGCCCGTAAAGTACTGCGACAAAAATAAGTCCACCTCCCCGTGTTTCCTATTGATCCAACTCTCAAGGTCAGGGATTAGCTGGTTTGTCCTGCTAGCAGGTCCTACCTCTCTCCATCTTTCTTTCCACCTAGTTATCAGCCTATGCTTAGCCTCCTGAGTTTCCAGTCCTTGCGATATCTCTACCCTGAGATATTTATTTACATTACGATATGATAATACTACTCTTTCTTTATCTGTATGATATTTATGAAAACACATTCAAACGAGGTACAGAATTTTCATTGTTGACCAGATGTTAGTATTGTCAACCTACACAATAATTGTTTTTTTGTATTACTAGAGTAACGTATATTTCAATTTATATTTTACGTAATTGTTTCGTTTTACCTGTGTAAATTATTGAATATACACAGCTATAATATTGTTTTATAGATTTCATATTTCGTTAAAATTATTTTCAATAATTAGAATTTTTGTTTTTAAAAAGAATATTTATTAGATAAAGAAAAATACGTTTTTTTTTTAGTTTTTTTTATGTTCAAATAAAAAAAAGACTTTTATAAATTTACTTTGTATTCGCTCTATTTACAATAAATTTCTGATAATTAAATTCTCTACAAGTTATATACTAAATATTTCGCATTTATTAGTCATTTAACAAAGCTATTGTACTACAAACCTAAAAAAAACTTTTTTCTCGATTTCGAATTTTACCGTTTTACGTCAGATATCTTAAAACTGGAGTTACAGTTTTGGGAACTTTTTTTTCCTATTTCCCAGCTAAAATTATATAATAAACCACTAACTTTACACCTTAATGTGGGTCCCAAAAATTATTGAAGGACATCATTTTATTAGAAGAGCTAAAATCAGGGCGAAATTTTTCGTTAGCCGTAACTCGTAAAACAAAGCGTTTACAGACCTATATTTATATGAATTTTTTTCACTATTTTCACCAGTAGAAGATGTCCTGAAAGTTTCTTTGCTTTTTTTCTTCTGTATATTATATTTTTAATGCAATAGTAAGTTTGTTTTATTGACGTAATATTACGTTTCGATTCATTAAATTTCTTTTCCAGTTAAAATATTACTTATATTTGTATAAATAATCGTATTCCTTATCACGTTATACAGGACAGGTTATGATTATCATCTAAGTCATCCTTTATGAAGGATAATGAGCAAAGATCTTTTTCCATTTCGTTGTTGCTATATAATTCACGAGGTAGAAATGCCGTCTCTTTGGATAGTTTCGTTTGTTACTCTACATTTTTCAATTTTCTTAACTCTTTCGTTTAATTCTACCTTTTTTGTGTAGTTTTATCCTTTTTTTGTGTAACTAGTTTTTAACGTTATTTATACTAGGCTCAGTCAATGTACGAGCTTGTGACATCACGAGCAGACTGCGTATTACTACTCGGCCTGAAAACATCAACTCCGCGTATCAAATCGAAGTATTACTTATTATCATATTGTACGCGGTAATAAATATCATATTTACATTTACTAATTATAAATAATACGTAATTAATTCTTTTATAACGTTTATTTGTATTAAATTATTAATTTTTAAAAATAAAGAAAAGCTTACTCGAATTTTCTTCATGCATCTAATTCAAACTTCTAGCAATTTCACCATCCTCACTAAACGAATCACTACCAATTTCACTTTCATTTTTCATCTTTCACTACAATATAACGTTCTGTCATTTCATTTATCAGCGGTTCCAGTTTTTTCATACGTTTTTTCAATATTTTTTACTTTTTCACACTAAGGTCATGTTCATTCATGGAATTATCCCCGTAGTTAATTTTTCAGAATTTGTGAAATAAAATGATATGACACGTTACGTGTCTTTTTACGGCTGAACATCTCGATCGAATTTAAATCAGGATGGTACGGTGAAAGTCTAAGAAAACGATGCCCATGTTTTTTTTCAAAAGTTCATCCAAGTGATATTTTTGTACTTTAGTTTTATGTACTTTAACCCACCAAGTTGGTCTAGTGGTGAATGCGTCTTCCCAAATCAGCTGATTTGGAAGTCGAGAGTTCCAGCGTTCAAGTCCTAGTAAAGCCAGCTATTTGTACACGAACTTTGAATACTAGATCCTGGATACTGGTGTTCTTTGGTGGTTGGGTTTCAATTAACCACACATCTCAGGTATGGTCGAACTGAGAATGTACAAGACTACATTTCATTCACACTCATACATATCATCCTCATTCATCCTCTGAAGTATTATCTAAACGGTAGTTACCGGAGGCTAAACAGGAAAAAGAAAGGAAGAAAAGTTTTATGTACTTTACTAATTCATATAACTCTTTTTTCATAATTTTTTAACTATACGGAATACGGGTTTTCTCCAGCCGATCGTTCATATCTTTTCTTCTGGAATTAGAATTTGGTGCTTTATCAATATCTGTATTGTGATAAGGGGCGTTATCAACAACTACTACTGACATTGATGAAAGATAAGGAATCAATTTTTTACGAATCAATTTCATGAAATTGTTTGTTCAGTTGTTACGGTAGTCGCTCTCTCCAAATTAGTAATGTGTTCTGAATAAAACCGATTTCTCCTCCAGCATTATTTACTATTAAACGGTCACCTTTATTAATCGGGACATGAACTCCCTCAACAATATTATCAGACTACGACTTTGTTGAACATTGTAAATTTAAAATGTACGTTTCATCCAAATAAACAATTGTAACATTTCTTTGTCTGTACTTAGCCATTGACTGCAAACATTTAAATCTCTTTCACCTGATACCGGATTTCTCAACTATAAATTTTCTATTATTTTCGTTTGCCATTTGAATCCTAACTCTTTCAAAATAACAGCTAAAGTTGATTCACTGCCGTTAAAATCAATAGATGACTGAAGTTCTTGCATTATATTTGTTTAAAGTAGGTAATTAATTCTTCTTTGAATGAAATTCCTTAATTTTTATTCTTTAACTACACCTAAAGCAAAACTGTCCAGTCCACTGAAAGGTTTCGAACAAGTTTGAAACCTGTCAGTGTGTACTATCATTTATACTTTGTCAGTGTCAGTGTCGTTTGTAGTTTTTCGGCGTGCTGAAAGAATACGACTGGGGTGTTGATTGAAGTATCATGTCTTTTTTTTTCTTCTGAGTTTCTGAACCTGTGTTCTTGATATCCCACATGCAGCAGCAGCAGTTCTTTCTTTTAATTTTTTAATACCAATGTTTTTCGTCAGTTAATTTACCTTCTGTTAGAGCTTATTTTTTTTTCATAAAATTTTCGTAAAATTATTAATAATTTTATGTGCTTGATTCCTAATTTTTTTTTTCTTAACTACGAATTTAAATTCAGCCATTACAAACCGCAATAATAACACACGAACAAAAATAAAGCAAAAAATTATTTAATAATTGTAAAAAAACAGTGAGTAATTATAAAATAATATGACCACAAAAAAACTATATCCGAATACCTTCACTGAACACGATATAAACTGGACTAAAGTTAGCCTCTTTATTCACACATTTTGTACTACGAATGACGGATCTAAATATAATCGTGACGAAAGACACTGGTTAAGGAATTGTTATTGTTTTCAAGATTGAATCATTAAGCATTTTTATACATGTAATCAATTTAAGTAGAAAGAATTGAACATACAACAACATAAATGTATTAATTGGGCGCCCGTAAGTCGAAAAATAAAATAAAAATCATAATTACGCGCAAAAATAATGTTTTGAAAAAGGATAATATAATGAGATATCAGCACGTGATGTTACCAGCTCGTAGATTCAGTGAGGCTGTTGTTAATGAAATCATTTTTTTATTACATTTTTAAGGTTGATTCTGATTTTTTTTTTTTTTTTTTTAAATTAATTATTTTTTTAATAAAATACTTTTCTTTATTCTGAATATATGTTATTTTATTTGATATTTAGCTAATAAATGTGAAATAAATATTTTAATTCATAATATTATGATTGACATTAAAAAAAAAAAGTTATTTTTACATTACTATATTTGTGTTTCAATATATCAAAGTCGCGTCGTGTATTAAATATTCTCATGCGTTCTACTGTAAATTAAAATAACAACTGATAAAATTTTGTATTTTTTAAACGCCTACAAAATTTTACATAACATCAAATACAAAACGTTTCATAAATATACGTTTTTTCTCTTGCAAAAATGATATTAAAAAAAACCGATGTATATTAATAATAATAATAATAATCCAGTTCTTTATTTATTTTTAATTTATATTTGTAAAATTATTCTAAAAATATAAATTTTTAAAAATAAATTTATTATAAAATAATAGGAAAAAGGTTTGCAGAATATAATGTATTATTATTTTTATATATTACGAAAAAATTGATCGGTTGTCACGAACTGCAATCGTTGTTCATTTTTAAATTTAAATTACATATCTTAAACAGCTAAAACTAAAAATAACGTTTGTATTAAATATTATGTTTGAGCATACTGTACATAAATAAAAAAACGTTTTAAAAATTCTTCCCCAGGGAAAAATTTTTAACTTTTTTTTACTTTTTCTATAGCAAGTACTCATAAAGTTCATGATTTTATAATTAATTATCTGTCTGGGTTATTTATTGAATCTGCTATATATTTGTTTTTAATCAAATCCATTGCGTACATAGTGAACAGATTGTTTCAATCACAAATATTGTATTATTATTATTTATAGGAATTTATGTTCTATATTCATGAGTTTATTCTTGTTCTATTTATTTATGTACATTACTATTACTTTTTTCAAAAAGGAATAATTGGTATTATCTACTAAAGAAGTTATCCATAACACATATAAATCGTACATATTTTCTTTCATTTATACTTACATGTCATCGTAACTCTATTTAAATAATCAAAATCATTCATCGATGCGAATGTAGAAACTTAACGAAATTCATATATGAAAATTTACAATACAACAAATTCTTAGTACTAAAATTTGGGTCTAAAAAACTTATAAACGCGTATATACTTTAAGTAAAAGTTTATAATATTTTGTTAGGTCCTGACGGTTTTTACGTTAATATTTCCAGGTCACATCAAGGGAAATAATTAATTAATCCTTTATACTGATCAATTCAAAACAAAATACATTATACAGAACAAGTAAAAAGTATTGTAAACCTTCAACAACCGTTCCAGATAAAATATTGTAATTTTCACGATAAGGTATCGGTCAACTTTATCTTTCGACGAGAAATAGAATTTCAACCCGTTCCTTTGAGATGGCGGGGGGGGGGGGGGGGGCTCATGGGCTAACACCCTTTCTGTGATATCATTCTAAAGATTTATGTAAGAAAAGAAAAATGGTATAAAATAAAGAGTTGGTACAACCTCTGTACCTAAAATGGCGGTAGGATAAAGTTTGGACTTTGAAAAAATTAAGTCAAATAATAAAAATAAATAAAAATTAATTAAACTGAATTAAATAAAAATTTATTTTAAAGGTAAATTTATATTTTAAATAATTAAAAAAATGTTCGTTTTTTAACACAAAAAATTGTTTTTATTACCATTTAATGAGTAAATATACTGATCAGCTAATTTTTTATTTTCTTACCAAATTTTTCAGAAATGAAGTTTACTTAAATGGTGTATAATATTCCATATTACAATATTAATTTCTTATGATAATTTATTTTGATCGATTGGCTAACTGATTTTTTCTGCCTTTACCACATTTATAAGCCAGTTTTGGTGACCCACCGGAGTAGATCTAGCGGTGAACACATCTTCGCAAATCAACTTATTTCGAATTCGAGAGTTCAAACGTCCAAATCCTAGTAAAGGTAGTTAGTTACTTTTATAAGGATTTGAATACTAGATCGTGGATACCGGTGTTCTTTGGTGGTCGTTTTGTTTTAATTAACTTCACATCTCAGAAATGATCGACCTGAAACTGAATAAGACCTAAGACATATCATCGTTTAAAGTAATACCTAACGGTGATTCCTGGAGGCTAATCAGGAAAAAAAACCTATTTTGTTATTTAAGTCTTTTTTTTATCTATTTTGTAACTGTTTTATTTTATTTTTTTTTGCTGAATTAATTCTTTCTGTAGTACCTGTTAACATTGTGTTATAAAAATGTCATTTAATGATCAGGAGAGAGTTTTAATGATGATCAGTTTTATTGATCGAGTTAGGTTATGTAATAAATTTTATGAATTGTTCAATGCAATATTTAATAATTATAACTCTACTTCAAAAAGTACAGTTTCAAAAACCATCAAACAATTTGATCAAATAAGGAGCATTAATATGAGGGGAGGGAGTCCTAAATTTGCAACAAATAATAACAAATCGTTAGAGATTATGCAAGAATTTATTGAGAATCCTCATTCCTTGTTTCGAACAGCAGAACGAGAACATAACGTAAGCCAAAAGTTTAGTGTTTCTAAAATAAAAAGTGAAAATTTCAAATTCTTCAAAATTCATACAGTTCAAGAACGTAATGAACATGAGCACGATCGAAGATAACTTCTGCAAAATTATAATAAAGAATATTTATGCAAATCCTAATTTATTAAAAAAAAAAACTTAGTTTCTAGTAACAAAGTCACATTTTTTAAAATGTCAATGTAAATCACCATAATTTCAATACCTCTTTGTTTTCTTTTTCCTGTTTATCCTCCGGGAATCACCGTTCAGATAATACTTCAGAGGATGATATGTGTGAATGTAAATGAAGTGTAGTCTTGTACAGTCTCAGTTCGACTATTCCTGAGATGTGTGGTTAATTGAAACCCAACCACCAAGGAACATCGGTATCCACGATCTAGTATTCAAATTCGTGTAAAAATAACTGACTTTACTAAAACTTGAACGCTGGAACTCTTGACTTCCATATCAGCTGATTTGGGAAGACGCGTTCACCACTATCCGGTGGGTTTTAATTATCGATGAGACACACTGATATCGTGAGACACATACACAGTATTTATTCAAAGTAAACGTTCGGGCAAGTATAGTTATTGGACGATTGATAGAATTTATATTTATTGATGGATATTTAAAAGCAGTGAAATATGAGACTTGATTCTCGACAACATCATTCTAAACATTCAAAACGTATTTAATTCCAAGTTACAAAACATTTGTTTTCAACAAGATGGTACCCCACCTCATTTCGATCTTCATGTAAATGAAATATTAAATATATTTTTTCTGGTAGATGGATTGGCTGAAGAGAAAAAAATAGAATGACCAGCGAGTTCATCCGATTTGTCACTGGTAGAATTTAAAGCTAGTTTGGACTGTATTTTGATGAGATGGTAGATGATGATGAAATGAAGCAACGCTATGTTCTTCTTGAATGGTTATACTTAATTTCTTGTCACCCTTAACATTTTGATTGAATTACAATAGTTACATTAAACTTAAGAATGTATGACACTTTAGGCATGATTTAACTTGAACATTATCAAGGAATTATGAGTCCCGTTGTACTGAACTGAAAACACGACCGCACTGGGCGGGATTCTAACGTAGAATGATCATATTAGAGTAACTCGCCGGCTAGCACTAGTAGATGCTTGAGTGCAGCACCAACCGGCTCAACATGGAATGGAACAGTCACCATTGGATTATTTTCTTCGGGGCCGCTTAAAAAGTATTGTTTATGATAGCTCCAAAATATTGATGATTTACAAAATAGAATTCCAGAATTAGCAAAAAATATCCCTAAGGAATCATTAAATAATGCAGTAATATCCGTTTACAACAGACTGGGGCTCTGTGAAGCAAATGAAGCATGACATTTCGAAAATTTATTAAAATGAAATGTAAGTAAATGAGCAAATGTTATGCTTAATAAATCATCATTAGGCGCATAACGTAATAATTTTATATTAAGCTCAGTACATTCTTTCATGT
This sequence comes from Lycorma delicatula, assembly GCF_047948215.1. Classification (NCBI taxonomy): domain Eukaryota; kingdom Metazoa; phylum Arthropoda; class Insecta; order Hemiptera; family Fulgoridae; genus Lycorma; species Lycorma delicatula. The sequence goes on along the minus strand of NC_134467.1, from coordinate 34,631,674 downwards.
TTATCTTACCATTTAAAAAAAAAATTTACCTCTAAATTCCCCTATCCACAAACATCGAAAATGTTTTTTTTTTTATCAATTCATATTTTTTAACTGAATTCTTTTGTCTTTCTAGGTATAGTAATAGTGTAAGTAATTTAAAAAACAACATATTTTGGGGTAATACTGTGGTGGGGGATCTGATCAAAGTTTAAAAATATCAATTTTTTGAATATTTTAGAAATGTTTGGTTTATTTTAATGTATCATTTTTTTTCTACGATGTACGAATAAATAACCAATCCTAGGAAAGCTTTGCTGTCAGCTAATTTTTTAATATTATTTTTATAAAGATAAAATTGTGATAAATAAATATAATTTTTTTTCCACGTATTTTTTCCCTGTTAAAATTAAAGAATAATATATTTTACAATGTAAAAAGCATTTACAAAAGTGTTATACTTTGTTGAAAAATATATCTCGTCTTGAGCAAATAGCACACTAGAGTATTATTTAAGATTGTTTTATTGCAGATACTTCGTCCGTTTTTAAGATTAAGTTATTAAACTTAAAATAAAAAGAAATAGTATTCTCTGCAGTATAAAGATTTATAACTTTTATCCGTTTTGTTAAAAACTTTTTTTTCTTTTAATTATGTAATCTTCGTTTCTCGTTTTTTTGTGTTTTTTTATCTTTCCATAATTGAATAGTTACTTAATATTTTATTTAAGTTATATTATTAAAACAAAGTATTATCAAAGTATGTTCAATATTAATTTTGTTTTAGACATAATTCAATTTTTGTAATTTTATACTTACATATACCATGTAAAAGCAGTTGCTTTTAAATGGATTTAAACTATACTGTGAATATCAGGGTTTATTCTAGGTTAACAACATGTTTCAGGAGTGATCGATCCGAATTTGTTCTAGACTACATGTTAAGTGGTATATTTACTCTTTCATTGCACTATATATACAGCTAAGTCAGTCCTGGCAAACCGGTAGCGGTAAATGCGTTACACACACACACACACACACACACACACACACACACACACACACACACACACACACACACACACACACACACACACACACACACACACCTAGACCCGGCAGTAGCTGAGAAACTGGTAAAGAAGTATATATATATATATATATATATAATGTTAAGTTCATTTGTGTATGGCTTCAAAAACTCAAAATTTTCTGCACTGATTGAGCTCAAATTTTAGCACGATATATAACCCGCATCAAAGATTGTTTTCATCTATTTTTAATAAATCTATTTTTAATTTGTATATTTTTAACTTGGAAATGTAAACAAAGGAAAACCAATCAGATCAATGCAAGATGGCCGCTGTAAAACACAACGATCAAATTTCTTTGAATTATATTTAACAGCTAAAACATCTTTATTTTATTACAAAAAAAAAAAAAAACAATTAAAAAAAAATTTAGCACGATATATAATCCGCATTAAAGATTGATTTCATCTATTTTTAATAAATCTATCTATCTATTTTTAATTTGTACAGTTTTTTAATAAATAAGAAGGTAATAAATCAGATTGAAATGTAAACAAAGGAAAACCAATCAGATCAATGCAAGATGGCCGCTGTCGCACACAATGACCAATCACAAAGAGCCCATATGACCGTTGCCAATGTAAACAAAATCACAACTGATTAAGTAACAAATTTCTTTGAATTATATTTAACAGCTAAAACATCTGTATTTTATTAAAAAAAAACACCAAAACAAAAAGAAAAGCCACCATGAAGGACAACCGCAGTTGGTGATGATATGAATGATTTATAGGGTATGAAAATACCATGCCTGACCGGGATTCCAACTCGGTCCTATTTTGATATCATTGTTTTTCTATAACACTGCTGGAATTCTTTTCGTTTAATGATAAGAAACGTTGTCGAAGACAATAACCGAATTCTCTTTCAAAGGACATAATACACCGCTAAACTATTTCTAAATAATTCAAATTCGTGTTATTTTTTTACGAATCGCGTTTTTATCAAAATCTCACCTTTTTCTCAATTGACCTGCGGGGTTTTGTTTTCTTTGGAGACCGTAATTCATTAATAGATTCATACTCGAGATTCACGTTGTACACTGAAACAGCACAACTTCTACTTACGTTAGCAGTTTATTAACATCTGAAATTAACGCCGTTTGATTATTCTGTAATTTGTAAGCATTACTCTGCTTTTGTAAGCATTTAAAATTATGTGTTTTTTCGCACGACTTGAGGGCTTTTTTTTCGCAGCCCACAAATCTTTATATATAAAAATGTTAAGTTCGTTTATGTTCGCTTCAAAAACTCAAAATGTTCTGCACCGATTGAGCTCAAATTTTAGCACGATATATAACCCGCATCAAAGATTTTTTTCATCTACTGTTAATAAATCTATCTATCTATTTGAAGTGTAAAAAATATCATTCCTAACTGGAAATCGAACCCGGTATTAAGAAGAATAATTTATTACACTGTTTACATATTAAAAACAGACTTACGCCATCTTAAACGTGCTATTTTTTCCTGTTTAGCCTATGGAATCACCGTAAGGTATTACTTCAGAGGATTATATGTATGAATTTAAACGAAGTGTAGTCTTGAACAGTCTCAGGTCGATCATTTCTGAGATATGTGGTTAATTGAAACCCAACCACCGGTATCCATAATCGTAGTGTTCAAATCTGTAAAAAAGTAACTGCATCTTAAAGGTATTAGATGTTAAATATTGTAGCGTGTAAAAAATGCCTTATCGGGATTCAAACCTGGAACATCTGGATAGTAATATAATGAAGAAAGAGTAGTTGTAATAAAAAAAAAAAAAAAATTATTAAAAATTCGTTTTCCCTTTATTCTTCAATTTTCTTTTGTACATGAAAGAAACAAAGGAGAAATAACAAAGTAAAAGATGAATAGAGTAAAAATCTATCGATTAAAAGTAACAATATGATGATTATTCATGTATGATATTGTCATATTGGTTAAATTATGACATCATTTAAAAAAGAAAAAAATTTCATGATATTCAAAAGAAAAAGAAATTAAGGAAGTGATAATTATTAACATAAAAAAAGCATAAATTAATGAAATTATAAAGGATGAATGAACAAAGCAGAATAACAAAAGCAATCAGAAGAGATTTTGTAATTAAAAAAAAAAAAAAAAAAAAAACTGTACTAGTATAGCATGACCTTCCACCTATCAGTCAAGGATAACGTTTTAAAAGTATATTTTTTTATAAAATGAAGTATACTTTTATAAAAGTCTTATTTTCGTTCCGAAATATAATATAAAAGTGTAAAAAGGCGTTGTTTATTTTAATATTAATAACTCTTTAATTAATGAAGAAGAATACAAAAAAAAATTATTATAGATACAAATTAAAAGTGTTACAAAAAAATTCCTTTTTAGATATGGGGAAAAAATTTGAAGGGAAAAATGTTCTAAAAATATTCATATATATGATTAAGCTTAAAAAATTATAATAAGTTTTATTTAAATCTAACACTCCTCCAATAATTAGTAAAACAAAAACGTAAAAATTTTCAATAAAAAGTTTATTTAATTTTATATCCTGAATATATAATTTAAAAAAAGTCTGATATGGAAAACACATGACTTTTTTGTATGCTATTTAATTACATTTAGTCATTTTTTTTTTTAATGAAAAGTACATAAAATTTTATTTCATTAAATACTTCTGATATTTTTTTAATATATGTAGTTTTTTATTTAACGAATTATTATTCATTGTAAAAGTTTTTTTTTTACAATGGCAGGTAAATAATTATTAATAAATTAAAAATTAAAAAAAGTTAAAAAAATAAAAGAGATGAAGTCTGATTTGAACCGATGTGCGTTCCCATCATTTTTCTTTGTCTTCAGTCATTTGACTGGTTTGATGCAGCTCTCCAAGATTCCCTATCTAGTGCTAGTCGTTTTATTTCAGTATACCCTCTACATCCTACATCTCTAACAATTTGTTTTACATATTCCAAACGTAGCCTGTCTACACAAAGAAATAGTTGACAATATTGTAGCCGTTTTTCTTTGTCGGGCTCAAGAAGTCGATGAACCGTTTGAATGCGATAAGGTCGTAATTGTAATCGTTTGGTCGCCCGATGAACAGTTGATTTAGACAAATTAATTTCAGCAGAAAAACGTCTGATCGATTTATTTGGCGAGGCGAGTAATCGGTCTTTGATTTCAGTGACTGTATCTGTATTCAACACTGACGCAGATCTTTTGTGTTCCTTGTTATTAACAGAACCAGTCTCTGATGTTTTGTTAGGATATTAATTATCTGGGTACTTATGGCGAAACAAATCTTGCACTGCAAACACTGATTTCGTACTGAAGTACGACTCGACAATGAAAACACGTTCATCTAGCGAAAACACCATCTTGTCTCTAGCAATACACTGAACGTTATGATTGCATTGTTGTTACTATCCGTAGTGTTCTACTGCGTCGCCGCGATGTTCAGATGTTAGACGCGTCCATTTCTTTAACGAGTAGGGGAGTAAGCTTGACTTTTGAAATTTCATGGATGAGTGATTGATGGGTTGCGTTTTATATGGGACACCCTGTACCTTATATGGAAGGGGTTACACAATTTCGTAAAATATAGTAATTTGATGTGCAAATAAACTCGCTAATTAAAAACCTATTACCATATACATATTTTTTTATCTGATTACAACACCTAAGAAAATAAAATAAAATTGTATTAAGTGCAAAAAATCTAGTAGAAATTAAAAATAAAAAATGTTTGCGAAAAGGTTTCGTTCACCTATCATTGGTGGTTAATTAAACTGCCAAATAATACAGAAGTTAAAAAAAGCATCTTCATTAAAGAAATTATAAAAATTCTCGGCATTTCTTTATAAAGGTCCTAGGCTCGAATCCCTGATCAGACAAGGATTTTTTTCATACGCTACCAATTTACATCGAGTTAATAATATAGTTGTTGATATCTACTCTTTCATAACAAAAATAAAGGAAAATAATTATTAAAACAAATGCAACATTTTAATAATTTTATCTTATTAAAAATTACCATATTTTTCCTAATTTATTAATTTATTAAATATAAAACAATTTCTGTTACTTACGAACATGCAAATGCTCATTCAGGATTTAGTCATAGGAGAAAAAGGTCAAATTCATAATAAAAATATAAATTATTGAAATATTTTCTTATAAAACCTGATTTGATTATTTTTTATTTAATATTTAAAAACCTTTTATATATATATATATATCATATAAAACATTATAATTATAACGGTATCATTATAAAATAATTATACTGGGAATAATCAGAGACCTTTTGGGTGTGGATATAATGTAGTTTACGACGCTTGCGCATTTATATTGTAACTATATTGCGCGCGCACTTACATCGACGCATTAGACAAGAGACGCGGGAATGTACGACAGCAAAGTTTGTATTGTACCGCTGAACGTCGTTACATACGGACGTGTGAATTCGTATTTGTTTATTAACGCGTTATTTTTTTATATAATGATGAGTGCGTAATTTCTTTTTTTATAAATTATAATATTTCGTTTGAATAAAAAAACAATTTTTAAAAAATTTTTTGTTATATAAAATTCTTCGTTAATTTGTTTGTGTATATAAATAAAATTGCGAAAAAAGAAACAGTGCGAAACGTATAATAATAATATATAAATGTTATTGTTTAAATAATGCATAAATAAGTTTCCTACATTGTAAGAAATTTTTATTTTTATATTTTACCTATTTATTTTATATTAATAATGGATATTAGTAAAATTAAAAAAAAAATAATAAATGGTGTTTGTGAATATGATTTAAACAATTTATTAATATAAAAAAGAAATAAAATTAACGGAATTAATTTTTTTTTCATTTTTATTTAATTTTACTTCCAACTTTTTAGTTAAAGGAACATTACATTTCATTTTTTAATTTCAAAATATTGTTTTACAAATTTGTAAATGTTTAATAAATTTTTTTTTCGAATAATTTATTAGTTATTAGTAATAATTTAAAAATTTATATATACATACATATAAAATTAAAAAAAGAATGTGTTGTATTTTGATTTAATATAAATACATTTGAAAATGTAAGTATATATTTTTTTGTATTATGTATATGTTTATTACTGTTTGAACAACTATTATTTACATATATTTTAACCATTTTTTATCTTTTTAATAAATTAATGATAAACCCCGTTTACGTCGAAAATTCATATTTCAGTGATCGATTTTTGTTTATCAAATAGAAAAAAAATTATTTATCGCTAGTGTAATATTTAATTTAAAAATGTTTTTTTATTAATAAATAAAATAAAATTTGTTTACAATTTAACAAATTATATTTAAAAGTATATTTAAAATTATTAATTTTATTTCAAAAACAATTAAGAAATTAACTGAAGATAATGTTATCGTTGAAATAAGTATATATATAATTAACATTAAAAATAAAACCATTATAGATATCAGTTGAAAGGGTATTTATTGTTTTTTATACAATAAAACGTTTATACATTTTACATTAACGTTAAAAATATTATATTTCATTAATCTAATACATATAGAAATAACGTTATTATTTTTTTTCTTAATAAAAAGCACTGTATAAATATTTTTAATTTTAGATATAGTCCAGGCGGTATTTGTTTTTGGTTGAACTTTTTTTAAATGATCGCTAATCTAAAAATTCCTCTTGAATATGATAAAAAATTATTATTTCGTTATGCGCCAGTTGAAAAAGGTGTGCTTAAATTTGTATTAAACAAATTTTTAAAAAATCAAAAAAATATCTATTTTTCCTCCTATTTCCCTAGATAACTCGATAACTGTTCATTTTAGAGAAAAGATCGAGAGAGAAAAAAATTTTTTTATTAAATTTTAAACGCAATATTATTTATTGAAAATTAAAAAAATACGTTATTATTGATGCAAAAATATCGGTCAAAAAAAAAAAAAAAAAAAATAGATTTTTTTTATTTAGGAATTCTTTTCGAGTAATTATACGTTAGGACCATCAATTTTTTTCTTTGTGACATGATGAAGCAACACGTCAAATTTCAACGAAATTGGTTTAACATTTTTTTTTTTTGTCTTCAGTCATTGGACTGGTTTGATGCAGCTCTCCAAGATTCCCTATCTAGTGCTAGTCGTTTCATTTCAGTATACCCTCCATATCGTACATCCCTAAAAATTTGTTTTACATATTCCAAACGTGGCCTACCTACACAATTTTTTCCTTCTACCTGTCCTTTATTAAAGCGACTATTCCAGGATGCCATATTAAATTGTTCTTTAACATCATTAACTGCTAGTTCCATGTAAAGATTAAAAATTAACCGAGATAGGGAACATACTTGTCGGACTCCCTCTCTTATTACGGCTTCTTTCTTATTACGGTTTAACATTTATTACACAATAATTTTGCAATCCAGATTTAATAATATGCGAATATTCCAAATTGTATTGAGCCTGAAATACAGTGTTTAGATACTTAAATGTGTAATCACATATAAAAGAGCAATTAAATTTTCAAGTGCATTTAGAAAAAATTAAATCGGTTAATTATCATAATTAAAATTTGTTTATTTAAATAAATAAATATTTAACGAACAACAGTCATTTTTAATTTTTTTTTTTTGTCTTCAGTCATTTGACTGGTTTGATGCAGCTCTCCAAGATTCCCTTTCTAGTGCTAGTCGTTTCATTTCAGTATACCCTCTACATCCTACATCCCTAACAATTTGTTTTACATATTCTAAACGTGGCCTGCCTACACAATTTTTCCCTTCTAACTGTCCTTCCAATATTAAAGCGACTATTCCAGGATGCCTTAGTATGTGGCCTATAAGTCTGTCTCTTCTTTTAACTATATTTTTTCCAAATGCTTCTTTCATCATCTATTTGCCGCAATACCTCTTCATTTTCCACTTTATCCACCCATCTGATTTTTAACATTCTCCTTTAGCACCTCATTTCAAAACCTTTTAATCTTTTCTTCTCAGATACTCCGATCGTCCAAGTTTCACTTCCATATAAAGCGACACTCCAAACATACACTTTCAAAAATCTTTTCCTGACATTTTTTATGTAAACAAATTATATTTCTTACTGAAGGCTCGTTTAGCTTGTGCTATTCGGCATTTTATATCGCTCCTGCTTCGTCCATCTTTAGTAATTCTACTTCCCAAATAACAAAATTCTTCTACCTCCATAATCTTTTCTCCTCCTATTTTCACATTCAGTGGTCCATCTTTGTTATTTCTACTACATTTCATTACTTTTGTTTTCTTCTTGTTTATTTTCATGCGATAGTTCTTGCGTATCATTTTTAATTTATAATTATTTTTTTGTATTTTATTTAACAAAGTGTAATGAAATGTACACTTTTATTGCAACATATGGTAATTAATTAGTAATATATATATATAATTTTAAATATTAGTTTAGTTATTAGTTATTAATTTTTTTTAATTTAGTTTCTTTCAATTATCATTAATTCTAATGATTTATTTTTACAAAATTAACGTTATAAACCAATGCTCGTGATATAGTTAATATTTTTGCAATTTGTTGTATAACACTTCAGTATTGTTTTTTTTTCTTTCTTTAAAATGAAATTAAAAACCATACAAGTGGAAATTATATATAACAAAAAGAAAAAGTAAAATGTAACCAAATATTCCCCTTTTTCGATTTTTAATTTTTTTTTTTCATATTTTATACGATTGTTTCAATAATAAATTTATAAAGTCCGGGTTTAGGTGAAAAACTGTATCTCTTATAACCTAATGATTTCAAAACATTCAAATTATCTTAAATTTTAAAACAAGTATCATAAGTCCAACAACTTGAAATCTTTCACAAAGGTTTTTATTTAAGAAGGATATTAAAAAAAAAAACCCCTGAGGTTTACTTATTTTACAAGTTTATGATTTTTGTCTGTTTTTATTTAATGATAATACAAGTCGATGTTACTTAATATTTATTTAAAATACTAATATTTAAAAATAAAAGTTATTATTTTTTCTTGTTTTTTTAAATAATATAAAATTCAAGAATCATTTGGATAAATATAACAAATTTTTCAATGAATTTTATATTTTTTTTATGGATTTTAACTTTAACCTTTTTTTATTTCTTAAATATTTTATTTTTTTTATTCGACCGAAGAAAGTTTTATGTATTTTGTTTTAGGCTTTCTTACGTTGTTATTAAATATACAATGGTTTAATTGCTGTAATAAGAAAAGTATTTTATTTTAAATCATGATAAGATATGTTTTGCATGAAGATGCACTCAAAATGTGTATGTATGTGACTGTGTGTGCGTGTGTGATTATTTAGTTTTTGTTAATTTTTAAGACTTTTTTTGGAAAAATAAAGCTTAGACTTTCTGGTAGCAGGAAAAATACTAAAAAAATCAAGTAGTGGGCAGTGTTATAGTAATATATATTGTAAAAAAACCTATATAAACGTAAATACAAAGAAATGAAATATATATGTATATATGTACCTATTTTAAATATTTCGTAACAAAAAATAAACATCGTTAATCTTTTTAAATAATACAATCTACACGTACGTATAAAGCAACCTGTCCTGACTGACTGACTGATTTAACAACGATCAGCAAAAACTAGTAAAACTAAATTAATCAAAATTTGTGTACATGTTATTCTTACAGTATAAGTGCACGCTAAAATTTTTTTTCCATAATTTATTTGTGAAATTTGTTTTCAATTCACAATTAAACAAGTTAAACTGGAATAATAATGAAATTTTAATTAATTAATTTTTTTAGTTTTTTGATAACAAATGAAGATATCAACTTGATTTTTGGGGTGTGAAATTTTCATATGAATATCAAAAACAAATTCTAAATTTTTTTTGAAATTCTGAGTTTAAAGGGTTAAAATGGAATTTGATTTTTTTTAAATCCAGGTATTTTTTTTAAATTCTCGCTAACAAATGAAGAAAATTTGGTTGTTCATTTTATAATTTTCGTATGAATATCTAAAAGCAAATTTTTAAATTTTACAAATTCAACCTTGAAAGGGATGAAGAAAGGAAACAAATTTTGAACAATAATGGCAAAATTTCACCATTTTCGACCATACTAAAAGAGATATTTACTTGATTATAGCTTGCAAATACTGTTCAAATAAATATCGAAAAACCATTATCAGTTTTTTTAGAATTTCGATTTTTGAAAGGTTGTGTCGGTGTGCGGCGCGGCGATTCAACCAACACAGCCATTGCTACACTATAGACGCGACTAGTTGCATCTGTCTCCGGTTACTTGACCAAAAAAACATAAAAGTAATCAGAAAAATAAAATGAGATACAAAGTACGTTATTTCCTTGTGGTACTTGTCGGGTAACGCTAAGAACTGGGCAAAATACATTTTTACCCATATGAAAAACGGGTAACCGGTTTTTTTGTGTTTTTTTTGTCTTCAGTCATTTGACTGGTTTGATGCAGCTCTCCAAGATTCCCTATCTAGTGCTAGTCGTTTCATTTCAGTATGCCCTCTACATCCTACATCCCTGATAATTTGTTTTACATATTCCAAATGTGGCCTGCCTACACAATTTTTTCCTTCTACCTGTCCTTCCAATATTAAAGCGACTATTCCAGGATGCCATAGTATGTGGCCTATAAGTCTGTCTTTTCTTTTTACCATATTTTTCCAAATGATTCTTTTTTTGATTCTCATTTATCTGCCCCTGCTTTCTTTGGTATCATGACTATAACACTTTTTTTGAAGTCTGATGGAAATTCACCTTTTACGTAAATATTACACACCAGTTTGTATAATCTATCAATCGCTTCCTCACCTGCACTGAGCAGTAATTCTACAGGTATTCCGTCTATTCCAGGAGCCTTTCTGCCATTTAAATCTTTTAATGCTCTCTTAAATTCAGATCTCAGTATTGTTTCTCCCATTTCATCCTCCTCAACTTCCTCTTCTTCCTCTATAACATCATTTTATAATTAATTTCCTCCGTGTAACTCTTCAATATATTCCACCCATCTATCGACTTTACCTTTCGTATTATATATTGGTGTACCATCTATTGGGTTACCGGTAATAAATAATATTTTTAAGATGGAGGTCAACTGTTTTAAAACCCGCATTCTTAGATCACTCAAAGTTAAAGTCTTCTTTTTTTTCCTGTTTAGCCTCCGGGAATCACCGTCATGTATTACTTTAAAAGATGATATATATTAGTGTAAGTGAAGTATAGTCTTGTACAGTCTCAGGTCGACCATTTCTGAGATGTGTCGTTAATTGAAATCCAACCACCAAAGATCACCGGTATCTAGTATTCAAATTCATATAAAAGTAATTGCCTTTACAGGAATTGAACGCTGGAACTCTCTTGAAAGTTAAAGTCAGTACTGGCCAAATATTTGCTGTGAAAAAATTATCCTTACTGATAGTTTTTTTGTAAATTGAACAGTCATTTATTTATTTTTTTTTATTCTTATTACTCTTCTCACAACATGAAGACAGAGGGATTCAGAGGGTAAAGCCCCCTGGTTAAACCGGAAGGGCGAGTAATGACCTGACCGTGAAGGGAAATAGAAGCAACCCTATATCGCGGGCAAAGTCGCAACGGGTCTTCTACTTTATATATATACCAAAACATATTGAGAGCGATTCACAATCAACGACTAGCAAAAACTACTTAAAATAAATTGATGAAAATTTATATACACGTTTTTCTTCTGATGTAAGTGCACATAATTTTTTTTAAATCCAAATTTAACGGATTAAAAAATGGAGTAACAATAAAAGTTAATATTTTTTTCTAATTTCATGATAACAAATAAAAATATTAACTTAATTTTTGGTTGAATGAATTTCTAGTTTTTTTTTTTTTAAATTCGATCTTGAAAGGAATAAAGAAAGGAAAAAAATTCGAACCATATTGAAAATTTTCCCAACTGTATTAAAAAAGATATTTACCCTGTTTGGGCTAGAAAATACTCTTCAAATAAATTTTAAAAAACCATTTTCGGGTTTTTTGAATTTTAATATTTCATGGGATAAGAATTTTTTTTACATTTTTGCCTTTTTTGCTACCAATATTGAATTAATCTTTATGGTATTTAGTATAATTGTGATGGTAATATGTTTATAATTCTCATTATGTATTTCACGAGCGAAGTCGCGTGACGGGGAAACTAAAAATCAATTAGTAAATCCAGTACTATCCAGACTCTGAAGAAATTATAATACATTGGTATTTTTTTATTAATTGGATAAACTTTAATTTTTGTTTATCATCATTATTTTTCTAACAAGTATGAATTTAATGAACACAGGGGGTACAGTAAGTAGAGCCCCCTGACTAGTCGGATAGGGCGAGCGAAAAAAAGTTCTCACAGGGTAAATATCCCCTGACCCCGACGCGAAACGCAAATAACTATATAGCGTGGACGAAGCTGATGAAGATACTATGTTTTTATAAAACAGATACAATATTTATAAAAGTAAAAAAAAAAAATTGTACGATTTTTTTACATGCATTAAATGCTATTATATAAAAATTAAAATATCTATTTTTTTGAAATTTAAGACCCTTAGAGGTATCATAAATTTATAAAAATCTTTACTCATGACATATTTCAAGAAAGTAATAATAAAAATTATTTAAAAAAAAAAAATTCATTTGTAGGCTTTTTATAAAAATATAGATATTTGAATTTAAAAAAAAAAAATTGTAGAAAATTTAACGGGAAGAGTATTTTTTTAAATTTGTTCAAGTTAGAGAAATGTAAAAAAAAAAATATTACTTTTTCTATAAATATGAATTTTAGGGTCAAAAATGTAATTAAATTTTATAATTATTAAAAAAGTGTTATCCATTTGTTCTGTGAAATCGTGTGAGATGAAATTAAATTTCGATGTTTTTAATGTAGTACCTAGTAATCGATTAATTTTTTTTTTCGTTTTAAATTAAATTATGTGAAAAAATATTGTAAAACTTATTTAGAAATTTATGTGAAAAAATTGAGTTTTTTCTTTTGTAAAAATTAAAAAATCTGATTTTAAATATATTTTTAAAGTACACATATATTATCATTTATATACAGTAGAATAATTCATGTGCTACTGAATTTACAATGTCGACACCTTAAACTAATGGCAATATATTTCTTTAGAAGGTCATTTGTTGCACTAGTTTAGAGTTTTAGACATTTATTAAACTCTTTTAGATTTATTAAATTATATCGATTTAGCAATACTTTTTAAAATCTCATTCTCAAAAAGTAATCTATACGTTGGACCCGCTAATGAATAACAATTACGTTCTAGTATTATAATATATTGAAGAGTAGATTCCAATATAATATATTAATTAGATTTTCTATTACAAATTTTAAAGTTTTATCTTTGTATATTATATACATCAATTTACTTACCCTAGAAATTTATTTTTTATGTAATTTAAAATAATACATTAAAAAATAATAATTTAAAGTCATAAAGAGTTTTTTTTTTTAATTTTACATATTTAATTTTTTTTTAAATAATTTGGGTATATATTTAGTAATTTTATTTTTTAAATTCTTAAATATATTTAAAAATCACCAAAATTGACCAATTATTTACATCCAAACAAATATAGTGTTTTTCTAATTGATTTTTGAAACATTTTGTTTTTTTTTTATTTGAGAATATTTTTTGGTAACCAGAATTAACGGATTTCCAAACACAGAAAGTTCTAAGGTTCAAATCCTAAGGCTGTTACGTTTAAACGGATTTGAATACTAAATCGTGGATATCGATGTTCTTTGATGGTTGGGTTTCAATTAACCATACATCTCAGGAATAGTCGATCTGAGAATGTGCAAGCCTACACTTCATTTACATGCAAGCATATCTTCCTCTGAAATAATACATTACGGAGGCTAAAGAGAAAAAAAACAGATTATTGTAAATGCAAATGTATATATATACGTGGCCGGCGAAGTCCAGCTACGTGTCGTTCACGATCAAAAGGGAAGATTGTTCTGCAGTTTGATTAAACGGTGTCAGGATAACTCAAGTCAACCCACCGGGTTGGTCTAGTGGTGAACGCGCCTTTCCAAATTAGCTAATTGGACGTTGAGAGTTCCAGAGTTCAAGTCCTAATAAAAGCTATACTATACCTAGTAAAGGCAGTTACTTTTATACAGATTTGAATACTAGATCGTGGATATCGGTGTTCTTTGGTGGTTGGGTTTCAATTAACCACACATCTCAGTAATGTGTCGAACTGAGATTCTACGAGACTACACTTCATTTAAACTCATACATATCATTCTCATTCATCCTCTGAAGTAATTCCTGAACGGTAATTCCTGGAGGCTTAATCAGGAAATAAATGATACCTCAAGTCAGTACGGTACGGTACCTCGAGTTTTACCTTGATCGCCGTTTTACGTAGAGATAGATCATATTAGGGAGAAGAGGAAGTCGTTAGACATTAAGCTTAAGAAGATAAACTGGTTGTTGGGTAAAAGATCTCAACTTTCTTTGTCCAAAAAAGTTCGGTTCTACAAGAATTCTTAAAACCGATTAGGATTTACGGTATTGAACTCTGTGGAATGACCAGTAATAGCAACCTGAAGGACATTCAACGGTTTCAGAACAAAGTTCTACGGAACATAACCTACAAGAAAGTCATATGGTACCCCATCATGTGTTTTAATTACTAATGATTTTTTAATTACTCAACTGGTAAATTAAACAAGAAAATAAAGATTTTGAAAAAATACTACAATTCAATTTAAAATTATGTTTCAGGAAAGATTAGTTGATGTTGAAAAATAACAACGAAGTCTACTTATCTTAGTTTAAGAAATGTATTTTTGATTATTTAGCCCCAAAAAATGTTATTTGTAAATAATATTAATCAAATTTTCATTGCAAATAAGTTGTATCCTGTTACAAAATTGTTTTATTTTTTTAAATTAATGATTTTGAAACATTATAAAGATTTTTCTGCATAATTTTGATGTTAATTGTTTTATTCGAACAATTAAACGCTTATTGAATTAAATATAATTGCATTTAATAACATTAAAATATCATTTGATATTCATCAAATATTTGATAATATCATTTGATGATATTTGATAATATCAAAATGATATTTCAAATAATATCAAAATGATATTTGATAATATCATTTGATAACAACAGATATTTTACGCCATGTATTTAATCATGTTTTTTTTATACCGACACATTTAAAAAAATAAATTCAATTTAAATTTTAAATATCCAATCGACACTTCGCAACTGAGAATGGTTATCAATGAATTAATTATTTATACACATTTCAATGAAATGAAAGCTTTTAATTTAGATAATTTAATTATTAGTTAAGTTAATTAAATATTAATTATTAAATTAAATAAACGTGTTGGCTAACTAAGATCAATACAATTATATACGTAAACATATTAACAAAATATATAGAGTTCATCCGGGTAACAGTTCATGTATGAAATTCTAAACAAAAAACTCCAAGTAAAACTTTCAAAAGAAATTTCACTTTTTATTATGTTAATATTTACTTTCATCCTGAAGTTAATTACTACATTCCCACTAAATATATATTTATATATATATAATTTGATATTTCAAAACAGAGGGGTAAAATGGAGGTAGAAACAACATGCTTACAAAATTATTAACTATTTTTATTTCTTTTTTATTATTGTCCGCTATATTGAATTGTCTATCCTGAACTTCATGTTCTAAAATTTTGTTACTGAAGGAAACCTTTGTGTTTTTTTTTTGTAATAGGAATTTGGTCATGTAATACTTGACAATTTTCTTGCAACGAGGACATACATTTTCTAGGACATACCGTCTGGTATGTCCTAGAAAGGAAATTCTCTTCTTTCTAAATTTATTAGTCATCGGGATGTAATAATAAAATGATGTTAACCTCCCGTTGTATTTTATTTTATGTAAATTTTGGTTACTTTCATAATTACATCCAATAACAAAGTTTAGTTTTTTTGTTTTATCCCCGCAGAACTAAACCCGCAATTAGGCATAAATACAGCTCCGGTGGGTGCTATCGATTCAAACTATCTCGGGAGAACTAAAGGTCCCACCCAGGTAGTCTTTGGGTCAGTCATTATGCCTCAAGTGATGGGACCTCGAATGGATCCTTCCACCATCCCAACCCTGTAGGGGAAGACTCCCGCCTTGTGACGCTACCGGTCGCCACCCACCGCCCACCTTTAATAGTCATGATGAGCTTAAACGGGAGAAGGGATCCTTCCATCGGGACTCCGGTCCTTACGCCTCATCTCTAGTGAGGAACCCCCAGAGGGATCCCCCTAACGGGATTCGGTCTTACATTCCCCCACCTAATAGGGAACTCCCAAAGGGATCCCCCACCGGGACTATGACCTTATTTACTCCCCTATGGATCTACCAGGAGTCCTCAAACATTCATCAGTGATGAAACGCCGAAGAGTCCCCCCCCCACACCTGGACGAGGCTATATAGCGCTGGAGCCACCGTAATTCTATGCTCCACAGCGAGTACACGTCATTTCCGGTGTATATTTCTGCAACCTTACCACCCCCCCCCCCCCACAAAACATGGTCAGAGGTTTTTCAGGAAGTGCAGCGGGCTTCCTTCTGGCAATTCATCTTGACATGGCCAAATTCACCGCAGTTAAAACACTGGCCGGTTCTGTCAGGATCACTACACAGCTTCGCCCAGTGCCCCGTACCTCAACAACGGAAGCACCTTTCTTCTAGCGAACGACGCATTACTCCGCAGACCACCCAAATTTCAAACAGTTATTATTGAAATTAATCACCCAAATGATAATAATAGTAATAGCCTTCACAACAATAAAAAAGTAACAATAAGTAATATTTTATTATTGTATAATAAATAAATTTATAAGTATATTTTATTATATAGTGTGTGTGAGTTTAATAACACTACGATTACAAATTAAATTTCTAGGTCAACTGTTATTTACTTTAATTATCATAATACATATTTATAAATTTAGTTAAATAATTACCGGGTCCTAAGTTATTTAATACAATAAATTTTGAATGCATACCTTGAACAAAAAATTTTCAATATTCTCTTTACACGACTGTCTAAAAAGTAGTGTAATTTTTTTACGAGGTATATATGTGTTTGTTACACCGTAGAAGCTCAATCGCTGAATCGATTTTGATGAATGATGAGGATTGGAATCCTTACGTCACCGGGAGTGCCATAGGTTGTGTTATATATATATATTATTTTATTTAGTAGAGAAGATTTGCCGGTTGAAGCAGAAACTTTATTATACTGAATTAATGAACTGTGAGCATGTATCGCTGTGTTATCTGGGTTTGAATTGATTGATTCAAATCAATCGAATGAATAAAATATCTACAAAAAAAAAATAATAAAATTAAATTTACGTTAAATCAAATAAAATAATATTAAATAAATTTTTAAAAATTCTATTTAATAATAATAATATTATTAATATTTAATAATTGAGAGCAGAGTGGAAGAAGTGTTAGGAGAAGACCAATTTGGTTTCAGGAAAAGTATAGGGACAAGGGAAGCAATTTTAGGCCTCAGATTAATAGTAGAAGGAAGATTAAAGAAAAACAAACCAACATACTTGGCGTTTATAGACCTAGAAAAGGCTTTCGATAACGTAGACTGGAATAAAATGTTCAGCATTTAAAAAAAATTAGGGTTCAAATACAGAGATAGAAGAACAATTGCTAACATGTACAGGAACCAAACAGCAACAATAACAATTGAAGAACATAAGAAAGAAGCCGTAATAAGAAAGGGAGTCCGACAAGGATGTTCCCTATCGCCGTTACTTTTTAATCTTTACATGGAACTAGCAGTTAATGATGTTAAAGAACGATTTAGATTCGGAGTAACAGTACAAGGTGAAAAGATAAAGATGCTACGATTTGCTGATGATATAGTAATTCTAGCCGAGAGTAAAAAGGATTTAGAAGAAACAATGAACGGCATAGATGAAGTCCTACGCAAGAACTATCGCATGAAAATAAACAAGAACAAAACAAAAGTAATGAAATGTAGTAGAAATAACAAAGATGGACCACTGAATGTGAAAATAGGAGGAGAAAAGGTTATGGAGGTAGAAGAATTTTGTTATTTGGGAAGTAGAATTACTAAAGATGGACGAAGCAAGAGGGATATAAAATGCCGAATAGCACAAGCTAAACGAGCCTTCAGTAAGAAATATAATTTGTTTACATCAAAAATTAATTTAAATGTCAGGAAAAGATTTTTGAAAGTGTATGTTTGGAGTGTCGCTTTATATGGAAGTGAAACTTGGACGATCGGAGTATCTGAGAAGAAAAGATTAGAAGCTTTTGAAATGCGGTGCTATAGGAGAATGTTAAAAGTCAGATGGGTGGATAAAGTGACAAATGAAGAGGTATTGCGGCAAATAGATGAAGAAAGTAGCATTTGGAAAAATATAGTTAAAAGAAGAGACAGACTTATAGGCCACATACTAAGGCATCCTGGAATAATCGCTTTAATATTTGAAGGACAGGTAGAAGGGAAAAATTGTGTAGGCAGGCCACGTTTGGAGTATGTAAAACAAATTGTTGGGGATGTAGGATGTAGAGGGTATACTGAACTTAAACGACTAGCACTAGATAGGGAATCTTGGAGAGCTGCATCAAACCAGTCAAATGACTGAAGACAAAAAAAAAAAAAAAAATTAATAATAATGGGCTTCACATGGTGACTGCGTGTGGTGAGATGCGCCTCGTGCGAAGCAAGACAAATTATCACCATCAATTGGTAACAAACGGGGTACTACAACGGCGCTGTTTTTGGAGGTGCAATGGGGGTACTCTCTTATAATATCTCTGCAAACATCCGATTTTCAAAATATAAGCGTGGTATTTGTTAGTAGATTAAAGGCTAACTTTTGCATATACCAGGTACATTCTCGATCTAATAAATCACTGTTTTTTTGGAAGATTTTGAAAATCTTCCGAATTTCAAAATTCAAACAGAATATTTACTAGTATATACAAAATCACGATAGAACCAAACCAGAATAGAAGAGCAATGTTTTTTTTTTCGGCAGTCGTGTTTTTTTAGTTTTTAATATTTATCTTTTGTTCCCCTCTATAGTTTGGCAGTGCGCTTCAGTAATATCCCTTTAAAATATGAATCGTGTTTGGTGATTTACAGATTCATCAGTTATCCTTTTTAAATCGTCAATTTTACAGGTTTTTTTACACAATATATTTTAAGAAATCCGTAAAAAAAAAAATAATAATACATATATATATATATATATATATATATATATATATATATATATATGTAGAATAACCTGAGGGGTTAGTCTGATAGTTAAACTTATCCCAAAATTAGCAGAATTTTTGAAGTCAAGAGTTCTAAGATTCGAGTCCTTGTAACGGCTATATGGATTTGAATGTAGAAACCTGTGTTCTTTGGTGTTGAGTTGCAATTAACCATACGTCTCAGGAGTATTCGACCTGAGTCTGTTGTAGATTACTACATATTTACGGTACAACTACACTTACATTGTATATACTTCAGTTCTGGCAATGCGGTAGCAGAAATTGTATTTGCCTCTACACACACACACACACACACACACACGCACACACACACACACACACACACACACACATAGAGAGAGAGAGAGAGAGATACAGACATATAGACCTGGCAGTCTATAAATTTGTTGGAGAAATATATATATACGAGGAGGAGTGGTAGCGTCTCACCCTTTTATCTGGAGGTTCCGGGTTAGAATCCTGGTCAGGCAAGATATGTTTCATACTCTAAAAATTTTCATTTCCTCATTTCCATGTATGTGATTCAGTTTCTTTGATAGTTTCTGTGGTGAATTAAATCATATAATATATATATATATACATATATTACAAAAACTGTCGTTGCATGATGATTAAGGAAACTTCGGTTAAATAATTAATTTTTTATTTATTTTGAATTTGATTAATTAATTTGTTTTATTTTTATTTGAAATTTTTATTAGAATGAATTTTTATTTACTAAATTATAAAAATCAATTTAATTTCCTTTAAAGAAGGCTGATTATTGTAACTTTAGTTTCAAAATGAAAAATAATACTTTTAAGAAACAATTTTTTTTTTTTAAGAAATCCAGTCAAGGATATAAATTTAAATAGAAAATTTCACTTAAAAATAAAGCTGCTTATTATTTCGTTATATAATTATTCTTTTATCTTCTTTTATATTAATATTTCTTTCTAAGCAAATAAATAAACAAAAAAAAAAAAATCATTATAATGTCGTATCCATAAAAAATGTATATTAAGTAATGTATACAATTCATAGTTAAGATTTCAATCACGTAAATTGCTATTTCTATTTAAAATAAATCCATTCAAGTTCAGTTAAAATACGTTTTAACATACATGCGCAAATTTCGTACAAAGAGAAAAAAGACAAAAAAAAATCAATCTTTTCATTTACTTTTGTATGAAATTCAATTATAAAATGAAAATAAAACAATATTCTTTGCAGATATTTTCAAACAAAAGTTTAATTAAACTTATAATATAGAAAAAATTACGAAAAAATTAATCATTCACCAACCATCAATAAAAGGAAATCAATAATTATTTTTGTAAAACTGATATAAAATATAATAAGTTACCGCTTTTATTCAACTGTGCCCTTGAATTTATAATACGGGATTGGAAAAAATTAAATAAAGATAACGTTAAAATAGGAAAAGATATCTCAGTAAATTGCCTAGACTTTGCGGACGATTTAGCCCTACTATCCCAAAATATAGAAGAGGCCACATACCAACTGTCAACACCGGAAGAGATTGCAGGAAAAATTGGTCTAAAAATTTCATACGAACAAACCAAAATTATGGTGAGAGGCCCACTATGCATAAGCAAAGTAAAAATAAACAATAATGACATAGAACTAGTAGAAAACTTTAAATATTTGGGGGAAAACATCACAGACAACTTCCAAGAAAATCCAAACTGGAATAAAAGAATAAATAAACTCATCAAAGCCACAATAAAAACAGAAAACATCTATAACAAAAAATGCATGTCCATAAACACAAAAATAAGACATTATGACTCAGTTATCCGACCAGAAATACTTTACGGATGCGAAACCATATTTGGACCGTACCAGACAAGGTTTACCGACAAACTGGAAAAGATTGAAAGACAGATTCTACGACGATGCATCGGGAAAAACATTAAAAAAGACGGGATTTGGAGAATTATTCCGAACGAAGAGATTTACAATCATCCCGATAACTAATAAATTTAGAAAGAAGAGAATTTCCTTTCTAGGACATATCAGACCGATAATCGAACTTTTCTGGAACAAGAAAAGCAGACCGAACTGGTTATACGAAGTACAGAAAGACATGGAGGAATTAGACATAACCCGTGACAACCTAAAAACGAAAACCGGAAACTGTGAAAAATTAAAAAATAAAGAAATAAGATTACTATCAAAATCCAAGAAAACAATAAGCCGGGTGTACTATGAACAAGAAAGGGCAAGAAGATCTGAAACCCTTAGAAATTACTAGCAAAAAAGAAAAGCTGAAAAACAACAAATCAGCAAGAAAAGAAAGAACTTGACAAAAAAATGAACTAAAGTGATCCATTATGATCTTAAAAGAAAAAAAAAAAAAAAGAAAAAATAAGTTTTAATAAATGAAAAACAAGAAAAAAAATTCCAAATATCTTTTAAATTTTATTTCTCGAAACTAAGAAATAAATAGTTTAAAGAAAATTTGTTTGTTACATACTGTAAAACCAGTTACGGGTTTTCTTGAAATAATTATGCAAAAATTTTACTTTTCCGTCTAGCGCTATATATCTGTCACCAAATTGGACGGATATGCGATTTTCACCGGATCTTGACGTTTTGACACATAAGGAAACAAAAAATACCGGATGCAAATTTTCTGAGTGTACATGTGTAAATTCTTTAGCCAATTTCCTTGGCGGAGTGGTAGCGTTTCCACCTTTCATCCCGAGGTCCAGGGTTCAAATCTCGGTAAGGCATGTCATTTTCCATTCGCTAAAAATTTTCATTTTTATTTCCTTGTACAAAGTAAAAGAATTATTGATATAGCGAAAAATTCCGGTTTCCAGATTTCAATGGAAATATTAATTTTGACCATCCTTGAATCCATTTTGACTAGTTTCGACGTGACGTCTATACGTACATATATCTATGTATGTATCTCGCATAACTCAAAAACGATTAGCGGTACGATGTTGAGATTTTGGATTTAGGACTATTGTAACATCTAGTTGTGCACCTCCTCTTTTAAATGCAATTGACTGAACCAAAAGTGTCCAAAAGAGTCAAAAACAAACGAAATTTTGACTTTTGACTTTTTCTTAAGTGCAGTCCTCATTGAGAGCTTTTCAACGATATATATGACAAGTGGTACTTATTTTGATTGGTTTCAGAGTTATAGTCAAATAAAATTTTAATTAATAAAATATTTGGATCTTAGAGGATGAAACATCAGTTCGAATCAGACGCCATTTCCTTTTTTTAACTTTTTTGTTTAATTTAAATATATTTATTGATAATTATTAACCTTTGATTGTAAAAAAAATTACCATAAATAATATTCAATAACAAAAAAAAATATATATATATATATAAAAAAATCAAAACTTATTAGTGAAATAAAATTTTATACATTTTTCATTTTAAAAAAAAAATGTGTATATGTTAATTTAATACGTGTATAAGGAAGTCATGAGATGTCAACATCAGACTTTAAAAAAAAAAAACATTTAAATTATATTTATAAGAAATTGATAATAAACCTAAAAAAAAACGAAGTTAACGACTTTCAACGGGATTATTATTTACAAATGAATATTTTAAACTAATGAACAAATTTACTTTACTTAATAAATATCACTTATATTTAAGTTACAACAAAAGTCAGATGTTTATATTTAAATAAAAAAAAGTATGTTAGTAAGTTTTATAAAAAATATTTTTATTAATATTCACATCAAGAATTAGTTATTACTGACTCATTAATATCTGTATGAATGTAGCGGTAAACGTGTAGTCTTCAACGGACTCGCACCGACCATTCCTGAGGCGTGTGGTTAATTGAAACCCAATCATCAAAGAACACCGGTATCCACGATCTAGTATTCATATCCGTATAAAAGTAACTGCCTAGGATTTAAACCTTAGAACTCTTATTTGCGATGACGATTTCACCACTAGACCAACTCGGTGGGTTAAGTAAATTTACAATTAATAGTTAAAAAAAACCCACTTACCAAAAATTCTTTTATATATATACGTTCAAGCGCTTTCAGATTAAAATTTCCTCATCAGAAACTTAAAAAATGTATGTTTTAATCTTAATAAATCTAAAACTTCGTCATGTAAATTTGTTTACATAACATAATATAATATAACACTGGTCGTCAAATGATTAAATAACAATGGAGAGATTCATAATGACAGCACGTTAAGTCGACATAATTTTAAACATTTGACAACTTGTTAATTTAAGTTACGTAAAAAAAATTTACATGACCAAGTTTTAGTTTTATTAACATTATGACATACATGTTTTAAATTCCTGAAGATGGAATTTCATTCTGAAAACGCTTGAACTTATATATAAATGAATTGTTGGTATGTGGGTTTTTTAATTATTAATTAAATAAACAATTTGTTTACATCAAAAATGAATTTAAACGTCAGGAAATGATTTTTGAAAGTATATGTTTGGAGCGTAGCTTTATATGGAAGTGAAACTTGGACGATCGGATTACCTGAGAAGAAAAGATTAGAAGCTTTTGAAATGTGGTGCTATAGGAGAATGTTAAAAATCAGATGGATGGATAAAGTGACAAATGAAAAGGTTTTGCGTCAAATTGATGAAGAAAGAAGCATTTGGGAAATTATAGTTAAAAGAAGAATAAGACTTATAGGCACATATTAAGGCATCCTGGAATAATCGCTATGATATTGAAGGGACAGGTAAAAGGAAAAAAAAATGTATAGGCAGGCAACGTTTGGAATATGTAAAACAAATTGTTAGGGATGTAGGATGTAGGGGGTATACCGAAATGAAACAACTAGCATTAGATAAGGTATCTTGGATAGCTGCAACAAACCAGTCAAATGACTGAAGACAAAAAAAAAATTATATAATCATACCAACGGGCCATGTTTGATTAAATTATAAGAAAATTTAATTAACGAAATAAATATTAAAATAAAAGTGATTTTAGATTTAGTGGAGAGCAATGATATTTCTGTTTTAATCTAACCCGAAACAAAAAAAGTAATAATCGTTGTATCCGCGCGTATTAGTTTTGATATGTTTTATTCACTGTGGTTTTTAGACTTTATACATATTTATAAAAGTTTATATATATATACAAATGATTTAAACTAACTAGAATTCACTAATTAAAAAATATACATATATTCTCATGTAAGCTGTTTGTATGTATTGTAATTACTTTTTTATAGCTATCTCTCCCCCTATATATATATATAATTTCTCATAAATATTTTCAGACTTTTACGCTAAATAATTTGCTGATTGGTTATAAAGCAGATATTGGTAGGGAATTAAACTTTAACTGGTCTGTCTACTTTAAGCCACTAATTGATTTCAGGTTTAATCAGTTTTTTAATTAAATTTTTTTATGAATTATTTCTTTAACTATCTATATTTTATAACAATTACAATTAGGACCTGCATAGATAAATAAATAAATATTTTATTTGGTTTCAGTTTTAAATTTTTACATTATGTACACAAGTGAACAAAATTAGACTAATTTATATTATATAAAAATAAAGTATAATAAAACTTAAGCTTCCGGGGAAATTACTTCTTCATTTAACACACTATCATTTGAAACTTGATATATAAAACAAGGCCTATTATTGACCTTTGGTTTCTCCCCAAATTTTTCCATGTTTCTATGTCTAAAGCCTATCTATACCAATATATTCCTGCAGCCTCTTCAGATCATCCTCTCATTGTTTCTTCTCTTTTTCTATTTAGCCTCTTGAACCACCGTAAAGTATTGCTTAAGAATATGAATGAGGATGATATGTATGAATATAAATGAAGTGTAATCTTGTACAATCACGGTCGATCATTCCTGAGGTATGTGGTTAATTGAAACCCAACCACCGGTACCACGATCTAGTATTCAAATCCGTATATAAGTAACTGAATTTATAAGGATTTGAACTTTAGAATTCCCATCTCCGAATTCAGATGATTTGCGATGACGACTTAACTACTAGAAGAAGGTAAAATGGGAAGAAGGGGAACATGGAAAACGCGGAAAAGGAAAAACGGGAAAAGTAAATGAAAAGGGGAAAGGATGAAAAGGGTCGAAAGGGTGAAAGAGAAAGGGAAAGGGGTGAAATTGGGAAGGAGTAGGGGAATTTGAGGAAAGATAAAACGTTACTTTTTAATCTTTACATGGAACTAGCAGTTAATGATGTTAAAGAACAATTTAGATTCGGAGTAACAGTACAAGGTGAAAAGATAAAGATGCTACGATTTGCTGATGATATAATAATTCTAGCCGAGAGTAAAAAGGATTTAGAAGAAACAATAAACGGCATAGATGAAGTCCTACGCAAGAACTATCGCATGAAAACAAGCAGGAACAAAACAGAAGTAATGAAATGTAGTAGAAATAACAAAGATGGACCACTGAATGTGAGAGTAGGAGGAGAAAAGATTATGGAGGTAGATGAATTTTGTTATTTGGGAAGTAGAATTACTAAAGATGGACGAAGCAGGAGCGATATAAAATGCCGAATCGCACCGGCGAAACGAGCCTTAAGTCATAAATATAATTTGTTTACATCAAAAATTAATTTAAATGTCAGGAAAAGATTTTTGAAAGGGTATGTTTGGCGTGTCGCTTTATATGGAAGTGAAACTTGGACGATCGGAGTATCTGAGAAGAAAAGATTAGAAGCCTTTGAAATGTGGTGCTATAGGAGAATGTTAAAAATCAGATGGGTGGATAAAGTGATAAATGAAGAGGTATTGCGGAAAATAGATGAAGAAAGAAGCGTTTGGAAAAATATAGTTAAAAGAAGAGACAGACTTATAGGCCACATATTAACACATCCTGGAATAGTCGCTTTAATATTGGAAGGACAGGTAGAAGGAAAAATTGTGTAGGCAGGCCACGTTTGGAATATGTAAAACAAATTGTTAGGGATGTAGGATGTAGAAGGTATATACCTAAATGAAACGACTAGCACTATATAGGGAATCTTGGAGAGCTGCATCAAACCAGTCAAATGACTGAAGACAAAAAAAAAAAAATATAACGAAAATGGGAAAAATGAAAATGGCAAAGGAAAATGGAAAAATTTAAACGGAAAAAGGGAAAAGTTAAATTTTTTGAAGTTCCGTAATGCTAATTTTTTTAATGCTTTATCAAACTTTCAATTGTGTTCATTTAATCTATATATATATATATATATACTCAAATCTAACAATAGCGAAGCATTGCCGGGCCTCCTATATATATATATCTTCTTCTCTTCTTCACAGTTTTACTTTCTACACGTGCTGCTGATACCATCCCTGGATGCCATTATACATGGTCCAACACAGTAATTTCCTCTTTACAAGGTTTTGTTATAAATTTATCTTCTGTTATAATCTTCTAAAGATCATTTTATTTCAAATTTTATCAAACTATCTAATTTGTATCAAATATCATCATATTCTCTTATTAAATATTTACAATTTTTTTCCATATTTTGCTATAGAAATGCATTAATATCTATCAGAAATATTTTCAAAAATTTATTTTTAATTTTTAGATTTATATCTAATATTAACTGATTTTTTTTTTTTTTTTGAAAGTAAATTCTTCTTCAATGTACCAATCTGCTTTTGTTATATGCTGCATTACTTCATTTTTTTTAAATAATTTTACTACCTCAATTAAGCAAAAAAAATTTTCACTTGTCCTGAAAAAATGTACAAATATAACTATGAAAATTTATAAACATATATTAATTTTTTCCCCTATTGCTCTTTAATATTTTGTTGGTTTAATAAGTTCTTAGCATAAAAGTTTATATCAAAATTTTGATTTTATTTTTATGTTTATTACTATTATAAAACTAGATTTTTTTTATTATGTTATAAAACGTTACGTCTTATGATAATATAAATTTTTATACAACCTTCTTTTACAATCTTTTATTTTATGACTGTTTTTTTTTTTCACATTTTTACTGAATGAATTTAATAATAAATTTAATGAAAATGAATACTTAAATTAATTTTTATATTATTTTGTTGTTAATTAACAAATAATAATAATACTTATATATAAGTACTCACAGCCAAATTATTTGGCCGTGATTTAAAACTTTGAAATACGAATTTCTACAACGATGTAGCGTGCGCAAAGATATCGTTATTTTACGCGAACAGTTCCAAGAATTGTTGCTTTCTGCAATAATAATGTTAAATTTTGTAAGCCAATAATTTCTGAGTTTTTATTTGGAGCTTTGCTGATGAACGAGGTCTGTAAATAAAGTAATAAGATTGGTTCAAAAAACATTTTACTTACAGTGCAATTATACATTGACTTTATCACCTTCGACATAGTTCCCTTGGGAAGACACGTAACGATTCTTACGGTTATCCTACTCTTTATAGCAGTGGTGGAAATCAGAAACCGGAATATCCTTCAGATGGTCGGTAAATTTTTGTTTTATGTTTTCTACTGTTCAAAAATAGTGTCCTTTGAGGTGTTTTTTTTAAAGTCGGGTACAGGGAAAAGTTGCAGGAATTTAAGTCAGGTGAATTAGGTGGTTGAGGAACTACAGGAATATTTCCTTTGCCAATAAGGCGTTAATTGAGAGTGCAGTGTTATAAGATGCATTGTCATGATGCAGCATCCAGTTGTCTTTGATGGCTGGTCTCACGCGAGCAACTCTTTTCCTCAGTATTTCAAGAATTTCTCGGTAAAAATATTGATTTACAGTCTGTCCTGTAGACAAAAACTTCTTATGGAAAATGCCATTACTATCCATGAAACAAATTAGCGTGCTTTTGATTTGTTCATTTTTTGCTTTTTTGGGACGTGGTGAGTTTGAAATGTGCTACTCCTTGCTATGGCGTTTTGTTTCTAGGTTATACTCAAATATCCATGATTCATCACCAGTAATAACAATTTTTAGAAAATCAGGATCAATTTCAGTTTACCTTGGAAGATTACGGTACACTTCCACCCTGTTATTTTTCTGGTCAACAGTGATTTCTTTGGGACTAATTTTGCACAATCGTTTTTCATGTCCAATTCTTTTATCAAAATTTGATGAACTGTGGTATGTTTCAAATTCAATTTTTCTGTTAATCACCGGTCGCACAGTATCAAGTCTCTGATTTGCTCAATATTATCGTCACTTTTTGACGTTAATGGTCTTCCAGAACGTGGATCGTCCGCAATTGATTCTCGGCCATCTGAAAATGCTTTAAAACACCTAAAATCTTGGGTTCGTGACAAATAATCATCTCCATACTCCCTTTTCCATTTTTAAAAAGATTCAGTAGCACACTCATCGAGTTTAAAACAAAAATTGATTGCACAACGTTGCTCATAATTAGTATCACTCTTTTTTGTAACGAACAGCAAAAAACTCGTTTCACAAAAAGTTTGTTTACGTCTCACGTGGCAACAATAGACTAAAAATATTAATACCTAATATACATCAGTTGTTTATATAAACATATGTTTACTAGTAAATTTACAGTTTTTCCGCTTTGGCTGCAAAAAAAACTGTATCATAACTTTATTTACAGACGTCGTACTTTAGCTCCTAGAGTGCTTTTGCTGTTAGTACTAAAATGGTTTTCTTTTTCCATCGTCGTAGATTTTCAATTTGTAAGTATTTGTATCGTGTTGTTTTTTAAATATTTTACTTGGAGTTGAAGATCACTGGTGATATCTATTATTCAAACGCATTTCTCTTCAACTATAGTCATCTGACGTGTGTTTTTCTCCAAGTAACGATCAGTTTTAAGTTTGAAATCCCAGAGAATCTTCACCTGGTCATTTTCAACTACTTGCCTGGCTGATATTCTCACTACATTTTGTTTCATGCTATTCCATATTTTTTGATATTTACCAATGAATTGTAATGATTCCTTGTTTATGCCATTCCAAATAATCAGTTTGTCCTATATTCTTTCCTCTGCAAATTAGGTGTTCGACATTTGCTTATCGATTTTAGCTTTGCTTGATCTTTTGCATCTAATGTAAGACATTTTTGTTTCCTTCTGCCACAGTTTACTGCTGTTGTAACCCTCCTGTATGTTGTTAATATACTAGCCATCCAATGGTTTACTCTGCCATTTTTCTTTTCTGCTATTTAACATATGACCAGCTTCCCCGTGTACGAATCTGAATTTACCAAAGTAGTTAGAGAGATTTTGAGGCTAAATTCTAATTTTGATCTGCAAGTTAACTGGAAAACCGAAAGGGAATTAAACATAATTTCTGACTTCCTTAAATTCTTAGCCAAGTGGAGTGTGACAGGGGGTTCTCTTGCTGTTATTATTGTATAGATAAAATAGCAACCCGGATGGCTAGGAGCCCGTCCGGGTGCTTCGCCAAGATAGGCGTTGTGAGATATTTTCTGTTAGGATGATACGGATTGGAATGGAACACAACGATAGCGAGAGATTTATCTACTTCCCTACTAATCACAGAACCTGGACAAAAGTCCCTTGGTGCTGTGTCTTTCTTTTATCCTACGGGAAATTATTTTGTGGCGGTTATATTAATTTTGTTTTATTTATGGATGGGATTATTTATTGCGTTCCGATTCTTTAGACCAGACTTAGACTTTAGAAAGTCCTACAATTGTGTTGTCAGCTTTTTTATTTCCTGATAACGGAAGGGATTTTTTCAATAAATTAAACTTTTGGAATATTTATATTTGCGAGATTTATAGAAGACGTATTGTATAAACCAATGTCAAATTAAACGTACAGAAAAAGATAACAATATTTATTAATTAAATTTATTGACATAATTAAGACAACTGAAGTTTAAATTGTATAACTAAATCATTAGATATTTCAAACAATAAAAAATTTGACATATTTCTGGGTGAAAAATTGACATTTTAATCCGATTTGTGTGTAAATGTTTCGTTTAAGAATTAAATAGTAGTAATTTGGCAATTGGGATTTAATTCATTTACCTAAAGGCCATTCAACCGTTACTTTTTGGAACCTGTACAGTTATATAATATACCGATTTATACCGTTAAATTTCGCTTTTTACGTGTGAATTATTATAGCTGTAAGTAAAGACAATCTTGCAAATATTCAAGTAAGTTAGATTACTATGCCGCGAAATATTGTAAAAGCTTCATAATTTATTGAATTAGTTTCGGCCTTTCACACGGAGTTCCTGGGTTTGAATCCCGATCAGACATGGCATTTTTCACACACGCTACAAAACACTCATCTCATCCTCTGCAGAAAGAATTGCTTAACTGCGGACCCAGAGGTTAAACGAATAAAAAAAAAAATAGTATGACTCAAAATTTTTTATAAGAACATGCATTTTTAACAGGTTAGAAAAAAAATTATTTTTACAGATATTTAATAATCTTTTTTTTCAAAAATAGAATTATTCGTGTCATTAACTTTTAATTATCATTTATTAAAAATTAAAAAAAGGCTGTATTCTTTTGGGTTCCAAGTCACTTTGGAATTCGCGTTAATAAACGGGCTGATAAATCGGCTACGATAGCCTTGTAAAATAGACTTCGAATGGATTTAAGTCAGAACGACTTTATAAGGGAAAACTGCTATTATCTAAATACACAGTGGAACAAAATTTGGTTAAGTCCATCCACGGACATACATTGGATTAGGGAAAATGTGTTTGAAGAACAATTCTTCCCTCAAAACAGACGAGATCAAGTTATCCTTACACGACTAAGCAATGAGCACATTAAATTCACTCATGCCAATCTGCTTTGCTTTTCTCGATCTTACTGTGAGATACGTTATGTACAATGGACTACATATAATCTTCCTAGATTTCCTAAAATTCACAGGTAGTCGTCTGCATTTAAATTTTAAATCAAATTGCGAAGATGGTAAATTTTTTATATGATAATAAAATGAGGAAATTAATTTAATAAATTTTAATATGCGTAAAGTGAATTAATTATTACTTAAACAATGTTCTACTGTTCTACTTCAATTAGAGTTACTAATGACTCTAATTGTAAATGACAACTATAAATAAAATAATAAAAAAACGATTAATAATTTTTTCACGTAAAAGTATTACAATATTTATTTATTTTTTTCTTCTAAAACCATTTAAGTACTAATTTGAAACAGGAAGCGCAGGATGAAATGTGTTTTTTATCGACCGAATTAAGTTACAGAGTGAAATTTCTTATAACCCAGGTTATAACTAAATTAATGTAACTGTATTTAACTCTGTCACTCTCTCTCGCTCTCTTCTATATATATATATAGAATAGTTTAACTGAGATATACGGAGTTAAATTACGATAAAATCAATCAGGTTAACAAAGTTAGTCTTAATAATTATTTAGTAGAATTATTACAGAGCAAATATTTGTTCGTATGACCTGAATTCAGCTTAAATTTAATGTTTTATTGATTTCAGTATTAAATTATGTAATAAATTTTGATAAAATTTCTCATCTTATGTTTATTACGTGACCAACTGATCTGTAATAATTTAAAAAAAAAACAGCTAAATATTGAGCCGATTTACATGGTAGAGTAGTCTTTTTTTACCTTGAGATTCTGCGTTCGATTCCAGATTAGGTATGTAATTTTTTCACACTATACAAAAAAAAATAAAAATTAAAAAGGGATAATTGTTAAATTTAACCAAAACAGTTGAAAAATTAATGATAATTTAATTATTTCATTTTATTATTGTCTTCAGTCATTTGACTGGTTTGATGCAGCTCTCCAAGATTCCCTATCTAGTGCCAGTTGTTTCATTTCAGTATACCCGCTACTTTCTACATCCCTAAAAATTTGTTTTACTTATTCCAAACGTTCGTTGCCTGCCTTCACAAATTTTTTCTTCTACCTGTCCCTCCAATATTAAAACGACTATTCCAGGATGCCTTAATATGTGGCAAATAAGTCTGTCTCTTCTCTTAACTATATTTTTCCAAATGCTTCTTTCTTCATCAATTTGCCGTAACACCTTTTCATTTGTCACTTTATCCACCCGTCTGATTTTTAACATTCTTCTATAGCACCACATTTCAAAAGCTTCTAATCTTTTCTTCTCAGATACTCCGATCGTCCAGGTTTCACATCCATATAAAGCTACGTTCCAAATATACATTTTCAAAAATCTTTTCCTGACGTTTAAATTAATTTTTGATGTAAATATATTATATTTCTGATTGAAGGCTCGTTTCGCCTGTTCTATTTGGCATTTTATGTCGCTCCTGCTTCGTCCATCTTTAATAATTCTACTTCCCAAATAACAAAATTCTTCTATCTCCATAATCTTTTCTCCTCCAATTTTCACATTCAGTGGTCCATCTTTGTTATTTCTACTACTTTTCATTATTTCGTTTTTTTTTCTTGTTTATATTCATGCGGTAGTTCTTGCGTAGGACTTCATCCATGTCGTTCATTGTTTCTTCTAAATATTTTTTACTCTCAGCTAGAATTGATATATCATCAGCAAATCGTATCATCTTTATCTTTTCACCTTTTACTGTTACTCCAAATCTAAATTGTTTTTTAACATCATTAACTGCTAGTTCTATGTAAAGATTAAAAAGTAACTGGAATAGGGAACATCCATGTCGTGCTCTTTTTTGTTGTTATAATTCTGAAAATCTGTTATTTAGAAGTGAAAATGCATTTTTACAATGCGTTTAATTATCTACTTCTTTGCGATATAAAATGTGGTACGTCTAGTTTTGCTCTCTGGTTTTTGTAAGGAAACAATATTATTTGTAAGATTTTAATTTAATGTACATTTTTATTTGTTTAATTAGTGTAAAAGCCGGACTAACCTGTAGGTTATTAAATTGTGTGCACGACCAGCTGGTCCGAGCGACAGTAAGACGGTATCTCTTGGGCCTTGTATTACAACTAGAAAACCTGAACCGCTGATATGTACAGTCAAAGTCTCAGAAAATCATCTCGCAAAAAGTTAATTTGAGAGAATGATTATCTGCTCTCTTACTGATGCCATAGAAAGTGACTGAAATTGATATCACAGACTCACAGCCTTCCGTAGCAAATAATCTCAACGTTTCGGAAACAAAAAGCCCTAAAAATACCCCTGATGAACTGCCGTTATCAAATCGTTTCCAACAGGGGATATTAAGGTTTAGATAACCCAGAAAAACGCAGTTAAACCCCCACCTAAACATGACGATAAGTAAACATTTTTGTTAATGCACATGAGGAATGTTGATATCGAAACAGGTTTTTTTGTACCTCCCAACCGGAGTTAAATGTATAAATAACCTACATATATATATATATATTGATGACATCCTATTTTATGTACATATTTGCTGTCAATACTAAGTATCGGGTGATGCATATTATATCCTGTACGTCTGTTCAAAATATAAGATAAGATGTACAGAGGTGGTCAGGAAGCTTGGGAATATAGGTTCGAGTCTGGATCTGCATGCTGACTGGAAAGTTGCAGTTAAAGGGGTGCATTGTTGAAAAATTTTTAAAACATATTCTTCCATCCCTATAACTTTCCTTCTTTAAATTACTTCTATACATCGCCTTCATTATTCCAGACATCCACTGCCTTGGAGGTCATCCACGTTTCCTCTTTTCTCCTGAAGTCCATTCCAACATTCTCCTAGGCTATCTATCCATTCTCCGAACATGCCCATACCATTGTAGATTTCTTTTCTCCAAAACATCAATCATTGTATCGATTGCCACAGTTTTACTTCTGATCTCCTCGTTTATTACGTACTGTATATGAAACTGTTTCTTTATATTTTGGTTAATCTAAATTGTCATATCTTCATTCCAGTAGTATATACATATGTTTGCATCGATATAATTAAGAATATGTGTATACATCTTAGAGGCAAACCTAATTAATTGTCAGAGGTTTATACGAGCTAAAATTGAGGAAAACTACTACAGATGATAAATACGAGTGATTTTAATTTATTTTTTTAATGCTAGAATATTTTACACTTTACAAAATTGAAAGTTCGTCCGGTCTGTCCAATGTAGTATGTTGTGTAATCTAATTAATAATATATCCCGATGTGGAAATCTTTTAGGTGTAACAAGTTAAAACTATATTCATTACACATACAACAAGTGCAGCTGCTTATGAACCCCGAATCAACAAAGCTGCAATAAATATCTAGACAGGACATCATAGAGTCAATGAATTATTAATTTTATTTTGGTTGGGAAACTATATTATCACAAGTAATGATTTGTTGCTACAACTATATCCTTTTAATGTACTATCTTCCCTGATTAAATAGAATACTTTTTTACGTCTGATTCGATAAATTATTCTCATTAAATAAAAAACAAACAAGGACAGATGCAATGTAAGATTTCGTTTGAAGCTTAAAAATGTATGTTAAAATTAACTACATTAGTAATAAAAGGTTAAGAATTATTTCACCATAACTGTTTTTTTTTTTTTAGTTTTTTTTTTAAAAAGATTTATTTTTCTTTTAAAATAGTTCCTTTCAGTTTTCACGTTAAAATATGTCATATTAGTCAAATATTTTAAAAGTGTTTAAGCAGAGTAGGATAAACATATATAATCTATTTAACTACTCGTAGTTTACTCAGTAGAAAGTTTAAAGAGCGTTCTTGTTTAAAAAGACATTTAAAAACAGCTTCATTTTTAAAAGTTGTATTCATATAATAATTCTAGCATCATTAACCTTGTTTTTTTCTCCAGTTAGAATGTTTCAAAGGTTTATTTTTTTCCTTTATTTGTTTAAAATAGTCTCATATTTAATTTTATCAAATTATATGAATTTTTAAAACTTTATTAAAATTATTAAAAACTTTCCATAAAATGATCTAACTTGCATTTTTTAATTAATTTTTATTAAATAACTAGCAGACCCGGCAATGCTTCGCTGTGGTTAGATTTGAGTATATATATATATATATATATACTCAAATCTAACCACAGCTTTTTATATGGGACCACTATTGCTTTTTATATGGTCCCATATAAAAAGCAACCCAACCTTATATTGGTAGGTATTGAAATAATAAAAAGGCATGTGTAAATGTAAATGTAATTTTAATTATTACCATCCATTACCTTACATTTAGAGTAAATTTTGGAAGTGGCCGACATCTTCTTGAATACAAGCTACAATTCTTTTTCCAGCGTTTCTTGCAACTTTTTTCAAAGTTTGTGGCTGGATATTTAATACAGCTTGTTCAATATTGACTTTCAATCGTTCAAGTGTTCGTGGTTTGTTGCTGTAGGCTTTTTCTTTGAGGTAACCCCGTAGAAAAAAATCCGCCGCAGTCAAATCTGGAGATCTTGGTGGCCACAAGCCTCGACCGATAACACGATTACCAAAGAATTCCTCAACGAAATCAGAAGTTGAACCTGCGTAGTGCGATGTCGCATCGTCATGTTGTAGCCAACTGTGTCTGTCTTCTTCTTCCAAGAGTGAGAATGAACTGAAATAAAATATCCTGATATCGTTCTGCATTAATGGTGAACTCGAAAAAAATAGGACCGATTACTTTCTTCCGCGATATCGCGCACCACATGCCCAACTTCTGCGGGTGTAATAATTTTTCGTGATAAACGTGAGGATTTTCAGCGCTCCAAATTCAACTGTTTTGGCTATTAGGTATGAAACGTCCAAATGAAACCGTGCTTCATCTGTGAAAAATAACGAATCCATAACATTAATTCCCTCACGCAGAAATTGACGGAACCGTTGACAATATTGTAGCCGTTTTTGTTTGTCGGGCTCAACAAGTCGATAAACCGTTTGAACGCGATAAGGTCGTAATTGTAATTGTTTGGTCGCCCGATGAACAGTCGATTTAGACAAATTAATTTCAGCAGACAAACGTCTGATCGATTTATTTGGCGAGGCGAGTAATCGGTCTATGATTTCAGCGACTGTATCTGTATTCAACACTGACGCAGATCTTTTGTGTTCCTTGTTATAAACAGAACCGGTCTCTCTAAATTTTGCGACTAACCTTAATACTGATGTTTTGTTAGGAGTTGCTTTATTTGGGTACTTATGGCGAAACAAATCTTGCACTGCAACCGCTGATTTCGTACTGAAGTACGACTCGACAATGAAAACACGTTCGTCTAGCGAAAACACCATCTTGTGTCTAATAATACACTGAACGTTATGATTGCATTGTTGTTACTATTGGTAGTGTTCTACTGCGTCGCCGCGATGTTGAGATGCTGGACGAGTCCATTTCAGTAACGAGTAGGGGAGTAAGCTTGACTTTTGAAATTTCATGGATGAGCGATTGATGGGTTGCGTTTTATATGGGACACTCTGTATATTCTGAATATGAGGCAAATCGAACCGTAATTGCAATTTTTTCAATTATCTAAACCCCCAGTGCCATCTAACGGGTCAATTTTTTTGCAGAAGTATTTATTTCTTTCCATATATGTAACACATATTCTGAATACAAGCCTAATCGGATCATAAATATATTTTTTCGAAATATCTCAAACCCAGCGCCACCTAGTGGGTCCAAACTGATACAGAAATCTTCGCGGGTGTCCGCAAAACTCACCAAAATTTCATCGCAATCGGATGAATGGTATAGCAACGCATTCAGGACAAACAGATAAGGAATGTTAAAAGGTTTCACAGTAAATCTACCGGTAGACAGTGGTGTACATCCTTGATGTACACGTCAGTAACTGTGGGTCAATTTTAATATAATGTTTTATGGAATTTGAATAAGTAAATAACCTTTTTATTAAATATCTACCACTTGGTTTTTTTATTTTTTTTGTAATTTGGTTAATATTTTTTTCGAGTATCTAAAATAAAATATTTTCTAAAATAAAAGACATCGTGTAATTCAATTCATCAGTTTTTACTGTGTGCGCGCGCGCGGATGTATTTTTTTTTGTTTTCTTTATATATTTAGTAGTAAATAGAGTTTATATTATATAAAATGAATAATAGGTGAAAATAATTGGTTCTTGTTTTTATAAGGAGAATTTTTTTTAAATTTAATTATTTACAGAAAAAAAATTTGTCGTAATACCGTTTCACCCTTTTGCAATTTTTTTTATTTGTTTATTCACTTAACTGATCATTTCTGTGAAAAGTAATATTTAATTTTACCGTTAAATAAATTCTAATTAATGAAATAATTTGTTATCTCTTTTCAAAGATTATAATTAAAATAACCTTAAAAGATTTATTTTACCTTAGGTTTTCATAGGGTTAACACTTTGATATTTAAATCGAGATTTAATCTATATTAAACGTTGTATCTCAAAATGGTTTTAAGTGGAGAATTTCAATGATTATTTTACTTACATTTGATATATATATATATATATATAAAACTGTGTGTTCAAAGGTAAGTATATATTGTCTGTGTTCTTTTGTACGTTCAACCCCACGTCTAAGTTTCTACGTTGTTTAAAATGAAAAAAAAAAAAGGTTTTATTGATGTAATTTTGATCAATGGTTTTTACAATCTCTATTTTTTTTTTCTCATTACTTTCTCTCTTTTGATACTTTGTCTCAATTTTTTTTTCCTTGAATTAAGGTAAATTTCAGAAAACGTTCAGAATGTTACATCGAGTAAAAATTTGTCTCTCTAATTCCTTTGTTTTTTTACGTGAATAACTTCTTCTTTTTTAAAATATAAATTAAAATCAATAATAAAAATTTTGTTTGATTTAATTTTTTTTTTTTATATTGGAATATTTTTTATTTTTTTAAAATTAATTCTATACTTTCTAAAATCCAAATTCATAATAAATCTGTGTTCATAATTATTTAATGTTTACTCAATATTTTTTTTAGATAAGTTATGATACAAAGGAAAATTTTGCTCCCAACGAAGAAAAATTATTTTTTAAATTTTTTACATTTATTTTCTCTGGTTACGTTTTTCTCTTATCATTTATTTATTTAAGGTAATTTATTTATCCTTTTTGAGAAAACAAAAATTTCTATTAAAAAAAAAAAAAACAGTATTATTATACTCATTTGCGCTGATTTTTAATGGAAAATCTTTCTGTTAAGATTAAATTATGAAATTTCATCCGTTTAGGTTATTAAAATCTTCTTTTTTTTGTTTAAACATAATTTTACGTTGAATAAAGAATGTAAGAGATAAGTAAAATTTATTATTCGAGGGAATTAAGCTCTTGAAAATGTTAGAAACTTTTAGGAAAGGTCCTTAATCTGTCCTTTGGATAATGATATTTTTCTTTCGTAGTTCCTTCAATAGTATATTCTCCTTTCTCATAATCTACCTGTTTCTTTGATACTTGATATATTTCTTTATTTTTCCATGCTTTTTTTAACTTTCAATGGTTCAACTGTGTTCTCAAATCTTGTAACCTTAATTAAACTCATTTCCCAAACATATACAATGGTAAAATTTTAGACAGTGACGTAAGGTCGGGTCACAATACAATATCCCATGGTTATTTCATATATTTCTATATTTTATATATATATATATATATATATATATATATATATATATATATATATATATATATATATATATATAAAAGTATAAAGAACATTTATATGTAATTTGTCAGAGATACAAAAGAAACATCTCAAGGAAGGGTGCTGAATCGATAAGATGTTGCTATCGATCCGATTGATTTTGACTGTCGATTCAGTATGAGTAAATGAAGTGTATATTGAAACGGTTTTTAATATAACTAGTGTAAATTTACCTTGTAAAATTTATTTACAATCATCTGATTTAGTTATAAATAACTGCTATCATTTATACACCAGTGAGATGTAGCACTGTCTTGCTGAGAGCGGTCTTCAAATGTGGTGGAGTAAATGTCACGTGGTTAACTTAGAGCAATAATAGTTATTAAAGTTGGGCAGCGGAGGCACTGTTGGCGGAGAGAGACTGGGCTATCGAAGGCACGGTATTCCATGCAGCCGTGAGGTGTGGCACTTTCTTGCCGAGGGCGGTCTTTATCTATGATGTTTATAGTGGGTTATTGGATTTAAGTCCAAATTTCGTTGTTACGTACAACACTTTATAAACGTTATGAGTTTAGCATTGTATCGATGGATGAGACATTTACAGTCACAAGCGTTGAAATTAAAATTAGACTAAGTCCTAGGTTCGCTCTTCTGCGGACTCGGTTAGCTAGTTGAGAGGTTGATATTGTAGAAAAAGAATGGTGAAGATGTCCGAAAGAAGCCTAAAACAAAGTCGTTGGTGAGATAATTATTTTTACTGTTGTAACTGTCGGCCGAGGCATTTGTATCGGTGGCATCCCGACTGAAGCCTGGCTGATGACTTTGAGATAGAATCAGTTAGAGGGTCTAAAGACGACCTCTGGTAAAGCCCCTCAGAGCTCGGAACGGAGGAGGAAATGTGGAAAACGGAATTGCCACAAGGTGAGTGTCTTCCTATACGGGGAATATCATTTATGTGAATGGAAACTAATTTTTCAGGTTATAATACAGAATAAAACTGCATATAAATGATTTCCTTTTTTTCTTATTTGCTAAATAACTAAAACAACTAAAAGGAAAAATTTACTTATAAGTTTAAATGCTTTCAAAATTAAAAAAAAAAAAAAAATAATGATATACGAAATGATTTTATAACTTAAAGAGAATTTAGTTCGTTTAAATATGATTTCAAACAACTCAGTTCCGTGAAATAAATAAAAAATGGAATAATTTAAATTTTATAATTTAATTTTATTATGGCTAAAAATCTGATGTGGCCATCACACGACTTCTTTTTTTTTAGTCTGCGGTTCCACAGTTTATTGCATCAGGAGATGAGATAAACGATTTGTAGCGTGTGTGAAAATGCCATACCTAACCTGGAATTGCACCCGGGATCTCCGGGTGAAAGGCCGAAACGCTACCACTTGCGCCACGGAGACCGACTATTAAGTTATATTAGAATTATACATTTTTAAGTTTTTTTAAATCCGTGAAAAATTAAAATAATCAATCTTTTTTTTCGTCGAGAGAAAAAAAAATTATGTAATAATATTTTTATACTTTCTTGATATAGTTAATGAAAATTGAAAAACGATGAATAGACTGGATATACTGTTATTAAAATGGAGATTTTAGGTGTATTATTTGCAAATTTATACCAACATTTCAAGTTATTAAATAATAATATTTGTTTTCTATTATTAATGAACACATAATATGAAGTATGAACCCATGTAACGTGCCTGAGTGTGTGTGTGTATGTACGTGCGTGCTTTTCTGTAATTTATAGAATCAATATATTATATAAAATTTATGTTAAGTGCAATGTTTATAGATTA
Organism: Lycorma delicatula; assembly: GCF_047948215.1. NCBI lineage: Eukaryota > Metazoa > Arthropoda > Insecta > Hemiptera > Fulgoridae > Lycorma > Lycorma delicatula. The sequence continues at coordinate 34,590,989 of NC_134467.1, read as the reverse complement.
TTAATTCTTAAATTATTTATTCTTCTATTCATATTATTAATATTACTAAATTATTATTTAAAGATACGGCAATTTCTGAAACGTTAAAAATTTATGTTATTAAAAGTAGAATTTTTAAAATTAAATTGTAGCTTCACATTTGTTTACAGTGATTACAATAACAAAGGTGTAATCATAATATAAGAAAGGTTGATTTATTTATGAAAATAGGAATTTTTTCAACTGTATTTATTCTTTTTTTTTCAATTTTTGTTGCCTATAATCGTATTTTTATTCGTCTTTAATAATTTCGTTGTTTCTTCTTTCATTTGTAATTTTGTATGTTTAATTTTTTTTAATTTCGTGTTTGAAGTGAAGGAAGTATTGTGACCGCAAAAAATTTCGATTTTCAGATTTCAACGGAAATATCCATTTTGACCATCCCTAAATCCATTTTGACTAGTTTCGGCGTGTACCTAAGTACGTATCACGCATAACTCAAAAACAATTAGGCGTAGGATATTGAAATTTTTGATTTAGGACTATTGTAATATCTAGTTGTGCACCTTCCCTTTTGATTGCAATCGACAGAACCAAATTGTCTAAAAATACCGAAAAATTCCAAAAAAATTTGGATTTTGTTTGGACTTTTTCTTAACTGCAGTAATAATCCCTGATTTAGAGCATTTAAACATGAGTGGTACTTATTTTCATTGATTCCAGAGTTATAGCCAAATGAAACTTTAATTAATGAAATATTTGGATTTTACAAGGGGAAGCCACAACGATTAGAATCCGACTATATATATATATATATGAACAAAAAAGAAATAAAATTTTAAATATGTCGACTTTTATTAACAACAAAACCGACGTAAACTTAAAAGAAAATTTTACAAAAAAAGAAAACACATGTGTCTAGTAGGTACAATAATTTTGACATTATTTACATCAATCTTCTTATAATTAAATCCTCTATAATTTATGTTTAAAAAATATATGATTTATTGCCAATTTAACAACATTATTGCACGTCAAACGTATAAAAATTTGTTTTTTGACCCTATTTTTTGGCGTTTTACATGGAATATCTTAGAAACTGAGATATATATTTCTGGAACCTATTTTTTCGATTTCCCAGCTTAAAATCCTCAAGAAACAATTGAATTTGCCCCTTAATTGACTTTCCCAGAATTTCAGAAAGCCTTAATTTACCCAGAGGAACTGAAACTCGGGCGAAATCTTTCACCCTGTATAACTCGCTAACGAAGAGTTTTCGGATCTATGTTTATGAACTTTTTTCTTATTTTTAGCCTCTTGAATGAGTTGTCAAAGTATTGTTGACCTATCCTCTTGAATTACTCTGTATATATATATATGTATAAAGAATTAACAAAATTTATTATATATTCTACCACTCCGGGAATTGTTAAAACTCCGTTCATTGAAGAGAAAAGTTAAATAAATTTTCTGTTCATAGATATGAATAATTATTGATACAGACAGTTTTAATGAAATTTATCTGATAATACTCGAAACTACAAAGAGGGATTTACGAAGAAAATTGAATAATTAAAACGACTTATTTATATCTATCTACCTTCTTTTACTATGGGGAGGTGAAGAGATTGGATAGATGTGACGTCATCTGGTTGTTTACAAATCTTCTAATTAACGAATATTTATTTAATTCCTCATGTACGCGTTTTATCCCATTTTAATTAATTTCAAATTAAAATTAAAATTTTATTCTTAGCTAATCATTTTACGTAACTAATTAACTAGTGTTAATAATGAAAGGATTAATGAATTTTTAATAATAGTTAGAAAGAAACTGACAACATAACTGTAGCAAGTTCCCGTCACACGGCTTTTCTCTGATATCTGTGTGTAAGCCTTCCTTATACACAGATATACACGCAACTTAATTTTAATTTTTTTTTTTTTTTTTTTTTTTTGTCTTCAGTCAGTTGACTGGTATGATGCAGTTCTCCAAGATTCCCTATCTATTGCTAGTCGTTTCATTTTGGTATACCCTCTACATCCTACATCCCTAAGAATTTGTTTTACATATTCCAAACGTTGCCTACCTACACAATTTTTTCCTTCTATCTGTCCCTGCCATATTAAAGCGACTATTCCAGGATGCCTTAGTATGTTGCCTATAAGTCTGTCTCTTCTTTTAACTATATTTTTCCAAATGCTACTTTCTTCATCAATTTGCCGTAACACCTTTTCATTTGTCACTTTATCCACCCATCTGATTTTTAACATTCTCCTATAGCACCGCATTTCAAAATTTCAAAAGCTTCTAATCTTTTCTTCTCAGCTACCCCGATCGTCCAAGTTTCGCTTCCATATAAAGCAATACTCAAAACATATACTTTCAAAAACCTTTTCGTGATATTTAAATTAATTTTTCATGTAAACAAATTATATTTCTTACTGAAGGCTCGTTTAGCTTGTGCTATTCGGCATTTTACATCGCTCCTGCTTCGTCCATCTTTAGTAATTCTACTTCCCAAATAACAAAATTCTTCTACCTCCATATTCTTTTACCTCCTATTTTCACATTCAGTTGTCCATCTTTGTTATTTCTACTACATTACATTACTTTCGTTTAGTTCTTGTTTATTTTCATGCGGTAGTTCTTGCGTAGGACTTCATCCATGCCGTTCATTGTTTCTTCTAAATCCTTTTTAATTTCAGCTAGAATTACTATATCATCAGTAAATCGTATCATCTTTAACTTTTCACATTGTACTGTAACTCCAGATCTAAATTGTTCTTTAACATCATTAACTGCTAGTTCTGTGTAAAGATTAAAAAGTAACGGAGATAGGGAACATCCTTGTCGGACTCCCTTTCTTATTACGGCTTCTTTCTTATGTTCTTCAATTGTTACTGTTGCTGTTTGGTTCCTGTACATGTTAGCAATTGTTCTTCTATCTCTGTATTTGAACCCTAATTTTTTTAAAATGCTGAACATTTTATTCCAGTCTACGTCATCGAATGCCTTTTCTTGGTCTATAAACGCCAAGTATGTTGGTTTGTTTTTCTTTAATCTTCCTTCTACTATTAATCTGAGGCCTAAAATTGCTTCCCTTGTCCATATACTTTTCCTGAAACCAAATTGGTCTTCTACTAACACTTCTTCCACTCTCCTCTCAATATTTATAAAATATTAAATTAATATTATAATAATATTAATATATTCTATAACATATTTATAAGTTTATTTAAATATAATATTTTTTGTACATCTGTATGTCAGTGCTACACTAGTGCTCCTCGTGGTGACAGAGTGGTACTATTGACGCAGTATACCCAATTACCCATTAGTATACAGCATTGTTTTGAGATGGAGGTACGATTTAAATTTTTTTTTGCATATATTATTTTCTTATCGTTAAAAAACTTGCCTAAGAAAAATAAGACCTTAATTACGCGAAATATTGAAATACTGAGAATGTCCTTGCTTTACAGTCCTTGACCTTTTAAATTGAAAATTTAATGTAAACAATGCTTCATATTCAGAAGTAATCTGACCATGTTTAGTCAAAATCGGTCCAGTAGTTGTGGAGATAAAAGGAACACCGAATATACACACCTACATAAGAACATCCGAATAATTTTTGGGTATCTTATGTGTCAAAATATATATATATATATATAGGGAAAGAGAGAGAGAGGGGAAGAGAATGAGAATGTAAAGTTATAAAATATTTTATAATAAAAAGTGATGATGGATGATGTAGTTGTAATGTAAAAGTGAATAGAAAAAAAAACAAGGGAGATAGAAGGGAGTAATTAAGTGTATGTATGAACAACATTCAGGTTGAAAGCATGATGCTGAAGAGGTTCAGTATATAAAAACGAGCACTGAAAGTTGGCTCTATTTCATCTTCCTTTGTGAAGAACAAAAAAAATTTCTGTTCCTACTGAAATTAATAAATAAATGTTATTTTAGTTATTTCGCTTGCTGTATGATCGTTGTAGTGCGCGATTTACTGAAATAAATAAACATTTTATTTAATTTCATACTTTAAAATAAAATTTTCATGAAATGTAGTGGTAGAAGTTACAGGTCATTAAATTTATAAAACATATACTCACAGATAATTGTAGTTAGTTAAAATAAATACACTAAATTAAACATATATTATGAACGAGTTCTTGTGTAGTGTTAATCGTAGCAATTAGACGCGTTACATAACAATATTAGAGATAATAATTGTTCGCTCATTCGAAGATAATTACACGGTTGAAAATTTTAACTACCTTCCTCGAAAGCACCATAATAATCATCCAAGAGTCCAATTTACTACTGTAATGTTCATATACGATACTAAAATCTCCACTAACTGAAACTATCTGTAGTAATTCTATAGCAGATGTTGTTAACACCCATTCTTGGAAGCGTCAAAACATTAATTCCACAGATATCACTGAAGTAGATATGTTTACTATTAAGGTTGATTGAATTATTTAAAATTATTATTGTGACGTAATATTTTGTAGTATTTTACACTTAAATTTTATCAGTAATTTAATTTTTTCATACTACAGTATGTTAAGTATCAGATAACAAATATAAAAAAGTTCCTTTCCATTAAATATACCTAGGGATTATTTTAAAAAAAATTTAATGGTATTTCTGAAGTTCTTTTCCAGAAAATGATCTACGTTAATCATTTATTCAGATTGTATTCCGTTGATAATACAAAAAGGTTATTTATTCAAACAGTAATGGTGAATCGTATATAATTTTTACTTTCCCGTATAGATTTATACTTCTATATTTCTAGAAGGAAAAATACCCAGTTCTGAACAGTGCCACCCCATATCCACTGGCGACCAAATTGCTAATTTTTTCGGCTATACGTCCTGCCAATTCTTACATATGCTTATCCGGCATGGAGAGCTTTGTTGAACTCCACGCTTCAAAAGGAATTAGAAGCCGTCCAAAACATAACGTTGCGGACGATATTTGGAGCACCGTGGTTCATCAGAAACGTTACTCTTCGCTACTATACGGAAGTACACACCGTATCCGAGGTGGGACTGTTCGGGAGAGCGGCCGTGTCCGAACACGGCCATCTCCGGGACATCTGCCGAAACGTCTGTACTCCACAGGGTATAAGAAAACGGCCTCATGCTGTATTAAACGTACCACCGTGAAGAGATGGTACGAATGGCAAAAAATGACAAAACAGGTTTAGGAGCGTAACCTATAAATGGAAACCGCACAAAAATTCCGGCCGCGAAAGTGACTGTTTTCGCAATTAAATTTTTTTAAAACTATAAAAAGCTGGACAACATCCTACACCGTCCCACGAGGAGACCACAATTTTATTTAGTTAGCATATGTGATTCCCTCCGGAGAACGGGGCGCATTTCTCCCTCCAAATAACTAGACCTCCAGTAGGCGCACTCCTGCTAGCCCATAGGTGCTGATACCGAAAGTACTTCAGTGGATGGCCTGAAGGGGAATCACGCCGGGATTACTAGGCTCAAAAGCTTAGTTTATCACGATTAGATCCAGTAAATAAATTACACCATAGTCCATACGGATAAGAACGCAAATGACCAAATCCGTCTATAAATAAACCTTAAAATTTATAACCGCCACTAAATAACCGATGAAATCCGCCCGATAATAGAAAGCTACAGCAGCAAGGGACATTTTCCAGGCTCTGCGATATGTAGGGAGAAATATCGGAACTCCCGCGAATCTTTCGTTCCGTTTCGTAGAAGGGAAAGTATTGTAATTTCTTCAATTTGGGGATATGCGGATTTCACCGTATTTTGACAATACCTAATAAATCCAAACGACCTAAAGGAAATTCTCCGCATGTTAATATTCGTATATATGGTGTTGGACTTTAAATCAACTTACATATCCAGAACTACTGGACCGATTTTGACAAAACTTAGATGACTTCTATATACAGGACATTAATGCCATTAAATTTTCGACTGAGAAAGTCAAGGAGGTGAGGCTGTAGAGCAAAGTCATTTTTAGTATCTCGATATTTCGCCTAATTAAAGTCATATTTTTTTTAGGCACATTTATTACCGATTAAAAAATAACAATATTTTGAAAAAAGTTTTGAAAATTCTCACCCCCACCCCAAAAACTTTTGTTGTAGTCGTCTGCTATGTTGTGATATCACATGTCTCGAACTCGATCGCCCTGTCGATGTGGTACCTATAGCGTTAAGTCTCGCAGCTACACTATTCTGCCGATCGTACAAGCGAAATTTGTTCTTTGTAAGTTTAGAAATTACGTCGGTTTAGTTAGCGCCGACCGTCGCCGTTAGTACCGCCATACCCGCCCAAACTAAATACGGTATTAGCACGCGCTTTAGTTACAATGATTAAATTAGATAAATCAAAAATTTTATATTTAAATAAAATGATAAAAATTTTTAATTAAGTTGTGTGTTTAAGCATTGAATATATGAATATTTGGGCAACTTAACATTTAATAGTTGAAATATCATAGTTCAAAATATTTTATTCATTAAAATAGCCCGATTTAATATCCCCAAATGACCAGAAAGTTAAAAAACATTAGCAAATGGATTTTTATCCTCTTAAAGTGATTGTATTATTTTTTCTAGTGAAGAGTATCGTCCACAAATTATTATTGGTGAAGATATTTTTAGATATGGCCCTTTGCCTGTTACACGTATACGAACGGGTCCCTGACTCAAGCGCTTTCTCAAGAATACTGTCGCGTTCCCAGGGTATTGTGAAACTAACCAAATTGAAGGTTCTTATAAATATAATTTTTATCTCTTTAAACATATAGATTTTAATAAAAATAATAAGATAATGATATTAATAATGATGATAATATAGACATATAACATACAAAGTAGTAACTAAAATGGAAAAGACAAATTTAAAAGTACATATTTGTTTATACCATCAAATTATTAAAAAAAAAAAACAAAACAGAATACAGTCTAATTTACTATAAACGTTATAATGACCGCTAGAACGTGATATTGCATTAACAACAAAATAACACTAGAAAAAAGTTCACACAATTTAATTCTCTGAAAATTTAATTACTTTTACTTTTTACAGTGGAATTACATACACTTTAAATATGTAGAATAGTCAATTTCACTACTGTTTATCAATAACTCGCCGAACAATTTCCTGCATTAACTCGCTGTCCACGCTGGAATCATTATGACGTACTCGTTATTACCGCATTATTGACATCGCTGTTCACACAACTGCATTGAACTCTGGTTTACGAAACTATTCTGTCATCGCTTATTATCACGACTACGCAGATCACGGCCTTGAAGAATTAGTGACTGACTTTTCTGGTTCCTGGGAGTAATTATATCCCTTGGCCTGCAGAACCAGTTCCCTTTAATTATTAAAGCGTAACAATTTTCATCGTACAGGGCCATTCACGGGAACTGGATGTTTTTAAAATAATCATAAAAAATTGAATATTTACTTTAAAAAAGTTTTATTGGTACTGAAACACTTGTTAAATCAAAGCATTTGTTACATACTCATGAACGAAAAATTATGTCCGGCAAGTGATGTCCATTTTGGGCAATACATTGTTGTAACCTTTCACGGTAACCGGCCTCAATTCGTTGCAGCATGTCTACATCAATCTGGGTGACGTGATGACGAATTGCGATCTTTAGGTCCTCCAATGTACGCGGTTTATTGCCGTACACATGCGATTTCAAAAACCCCCAAAGAAAAAAATCAAAACTACTCGAGTCGGGGGACCAAGGGAGCCAAGGAATGTCGCCGAATCTGGAAACGAACCGTCCAGGAAACAAGTTACGGAGAACAGCCATCGTTGCCCTGGCTGTGTGCGCTGTATCTCCATCCTGCTGGAATAACACATTTTCAAAATCTATACCCCGGTTTCTTAACTCAGGGATGAAAAACGTATTCGACATCGCAATGTAACGATCAGCTGTTACAGTTACGTCAGCGTTATTTTCTTCAAAAAAAATATGGTCCAATAACACCGACCTTTCCTATTGCCCACCAGACAGTCACCTTTGGGCTATGAAGTGGTCTCTCGTGAAGCTGATGCGGGTTTCTTTCTGCCCGATACCGGCAATTCTGTTTGTTGACGAAGCCATTCAGATGAAAATGGGCTTCGTCACTCATTAACATTAACAAATTTTTATTTTCTTCGAAATCGGTAAGCATTTGTCGACAAAATTTTAATCGCTGCATGAAATCTTGCTCGTTTAACTGCTGCACGACGGCTATCTTCTAAGGATGGAAATGCAGGTCTGTATCTAGAATTCGTCTTACCGTACTTGTGCTCATTTGAAGCGCTGCTGAATGCCTCTGAATAGAGTGGCGTGGGCTTCTGATAATGGCTTTCCTTACTCGATCGATGTTCTCCGGAGTGCTAGCAGTTAGTCGGGGACTCGTTGGCTTTTTCTTCAATATTGAACCACTTGTTCGAAGATTGTTCACCCGTCCCAATATTGTGTTATGAGAAGGGACACTTGCATTATGATGGATATTCTGACAACTGACGGCGGAAATCTCGCTGAACAGCAGTTACGGATTCGTCATTACGCACAAAACTGTCATACGCGTACAGTCGTTGGTCAAGATTCCACGGCTCCATCTCAACGACTAAAATGTAAATGCTATGAACAAAGGAAACGTCAGACACCAGCCACGTGCCCCTCCCACCACGGACGTTCGAGTACAACCCACTTCAAAAACATCCGGTTCCCGTGAATGACCCTGTACTATCCTTTACATTATCCCATAGAAAAAACATTTATTAATAGTTATGAAAAAAATTATTTAATTAAAAATTTCATTAGAACAAGCAAGTGTACATATTATTTCATGTAGAGAACAGTATGTGGGAGTAATATCTTATATGTAAATATTAGCAGTTGTTAATATCTTAAGGGATATAAATAAGTACGTATAAATTAACAGAATAATATCTTATTTCTATGAAATTGCCAATTTCTCATTTTAGGGGAAGCCAATTTTATATATGGAGTGTTCCCGGACACAGCCGAACTTAGAAACTGATTCAGTACACCAAAATGAACCAAAAAGTACATAGCTATGAAAGTTATATTTTGCCTTGTTTTCCTTCGGGAACTCATTTAATTATTATCAAAAAAAAATTTTCTCAAAAACGGTTAAAATTTCAAAATGTCACCTTCAAAAATTTCTAAAGATCGGCCATCTTAATTTCTTAATCTTCAGTATCTTAGTAATTATTTGTTTGATCAAATTTTTACAATGTTTGCAATAAAAAAACCTTTTAGGTTTATAATAAATTAACCCTACAGTTTATGAATGAATTTTATGCTATCACTATTCATTATTGTCTACCAAAAGCTCACCGAACAACTTCCTGAATTCACCCACTGTCCATACTGGAATGCTTATGACGTACACTTTACTTGTTGTCACTACTCGCTGACTGATAACGCCGTCAAACAATTGTGTCAAACAGGCCTCGCTGAGCTACTCGCTTCTTACTTGATTTATACTGATTTTCTGACTAGTCCGAGCAGCATTTATATAACCTGACATACAGAACCGCCTCATTCCTTAACTGTTGATGCGTGAGAATTTTCGTTCGCGCCCTTACATTTTCCCATGAATTCCTATTGTTGTCCGGTAACTTTTCTCGTCGAACAACATTTGTTGGAAGCGTACCATTTACAGTATTACAAAGAACAATTGTTAAACGGACCTGTTAACCTGAAAAAAGAATCCCTTTTAGTATTTATTTGTATTCTTTCATTAATATTTTCTTAAAATTTATTATTAATTAGAAGAAATCCGTTACCCAGTTCCGTTATGCTGGTGTTGTTACAATATCATCCTTATCTTATTGATTCTTGGGGTTGCTTGTTTTTTTTTTTTTTTTTTTTTTTTTTTTGAGGTTTGTAGGGGCATCGGCTACTTTGGTCATTAGCCCCATCCCACTTCAAAAAAAAATACAAAAAAGGGTTCAAAATTTCACATTTTCATGTGTCAAAAAAGATCAAAATTTTACTTTTCTTATAACTTCTGATCCAATAAAATTACTTTCTAGGCTTTCCTTTCGGCCATCCTTTTTTACGTTTCTCCATTCTTCTGACGGCCTCAACCTCTGATGACAGCGTATCTGAGGCCTCAGACATGGCATCGTCTTCCTCTATTTCGGATGCCAGTGACGTTCTTCGGCTGACGTCAGTTGATGAAACTTTCGCCGGCACTGTTAGCATCTTTGCTAAAGAATCTAAATTAATGTGCGATGATGTCTCCGCGGCGGATGAGCCGGACTCTATCTCTACTGCAGTACTGGGTCTGGCTAAAATAGATGCTCTCACCAAAGCTGGTCTTTGCGCTTTGGGAGGCTCTATTGGTACAGGTTTTATTTCATCTGCGCCTGGTGCTTTTTCTATAATAACTTGCACCTCTGTTTCCGCAGATTCAGGTTTTCTTGTCACAATTTCTTTGGATTTGTGACTACACGACGGAGCGATCTGTTTCTCTTTGTCAGATAAATCAAGATTTTTAATTCTTACACAAGTTGGTGACTTTACAATCGCAGATTTAGCTGGTTTTTTAAACGGCGCTGGTGTGTCTCTCATATCAACGGCGTCAGTCCGGGGATGAGCCTTCTCATCTTTACTTTGTTTTCTCTGATGAGTCGACTCAATCTTTGAATCAATGATTCTTTCAATCATCGTCGCAAGACTTGGTGCCATCGTGTTAAGCAACTGCTCCACATTAATTTTTGATGTGGAAGGGGCAGCCGCTGCTTCTGCATAAGAAGTCGATGGTCGTGGTGTACGCTTATTAACAATCTTCTTTGCTTCAGGATAGCTTACCTTCTGAAGCGTTTTAACTTCCTGAATTGCTGTTTCTAATTTATATGTAGGGCAGTTTCTTGAACGACAATTGTGATGCCCTTTACAGTTAACGCAGGTTGGAGGGTCTTTACATGGGTAACCCTCATGTGTTTTCTCTCCACATATACATATTTCCTGCGCTTCAGATCTTGCTGCTGTGTGTCCGAATCGTTGACACTTAAAACATCTCATCGGCTGCGGGATGAAAGCTCGTACATCAAGCCGATGGATGCCAGCTCGTACCTTTTCAGGAAGATTCGGCCTATTAAATGTTAAAACATGCGAGGCCGAAGGAAGAATCTCACCATTTCTTCTCATAGTAAGTCTGCGACATTGAGTTACTCCCTGACATTTCTTGTACAATTTCTTCTTCTGTACAATTAAGAAGATCGCGACAAACAACAACTCCTCTGGATGAGTTCAGTGTGCTATGCGGTTGGACAGAAACCGCAAATTCACCGATCTTCTTCAACGCCAAAACTTTCTGGCTTTGCATGTCGTTGATGGTTTCGACATGCAATCCATTAAAAGTTTTACGAATTTCCTTGACAGTACCACCAGCACAATTTGTAACTTCTCTTGCGATAAGGAATGGACTAACTTTTTGAAAGTTTCCATTCTCCCTTGTAATAATTAAAAATCTTGGCTTTGGTGCGCTATAGCCAAATAGACTTTTCTTTAATTCTTTACTGATCCTATCAGCATCTTTCATTATCCTATCAGATTCTTTACTTTTTTTTCCTCTTCGCTTGCGGCGAATCGGAGGTTTCTAAACGAGGGTGTTTACGTGCACCCTCTGCCACGTTTGAATGTTCAATGTTCATGAACAGTGGATCCCTTCTGTAGCAAGGCTAGCCGCCGGGGTACACCCCCACTCCAGGGCTACTAACCTTGGAGGTCCTATCCGGTACTCCGGTGGAACCGGCATATGTCCTGGCAGAGAGCGGATGCGCAGTCTCTGCACTGACTCCAGGCTCCTACTCACCGAAGCTTTCAGAGCTCCCATGCACCGACATACATGGGCACCATTGCTACATGCTTGCCATCGCAGGGGGCATGTGGACAACGGAAGGGTCTCCGTTACACCTGCAATAACATTGACCCTGGCCGCCACATCGCCAGCTCTAAGAGTGGTATGAATCCATTTCCAAAATCGTCCGTTATTCCACTTCCTGCAGGTAGCCAAAAATCCAGTCCGTTTTATGACCTTTGTTAAGTTGGAACCAGGTCAAACTTAACAAAGCATAACCGAGGAATTTACTCGGAACCCCGTTAGCCAGCTATATGTGATGTACAAAGGTACAGCTGTTGCCGCCCTGCTGTTGCTTGTTTTTTACTAGTTAAACAAATAACAACATAACCATTAAGAAAATAAACAAATAAAGGAGGTTTATTGTATGATAGTATGTAAAACAATTGAATTCAATTATAAATTAACGTAAAATATGATGTATAAACATATGATAAGTTTAAGGATTACGACATACAAGTCTAATTAATTTTAATTACTAACTATTACGCTCGACAATTTTGTAAAACATTTTAAAAAGAAATGTAAGAATAGATCTAATTCACTGTGAAAAGCAAACAAGGTAATATTTTAAGTAATATTTTATATACTTAATTTTGGATTATACCTCTCGTATTTTAATTATATGTATATTGGTTCTTAATTTTGTACCTTACATATATAATGTATGATGTATAACTTGTAATATTACTTAACATTAAACTTGTGTTTATTGAAGTGTTTTAGTCGATGGAAATATATGTTCAATATCTTCAGTTAAATATCTTCCTTTGATATTTCATGCATAAATAGTTTGTGTGTGTGTGTATATATATATATATATATATATATATATATGTGTGTGTGTGTGTGTGTGTGTGTGTGTTCGCACGTGATCGAGTGAGCACGCGTGTTTGCGCGCGGGTGTTTTATAGCTCTTACAGCATATCGTCTTTTCTATATCTTGTGGAGCTTGGTATAAACGTACTATAAATCTTATCAAAGGATCCTACATTCTAGTACGCTCCATTAAGTTTTACATTGTATTGAGTAATTTGTTTAATAATAATTTATATATAAAAGATTTAATTTATTAACGAATTACTAAACTTTTTTAAATAGTCACTCTAAGGAAACAAAGATAAAGTATGTTATTATTAAATATTTTAGATTTTTGTATTTTTATTTAAAGTAGTTTTTTGTATTTTTTTACATATATTTTCTGTATAGATTATAAACAATTTATTCTATCCACGCTCAATTTTATAATACATCTTGTAATTTTTTTTTATACATTAATTTTAATGTAATATAAACAAAATAAAAGAAAATTCTTGTATTTTTCTAAATTTTATTTAATTTTTTAGAGTACCTAAAAGTTCTGTCATCGGTCCTATACTTTCATAATTTATTTCTGTTTGTAATAGTATTTTTTTTTTCTTCAGTCATTTGACTGGTTTGATGCAGATCTAGTGCTAGTCGTTTCATTTCGGTATACCCCCTACATCCTATACCCCTAACAATTTGTTTTACATATTCCAAACGCTGTCTGCCAGCACAATTTTTCCTTTTCTACCTGTCCCTCCAATATTTAAGCGATTATTCCAGGATGCCTTAATATGTGGCCTATAAGTCTGTCTCTTCTTATAACTATATTTTTCCAAATGGTTATCTCTTCATCAATTTGCCAAAACACCACTTCATTTGTCACTTTATCCACCCATCTGATTTTTAATAATTTTCTCCTATAATACCAAATTTCAAAAGCTTCTTATCTTTTCTTCTCAGGTACTCCGATCGTCCAGGTTTCACTTCGATATAAAGCTATGCTCCAAATATATACTTTCAAAAATGATTTCCTGATGTTTAAATTAATTTTTGATGTAAACAAATTATATTTCTGACTAAAGGCTCGTTTCGCTTGTACTACTCGCCATTTTATATCTCTACTTCTTCGTCTATCTTTAGTAATTATACTTCTCAAATAACAAAATTCTTCTACCTCTGAAATCTTTTCTCTTCCAATTTTTATATTCAGTGGTCCATCTTCATTATTTCTACTACATCTAACAGTGCATCCATCAATAAAATATACAAAGTGTATTTTTTAAAACGGTATTTTTTTTTCCAAAACTGTTAAACATTTTATTGTGAACAAAACCATACCATAGATTTTAAAAATCGGTTGACAAATAATCAAGTTATCATAGCAAAATATATTACAATATTCTCTGAGAGTTTCATACATACCTGTAGCACTATAATATACATACCTCAGGGATCACCATCGTACACGGGAGCGGAGTGACCACGACTTCATCGCACCCAGGCGATCCCCATCTTCTCTTCTATTAAATTAGATACTTATGAAATAGTAGATTTGGAATATATATAACCAGCCAACCACTTTAGTTATACTGTGCATGTTTATTTCTAACCTAAGATTATGTTTTGCAATTTTGTAAATCTTTCCAATTTAAAAACAATGGTAGAATATTTCTCTATTTTTTTTTTTTTTAATTTTAAATTTCTAAAGAATTACAATGTGTCTTTTGTAATACTAAAAACTAAATTAAATTTCAAATATTAGGGAATGAACTAGTTAAATTTAAAATTAATTATTTAGAATAGAATAAAAATAAACCTTCGCGAATTCATATATATATATATATATATATATATATATACGTACATATTAAATACATATATATTTTATCTTAATTTAATGTGAATTAATTTTGTGTTGTTAACCGTAGAATTAGAATTACCAGTTTAAAAGTTAAATTACATTGCAGATTGCAGTTGGTTTATAGACTTATTAAAGGAGATCTGCTGCTAAAATAAATTAAAATGGAGCACACAATCAACTGGTTTTACTTTACATTTTGTATATATATATATAAAACTAACATGATTACTCCCAACTAGTAAAATCATCATCCGCATGCTTTGAAATGTAATCTTTAATAACTTTAATTGATATCACCGTCTTACAAAGTAATTAAAATTTTAATTACTGTACGGATATACTTAGAGAAGTATTATGTTGTTTACAATAGAAAAAACCTGGCTTTAAAATTATCTGTCTAATTGTAAATTCGTAAAAAATTAAGTCATAAATTGTTTTATAGTAATCTCTAAATTATTTGGTTTAAAATAAAAATTATTTGGGAATATTATAATTATAATATAATTAAAATAAAAATATATCGTATGATTATCATAAATGTTTAATAAAAATCTTATTTAAAAACAAACATCATACCAAATTTATTACAATAAAATGATACGTTGTAGGAAATACTTATAAGAAATTTGGAAAAATTTCTTTAAGTTTAATAATTTTAAGCAAATATGACCATATATTTTTTTTAGAAATGAAGTTGAAATTTTTTTAGTTTATCATAAACGTAGTTTTAAAAATGATATTTCTCAGTCAAAATTTAGAAAATGAACTGGAAGTGCAGATTAGAAATGGATCACTGGATTAAAAATTGATTTTTTGTTCATTACAATGTGTTGTCTTGCTACAATACCCCTTCCACTGTACTATTAGCCAACACTACTTCAGACAACCCATGATGAACTACTACGCATCTATATGTTTACTTTTTTTTAATTTTAAATAAATGTTTTATTCTTATCAGTACAAAATAATACATTATTTAGATTATGTTAGGATTTTATTCATATGTTAATCTACGAATTAATAAAAAAGGAAAAGTATTCTAACCTATTTTTTTTTTTTTAAAGAGGTGGAGGAACCCCATTTACAGGTGCCTGAGCAATGTCGGGCTCACATTCAGGTTCCCCAAAATGTTATAGTACATAAATGCGTATTTGTTCCTGCGCACTACCGACTAAACCACCACCCCTGGCTATCCCCCTTCCTGGGATGTAGCTGGTGTGCATTACTTCTGGAAGGGGGAAATACGACCTCACACTCCGCAACATCCGAACATCACTCAGAAAACATACCTCACTTTGCCAATTCCACACATAACATCAAAGCCACCTACATCCTATCACATAAACAAACACCTCACAGACAGTCGAGCACTATAATATAGATACCTCACGGATCACCATCGGATACGGGAGCGGAGTACTCACGACATCATCGCACCCAGGCGATCCCCACACGTACGGGGAATCCCTTAGGCTCTCAGCCGCAGAGTTTCCCAACCTGGATGGATCAAGGAAAAACGTGATGAAACCTTGATCAGAGTAGGATCACAAAATAGTCAAATTTTATCAGATTAAAATAAAAACTGATATAATTAATCTATACTAATAATTAAAAATATACAGTCATCGAAAAAGGTTGTAGCAATTTAAATAAAACCAATCTTATCTAAGAAACTACTACAGATAATTAAACGAGTATTTTTTTTTTTTTTAAGTTCATCCAGAGAAGAGATTATTTTACATACCTTAGAATTTTTCAATATGAGCTTCTTTGATCGCTATATAAACATCCAGCCGATAATCGACTTCAACCAAGGTCCACTGGTTTATCACAGTCGTGACTCTAGCAATACTAGCGGTGATCCATTGAATTAAATGTTTTTCAACCTGATTTTTTTCACTGTAGACAATGTTTTTTAACGTATTACCATAGAAAAAGGGTGTCAAATCTGGGCTTTTTGAAGGTCAAAGCAAAATACCAGCCCTAACAATCGATAACGATTAAAGAATCTTTCATTGAGAACGCGTCAAACGCCTAGGCTAAAGTGCAGGGACGCACCATCTTGTTGAAACATTATTTTCTAGTTACTTAACTTGTGAGACAAGTTTACAAATTGGATATATATGCTCAACTGCTTCATCACTCGTTTTGACCGTACAGGAAACTTTCTCACTTCGCTTGAGTCCTTAAACTGCTCGTAACCACCATCTAATTCTGCTAGCATGAGAGGGACCATTAACAACACGCCGGAAAGTCCGTTGAATAGTTATAGCTGATTTATACTTCGCTAACCACTGTAATGTGCTTTCTCTTAATCTTTCACTATTGCACAGACTGGCAGTGGCGTAAAGGCATTGTACTATTGTGGGCTTCGGGTCAAGGACACGGCCGGTCACGACTAAAAAACTTAATTTTATCCCGATTATTTTGTAGTTCCAATTAATTATTTATCTTAATTTTATAGGGAGATATGATTTTGTTTTATTGATGCAAACGTTTTGGATGACCCTTATAAACACATCTTAAGGTAAATAAATACACGAAGATATTTAACACTTAAAATAACTACAAAATAATTTACATTTCAGAAGGCGTTATTGAAAATTATTTAAGCACATATTAATTACATTTTGTACTGGTTGCAGAAATTTTTTTGATTTAAAAAAAATATATTTTAATTATTAATATCTGAATATTCATTTATAAAGTAATTTTTTTTAGTATTTTTAATATAAATAAATGAGAAAAATCTATTAAGGGTCTGATAATTTATTAAAGATATGATGGCAAATTTAATTCACCCTTTTCTTGTCAATCAAAGCGTTATTTTATTATTTTTGAGATAATTGGCATCAAATGCTTTGTTCATCTTTCTCTATGAGAATGGAGATATGTACCGTATGAAAAATGCCATGTCTGACAGGGATTTTAATCCAGGACCTCTTGTATGGTTTAATATAGATGGATATAGTTATTTTTTTTAAAGAAGTATTGTCCTTACCAAAGACTGTACATTAATTAAAAATCTTTAGTTGTATATAAAACTTATTGAACAACAGCGTCATTAATTTATAATACTGAGAGAAAATATTTTTTTTTTTTTTTAAATTTATACTCGTATATACAAACTGACCATCGGAATATTTAAAAACAACAAATGTAAACGACAGATAAAACTCTGTCTTGAATATTCTTAAAATTAGTTTTATTTTTTATGTATAATCTAATATCGAACGATTCAATTATACTACAAGGAAAAGAAAAGAAAAGTTTGGTATAATTTTTCCTAAATTCAAATAAAATATAAATTACAAAGTATAACAAAAAGTTTTAATACTAAACAAACGTATTTTTATATGGAATTTTTTTTTCAAAAGATATAACTTTTCAATTTAGAATTTTGTTTTACGTTATTAAATTCCTATAATAAAATAAGTTGAGTCAACCCACACCACACAAGATATTGAATATAGATTGAGTCTTATAGGTTAAAATAAACAGCTGTTACACCGTAGTCGTCTGTCCAGTAAACACATGAAAGTTTAAAACCGTTGAGATGAGTGTATTTTTTAACAATATAATTTAAAATATAGTTTTGTTTCTCTTCTATTTTATCCAGAATAAGTTTTTTTTCGTAAAAAATGATGTAATTTATTAAATAATGACGAAACGTGTTGGATTGACCAGAAGAGAGATTATTGTACATGATGGATTATATAAAGTAGAAAGAGTTCACAATAAAAACGATCGAAGAAAATATGAAAATAATGTGATTTAATAAAAAATTACTCATAATACATTGATGAAATTAAAAATTGACCTAAGTAATTTAGTTATCTTAATATAACCATGTTATAAGTTTGGAGAATATACAAATAGAATTATACGTAAGATATTAGAAACAAATTAGGTATGAAAAAAGGAATAGTATTTTAAACTAGCCGGTCAGCCGGAGAGCCTTCTGGACCATCGACGCGTTCGTATCCTCATGTTTGAAAAATATTAAGTATATTACAGAAATATCTTAGAAAAGAAATATTTGTATGTAGAGAAGAATATTTTGGTTGTTTATATTTAAAATAGGGTTAAGGAGTGAGTAGTTATAAAATGTAATAGTTTTTAACAGAAATATAGTGTATAACACTAGTCATATTGATAACATATAGTTGAGTTTGGGACGCCGTCTTCTTCGTTTAGTCTTGTAGGTGTTCGTGGGAGGTTGTATTAATTGCCAGTCCAGTTGGTGCTACTGGTGCAGATCGGACCAAGTGATGATCCGGTCGGATGCGCGCCAACGACTCTCTCCTGCTAAATAAAGAATATATTTTTTTAAATTTCTAAATATTAATTAATAATCCCTCACTTTAATTAATAAAATTAATTTGTAATAATAAATAAAAATACAAATATAAAATATTAATAAGAATATATACGATTAGAAATTAAATTATCTGTAAAATAACTGACAACGGACTGCTTCTAGCGGAATAAAGATTGCGGCTGCGCACTCTCTACGATAGTGCGCAGCCGTCCGTTGCACCACCATTGGTCCGCTCCCAATAGCAGCTAAAATAAAATGTGAGCACATACAACAAACAATCTCATCACCATCATTTTTTATACGAAGGAAATTAAGTTTACTAACTGTGAAAAAATGAAAATATAACTGTGTAATGATTGAACTGTGAAAGAGGTTTACCAAGTTCTTGTAAAAGGTATGTCATCGGATGGATGTGAATCACTGACCTTCGTAAAGAAGAAAAAAATATCGTTGGATAGTTTTGAAATTAAATTTTTGAGAAGAACGGATTAATTGAATTAGAAGAATGCAATGAAATTTGAAGAAATATTAAGAAGGATTGTAAAGGGAATGAAAATGATAAAGATAAAATGTACTTCATTAACCCTAAAAATTTTCTTCACCTAAAAATTTAAAGGAAAGAAAGATATAGAAGAATCAACAATGCTTACATTCATTAGAGAGGAAAAATATGCAAGGAAATAAAATATAATAAAAGTTAGAAAAATTTGAGGATACATTCAGTTGAAACCGATACAAATTCAGATTCATCAATGAAGAAGAAGAAGAAGAAGAGGATCTTTATCGGTGATTCCGATATATAGATTTTATAATATTTATCATAATAGCTTGTAGATCAACTGATATCTGATTTAATTCCCAAAAAAATCCCTTTCGGCACGTCGGAAGGCGGAGATAGATTTCACCGGTGCTAAGTAGGGGATAAAAAAGATTTCCACCTTAAAGTTAAGAAAAATTTCAAATTTACTCAATACGATAATGGTTGCATGTGAAAAAAGTTTTATATGTTTAGCATACGACAAGCCCATTTTCTTACAATTCCAGCAATGTTTTAGGCAACCCTTGCCGTAAGGGTTGGTGATATAAAAAATTGTTTCAGATAAAGTATTTAGGTAATGTTTAGAGGACTAACGACCACTTTAAACCGATTCGATACTGTGCCTGTTAAGGGAGGTATGATTTTTTTGCCTTCGAAACCCAATTTTTTCCACCCTCTGGGACAGAGGGTCCCAGAGGGTGAGATAAGTTTTAGGCCCTTATTCAAAGAATGTTAGGAACTTTCAACGAATTCCATATTTTACTTAATAAGAAAATAATAGCGATATTTTCTTTTTTTTTGGTAAAGCCCCCCCACCATTTTCCGATTTTCACTCCCATTGTCCGATTTTGCCCATTAAAAAACGGGACCAAGATGTTAGTTCGTTATATATGTATAAATTTGAAAGTGACTGACGAAAAATTTCGGGACTTATCGTGTGAAATAAAGTGAAATATATGTATATATTTCACTTTATTGTGGACACTATATATATGTATAAAAAGTGTTCCAAAATGGGCTGACATTTTAATATTTTTATTAAAGCACATTTTTTGCACAAGTTTACTCTTTCGACAAAATTTTCAAAAATATTTTTACATAATTTCTGGGAAGTGTCGGTAATTTTGTATCAAATTTCTTTGAGATTTTTTTCAATTGTTTGTGGTTTATTGATGTATACTTTATTCTTAAGATAATCCTAAAGAGAAAACCCAACGGTGTCAAGTCACTTGACATTGATGGTCAATTCACATAACCTCGCTTGAAGATAACAGGACCCAACTTTTTTCCAATAACTAGGTCGCTTCATTGGTATTATGGCATGTTACACCGTTTTGTTGAAACTAATATCCATATCATTAATTTTAGGCAATAAAATGTTTGAAATCGCATCACACGATATCGAACTATATTTACGTTAACGACATTTTCATTTTCGAAGAAGTTATGTCCAATCAGTCTCTCAAACTAAAACTCCCGCCAAACCGTGACCAGTAAGGGATGCATAGAAAGTTCCTCAATATTTTTTTGGGGATTTTCTGACCTTCAAATTCGACTATTTCGTTTATTGACATAGCCGGTAAGAAGAAAATCTGAGATTGCTAAATATTATTTTTTTGAAAACGCATTATATTGATTGCTATTTTTACAATTTCTATTCATTTTCAAGTGTGTACTTTCTAATAATTTACTCTGGTTTTACTGCGAAGAAAATGGCGA
This sequence comes from Lycorma delicatula, assembly GCF_047948215.1. NCBI lineage: Eukaryota > Metazoa > Arthropoda > Insecta > Hemiptera > Fulgoridae > Lycorma > Lycorma delicatula. The sequence goes on along the minus strand of NC_134467.1, from coordinate 34,569,845 downwards.
CAAATTAAAAATATCAGTTCAGTTTGGGATGCTCTTTATAATGGATCATATATTTTTAAATTATATTTTGGGTACTATGCTAAATTTCTAGTCTTTCTATACCTCAAAATTATAAGTTTTTTCTTTCATTAAAAAAAAAAAAGAAGATAATAATATGAATTCATTATTTATAATACTTTTTCTTATTTCTATATTATCTTTTAATGTAGATAAGTGTGCGATACCATTTTGTTTTTTTTTTTACTTATATTAGAAAATATACTGAAAAAGGTTTAATGCGATTCAAGTTAGATGGCAGCAATGAGAAGTCACTGGGACTCCCAATCGTCCGGTCCGTTAAAAAAATTGGAAAAAAGACCGAGTCCCAGCGGATTGGGCGGGGGGGTTCCGGAAACGGCATAGCTGGGCCCGATTAGCCCCCCTCTGTAGTTAGAGGCAGGTAAATTAAAATAAGAAGATCCAGAACCGGTGGGTCAACCTGCTATGCCGGATTTACTCCGGCGGGCGGGGAAGCCCGTTAGAGTCACAAGGACACGCTCCTGGACTGAGTAATGCTTTACTGCAAATCCGGTCCAGAGGTGTAGGGAAAAAAGTTACATGAAGGGATTTTTAATAATACTATATAGGAAATACGAAAATTAGATCTTTTGTGGGTTAATTGTGTATAAACTGTGGGGAAATTTTGGGTGTAATTAAATTTAGGAAGTAGGATTAAGTCTGGTTTTGCTTATGCATATTTGAAAGAGATTATTAAAATAACTTTATGTTATATGAAAAAAGTATAGCAGATCTGTGCATGTAAATGGATGGTTTTATTTATAAAATGAAGGAATTTGTATACCTACTTGTTTATATTCTTAACAGTGGCCTTGTTCCAATCTAGTTAGAATATATATCTCTTTTTCTAACACACCCCTTTTTCAAAATCCATCTCTCTTACACCGTTGACAAGTTTTATATTCTATACATAAATAAGTAGTACATGAAAACTATTCAGATTTTGATTTCGTTTCTCAATATTATTGTATTTTATTTCATATTCCTGAATAATGTAAAATATAAAAATATATTCTATTTATGCGGTAAATTTTATTTATATATTTTTTTATTTTAAATGTAAAGTAATTTCTTATGATTTATTTTTATATAGCGAAGTAAAATTTAAAGTACATGTAGTTTATATGTATTTCAAACTATAAATTATTTTTTTTAAATTGATTGATCATTGTTGTACTATTTCCTGTCATAACGTTCTAAAACAAACTTTACACGATTTTTAATAAATTTTTTTTTTTTTTTTGTTGATATTTGTCCACTTTATTATGTATTAGCAGACCCGGCAATGCTTCGCTATTGCTAGATTTTGTTATAAACGTATATAGATTAAATTAACACAATTGAAAGTTTAATAAAACATTAAAAAACTGAAAATTACGGAATTCACAAAATTTAACCTTTCTCTTTTCCCATTCTCTCTTTTCCCTATTTCCCTTTTTTCCCTTTTTAACTTTTCCGATTTTTACCTATCTCACTTTTTCCTGCGCATAAATCGGTCCAGTAGTTTTTTAGTCTACAGCGGGCACAAATACGAAAATTGCCTTTTGTACATATATATATATATATATATATATATATATATATATATATATAGAAGAAGATACTCTGTTTGTAAATTTGTTTCTTAAATATCTCGACACCGGAGCTACCTAGCAAGTTCATGTTTCACAAAAATATTTCTTTTCACCTAATTCTGAATATGAGCCAAATCGGACCATAAATACAATTTTTTAAATTATCTCGACCCCAGCGCTTCCTAGCGAGTCCAAATTAATACAGAAACCTTCGCGGGCGCGCGCACAATAACTCACCAAAGTTTCATCGCAATCGGATGAACGGTTTAGAAAGGCATAAGAGACACACAGACAGACAAACATTCATTTTTATTTATATAGATTTTATATATTTTTATCTTATTTTTTGTTCTATTTAGTAGTTGTAATTAGTAGTTGTAATACTGTCGCCTGTTCATTGTTCGACCAGGATATTGAGAGACTAACAAATTAAAAATTTCTTATAAATTCAATTTATTACGAAAAAGACGTATAAACAAAATAAATAATAATAATACATATAAATAATATAAAAAATATTAATTCAAATGAAAAAGACAAGCTTTTAATAATAACAGTTAAATTATAAAAACCAGAATACAATCCAATTTACTAAAAACGTTATTATGACCCCTAGAATATGATATTACATTAACAACAAAATAATAATAGAACAGTCTTATGTTCAGAAAATTGAATTCTCTGCAAAAATTGTTACTTTTACTGTTTACAATAGAACTAACCTTTATAAATTAGTAGAACATTTCAATTTCACTACTATTTACCAATAATTCGCCGAACAAATATCTGCATACTCGTGACTCACTCTCACCATACACCCACTGATATCGCTTTCACCTCAACCGCATTTAACTTTTTTTGTTTCTTGTTTAACCTTCGGGATCACCGTTAGATATTGCTACAGATGATGGGATAAACTATTTGTAGCGTGTGGGAAAATGCCATGCCTGAATGTGATTCGAACCTGGGACCTCCGGATGAAAGGCTGAGACGCTACCAATCACGCCATGGAGGCCGGTAACCGCGTTTAACTTGGTCCTGTAAAACTACTGATTGTTGTCACTAGCTTTCTTTTTCTTTTCCTGTTTAGCCTTCGGTAATTACTTTTCACATAATACTTCAGAGGATGAATGAGGATGCTACGTATGAGTGTAAATGATGTGTAGTCTGTGGTGGTTAATTAAAACCCAACCACCAAAGAACACCGGTAGTATCCACGATCTAGAACTCAAATCCGTGTAAAAATTCTTTCAAGTTCAAGTCCTTTATTAGGACTTGAACGCTGGAACTCTCGACTTCCAAATCAGCTGATTTGCGAAGTCGCGTTCACCAATAAACTAACCCGGTGGGTTTAACTGTTGTCACTAGCTATCACGACTGTGTTGAACTTGGCCTCTCAGAATTACTGACTTCTCTACCGGAACAGAAAGCAAGGATATCGGAGGATGCAATACCCTCTTACTTTTCCCAGTATACGGACCTTTGCTGCTGGGTGATTCTATTGGACTTTGGGTTATTAATAACTAGCGTTGATTCGGTTTGTGAAGTTTGGATTGCGTTCGAACCAATGGAGGGTTTATCAGACCCTCCATAGTCCCGACGGAACTATGTGCTAATAAGCTTATCTTCCGTGACGCGCTCCATTTCAGCCTAGCGTGGGCTGAAATCCTTTTTTTAAAAGGTTGCCCTCTCTTAAGGAAAGCACGCTGGAGGCGATTTCGGGCCTACGCTTTAACATTTAATTTAATTTGTTTAGAATTAAAGGAAATGAGTTTGGATGGATTGCTCTGAGACGTTGCGCCCCAGAGCTATCTCGGTCGGTAGGAGAGTGGATTCGGGATGGTTGTGATGGATATTTGTTGTCGTGTCTCTCTCTCTCTCAAATCTTCATCTTAACCTTGTTAAAATCCAGTATGTTCCGTAGAGAACTAGACTGGGGAGAGACAGACTGTTATCTTCTGTTCTTCTTCCTTTTGACTCTTCTTCTTCTTTCTTCTTTATTCGCTTCGTTCTTCAATGGATGGAAGGGAAGCGAGAAGGTTATTTGGGATCGTGGTACCAGCGGTTTTGGCGCGGGTATTAGTACTATTCGGTTTGAGTAGTCTAAGCGCGATACATCACTATTATGGATTAAATGTCTGCCCGCCATAAGGGCTGGCAGGAGAGATGTATATATAACGCAGGTTGTTTTCGAGTGCCCGTGCGCCGGAGTGGGGACAATTTTGAATAAGACGTCCCCCTATTATATGTAAAATTTGATTTCTTACGGATGTTGGTCAAGCCCTACAAAATATAATGGTCCTCGGCGGGTTTCGGGGGGTCTGATGGTGTCTCGGCCAAACACGTTTTCTTCTAGCTGTACTCGAAGTTCTTCGAGTTTACCTGAAAAAAAGGATAGCCCAACCGCCTTCCAAAAGTTCAGTGGATTGAACTTTTGGAAGGCGGTGAAAAAGTTTGCTCTTTCATCCCCGTGGTATGTGGTGGGGATGGTTTAAGGCAGTTGTGCTGCCGGTAGATTATGGAAATGGAACCCACCGTGACCACTGGTCTGGTGGTGAACGCGTCTTCCCAGATCGACTGATTTGGAAGCCGAGAGTTCCAGCATTCAAGTCCTAGTAAAGCCAGTTATTTTTACACGGATTTGAAAAATAGATCGTGGATACCGGTGTTCTTTTGTGGTTGGGTTTCAATTAACCACACATCTCAGGAATGGTCGAACTAAGAATGTACAAGACTACACTTCATTTACACTGATTAAATATCATTCTCATTCATCCTCTGAAGAATAATCTAAACGGTAGTTACCGGAGGCTAAACAGGAAAAACAAAGAAAAGAAAGAAGAAACATTATGGAAATGGAAATGGAAGTGAAATTGGGTGATGTGTCCGCATATCTTCCTATGGTGGAGCCTCAGGACGAAGCTGTAGACCTTGCCTGTCTCTTCTCTTGACTAACTTCTCGCCCATTCGTCTCTGACAGTATTTAAATCCCCTAGCCTGCAGAACTAGTATCCGCCTCATCAATTTTAATTGATGAATCGTAATAATTTTCCCTTACGTTTTTCTGTAAATTCTTATTCCAGTCTAGTAACCCTTTTGGTCGAACAACATCTTTTAGAGGTGTCATTGTTTGTATTACAAAGAATAGATTGTTAAACGGACAAGCTACTCTGAGAAAAGAATTTATTTTAGTTCCATCTGAATTCTTCTTTTCATTATTATTTTCCGTTTCCTTTTTCTTAATTGGAAGAAATCCGTTACCTTAGTCCGTTATATTGTTCGTGATACAATATGTCTGTTTAAACTTTTCGCTATTTTTGTTTTTTTTTCATTCCGTTTCATTTTACTTTTTTTTAACCTTTTTATTGGTATTATTGTAGTTTTTTTATTTATATTTTTCTTAAAGATTCTTTTAATCCATTCTGTAAGAAGTAGTTCGTTTGAATTTTATATTTTTCTTACACCAGTCCTTTATTTAATTTTTTTAATCATTATTTGTTTATGAAAATGAATTTTAAAGATCTCAAGTGTTCGTTATATCTTAATTTAATAATCTTCCCGTTTGTCCAATGTATGTTGCACTGCATTTAATTTTTTTTTTTTATATATACCATTACTGTTGTAAATTTCATTTGCTTCTATATTACTATTAATAATCTATTTAGTGTGTTTGTATTTATAGCAACCTTTATATTATATTTACTAAAATATTTTTTAATTGCGTAAATTTCTTTCACAGTAAATACTCGATTTAAAGGTTTCTTTATCGATTATTGTTTTAATTTAATTTCTTTTCTTTATATTTTTATTTATTTTTCAGATCATTTCTTTTTTATACCCGTTATTTTCTGTTATATAAATAATAGTGTTTAACTCTTTTTTATATGCTGGTTTCTTTACTGTTAATTTATGTTGTATATTGTCACCGAATGGCTTCGATAGCACGTGAGACTAACCGTTTGGGGGGTCCTGAAAAGGACCGTCTGTCGCCTAAGAATGGTGGGGCTGCAGCGCCGCTATGTTGGGAGAACTGTGCGGTGGAAATGATGCTTGTGTCAGCGCGTCCGTATACTGTGCGCTAGTACTATACCGTGTTCGGCCGCCGATATTAAATTAGGCATATATGTGGTAACAGTAGATACATGATCAACTTTTTTAATCGAATCTTTGGTTGTCACAGACGGACATCCACACTTTCTTCATTAATAACTTATTTTTCGTCCTCGCCCTTCTTCAGAACGCATCACAATCTTACTTTAACGCTCCGTAAAAATCATAAATTTCTTTTTGAATTTCATTCTCAAAATTATCAAATTACACCTTAATCATGAATTATAGCATTTATAATTAGATGAATATAAACAACTAATCAGAAAATGACAAAATCTTTAATTTTACAATTGAGTATTAATTAAGATAACTAAGCTACGGAAGGGCAATTTTACATTGCATTTATAAGGATAAATTAAAAACTTACCTTACTTAAAAAAACACGTTTAAATTAATTGATTAAATTTTAAATTACATAAATTTCTTTTTGTTTAAATTTTCATAATTTCATTATATGAGAAATTAAGGATCATCATTTCAAGTCAAATTTATTGTCAAAAGAGTACGATTTACATACACACTGATAATAACTCGTAACGTTTGTAATTAACTGATAATTCAAGCCCAAAGTAAATAATCTATTGTATTCATACATAACAAATTATGTATAACATTAAATAAACAATTTAGTACAGTGAAATATATCTCGTAAAACATCCCAAGTAAATCCTAATATCATAACATTAATTCTGTAATAAACAATACGTAATGTATTATTTACATAGATTAAAAATAATCCGCATCATTTGTCTATGGATGTTATATATTATTATATAAATATTTGAATAATACCTTTCTATACAGGTTGGTTTATTTTACGATTAGTTAAAGCTGTTTGTTCATCTTTTATAACGGATTTTTTTTAATTAGTTTTTTTTTTAGATTACGGGTTCAACTGTTAAGGTGATTAGCTCAGATGGAAATTTTTAGCGTAAAAAGAATGTCATGCCTAACCGGGATTCGAACCCGGGAACTCCAGATGAAAGACCGAGACGCTGTTTTAATTAATTGATTATTTTTTTTTTTTAATTAACAATAAAAAAAATTGTAAAATCTTTTAATATTTCTACAAATATTTCTATAAATATTAAAGAATTGAACAGCTTAAAATTTTAAAATCGAAGTATACTAGAAGTTACAAATACCATATAGTTACAAAGTTATTAGTTTATGATGTGATAGAAATATTTGTCCACAGTCTGTGATCCCACAAATTGAATCTATTTTATTTATTTTTTTTTTTTTTTTAATAGGAAAACTGAAATATGATACATGAATTTAAGTTAAAATTTTACGAGAAAAATTATGCTGAAAACAGTTTTTATATGAATATCTTCATTTCTGTAATTTTGATTAGAAAATTCGTGATAATAAAACGAGGTAAAACGCCCTGTAGTTTAACCCACCGGGTTGGTCTAGTGGTTAACGCGTTTTCCCAAATCAGCTGATTTGAAAAATCGAGAATTACAGCGTTCAAGTTCTAATAAAGTCAGATATTTTTACATGGATTTGAATACTAGATCGTGGATACCGGTGTTTTTTGGTGGTTGGGTTTCAATTAACCACACATTTCAGGTATGGTCGAACTGAGAATGTACAAGACTAACACTTCATTTACACTCATACATATCATCCTCTGAAGAATTATCTAAACGGTAGTTACCAGAGGCTAAAAAGGAAAAAGAAAGAAAGAAAAAGAAAGAAAGAAAACGCCCTGTAAGTAACTTTCTATTTCATATTAATGGACTCGGCAATCCTTCACTATTGCTAAATTTAAGGGTATCAATTAGATAAATTTAAAATAAACTTACAGCCTGTAACAGTTACGTTAATATATATCTTTCATTCGTTGTACTGTTTTTAGATCTGTTTCATTTTTCCAGTATTTTCTTATATTCTTGGCTCGAATTGTATTTTCATTAATATTTTGTTGTTTTGGATGCATTATTATGTTTAAATTGTAAAAGTTTTATTACTGCATAAATATTATTTACGTTTTTTTTTAAAAAATATTTGTAACTTAACGAAATCAATATATCAATGAAACTGAAAATATCAAGAAAATAATAAATTGTACAATACGAGGGTTATTTTTTTTCAAGGTTCCGATCGGTCACGAAATTAAAACCATACTGAAAATAAAAAATATTTTATTTGTAGCAAGTCCAACGAAAACGCTGCAGGAGCTTCTTTGTTACAACTGCACTGTGCGACCGAGCATTTTCATGGAGAAAGACAATGCCTGATGACAACATTCCTCTCCGCTTATTCTGAATTGCCCTTCGTAGACGTTGAAGAGTCACGCAGTACAAGGCTGCAGTGACGGTCGTGATTTTCTCGAATTGCCTCATTATCCACTCTCACAACGAGGTCACCGGTTGACACTCCCTTCCCTGACCGCCTGCATCATGAACATCTGTACATCCTGCTCTAAAGTTCCTATACCATTGTCGCACTTTGCTGTCACTCATTGAAGTTTCACCGTACACATTACATATTCGTCGATGAATTTCAGCCGCATTACACCCCTCAGTCTGAATAAATCGAATTACCGCACGCACTTCACACTTGGCGGTAGATTCTATTGTTGTAGACATGTTTAAGTGCTAGCTGAGCCCAATGGATGAAGCCCACATCAGATTTTTTTATAATGGAATATTATAAAACTGTAAATTCATTATCATTTTTTATTTTTGAACTTGATGATTAAAAATTAATAACAGTTTTCAATTTAAATCTATTATCTGAAATCGAACTACGAAAAAGTTTGAGTATTATTTATTAAAATAAATAGCATTTATATAATAACTTGGTTTCTAAATATTAATTCAGTCAAGATAGGATTAAATTTTATTTACTTAGAAGTCATCGACATTAGCAGTAAACGACTTTAAAACTGAAGTAGTAACCATTTTAATTATTTTTAATAAAGATATTGGAGATATTTATTTTGTTTTAAAATTTCATACGGAGTATTTAATCATGAACTAAACCTTTTACTTTTTATATTCTACTAGCAGACTTGACAATGCTTCGCTGTTGCTAGATTTGAGTAAAAATGAATTATATATATATATATTGAACACAATTATAAGTAATTGATAATTTTGACCACAATTGAAAGTTTGATAAAACATTAACAAAATGAACATTACGGAACTACACAAAATTTAACCTTACCCTTTTACCCTTTCCCCGTTTTCCCTGTTTTTTCTTTATTCCTTTTTCCTCATTTTCATTTTCCCATTTTCATTTTTACCATATTCCCTTTCTTCAACTTTTCATTTCCTTCCCTCATTTCCCTTTCACCCTTTTTTTCTCATTTTCTACCATTCCCTTTTTACCTTCTTCCCTTTCACTTTTTTCGATTTTTCCCTTTTCCGATTTTTTCTTTCTCCCTTCTTCCTCGCGCGTAAATCGGTCCAGTAGTTTTTTAGTCTATAACGGACATACATATCGGATACATTGATATGGAATTGTATTTTGTGTAGCGTGTGTTGCTATTACGTCCAACAGATAGCGCTGTTTTAAAAAAAAAAATGTTTTTACCTGTGACAGGTGTGACATCTCAGGTATATAAAGAAAAAGTATATAAAAATACGCGCGTATTCCAATGCAAAGTTGTGTAAAAATTTCAAAGTAATCGGTGAAGATCTTTTGGAGATTTCAGATTTTGAACAAACGAACATTTACATTTTTATTTATATAGATAACAACAAAATACCAATAGAAACAAAAAAAATATTACACGTAATTTAAAACAATTAAATTTTCATTTATAAAACATTTATTCAACAAGTAAAGAAAAAACAAGATATTGAAAAAAAATCGGTTAAAAGTACTACAATTTTTTATATTGAATATAAATGTCTATTTATTATATTTTATATTGAATATAAATATATATCCATACATAAATAAATATAGAATTTTTTTCACTGATAACGATTGAGGTATCAAAATATTAATTTGAATGTTGACAGATGTCAATCTTTATATCATTTGTCATAGTTTTTTTTTTTTTAACGAAATCTATAACTTGTTATATTACCATGGTATATAAATTTCTTGTCAAAATTCAAAGTTTTAATTAATTTTTTATTTTTATACTATTGAACCAAATCTTTTTTTAATTTTTATAATTTATCGTAAAATAAATACAATTTTTTTATTAAAATTAATCATCAATATATATTACAGAACCAAATTTGAAATTATTTAATAGCAAATGATTTAATACTTTGCCTAAAGACCCTACCTTAAATTTTTTTTACATAAATGGGGATGTATCTTTAATTGGTATAAGATGATTTTTTTGCTAAACTGTTTAACTTATAATCAATTCCATTTACTAGAACGATAAGTAAATTTAAATACAAAAAAAAATGACAAACAGCGATAGGGTTTCCATTTAAATCCATTTTTTCTTTCTTTTTTATGGTCTTCAGTCATTTGACTGGTTTGATGCAGCCCTCCAAGATTCCTTATCTAGTCCTAGTCGTTTCATTTCGGTATATTCCCTACATCCTACATCCCTAACAATTTGTTTTACATTTTCCAAACGTTGACTGCCTACACAATTTTTTCCTTCTACCTGTCCCTCCAATATTAAAGCGACTATTCCAGAATGCCTTAATGTGTGGCCTATAAGTCTGTCTCTTATTTTAACTATATTTTGCCAAATGTTTCTTTCTTCATAGATTTGTCGCAGTACCTTTTCATGAAATCCCTTAAAGAACTGAATGTAGATAAAATGTATTTTTTCGGCTTTTTTTTTGGATGTCTTTGATAAGATCTTCCTGGATGAATTTAAAAATTGAAAAGAAATCCTAATGAACCGTATTAATTGATCTTACATAGCTTCTTGGAATGAAACTTTGCCAGGTGAAATAAAATCAAGATTTGTCTGAATTCTTTGATACTGGGTTAGGTGTTCCTCAGGGTTCAGCTCTGGGGCCGTTTCAATATGCGGTCTTCAATGTGGATCTTCCGATTCTAGAAGACATCACAGACGCATGGTTTATGATTAATGTTTCTTTTTTTTATTTTTGTTGAGATGAATTTCATTAAAAACTTATAAAAAATTTGGAGTTAATTATAATGAGAAATCCGGATTGAACGTTTATATTATAAATTTTTTAATCAGGAGATAATAACAACAACAAAATCGTCTAATTTACTCATGAGAAGATTTTAAATTGATATTAGATAAAATGTATTCCCTAATCGACTAGTTAAACAAGGCAACTAGCTTTGTTATCTAATAACTTATTTTACTTTTTGATACAACTAATTTTATTAATTTTTATTATTGAAATTTTATTTCGTATTTCATTTTTTTTTTTTTTAGTTTTCTTAAAATCTAATTTATAGTTGTATTTTGGTGAAACTATTTATAAATAAATAAGGGTAAAACAGGATTATGTAAGTTTCTAATTTTATTTCAGGAGTATAAAATCGATTGAATCCAATTCCCTCTGCTTTATCTCATTCAAAATTCTACTTCAACTTCGTAATTCTATATCAAACCTAAAATTGTACCTAGTACGATCTTTAAATAGATTTCCGTACCAGTAAATTGTATATACTGTATTTTAAGTCCAACGTGAATTAATGTAAACTCTTTATGTTAATTAGGTTAACGTTGAAAAGTTTATAATATTGATAACTTAAGAAGTCAGTCGTTTATTTAATATAGACAATTTGAATCAACTTAAATAAATTAACTTTTTATTAAATAACTTTTAATTAAAACCTAAAATTACTGTTTCGCGATGAGAGTAATACGTTTTCCTATACCTTAATTTGAAAATTGACGGCATTAAATGATATATGTTATTCTATTTATTTTTATAATAAAGTTCCCCCTTTAACTTGAAGAAAAAATACCCAGTTTAAAACAAAAAAAAAAAGAAAGAAAAATATACCATAATTTATTCCTTAATATAATAAATATTTTTCATAGTTTTTTTTTTTTTTGACTACGGATTAATGATTTTCCAGTTAACGTAATTTGTTCAAGTAATAATTATTTAATTCAAGAATTTTTATTTCTTTGATGAATATGCCATGCCTGACCAGGATTCAATCCCGGGATCTCCGGATGAAAGTTCGAGACGCTAACATCTACTACGGAGATCGGAATTTTTTTTATTTTTTTTTTCTTTATTAAAAATTATGTTAAAAGTATATTTTTTTCAAAAAAAAAATCTGATGTGGTGACCACATAACTTCCTTGTACGTCTTTTAAATTACATATACAAATTTTTAAAAGTACATAAAATTTTATTTCATTAATAACTTCTTTTCAGACTTTTTTTTTTTATTGTTATTGAATCTTTATTTATCGTAAATATTTTTTTACATTCAGAAATTAATAATTATTAATAAATCAATATATTTAAATTAAAAAAAAAAAGGTGATGAAGTCTTGGTTCAAACCGATGTAACCCTTTACCCTTTGAACATCCAGATATTTCATTAATTAAAATTTTATTTGGCTTTAACTCTGGAACCAATGAAACTAAAAACAAATTATGATACATCGTTGAAATTCTCTAAATGAGGGATTATTACTGCAGTTAAGAAAAAGTCCAAAATAAAAAAAAAATAAATGGATTTTGGGCTTTTTTGGGCAATTTTGATCAAGTCGATTGCAATAAAAATCGGAGTTGTACAAATAGATGTTAAAACAGTCCTAAATCTAAAATATCAACATCCTACGGCTAATCGATTTTGAGTTATACGAGATACATTCGTACGTACAGACTTCACGCCAAAACTAGTCAAAATGGATTCACGGAGGGTCAAAATAGATATTTCCCTTAAAATTTAAAAACCGAAATTTTTCGAGATCACAATATTTTTTACTTCGTACAAGTAAAAAAAACTACTTCACAATTCATTTATACGTAAATATTTGTGCAGGTTTATGTTCTTTATATCATTTTAAAGCAAAGTATGGAATTACTTTCGGTCGTATGGTTTGAGTGGGGGAAGATGAATATGAATTTTCTTTACGTTTTGAGGTATGAGAAATACGAATACACAGTTCAATTATTCTGGGATACGAATACACAATTCTGGCAGTCTGTAAGTCTACCTGTCCGGATGATTGCGCAGGGGCTGCGTAGATATAATGTAGATTAGGTCTAGCCCTTGCGTGACTAAAGGAGGAAGTATTTTAGCGGGTAAGAGCCCCGCATTTGCCATCGGAGCGGGCCGGACTGCGGCTTATAGAGCTATTTCCTTTCCTCCGGGAAAAAAAACCTACTAACAAAAATTCTCCAGTTTGAATTTTGAAAATCAGATGATTATTTGCAGACATATAAGAGCATCACATTGTAACAATCCAACGGGCACCCTGTTTGTTACCGATTGATGGGGATGATTGGTCTAGTCTCACTCGAGAACTCACATCACCTCACCTCTCTTACCTCACACGCAGTTCCCACGGGAAACCCATTATTGTTAAACAGAATTTAAAAAAATTTATTTAATATTACTCGTATTTTATTTAAAGTAAATTTATTTTTGTAATATTATTCATTTGATTGAGTTGAATCATTCAGTTCAAACCAACGCACACAGTTATAGAAGTTCACAGTTCACAGTTCATTAATTCAATTCATTAAAGTTTGAGCTTGAACCGGCAAATCTCCACTCCAACATACACATACATAGATATTATACATATATATTTATATAGCTTCTAACAGTCCTGGTAACGTAAGGATTCCAACGCGGGATACATTTAATTCGGTTCAGCCGTTGAGCTGTTTTGTTTATTGTTTTTTTTCCCCTACATCCCCGAGCCGGACATCCAATTAAGTATACTCTACTCGGGGACGTGTCCTTTCCGGATCTTTTAATTGCCTGCCTCTAATCTCCAACAGAAGAACCAGGCCCGGCTATGCGTTCCCAGCCCCCCCGCTGGAGACCGGGTCTCGGTCTTTCCTTTTGCCAGCCTCAAACCGACGGCGCAGGAGCCGAAGTCGCCAAAGCGTATCCGGGAACCCACACAGCCGGCCGGGTCTCGGTTTTTTCATTTATTCACACCGAACGGACCCCAGGAGTCCCCGCTCCATCACGGGAACCCACACATCAGGGCATGTGAGCCCTCAGGAACGTGGCTGTCCGCCCAACCCTGCTATAAACTACTACCATTAGTATCCCAGTCGTCTTGCCTCATCTTCTTTTATTCTGAGGACTGCTCTTGTGAATATTGCAAAATTTTGCCAGTTTCCGGACATAGCCAAGAGCCACTCCGAGAGCTGATCCGGTCGGGTATGCATCAGTCCTGCATTTATACGTTGTTCCTCCCATCGTCTGCACACAAAAATAGTGTGTTCGGCATCGTCAACCACATCGCAGTAACAACAGATTGGTGACTCTCTCTTGCAAACCTATGTAGATATTGTTCAAACGCACATTTCCCGACATGAATTGCGTTGTGCGGTAATCTAATTCGTCATGAGAGCGATCTAGCCAAGCATCCAGGTCCGGGATAATTCTTCTGGTCCATGCGGCCACTGCTGAACCCGCCCATGCCACCTTTCCATTGTTCTCGTATAATAGAATTGGCCTCATTTTTGGCTACACCGGACGCCCTATTTTTTGTCCTTACAGTCGTTGAGCTTTTACAGTGAAAGAAACAAACATACATACATATATACATACTAAATACGAGTATATACTCATTTTTGAGTAGTCGTGTAATTTATAAGACCTGGAAGCTCTAATATGTAAATATTTAATTTGGAAATTTAGTGTTAAAAAAGTAAGATAAAATTTGATTACTTGGAAAAATAATTTTTTTTTTATTGTATTTTTGATGATAGTGTTCCGTCAAAAGCGTTCAAATATTTTTTTTATTATTTTATCTAATATGTTTCAGGTTGTTGTATGTTTTTTCATACTATATATATTATTTCTGGGAAGAAGAAATATAATCTATAAATGAATCTGTTATACCATTAATATAAAGAACGTTATTTTTTTTAAGTTAAAGGAATTGAAAACTGTGTGTAGAGTTATGGAACCTTATACTTGTGTATGGAAAAGTTGAGTCTAGTAAATTGGGTAAAATGGAGTAAAACTAATTCAAAGTTTCTGGTAGGATTTTAAAAGGTTTACAGTAATAGATGTATAAAATGTAGAATTGAATTTTAAGGACGACCTAAGGGTATAAAAGAGATTAATGTAAAATTGGGGTGAAAAAGATTTAATTCTGTTTTGAAAAAAAGTGTTACTAAGTGTAGTGAATTTTGCCAAATTGGTAGGGTATGTTTAAATAGATTTTGTTGTGTGTGAAAATATAAGTTAACAGAATTCAAGCCTTATTTTTTTCGTCATATAAAATATCTCATGAACTAAAGCAAAGAATACACGTATAAGATCATTATAAGAAGAAAAACTTATCTTTTTTGTGTAATGCAAACAGAGGAAAACAAAAATAACAACCAACCTGTTGGATTTTTCTACAAACATGAAAACAGTATATAATCTTATTTAGACCAACGTCTTTAATGAAAATATTTTTTTTAATTTTATGTACGTTTTATTTTCCCCTATAGATAGCGCTATAGCAGATACATAATTCTAAAAGGGAAAGTATTGTTATCGGTTGAATTTAGGCATATGCGGTTTTCATCGAATCTTGACTTTCTGACACTTAAAGAACCCAAAAAACCGAATAGAAATTTTCTGGATGTTAATGTTCGTTTGTACAGGTGTGTGTGTGTTCGGTGTTTCGTTCTATATAACCTTATATCTTCAAAACCACTGGACCGATTTTAACCAAACTTTTTCAAATTATATCTATTTATGGGGCATTGATGCTATTAAATTTTCAACTTCAAAAAATCAAGGGGATGAGGCTGTAGATTAAGATGACCCTCAGTATCTCGAGATTACCCTTAATTAAGGTCTTATTTTTTTTTTAGGCACATTTGTTAACAATTAAAAAATAGAAATATTTGTATAAAAATGTATTTTTTATAATCGCATCCCCACCCCAAAAACGTCTGTTATAGTCGTCTGCTACATTGTGATGTCACAGATGAATTGTAAAATAAAATAAAATAATAATATTTAAAGTGTAAAAAAGTAACTCGGTTTAATTGGGTAAAAGTAACTCGATCCCCCGGTTGATTTAGTACTTTGTGCGTTAAACCTCGCGGCTACATAAGCCGCTGATATTCTTTATACCTATTCAATCATCATTCGAAGAATTAATCGAACTAAACTAATCGAAATATTCGTTGAACTTTGTTTTATATGACGACGAATACTTCAATACTTTTTAAACTGTATAAAATTTTTTTTTTTTGTCTTCAGTCATTTGACTGGTTTAATGCAGCTCTCCAAGATCCCCTATCTAGTGCTAGTCGTTTCATTTCAGTATACCCTCTACATCCTACATCCCTAACAATTTGTTTTACATATTCCAAACGTGGCCTGCCCACACAATTTTTCCCTTCTACCTGTCCTTCCAAAACTAAAGCGACTATTCCAGGATGCCTTAGTATGTGGCCTATAAGTCTGTCTCTTCTTTTAACTATATTTTTCCAAATGCTTCTTTCTTCATCTATTTGCCGCAATACCTCCTCATTTGTCACTTTATCCACCCATCTGATTTTTAACATTCTCCTATAGCACCACATTTCAAAAGCTTCTAACCTTTTCTTCTCAGATACTCCGATTGTCCAAGTTTCACTTCCATATAAAGCGACACTCCAAACGTACACTTTCAAAAATCTTTTCCTGACATTTAAATTAATTTTTGATGTAAACAAATAATATTTCTTAGTGAAGGCTCGTTTAGCTTGTGCTATTCGGCATTTTATATCGCTCCTGCATCTTCCATCTTTAGTAATTCTACTTCCCAAATAACAAAATTCTTCTACCTCCATATTCTTTTCTCCTCCTATTTTCACATTCAGTGGTCCATCTTTGTTATTTCTACTACATTTCATTACTTTTGTTTTGTTCTTGTTTATTTTCATGCGATAGTTCTTGCGTAGGACTTCATCTATGCCGTTCATTGTTTCTTCTAAATCCTTTTTATTCTCGGCTAGAATTACTATATCATCAGCAAATCGTAGCATCTTTATCTTTTCACCTTGTACTGTTACTCCGAATCTAAATTGTTCTTTAACATCATTAACTGCTAGTTCCATGTAAAGATTAAAAAGTAACGGCGACAGGGAACACCCTTGTCGGACTCCCTTTCTTATTACGGCTTCTTTCTTATGTTCTTCAATTGCTACTGTTGTTTTTTGGTTCCTGTACATGTTAGCAATTGTTCTTCTATCTCTGTATTTGAACCCTATATTTTTTTTAAATGCTGAACATTTTATTCCAGTCTACGTTATCGAATGCCTTTTCTAGGTCTATAAACGCCAAGTATGTTGGTTTGTTTTTCTTTAATCTTCCTTCTACTATTAATCTGAGGCCTAAAATTGCTTCCCTTGTCACTATACTTTTCCTGAAACCAAATTGGTCTTCTCCTAACACTTCCTCCACTCTCCTCTCAATTCTTCTGTATAGAATTCTAGTTAAGATTTTTGATGCATGACTAGTTAAACTAATTGTTCTGTATTCTGCCCCTGCTTTCTTTAGTATCATTACTATAACACTTTTTTTGAAGTGTGACGGAAATTCCCCTTTTTCATAAATATTACACACCAGTTTGTATAATCTATCAATCGCTTCCTCACCTGCACTGCGCAGTAATTCTACAGGTATTCCGTCTATTCCAGGAGCCTTTCTGCCTGTATAAAATAAATATTATTTAATTCAAATTTTTATTCATGGTATTTAATATCATCTATCGATCGTTTGACTCAGTTCAAATTTGTTTGAATGTGTAAAATAATATTTCTTCTTATTCACGAAAAAGAAGTATAACTTCTTACGTGCATACAGAAGTACACACGAGCTTTTTTTATATTGATAATAGACATTTATTCTTTTATTTACCTCTACGTATTTTCCCTACATCCATATTGTTTTTTTGAAACTATTTTCTAAATTTTTTCTACTCGCTCTTCAATTCACAAAAAAAAAAAAACCATTAATGAATATGAAATTAAACCGCTCATGAAATCTCTTCAATTTTCGCAATGTTCCTTTTTTATTGTAATTGTTGTTGCTCTAAGTAAGTCTTCTAGTAACTTACAATTACTGTAGACTTTATTGCAGATTTCATCATCTCTTATAATTAATTCTTCTTTATTACTTAAAAGTAAGTAGTATTACTATCCCGTCAAATATAACTAGAATAACTATATTAAAAAGGAAAGTAAGATGATTTTATCAATAATAAGGTATTAGTTATTGGTTGGTTGCTTAGCATTTCTCCCGCTGCCGCCCCATTCGGTCGCCCTAAAGCATAAGACCGAATGTCTGTGCCACAATCGGCTACTGAGCCAGAAAACAGTTTAGCGACCAGTGTCCTAACTAGCTCCTAGAGCTAACCTAAAAGCTTCAGCTGAATAAACGTGGTACCAAACACCATTCGCTTGCGTGTCCCTCCACCCACTTGTCATATATCCGTAAATGGGTAGGCGCACCCCGACAACTACTAAAATATATATGACTATCAATAATTTATTTATCTTGTCAAACACAGCAATTCGCTTCTACGCCTAGGCCGCTGAATGCCAGCAAGTACCTGTCCACCATTAAAGCGCTTGGAACCTTAATCTGGCTGGTAGCAGCCATATCTCTCGGTGAGCTTCCTACAGCAGCGCGGTAGGAGTCTTTCTCCTTAGGTAAACTATTGATGTCGGGGAACTCCCACACCATCCGACAATGCGGCTCTCACCACATTGACTCGCCGCTTGTGAGTGGCCAATTTTCTTCTTGACCTCCAAACTTCCAGGGTGGCCTGAGTCCTGAAATCCCCCAAAACACCAGAACTGGGCAATCTAACATCATGTTCGTTCAATTTGACATCCCCACAGACACACAGCTCATCATCTGTGCGTCCCCAAATTCTTAGATCACTCAAAGTTGGGGGTCCTCTATTGACCAAACTGTTGCTCTGAAGAAATTCCAATTAACTGTTATTTTTTATAAATTGAATAGGCTTGAATTTTTATTTATCATACTCACAAGCTTGAGTTTAATTAAAACAGGTGGTCCAGAGGAGAGAATCCATTGGCAAGATGGGAAGGTTGAATGTATCGAGCCCTGACAGGCGAAATATAACCTGACCGCGACGGGAAACGGAAGTAACCATATACCGCGGGCAAAGCCGTGAAGGGTCTGCTGATATTTTTCATGTAATATTATACGTAGAGGTATACCATACATACATATATGGTAAGAGAGTTATCTAAATAAATAAATAGAAGTAATTAAACATCCACTCATTTGCAATATCATCTCTGGTGAATAAAATATAATATTCTCGAATGCGGCAAATCATTTACTGTATGTTATTATTCCAATTTATAATGAATTTTTCTGTTTTAATTGGTTTTGTTAAAAGGTTTTAAATTTTTTTATAAAATCTTCTTCAATTTTACTTGGGATCGTAATTGTTTTTAAAAATTAAACTCTATTCTCATCGAAAAATACCTCTGGCAACTTAAATAAAACTTCACATAGTTTTTACAATAAATTAATTAATTTAGCGTATGTGGAAATATTTAATAATTACAAGTAAACAGGAAGAATTCATTTTTATACTTTTTTTTTTTTAATTTTAATTTTAAATGACATAAAGGAACACGCAAATATCATTTCATTCTAGTTTTTTTTCTCTTATTCCATGAGTGTTTCGTTTTTTTGACATGGCATCGTTTTTGCTTATTTGTTCATTTTCTTTCTGTCCTTTATCCTGCGATAAGAATTTTTATATTGTAAATTATTGTTCAGAATTATGACAACAGTATTTTTCTTTCAAGTTTATTCTTTTTTATTTTTTTTAACCTCCGGGACCACTGTTAGATATTGCTTCAGAAGATAAGATGAACGATTTGTATCGTGTGTGAGAATCCATTCCTAACCGGGGATACAAATCCGCGACCTCCGGATGAAAGGCCGAGACCAGAGTAGTCGCGCCACGGCTCAAGTTTAATCCTTTGAACATCCTTTTGTAATTGTTTCAGATAATTTTATTTGTTTTTTATGTTTCACAATTTATAAAATATTTATTTGGATGTAGGATGTTAGAGGTATATCGAAATGAAACGACTTGCACTAGATAGGGAATCTTAGAGAGCTGCATCAAACCAGTTAAATAACTAAGACAAAAAAAAATTTGGATCCATCCTGACAATACGACCTAAGCAATTTAACATTATTTTTTTTATTGCTGTTTCTAGATCTTCTAGATTTACGTAGATCACTTTGTTAGATTTTATTTTGTATCCTTCCTCTATTATTTTTCGACCATAGATTTTCATCGGTAAGTTTATTTCGATGTTTAGACATTTTTCAAGGTCGGTTAGTTGTAATGTTGCTGTGCCATATAAAATTACTGGTTTTAATGCTATCAGTTGTATAATATTTTAATTTCGCGTTCTTGGAGAGATTTTTTATTGTAGGTGTCTTTGATGATAATTTATTATTACTTTTTTATAAACCCTTTTTTTTCTTCTATAAACAAATACGGTAATTTAATTTTAACTAAATTTAATTAAAATAATGAAAAAATTGTTATTCAATATTTATAGGGCACTTATACTCTATGAAAATAGCGAGAATTTTAGCAAAAACTTTGGCAGAAGTTTATCGCTAATAAGGATTTTTTTGCTTGTTCTATTTATATTATTATTCAGGATTTTATATATATTTGGCACTTACTTACCTTATGGTAGCCCGGAAAACGACTGTACCGTCGAATGGCTTGGACGGCTTGAAATTTATAAGTTTGTGGTGGACCTGAAAAGGGGCCGTTTTTTCGTTAACTCTAAGAAGAGCGGTTGGGCTCTGAAGCTGGTCTCCGGCGAAGTCGAGGAGTTGCAGCTCGTCCATTGAAGTTAAACCGGGCTTTCCCTCAGCGGCAGTTGTGTCCCCACTACAGCGTGGCAGTGATGGTCCCCAGAGCCCCACAGTGTCGGGTCGGCGTCTGTCGTCACCGGAATGTCGAGGCGATTCTTCCTGAGCGATCCCATGACGGGCCGGCTACTGCTGTTGAGTCCGCCGGCCAGGGCGATTGATGCCCGGCGAGCTGGAGCGGGAAGGTATCGTCCTCGTCCAGAGGCTCCCTCAGCGGGTCGGCCAGGCCTGCTGCTCCGGCTAGGATGTTAGACCATTATTTTAGGTCCATATATTAGACACAACTTCCGTTGAATTTCAGCTGCTGAAGATCCTTTTGCGCACAAAATTGAATCACAGTGCGCACTTCACAACTGGTAGGAGAAACGATTGTCGTGCACATTGGAATCTGAATTCACCGGTAGGCAAACGACTACTTCTTTGGTTTCGTAAATATCCGATAGATGGTCCTGCATTCGTGAAACGCACTATTATTATTATTTTTTAGCGGGTTCAGACCCACTAATATTTAAATATAAGGTAGGTGACGGCACTTAATTTACGAATGTGCCTCGTGTGTGTGTGTATATATATATATATATATATATATATATATATATAAATATGTGTGTGTGTGTGTGTGTGTGTTTTTGTTTGCATTGTTTAATAAGTAATTATAAAATAAGAAAGAATAAAAATTCTTAACAATGCATGCTTATAAAAATAGATTTAATTGTAAATTTGTTACAGTAATTTCAAATAACGTTGTGTTACATCTGTCGTATTATTGTACAGAAACAGAATCATCACCACTGCAATCTAATTTAATTGTATTAATGCACTGTTTTTATTTTTCATTTTGTAAATGTAAAAATTTTCCACTTTACAAATAACAAACACATGAACAGTACACATGACCAAACCCTTTCTCATACATTTATAATATTTAATAATATTTGTCTTACGATATTTGACACATCACCCATTTTTATAATTAATTCTACATATATTAATGAATAGTATAATTTAATTTGAAAATAAGAGTTTAATATATATTTAATACATAAGGAATTAATTAATATTAAAATACTTTTCTTAAACTTAAAATTATAGAATTGTTGAAGGAAAATCTGGAAGTTATCATTGCATATTTATTTTCTTGCAGAATATTTTATTATCAAATAAAGAAAAATTTTTCATTTTAACCACTGGAAGATAAATAAATAATTCAAAGAATTTTTTTTTTGTCTTCAGTCAATTGACTGGTTTAATGCAGCTCTCCAAGATTCCCTATCTAGTGCTAGTCGTTTCATTTCAGTATACCTTCTACATCCTACATCCCTAAAAATTTGTTTTACATATTCTAAACGTGGCCTGCCTACACAATTTTTCCCTTCTACCTGTCCTTCCAATATTAAAGCGACTATTCCAGGATGCCTTAGTATGTTGCCTATAAGTCTGTCTCATCTTTTAACTATATTTTTCCAAATGCTTCTTTCTTCATCTATTTGCCGCAATACCTCTTCATTTGTCACTTTATCCACCCATCTGATTTTTAACATTCTCCTATAGCACCGCATTTCAAAAGCTTCTAATCTTTTCTTCTCAGATACTCCGATCGTCTAATCTATGCCGTTCATTGTTTCTTCTAAATCCTTTTTATTCTCGGCTAGAATTACTATATCATCAGCAAATCGTAGCATCTTTATCTTTTCACCTTGTACTGTTACTCCGAATCTAAATTGTTCTTTAACATCATTAACTGCTAGTTCCATGTAAAGATTAAAAAGTAACGGCGACAGGGAACACCCTTGTCGGACTCCCTTTCTTATTACGGCTTCTTTCTTATGTTCTTCAATTGCTACTGTTGTTTTTTGGTTCCTGTACATGTTAGCAATTGTTCTTCTATCTCTGTATTTGAACCCTATATTTTTTTTAAATGCTGAACATTTTATTCCAGTCTACGTTATCGAATGCCTTTTCTAGGTCTATAAACGCCAAGTATGTTGGTTTGTTTTTCTTTAATCTTCCTTCTACTATTAATCTGAGGCCTAAAATTGCTTCCCTTGTCACTATACTTTTCCTGAAACCAAATTATTGGTCTTCTCCTAACACTTCTTCCACCACTCTCCTCTCAATTCTTCTGTATAGAATTCTAGTTAAGATTTTTGATGCATGACTAGTTAAACTAATTGTTCTGTATTCTTCTCATTTATCTGCCGCTGCTTTCTTTGTTATTTCTATTACATTTCATTAGTTTTGTTTTCTTCTTGTTTATTTTCATGTATACTTTTAATATATATTAATTCAAAACGATTGTAATCCCATACGAGTTTTGACTTCGGTGGTGCGATCTTAAGAACACATATTTTTTTTAAATTTAATTATAAATGATTTACTTCTGTTTTTAATTTATATTTTTTATTTTATAAAATAATTTAAAGTTATCATTTTTATTTATATTATTAAATAAACAAAAATATTTACAAAATAAACAAAGTTATTTAATTTATTTTTATTACATATTTGCACGCTTTATTGAAATTTATAAAGATTAACAGAAATTTATCTTTATTGGAAACGGAATAACAAAACATTTTCCTTTATTCATAAGTTATTTACCTACTTTATCGTTTTTCAAATCCTATTACGTTCTAATAATCTTTAAATCCTAACGTTTTTACATTCTACCCATTATCTCTTATATATGTTGAAAATTTAATCCTTCTCTACTGTAAAATAATTTAAATTTTATAACATACGCTCAAACAAGCTAATAATTTGGCTCTTTATAAAAACATTTTCATAAAAATTTTCTCATTTTTTATTTTAATTCATCTTATAGAATTTTATTAACCCAAAAATTTTTAACCCAGTTCTGTTTTACACTAAATTTTGAAAATCTTTATTTCTTTTTTGTTTTTTTTTTTCTTATAATTATTATTGTTTATTTCATTTCTATAAGCTCTATATTCCGTAAAAACATTTTTTTAATTAATATTGCTGTTATAATTCTATTACGTTTAACAGTAATAGATTTTTTTTTTATTTAGAGCAAAATCTCGTTTTTATTATTATTTCAGTATTTTAAATTAATTATCAATTTTCGTACTACGAAAATTCTTATTGTAGTACTCGTATAAATTGATTAAATTAGAAATAACAGATTGAAATAAATTTCGATAGAAAAGCAGAACGAAATTGATTTTATTGATTTGAATATATATATATATATATATATTTTTTTTAAGGCCGCAAAGGACCACTTTAGTCAAAATAATGCAAGTCTTTTTTGCCGATCTTTTGGCCTTTAAGTTCTTAGCTTTTACTTTCTCCCAATATTTATTCATTCTTAATGATCTTGCTTTACTATCCTCTTTTGAATAAACCCTTTTTGTATAATTAAAAGTTCTTACTTTAAAATCGGTATTCGGATCTTTAAAAACAAATTTTAATTATTCGGATTTATTAAGTAAATCTTCGTAATTCTTCAAATTTAATTCTGGCATGTCTTCTTTAATTTCTTTGATCCATAATGGCGGATTTTTTAAAGACCAAAATCGATCGGTAATCCTATCCTGCAGTAATCTTAACAAGTGTACACAGAAAGAAATTCGCTTCTTTTTCATAGTATCGATTAAGGATTCCAAGTTTTCGTACAGAAATTTATTAGGCAATAATCTGTACTGATTTTCGTGTTTATATTTTTTGTTTATGCAGGTTCTAAGAATCCTGCGTTCAACTTTAACCAAAGGTTCAGCCCTATTTTTCTGATTTAATCTAAATAAAGTATCTCTCGCGTAAATAATTACCGGTTTAACCACAGTTTTGTAATGTCTAATTTTACTGTTAATCGAGAGCGATTTTTTGTTGTAAGTATTTTTGGTTACTTGTAGCACTTTAAATAATTTATTAAGTCTTTCGGTCCAATTTTGTATTTCGTTACGATTACAAGTAATGATCTCTCCAAACATTTAAATTTTTCTACAAGTTCTACTTTGTTTCCATTAATATTCACAGAATTAATAACTAAAGGATCTATAGCCATCATTTTAGTCTTTTCGTAAGAAATTTTAAGTCCAATTTTATTCGCAAGTTCTTCTATACTTGTTATTTATATTCTGGCTTCTGCGATACTATTAGCTACTAAAGCTAAGTCGTCGGAAAATCCTAGGAAATTTAAATTTAAGTTATCTCTTTTGTATCCTATGTGAATATTTTTTGGATTAATTTTAAACCATTCGCGCATCAGAAATTCTAGCACACAATTAAATATTAAAGGCGAATATCTGCCGCCTTGTTTCAGTCCGAATTTTATGTAAAAAGGTTCGGAAAATTCGCCACGAAACTTCACTTTAAATTTTGTATTTGTCGATGTTAAATCGATCATATTTACCAATTTAGGATCCAATCCGAAATTTACCAGGTTTTAAACATCGAAATCCTATGTATGCAATCGTAAGCTTTTTTGAAATCAATAAAAGAAATAATCATCTGTTTTTGTTTTCTATTATAAATATCTTTCTATTATAAAGTAATTTCAAAGTAATAATTTGATCTGGACAACTGCGCCAAGGCCGAAAACCATCTTGGTAATCGCCTAGCTCGCTTTCTAGTTAGTCCTTAATTCTGTTCTAAATAATTCTAGATAAAATTTTATACGTACAATCCAATAATCGAAATTCCACGATAATCGTCAAGATTTGTCTTGTCGCCTTTTTTTCAGTGTAAAGGATGTATAATAGCTGACGTCCAATGTTCTGGGAGTTTTCGGATTCCCAAATTTTAACCAGAGAATTATGCAAAGATTTCTTAACTGATTTTTTTTGTTTTATATATATATTTTTTTTTGTTTAAGAATTTTAGGTAATTTTTTAATTATTTTGTTTTTATTGGTTAATTATAATTTTATAATTTTATAATATTTAGTGAAGTGTTTGTTATTTATTTTATGTTTAGTATGGAAAAAACTTTGCTTCACAAAAATTACAAGAAGTTTCTTTGTTTATGTCATTAAAGAAATTTGGGTAGTAGAATTACTAAAGATGGACGAAGCAGGAGCGATATAAAATGCCGAATAGCACAAGCTAAACGAGCCTTCAGTAAGAAATATAATTTGATTACATCAAAAAGTAATTTAAATATCAGGAAAAGATTTTTGAAAGTATATGTTTGGAGTGTCGCTTTATATGGAAGTGAAACTTGTACGATCGGAGTATCTGAGAAGAAAAGATTAGAAGCTTTTGAAATGCGGTGCTATAGGAGAATGTTAAAAATCAGATGGGTGGATAAAGTGACAAATGAAGAGGTATTGCGGTAAATAGATGAAGAAAGAAGCATTTGGAAAAATATAGTTAAAAGAAGAGACAGACTTATAGGCCACATACTAAGGCATCCTGGAATAGTCGCTTTAATATTGGAAGGACAGGTAGAAGGAAAAAATTGTGTAGGCGGTCCACGTTTGGAATATGTAAAACAAATTGTTAGGGATGTAGGATGTAGAGGGTATACTGAAATGAAATGACTAGCACTAGACAGGGAATCTTGGAGAGCTGCATCAAACCAGTCAAATGACTGAAGACAAAAAAAAAAGAAAAAAAAGAAAATATTTGATTTACGGAAAATTGATCAGGTATAATTTAAAGATGTACTTATGAACAAAATACGTTTGTTTCTATGGGAGTGATTAATGAAACAGAAATTTAAAGTGCTTTACATTGTTTCCCTTTTCCTTTTCGTGATTCTAATTGTAATTTAACAGCTTACTTTATACAAAGGGAATAAAACTGGGCGTGATGGAGAATCTAGGTATGTAATTTGAATAATGTATGTTATCATATATATTCGTATAGCTCCCTTCCATACCTAAGTTGGATCCGATTTCCATTTTTTTTTTAAAGCATATATATAGGAAATGAATAATTTAAAAATAATTTTTTTTTATTTTTAATTAAAAATGCGTATTTATTAGAACTTTTTGTTTTTAAATAATAAATTAGACCGTTAATTAATTTAATTTTCTACTAAAATAATCTCTGAAATTAATTTTTAAAGTGCACACAAATTTTTAAATAATATTTTATTGTTTATCGAATCATATAATTCGGGAAGATACCGTAAGTTGTTTAAATATGTACTCACCTTTGGAGATATATAGTCTGATATGTCGTTCAGATTTATAAAACTCATCGAAATCATGAATCATAACCTTAAAATAGTATATAAATTAATTGAGATAACTTTCAAATATTTTACAGTAAATTCTGTGGATATTGTTATTTTCTATCGACTTTTCGAAGAAATTTACGCTAGTATTTTTGGTCGCATGATATGGTTGGGATGATAAAATGGATTTTATTTACGTTTTGATGTATGAGGATTACAAAAATATCATTCACTTAAAATGTTAATCTCTTACATATCTATATAAATAAAAATGTAAATTTTCGTTTGCCCAAAATCTTAAATCTCCGAAATATCTTCACAGATTGCTTTGAAATTTTGACACAACGTTCCATTCGAATACGCGTGTTTTTATGTACCTAAGATGCTTTTGTTATGTAAAAACATGCTTTTGTTGAAAAACACTGCTACCTGTTGGACGTAAAAGCAACATACGCTATACTAAATATTTCACGATACCATTTCAATGTTTCCGATATGTGTGTTCGCTATAGATTACAAAACTACTGGACCGATTTACGAGCGGGAGAAAAGGAAGAGATCGGAAAAGGGAAAAGTCGAAGGTAAAAGGGAAGAAGATAAAGAAAGAAGAGGAAAATGGAGAAAATAAAAAAGGGGAAAACATGGAAAAAGAAATGGAAACAGGAATAAAGAAAAAAATAAAAGGTGAATTGGATGAAGAGGAAGGTGTAGAGGAAAAGAGAGGTTTAGAGGAATAAAAAGGAAATAGTGTGGGAGAGGAAAGCGGAACATTATAAAAAATAATATGGGAAAAGGGAAATGGGGAATAGGGGAGAAAGGAAAAGCGGGAAAAATGAAAGGGAAAAGGGAAGAGTTACAGCCAAATGAAATCTGAAATAATGAAATATCTGGATCAAACAAGGGAAAGGCACTTCGGTTCGAATCTGACTTCATCTTTTTTTTCTTTTTTTTAAATTTAAATATATTGATTTATTAATTATGAACTTCTCTGATTGTAAGAAAATTTTTATCATAAATAATAATTCAATAATCACAATAAAAAAAAAAAATACGAAATAATATCACAAGTTATTAATGAAATAAAATTTTACGTACTATTCATATTAAAAAAAAAAAATCTGTATATGTAATTTAATATGCGTAGAAGGAAGTCATGTGATGTCAGATGTTTTTATTTTACAGTAATTTTACACATACGGTCTCGTACTGCAGTAAGAAATATCTTCGTTTTTCTCTTTCTTTAGAAATAATACATTTTTATTGATTAATTTTAAAATTGTTTTTTTCTGATTGGTTGATTATATCATCGTATCGTATCTCATTTCCGCCCACGTTCCATAATAGCTATTGGTTGTGATAGTCGTGGGCTAGCATTTAACAAAAGAATAAAATTAATTTTTAATAATTTACTATTATTATTTTTATTAGTAATAAATTTATTTGAATAGGTGGAATTTAGAGAAGCTTGAGGAAGAAGAGGTAAAACGATTTTTGAGTAGGACATCGCAAGAGGTCTGAATAAAACGATACTGATAGAAAATCTAGAAGAAGAATGGGAGAATGTTAAAAAGGAAATTCTTAAATCAGCAGAAGGGAACTTCTGGAACAAAGAGAACTGGTAGAAAACCTTGGGTTTCAGACGATATATTGCAGCTGATGGATGAACGTAGAAAATATAAGAATGATAGTGATGAAGAAAGTAAAAGCAACTATCGACAATTAAGAAATACTATAAAAAGGAAGTGCAAACTAGTTAAAGAAGAGTGGATTAAAGAAAAGCGTTCAGAGTGGAAAGAGAAATGAACATTGGTAAAATAGACGGAGCATACAGGAAAGTTAAGGAAAATTTTGGGGTACATAAATTAAAATCTAATAATGTGTTAAACAAAGATGTTACACCGATTTATAATACGAAAGGTAAAGTCGATAGGTGGGTGGAATATATTGAAGAGTTATGTGCCGGAAATGAATTAGAAAATGGTGTTATAGAGAAAGAATGGAGAAAAGGAAGCGGAAGTTGAAGAGGATGAAATGGGAGAAACAATACTGAGATCTGAATTTAAGAGACCATTAAAAGATTTGAATGGCAGAAAGGCTCCTGGGATAGACGGAATACCTTTAGAATTACTGCGCAGTGCAGGTGAGGAAGCGATTGATAGATTATACAAATTGGTGTGTAATATTTATGAAAAAGGGGCAGTTCCGTCAGACTTTAAAAAAAGTGTTATAGTAATGATACCAAAGAAAGCAGGGGCAGATAAATGTGAAGAATACAGAACAATTAGTTTAACTAGTCATGCATCAAAAATCATAACTAGAATTCCATACAGAAGAATTAAGAGGAGAGTGGAAGAAGTATTGGGAGAAGACCAATTTGGTTTCAGGAAAAGTATAGGGACATGGGAAGCAATTTTAGGCCTCAGATTAATAGTAGAAGGAAGATTAAAAAAAACAAACCAACATACTTGCCATTTATAGACCTATAAAAGCCATTCGATAACGTAGACTGGAATAAAATGTTCAGCATTTTAAAGAAATTACAGTTCAAATACAGAGATAGAAGAACAATTGCTAACATGTACAGCTCCTCACGGGTCACGACGAGTTCATAGAGTTTAAGGGAGGATACAGGATGTGCTTATTGCAGGGAGATAGACAAATTTGAATACACCTTCTTCGACTGTGGGTGGTGGGGGCCTCTAAGAAGAAATCTTTCCTTCCTTTCTATATCTATTTAGCCATCGGACCCAAAGGTATTTGGGTCCGATGGTCCGATATATTTCACAAGATGAATTAGAATGATATGTATGAACGTAAATAAAGTGTAATTTTGTACAGTCTCAGGTAGACCATTCCTGAGATGTGTGATTGATTTAAAACTCAACCACCGAAGAACACTGGTACTTCAGATTCTTAATTTTTTAGTATCTTCAGATTTTGCCAGAATATAAAAAAAATTTAAAGAAATTAAATTAAATATATAATATTTTTTTAAGTATTCTGATGTTTGAAACATTTCTGTATGGAAATTGGCAAAGAAAATTTGAAAGTATTTCAAATGTGGTTTTAAAGATGAGGAAAAAAATTAAATAATCTAGGTGAAAAAAAAAAATGTGGAAATGTCGTTTGGGAAGAGAAGTTTATTAAAACGATGTTAAAAAAGAATAAACAGAAGAAATGAATAAAAAGAACATAACAAAAGATGATTTGATGCTATAAAGAACTACGTTTATCTTCGAGCTGTGAAAAATGGAGAAAGAAAATGTAAGATTTCTCTGCTACAGAGTAGATGACAAAATGATATGGTTATGAACTTTAGGTGGTTTAGATTTTATAAATGTTTTACTTGTGCAAATTTTTTAATTTAAAATATAGTTTATGAAGAGAAATATCAGTAAAAATAATGTAATTGAAAATTTATTTAAGAGATAGTTTCATTAAAACTTCACCCGTCCTTAAAAAATATGATTTATATAAAATATTTAACCTATTTACATTTAACTGATACATTATCCAGACAGGAGCTATTATAAAGCTCAATTTTATGTGATAACTTTTAAATGTTTAATTTATAATAGCCTAACTTATTCTTCTAATAGCTTAACTTATTGTCGTTAGAAGTGCATTTTTTTTTAATTAAGTTTGATGATACTTTATATGAATAGATTAATATTGATCAACATTTTCGCGAATTTTCTTTTGAAGTTCGCAAAGAAAATATTTCAATTTAAATAACTGTTCAACAACTTTTTTGGCTTTTGATAAAAATAAGTTAAATAAATTAATTTAAAAAGATTATAAAATAAATCAGTTGAAAGTATATTAATAATAATAATAATAATTTTAAAGATAAAGGATACACTTCGCAAAAAGATTAAAATTTCGAAGAGAAACGATGAGTAATTTTACAAAACTAAACGTATATAAATAGATCTTAATCTTATTTCGCTTATTGATATTACCAGGTTGTAGCTTATGTGTGAAATATAGATATTGTAATTTGCAGCGTGTGAAAAAAGCTATGCCTGACCGGAATTCGAACTCGGGACCACTGAATGAAAAACCGAGATGAAACCACTTCCCCATGGAGATTGGTAATATACATAAATATAATTATAAATAAGTACGTACAAAAATAGTTCAATGAACATTGATGAAATAAGAACATAAAAAGTAAAGAAAACTCCAAAAAAATATTCTTATATATAGAATAACTAATCTAAGAACTAATAAAAGTAAGTGGTGAAACGAAATGAAGAAATTTAACAATGCACAATACCCTAGGATGATAGGTGATTCATCTCAAATCTTGGAGAAGGTTATCCTTCTAATACAGGTTGTCCCATATAAAACGCAACCCATCAATCACTCATCCATGAAATTTCACAAATCAAGCTTACTCCCCTACTCGTTACTGAAATGGACTCGTCCAACATCTGAACATCGCGGCGACGCAGTAGAACACTACCGATAGTAACAACAACGCAATCATAACGTTCAGTGTATTGCTAGAAACAAGATGGTGTTTTCGCTACACGGACGTGTTTTCATTGTCGAGTCGTACTTCAGTGCGAAATCAATGGTCGCAGTACAAGATTTGTTTCGCCATAAGTACCCAGAAAAACTGGCTCCTAACAAAACATCAGTATTAAGGTTAGTCGCAAAATTTAGAGAGTCTGATTCTGTTAAGAACATGGAACAAAAAAGATCTGCGTCAGTGTTGAATACAGATACGGTCACTGAAATCAAAGACCGATTATTCGCCTCACCAAATAAATCGATCAGACGTTTGTCTGCTGAAATTAATTTGTTTAAATCAACTGTTCATCGGGCAACGAAACGATTACAATTACGACCTTATCGTATTCAAACGGTTCATCGACTTCTTGAGCCCGACAAAGAAAAACGGCTACAATATTGTCAACGGTTCCGTCGATTTCTGCGCGAGGGAATTAATGTTATGGATTCGTTATTTTTCACAGATGAAGCACGATTTCATTTGGACGGCTACGTAAACAGCCAAAGATTCCATGTAAAGATTAAAAAGCAACCGTGATAGGGAACATCCTTGTCGGACTCCCTCTCTTATTTCGTCTTCTTTCTTATGTTCTTTAATTATTACTGTCGCTGTTTGGTTCCTGTACATGTTAGCAATTGTTCTTCTATCTCTGTATTTGAACCCTAATTTTTTTTTAATATGCTTTACATTGGAACTAGCAATTAATGATGTTAAAGAACAATTTAGATTCGGAGTAACAGTACAAGGTGAAAAGATAAAGATGCTACGATTTGCTGATGATATAATAATTCTAGCCGAGAGTAAAAAGGATTTAGAAGAAACAATGAACGTCATAGATGAAGTCCTACGCAAGAACTATCGCATGAAAATAAAAAAGAACAAAACAAAAGTAATGAAATGTAGTAGAAATAACAAAGATGGACTACTGAATGTGAAAATAGGAGGAGAAAAGATTATGGAAGTAGTAGAATTCTTTTATTTGGGAAGTAGAATTACTAAAGATGGACGAAGCAGGAGCGATATAAAATGCCGAATAGCACAAGCGAAACGAGTCTTCAGTCATAAATATAATTTGTTTAGATGAAAAATTAATTTAAATATCAGGAAAA
Source organism: Lycorma delicatula (assembly GCF_047948215.1). Lineage (NCBI taxonomy): Eukaryota > Metazoa > Arthropoda > Insecta > Hemiptera > Fulgoridae > Lycorma > Lycorma delicatula. The sequence goes on along the minus strand of NC_134467.1, from coordinate 34,537,320 downwards.
AAAATTTATATTTTATCGCGAAATTTTTATTATTTCGCGATCACAATACATCCTTTACTTCGTTCAAGGAAGTAAAAAGTTGGCTTTTTTTTTCGAAAAAAAAAAATACTGATTTTTTATAAATCTACTTACTGTTGAAGAAAGTTATAGTAGTTATATATGCCCTGTTATTTTTATAGGAGAATTATGGTGAGATGCACCCATGTCTTTCTGAGCGACAGAATGTTATAATTAAAAAAGAAAAGCGTCGAAGCGTGGCGACGTGCAGGGCCAGGGAGGTAGTATTTTTACGTAGGTTTCGGGTTCGACCACATTCAAGAGTGGGGGGGTCAGGACTTCCCGATGATAGCATAAAGAACCCTCAAGATATGAGTGAGTCGCGAAGTGAAGGATGTGTGTGAAAAGCATATCTGGAACGGGATGGGTAGCTCCTTAGCGGAAGGGCATATCGGCTATCCGGAAGAGGAAGTCGGTGTGTCCTAGTTAAGTTGGGAAAGCCCGAGAAGGGTGCTAGCCAGGCGGGAAGAGATTGCTGCCACGACACTCTGAGGTAACGCTGTATTGCTTAACGGCGATACCGGTTGTCTTGGGGGTGTTTAAAAGAAAAAAAGTTGTATTAACCCAGAAGGTAAAAGATTAACCATTATTTGGGGAAATAAGAACCTGTTTTTCTGTTAATATTATTTTATATTCAGGTGAAAATAATTATTTTATCTTGTTTTCTATAACATTATCCTCTAGTGTAATAGAAATTTGTTTGACTGCGGTTTTCTAATATCAGCAAACGTTATGTAGATAAGCAGATAGAATGTTTAAGTTTTGTACGGCAGACAAAGCAATTAATCCTAGTTTAATTGGTACAAATAGGAATTACGTTTATATTGTGTTAATTATTCTTCGCTTTGTTAAACATGTATTAGACTAGATTACGAAGGTATTGATTGTTAAATGAAGATATATATATAATCTGATGATGAATGAATCTTTTATTAATTCTAAAAAAGTTCTATCATTAAATAAATAAGAAGATTAGCTGATACCTAATTTCTAAAATTATTCTAAATGTATAATAGTAATAGTAATAATAATAATAATAATATATAATTAAAATACAGGTTATGGAAAAAATTAGACAAAATAAACTAACAGGACAGACACATAGATTAACTTCACCCATCCATTTAATTACCTACCCATTCAACATTATTATTCCCCGCCACCAACAATACTTACACTAATGGATCTGAAGTTTAAATTAATTAATTAACAACAATTAAGTAATTTTGTTCCGTAAATGTTGAATATTAAATTTCAAGACGGTAAGTTAATAGAGATTGTAGTTAATTATGAAAACTAGTTTAGTTTTTCCATATGTTTTTATAGTCGCAATGAAACAGTAAACGTGCCTTATTAACCTCATAATGTCCTCGCTATTGTCTACCACATTCAAAGCGAGATAACTAATATACAGAGTTATCATAAAAGAATGGTGCGGTTTTGAAGATGGTTTAAATTAAAACAGAATTACTTACAGTTTAGGTTTTTTATTTTTCAAATTTGTCGTCTCAAGCATTTTTTTTACATAATTAATAAATTTCAATATGTGTGCCCTTGTCGCTCGAAAAATGTCCAAACGATACTAAACTTCTCTCCAAACATTAGTTAACATTTCTTCGTTAATGGTTGTCATTGCTTCATTAATCCTATTTTTTAAGCGGTTTAGGTCACGAATTTTTTGCGTATGAACAACGCTTTTGATGTACCTCCACAAGAAAAAGTCGCAAGGTATCACGTCTGAACTCCTTGGAAGCCAAAGTATGGGTCCTTGCCGGCCTATCTGTCGATCTCCAAATTTTTCGTTCAAAGCATCCGTGACCGATGCATTGAAGTGCGGGGGTGCACCATCTTGTTGGAAATGAAGTTGATTAATGTTTTCGATTTCATCCGGCTGAGGAAAGCAATAATCGGTTAACATGTCAAGATACACGACTCCATTAATTGTTTTTTCAGCAAAGAAGAAAAGCCCTATTACACGATTTTTCATCGCACCACACCAAATATTAACTTTAGGCGAATCGCGTTGTTTCTCAATAATTGCGTGTGGGTTTTCAGAGCCCCGTATTCGTGAATTGTGTCTGTTAACGCAACCATTCATATGGAATGTAGCTTCGTCTGTAAAAATTATATAATCTAAAAATGATTCGTTTTCACTTATTCTGTCCGACATTTCAACAGCGAAATTGTAACGTTTTACACCATCATCGGGTTTCAATTCCTGCATTATCTGGATTTTATAAGCGTGTAATTTCAGTTTTTTACGTAAAACTTTGTGAACTGTTGATTTTTGAATACCTAATTTGGCACTTCGACGGGGGATGGACTTCCCAGGACTTCTAATTGGCGATTAGTTCAACCGATTCGTCTGGTACACTTGGTCTGCCGGTTGATTTCTGTTTCTTAACAGATCCGGTTTCTTCGAATCCTTTGAACCAACGTGTTATGTTGTTTTTGTGTGGTGGATCTCTTCCGAATTCACGTCGAACTAAAATTACGGATTTTAATTCACCCATCAATAAAACACACTTTGCTTTGTCTTTATCCGAGAACATAGTAACTCACTAAACTCACCGTAACAACAATACAAGAACTGACGTTGTGGTTACAACTGCTGATAAACAAACTTTTGGGTTGGAGGCTTTCACTGATATAACTTCTAGAAATTTCCCTACAATCTTCTTATTAATTACTAAAACCGCACCATTCTTTTATGATAAACCTGTACTTAACCAACCTGGACTCACACCTCGAAAATAATTTTCCAACTTTCTCTCGAACGTATGGAACGTTTATTTTGTCATGGATTTCAGCAATCCTCACGAACCACGGCGCGAAGAATTTATTAAATAAATGAAATAATATTTAATGTGTAAAAAATGATTTAAAGTATCCGCTAGTACCGCCATACTAGCTCGAATGAAATACGGTATACGCGTGCGCATTAGTTAGAATCATTGAATAAAATCAACGAAAAAATGTTAATTATCTATATAAATAAAAATGTATATAAAGTACCTGACCGGTATTTGAACTCGGGAACCTCCGGATGAAAGGCCGAGACGTTACCACTCAGCTACGGATTCAATTATAATTAGGAAAAATATTTAAAATATTTTTTTTTTGTAATTTGATAAATAAACAAATAAATTTTATAATACGTTAATTGTTATGTATTTTACTCGATAGAGAATCCAATTATGCCATCAGAGAGGAAAAAAGCCACAGAATATCATCTACACTCTAATAATAGACGAGTTTAAATCTATTTAGTTGAAAAAACTACAATCAGTTTGGAATCTAGGTTAGTATCATTTTAAATTTTGTAACAATAGCTGATTTGTGGCAATCCTTTCCATAATTATAACAGGTGGTTTATATTACAAAAGTTTTAATGAAAATTGTTTACCGGTGTGAGTTTTCGTTATTTTGGGATTAATATATAATTTTTTTTTTTTTTTTAAGCATAACTAACTTTTTATTCTCTACATTGTAAATATATTTAATAAATTTTGAATTTAAATTGTTTATTTAAAAATTGTTATAAAATTATTTTCGGGCCGTCTCACGTGTTACACAACCATCACAATAAATATTTTTCCATAATCGGTTATGAGATAAATAAATAAATATATTAGACCCACCATACTTAACGTACGCTCGCTTCGCTCGCTAACCTTGACTAGTGAGCGAAGGTTAGCAAGCTCACGTTAAGTTTGGTTAGATTATATTTATAAATTTAGAATTATTTATTATATAAATTTATTCAGTTATCTCATAACCGAACATGGACAGTTATTTAATGGATATTTATAGTGGTTATCGTTTAACTTATGAGATCCTTATGTAAAAAAAAAAAAAAAAAAAAAAAAAAAAAACACTACTATAAATATTAAAGTAACTATTCATTTTTGCTGTCATAATTTTAAAAACTAATTGTTTATTTAGATAATATTTTTTTTGGAATTAAATGACAATAAATATGTATATGTATTTACAAATGAAATAAATGTTGTTTTTGAAATTTTGTTTAATATTCTAATTTAACTGGAATTATTATAATTAGTCATTATATTATAAATTTATTCTTTTGTAAATCTTTTAAGTATGCGGGTGGCGTTCGTACGTATGTTTGTGTGTATGTAAACTGTAAACAAGTATAACAGCAGGAATTTATATTAGTCTATACGATACGTTAGTCATACACATACACCGATGATGACCGATTCTACGCGGAGATAAACGAAGACGTATGACTAACCAAGTTGATGATGAGTCACACAGCATTTCGGTAGTGAAAAAACGTTCTAATGATGTAATTAATATGCCTGTGTTATTTTATGCAAGTAAAAATATTATCTTGTTTTAATTTGATGGGTATATATTTTTTTTTTTTATTTAACTAATGCGTTTATTTCTTTGATTATATTTTTATTTAAAAATGAAATATAATTTTAAGTTTTAGTTCAAAATAAATTACTAGTTTATAAATAATAATTAACTAAATAATTTCTTATTTAAATTGTTAATTATTATGTAACATTGACTTTTTATTTTTTGTGTGGTATAATAAAAAGGGTGTAATTTTATATAATATCTTTTCAAAGTTGATTTTAATACTTGAATAAATTGAATCTAAAATTTTCTTAGATAATTCGATAAAAACACCAAATTTTAGTTGTGTTTGTGTTTATATATATATATATATATATATATATATACAGAGTGTTTCTAAAATGGTATTTTAGAAGTATCTAGTTATACTTTTTCGGATTCTACTTGTAAAAATAAACAAAAAATATCCTTAGAAAAAATGGCAATTTCTCATTCGTCACCCTGTCCACCACTTAAATCTCTCTCTCTCTCTCTCTCACTCTCTCACACTCTCCCTAAATATCTCTCTCTCTCTCTCTCTCTCTCTCTCTCTTTCTCTATCTGTGTGTGATTTTGTGAATGTGTTTAATTCAATATTACAACTGAAGTTGAAGTAGGATTTTGATATTCTGCAATAATTAAAAATATTCTTGAATCGATTGGTTTTAAACCTTAGAAACATAAATATTAGTTTTACTTTTACGGCTAAAGCAATATATAAACGAAAAGTTTATATATAAATCGATAAAAAATTCATTTTTTTAAAGTTCTATAGCTTACAGATATTAAAAACAAAAATATTTAACAAAAAAAAAAGAAATAAATTTAAATAATTTATATATATCCCAGGAAAAAAATAAAAAATCTATTTTTGTCAGACGGACTCCCGTTTGTGTGTATGTACATTCGTATATGTGTTATCCTGTATATTGTCTTATAACTCAGGGCCCCGTTGATCGATTTATTTCAAACTTGGAGATTAAAGAAAAAAGAAATTAATATTTCATTTGGCTATAACTCTGGAACCAATAAAAATAAGTACCACTTATGATGTACCGTTTAAAATCGCTTAATGGGGGTTTATTACCGTATTAAGTAAAAAATCAAAAATCTTTTTTTTGGATTTTGGGCTTTTTATGACATTTTTTATCAAGTCGATTGCAATCAAAAGGAAGATGCAAAACAAACGTCCTAAATCCAAAACAAGTCCTAACTCCAAAATTTCAGCACCCTACGGCTAATCGTTTTTGAGTTATGCGAGATACATACGTACAGACATTACGCCAAAACTATTAAAAATTGATTCAGGGACGGTCAAAATTTATATTTCCGTTGAAATCTGAAAACCCAAGTTTTTTTGCGATCTTAATACTTCCTTTACTTCGTACAGGGAGTGAAAAATTCAAACACACAATACAGTAGAAATTTTGTAATTACTTAGATTCGTACTTATATATCTATCTACTTCTAAGTATTCATCAGTTTTAAAATATGAAAATATTTCCGCTTTTTAATTTAATTTTGGACAAAAATATTAATACGTAATAATTATGTGATGTTAAATAAGTTTTAAATAAAAATTTGATAAAATGTTTTGTGGAAATGTAGACGATATACATCAGTTGTAGTAAAGTGATTGCCAAATAAGTTAAGGTGCCCTAATTGTTTTATAAGAATGTGACTTGCAATATTTCAATTTTATACGATTAGTAAATAACTTAAAATTCCATCAATAATTAATTTTATTAATATTTTTAATTTTATTCTAATTTTTAAAGTAAACCATTTACAAATTTAATCAATTGTTATAGTTTTTAATATAACTGATTTTTAATTATTTATACTAAAACTAGCAGATCCGACAGTGCTTCGCTATTGCTAGATTTGAGTATATATTTAGATTAAATGACCACAATTGAAAGTTTGATAAACATTAACAAAATGAACATTACGGAACTTCACAAAATTGAACCTTTCCTTTCTCCCTTTTACCCGTTCTTCCTTTTCCCGTTTTCCTTTACCCGATTTCCTCATTTTACCTTTCCCATTTCCAATTTTCATTTTTACCATATTCCCTTTCCCTTTCCACATTTATTTTCCCCAATTTCCCACCCACTTTCCTTTTTCTTTCCCAGTTTTTTCCCTTTTCGCGGTTTTCCCCTTTTTTCCCTTTTACCTTTTTCGATTTTTCTCTATTCGTATTTTCTCTTTTTTCCTTTTTCCCCGCGCGTAGATAGGTCCAGTAGTTTTTTAATCTATAGCGGACACACATATCGGAAAAATTGAAATGGAATCGTAAAATATTTAATATAGCATGTGTTGCTTTTACGTCAAACAGATAACGCTGTTTTTTTAAACAGAGCATGTAACAGGTGTTTACCTGTCACAGGTGTGACATCTTAGGAATATAAATATTAGTTACGTAGAAATACGCGCGTGTTCGAATGCATTGTTGTGTAAAAATGACAAAGTAGTCGGTGAAGAACTTTCGGTGATTTAAGATTTTGAACAAATGAACGTTTATATTTTTATTTATATAGATTTATATAGAACACGTTTTTTTTTGTTTTTATTTTTTGATGTAATTTTTTCAAAATAAACAATTTATATGTAATGAAATAATTACGCCTAAGAACATTTAAATGGATTTTATGTAGTTTTATTATAAAATTACCAAATTAATCGAAAAACAATGAGTAAAGTTTAACAGAAAAAAATAAATCCATAAAGTACAGAAAAATTTTAAAATACTCTCCGGACCAGAAAATAAATAAATTTTTCCGCCTCCATGGCGCGAGTGGGAGCCTCGTGACTTTTCGTCTAGAGGTCCCGGGTTCAAATCCCCGGTTAGGCTTGGCATTTTCACACACGTTACAAATCCTTCATCTCATCGTCTAAAGCAATAACTAATACTGGTTCCGGAAGTAAAATAAAGAAAAAGTAGGGTTAACCCGCCGGGTTGGTCTAGTGGTGAACGCGTTTTCGCAAATCTCCTGATTTGTAAGTCGAGAGTTCCAACATTTATATCCTAGTAAACGGAGTTATTTTTACACGGATTTGAATACTAGATCGTGGATATCGGTGTTCTTTGGTGGTTGTGTTTCAATTAACTCCACATCTTGGTAGTCGTCATCCTGAGACTGTACAAGACTGCACTTCACTTATACTCATACATATTATCCTCATTCATACCCTGATGTAATACCTGATGGTGATTCCCGGAGGTTAAACAGGAAAAAAACAAAAAGTAAAAATAGGGTTACTCATAATCAAGTAGGTTATTTTTTATTATATTTTTTTTAATTTTTAAAAAAGTTCTAAATTGGCAAAATTTAATTTCATAGATTAATATGATATAAGTAATTAACTTGCGCCATAGATTAAATTTATCAATCTAAAATCAGCTGATTTTTTAAGACGTCTTTTTTAAGATTCGAGTCCTACTAAAGTCAATTAATTTTATAGATTGATTAGAATGCTAGACCGTGGATACTGGGGTGCGTTTGGTGGTTATGTTTCAATTAACCACACGTCAGAAGTGGTCTACATGAGTCTGTTTCAGATTACATATTTACCGGTACATTTTCACTTTAAATTGAACTACATCTGTAACAATTAGCAGGCCTGACATGCCAATAGCAGTAATTTAATACACATACACACCCGGACGCGATAATAGCTGGAAAAATGGTTACAGTAAACAATCGATAGATAAATAATTAGTAAATAAAATATGGTTATCTTTTTCATTAATATTTTTTTTCAAAGTTATTGAATAACAAGAAGAAAGTTAAATAAAAATAAATTACAAGGAAATTGTAAACCGTAGGGTAAAAGTCTCTCAAATATTTCTTAACAAGAATTTCTGTAATATAAAAAAAAAATGATTTTAACAAAATGAGACTGATATTAAAAAAGTAAGACACTACTACATTTCTATTATCAAAATCTGTTATTAATTTAGAATTTTCCATAAAAAAAATACATGTTAAATATATGTAATAGAAAATAGATATATATATTTATAATAATAAAAAATAAACAGTGTTTAAGCTTTCCACGTAATAAGAAAAAAAACTCTTACCGGGCCGATTTCATGTATTAAACAACTAATAATCATATGAATTGTATTATTTCTGTAAATGTAATATTTTTTTTTTGTCTTCAGTCATTTGACTGGTTTGATGCAGCTCTCCAAGATTCCATATCTAGTGCTAGTCGTTTCATTTCAGTATACTCTCAACATCCTACATCCCTAAAAATTTGTTTTACATATTCCAAATGTGACCTGCCTACACAATTTTTCCCTTCTACCTGTCCTTCCAATATTAGAGCGACTATTCCAGGATGCCTTAGTATGTGGCCTATAAGTCTGTCTCTTCTATGAACTATGTTTTTCCAAATGCTTTTTTCTTCATCTATTTGCCGCAATACCTCTTCATTTGTCACTTTATCCACCCATCTGATTTTTAACATTCTCCTATAGCACCACATTTCAAAGGCTTCTAATCGTTTCCTCTCAGATACTCCGATCGTCCAAGTTTCACTTCCATATAAAGCGACACTCCAAACGTACACTTTCAAAAATCTTTTCCTGACATTTAAATTAATTTTTGATGTAAACAAATTATATTTCTTACTGAAGGCTCGTTTAGCTTGTGCTATTTGGCATTTTATATCGCTCCTGCTTCGTCCATCTTTAGTAATTCTACTTCCCAAATAACAAAACTCTTCTACCTCCATAATCTTTTCTCCTCCTATTTTCACATTCAGTGGTCCATCTTTGTTATTTCTACTACATTTCATTACGTTTGTTTTGTTCTTGTTTAATTTCATGCGATAGTTCTTCCGTAGGACTTCATCTACGCCGTTCATTGTTTCTTCTAAATCCTTTTTACTCTCGGCTAGAATTACTATATCATCAGCAAATCGTAGCATCTTTATCTTTTCACCTTGTACTGTTACTCCGAATCTAAATTGTTCTTTAACATCATTATCTGCTAGTTCCATGTAAAGATTAAAAAGTAACGGAGATAGGGAACATCCTTGTCGGACTCCCTTTCTTATTACGGCTTCTTTCTTATGTTCTTCAATTAATACTGTTGCTGTTTGGTTCCTGTACATGTTAGCAATTGTTCTTCTATCTCTGTATTTGAACCCTAATTTAAGTGTGATATGTATTCATATAAATGAAATTGGACTGGTAAGAATTATTATTATTTTTTTTTTTTTGTTTATATGGAACGCTTAAACATTGTTTTCATCTATTATTGTATATTTATTGTCTATTACATATATTTAGCATGTATATTTTTTAAAGAAAATTCTAAATTAATAACAGATATCTTGATAATAAAAATGTAGTGTCTTTCTTTTTCGATAACAGTGATGATTTGTTAAAAATAATTTTATTTATATTACAGAAATTATTGATTTTTGAGCGGAAGAAATGAATTCTTTTCTTTCTTTTTCCTGTTTAGCCTCCGGTAACTACCGTTTAGATAATTCTTCAGAGGATGAATGAGGATGATATGTATGAGTGTAAATGAAGTGTAGTCTTGTACATTCTCAGTTCGACCATTCCTGAGATGTGTGGTTAATTGAAACCCAACCACCAAAGAACACCGGTATCCACGATCTACTATTCAAATCCGTGTAAAAATAACTAGGACTTGAACGCTGAAACTCTCGACTTCCAAATCAGCTGATTTGGGAAGACGCGTTCACCACTAGATCAACCCGGTGGGTCGGAAGAAATGAAATCTGCGAGACTCTTACCGTAGGGTTTACAATTTCATTGTAATTCTTTTGGATATCATTCCATTTTGTTAGATCATTTTTTTTATGAATTACAAATTTGTTATCTTATAGATTTCTTATTAAAATTTATTGTCTAAGAAAAAATAAATTGAATTTCACGGCCAATTTTTTTTTTTGTTGATAGTCAAATCATTCACTTCATATCATATTTTTCCATTTTTAATAAAACTAGTATAATGGAAACTTGTATATTACTTTGTAAGTGTAACCCTCGAATTTTATCGTTAAATTCGATTTTACGAATGGAATTTATTTCTGTTTTATTTTTCCTTTTAAATGAAACTAATATAAACTCTTGTAAACTAATTTTTTATTTTTTTATTTTTAAAGAAGTGATGGAAATTAAGAAAATTTGTTTCATCTTCAGTACTGTCATTTACGTAACAGCAATTACTATTAAAATAAGCTGTAGTATATTTTCTTTTAAATTTTATGATTTCATGTGCGTTATCAAATTTTTGTACGCTTCCTAGTACTATCAAGTGCTGCTATCTAGCAGCACAATTCATAAAGGTACATTAAAAAAATGAATAAAATGACATATTCGAGGCCCGCGGTTCATCAAATAGAAAAAAAAAACGTTGTCTAACAAAATTCGAGGAATTTTTGAAAGTATTTTTTATTAAAAATTCAAATTGAACTGAAATATAATATTTTCACGCTTATTTTTTTTCCTCATTTTCATTTAACTTTTAGATTTGGTCATGTTTAGAAGTGTAAACGTAGTTCGTTGACTTCGTCGCCTCTTACCGATGAAGTTCTAACAAACTCCGTGGTTATGTTTTAAAAATAATTTATATTTATTTTTAATTAAATATTAATGTGTTATTTTATATTTTTTTAGATGACAAACCAGTTCAGTTCATTATCATTATGAACAGTTATATAAAGAAAATTAATTTTGATTTATCAGATATTTTATAAATATATTTAAGGAGAACTTTTGTGAGTGTTTTATTGAAATAAAATGTAAAAGTGACATCTGTGAGTTGTAAAAAAAAAATTGAACAATTAAAATATTTTATAGACAATAGCTATATTTTATTTGATTACGTTAAAATATTAATTATATTACAAAAACATTACTTTTGAGTGATTTTTTTTTTCTATTTGTAAAAATAAACATTTTATATTGTGTCTAGTTGAATGAAATTAGAATTTATTATTAAATATTTATGAATGTATAAAACTTGAATCATTTATAAAAAAAAAAAATGGTTGTGAGACGTAAAATATTACCAGTGTGTGAATAATTTTTCTATTTTTATTTTTATTTTTTGTGTTAATCGATTAAACATGTAAGTGTACAATGACATAAAAAAAACTTTACAGTTCAGTGTAAAATAATGACATTAATCGATGATTTGTTTCTTTACGTATGCATTTAACTAAATTATATCTAAAATAAATAAATAAGGACTACATTATTAATAAAATGAATTTGTTTACGTAAAAGAACAATTTTTAAATAAAATGTAAATACATATTTTTTATTGATATATAATGTAATATGTAATATTCATTCATGTGTAAATATTACGAGAATTATTTTTATTAAAAATATAAATAAATAAATATTTACACATCGCAGTAAAAATAATAAAGTATAATACAAAACGCTATAATATAAATGAAAATAATAAAATAAAATAAAATAAAAAAATAAACAATGAATCGAAATAAAATAAAAATAACAATATTGAATCAAAATGAAACGTAGTAAATTATTATTAGGTCGAATTAATGATATCAAATTATATTTCGTAAAAAAATATGTACTCATATTAATACTTATATTAAATCTACCAATAAATGCTAATATAAGGCATAAAAATAAAAGCGATAGAAAAATATACTATTACAATTTATATAATATTAACAATTATAAGAATAATCAATTCGAAAATCTTCGACATCATCATCATCATCATTTTCACCATCATCGATATCAAAATTTAAATAGCTATAATGAAAATAATTATAATAATAGAATTTATTATAATATAACATGGAATAATATAAAAAATAATAAATTAACAGAAGGTAATATCGATTTAATTAATGGAACATCAATATATAATTATAAATCATATAGATTGATCGATAAAAAGATTTTATCAGATAATGATACTAAAAGTAATAGTTATAAGAACAATAATGATTATTCAATGATAAATGATGGTGTTAATGTTGAAAATAATTATAATACAATGAGAAAATATCATGATTGGTCGTTTACTAAAGAGGGCGTGGTTAAAAATAGTGAAGAAATAGGCGTGGCTAATAGTGATTGGTTAAATAATAATGAAAGGGGTGTGGTTAAAAATAATAATAAAATGTTATTGGTTGAAGAAGGTAATCGTTATAATAATGTTGAAACTAATTTAAATAATCAAGATAAACAGATTTGGCCAATTAAAAAGGAAGCTACTTTAGAAGGTGAGATAATACTGGGTGGTCTTATGATGGTTCATGAACGAGAAGAAACGGTTACGTGTGGCCCAATTATGCCAGAAGGTGGTGTTCAAGCTTTAGAAGCAATGTTATATACGCTGGACGTTCTAAATCATCGTCCTGATGTAAAATTTAAGATTGGTGCACACATTTTGGATGATTGTGATAAGGATACGTATGGTTTGGAAATGGCTGTCGATTTTATTAAAGGTAAGTTAAAATTTTAATAATTTTTGATGTTGTGATTTATGTTAGTTTCATGTTTTTAATTTTATCATGAAAAATTTCAACAAACTATATATTTTCTTTAGAAAATAATTCTTCATATATACGTAATAATGATTTTAATTTTATGGTAAGAAAAATATAATAATAATAATAATAATACCGATTTATAAAACTTGTTCAATCGTTTGATTAGTATCCCAAATGATAAGAATTTTAAACAGTTTTATCAATAGTTTCTTCTCCTATGGTCATTCACGGGAACCGGATGTTTTTAAAATAATCATAAAAAATTGAATATTTACTTTAAAAAAGTTTTATTGGTACTGAAACACTTGTTAAATCAAACCATTTGTTACTTAATCATGAACGAAAAATTATGTCCGGCAAGTGATGTCCATTTTGGGCAATACATTGTTGTAGCCTTTCACGGTAACTGGCCTCAATTTCTTGCAGCATGTCTACATCAATCTGAGTGACGTGATAACGAATTGCGATCTTTAGGTCCTCCAATGTACGCAGTTTATTGCCGTACACACGCGATTTCAGAAAGCCCCACAGAAAAAAATCACAACTACTCAAGTCGGGGGGACCGAGGGAGCCAAGGAATGTCGCCGAATCTGGAATCGATCCGTCCCGGAAACAAGTTACGGAGAACAGCCATCGTTGTCCTCGCTGTGTGGGTTGTAGATCCATCCTGCTGGAATAACACATTTTGAAAATCGATTCCCCGGTTTCGTAACTCAGGGATGAAAAACGTATTCAACATCCCAATGTAACGATCAGCTGTTACAGTTACGGCAGCGTCATTTTCTTCAAAAAAATTTGGTCCAATAACACCGACCTTTCCTATTGCACACCAGACACCTTTGGGCTATGAAGTGGTCTCTCGTGAAGCTGATGTGGGTTTCTTTCTGCCCGATACCGGCAATTCTGTTTGTTGACGAAGTCATTCAGATGAAAATGGGCTTCGTCACTCATTAACAATAACAAATTTTCATTTTCTTCAAAAACGGTAAGCATTTGTCGAAAAAATTGTAATCGCTGCGTGAAATCTTGCTCGTTTAACTGCTGCACGACGGCTATCTTGAGGATGGAAATGCAGGTCTGTATGCAGAAGTCGTCTTACCGTAATTGTGCTCATTCGAAGCGCTGCTGAATGCCTCTGAATAGAGCGGCGTGGGCTTCTGACAATGGCTTCCCTTACTCGTTCAATGTTCTCCGGAGTGCTAGCAGTTCGTCGGGGACCTGGTGGTTTTTTCTTCAATATTGAACCGCTTGTTCGAAGGTTGTTTACCCATCGCGATATTGTGTTACGAGAAGCAACACTTGCATTACGATGGATATTAAACTGACGGCGGAAATCTCGCTGAACAGCAGTTACGGATTTGTCATTTCGTACAAAACTGTCTTACGCGTACAGACGTTGGTATAGCGACTACAGCTCCATCTCAACGACTAAAGTGTAAATGCTATGAAAAAAGGAAATGTCAAACACCATCCCCTCCCACCACAAACGCCCGAGTACAACTCACTTCAAAAATATCTGGTTCCCGTGAATGACCCTGTGTAATGTTATATCAATATAAAATATATAAATATATATCTTCTTCATTTTTATAAAAATGTTTGTTTTTTTTGTCCCGTATGCGTTTCTATACCATTCATCCGATTGCGATGAAACTTTCGTGAGTTATTGTGCGAACGCCTGCGAATGTTTCTAAATTAGTTTAGACTCGCTGGGTGGCGTCGGGACAAAGATATTTTGGAAAATTTTACTTACGTTCCGAATTGGCTCATATACAGAATGCATATTAGTTACATAAAAAAAAATGGAGTCGAGATATTTCGAAAAATTGTATTTATCATATGTGTTACTTACATGGGAAGAAATACCTATGCAAAATATGAACCTGCTAGATGGCGCTAGTATACAGATATTTAGAAAAATTGCATTTATTACCCGATTTGGCTCATATTCAGAATATATATTATCTATGTGAAGAAAAATATTTTTCTGTCGAGATATTTACGAAACAAACAAATGTACCGACTTTCTTCTTGTATATTCATAAAAGGCAATGTTCGTATAAGTGTCCTCTATAAACTAAACAACTACTGGACCGATTTAAGAGCGGTTAAAAGGGAATCGTTGTAAAAAGGGAAATAGGGAAAAAGAGAAGAAGGGGAAAAGGGAACTAGAGGAAATGGGAGAAAGGGTGATTTGGAGAAAAGTAAAAAGGAAATAGGGAAGATGGGACAAAGTGAAAGGTTAATTTTTTTGTAATTCTGAAATTTCTATATTATTAATATTTTATCAATCTTTCAACTGTGTTCATTTAATCAACATATATACTCAAATCGAGCAGTAGCAAAGCATTGCCGGGTCTGCTAGTAATGTAATAAAATAGTAAATTAACTGAATCCTTTTGCTTTTTTTATTTAATTTTAGAAATAGACTTATCACAGTATTTTTCAAGAAAGAGAGAAAATTAATTTACTGATTACAAATATTACAATTTATAAAATCTGACTTACTGCTCTATTTTATTACAAATGCGATATCTCTACTAGTTTGTAATTGTATAAAGTTCCACTTACCAATATTTTTAAATATATTTCCAAGTACTTTTGGAGTTGTTACTCCATCATCAGGAATTTCTTATAAGATGTAAATTCAAAATTTATATGTGTATGTATAATTATATTTAAATTAAAATTGTGACGTTCATAATAAACAGTCGTCAAGAAATAAAAAAAATTATTTAAACGTCAATAAGACTGTAACATCATGTCCGTAAAATGTTTACGACTATGTCGTAAACATCTTACAGATATGACATTACAGTCTTATTGACGTATAAAATATTTTTTTATTTATTGACTGGTTATTATGTACATCACAGTTTTAATTTAAATATAATTATACATATGACATATGAATTTTGAATTAACATCTTATAAGAAATCCCTGATGATAGAGTAACAACTCCGAAAGTACTTGAAAATATATTTTTAATTTGTTGGTAACTGAAACTTTATTTAT
The DNA here is from genome assembly GCF_047948215.1 of Lycorma delicatula. Taxonomy (NCBI): domain Eukaryota; kingdom Metazoa; phylum Arthropoda; class Insecta; order Hemiptera; family Fulgoridae; genus Lycorma; species Lycorma delicatula. The sequence continues at coordinate 34,521,347 of NC_134467.1, read as the reverse complement.
ACAATTGTATTAGTATCAATGGGGTGCTAAATGATTCGAAAATTAAATCTATTCTTTATGTCAGAATTTTGTTAAATATAAAAGTTAAATTCTGTTGCAATTATTATTTTCTACTAAATCCATATTCTAAGTATTATTTTAAAGGCCAATAATACCAAGAACTAATTCCTTTTTCTTATTAATATAATATTTATTGCAGTAAGAGTTGATGAATTTTATTTTATTTTTAGTAAACATTTAAAGATCTTATATCATCAATTCTTGTTTTTTCAGTTCTTTATTTTTCAAACACCGTAATTAAAAACTACTGATTTGTTGTGTGTAAATTAAGAGGAAATTATAGAGAAATATATATTCTTTTCAGTTTTAGGTTTTCTTCATTTTTATTCATATAAATCCTTAATATTTGTATCCAAATTTATATAAATTTGCCGCCGCTTCGCTCTGTGCTATATGCGTAAAGAGCTTAAAAATATTGTATATAGCTTTTTAAGTAATATTTTGACTGTAGCTCTTATATTTTTTATTATTACAATTTAGTAGTTAGAATGAAATATTTAGATAAATAATGTATTTTCAGAATGAAATCAAAAGGATTATTAAGTACTTAGCTCCCAGTCCAGCAAAGTCCAGGAGTTTAATCATTCAATTTTTTTGGAATTGCAATGGTTATGTATTTTATAATTGTTAACTATTTGAATATTTATGAAATCCAGATAGTCAATTTCAAGGTGATAATCAAAAGTTGATTTGAGACCTATAATATTTCTTTCTATCTTTGAACTCGATTTTGAGCAGAGCGTATACGTTGCTGTTAAAGTCTTTGAAATCTCACATAGATTCACGTTGTGTATGATCACAAATTCTGGTGACCTCTTTTTATCCGTACCTGTGACCTCGCCGACCTGAACGTTATGAAAAGTTTTAATACAAAATTGAAAGTTTAATCTATCGAGATTTTATTTATGGCTTACCTTGATAAAACTTCCCAGATCAGTAAATAAAAATCTACAGAGTTCTGCTTTGGTTGCATGAGGTTTTGTTCCTTTGGGTCGCCGCCCGGAACAACCTGGTTGGTTTAGTGGGGACGCGTCTTGCCAAATTATCTGATTTGGAAGTCGAGAGTTCCAGCGTTCATGCCCTAGTAAAGGCAGTTACTTTTATAAGGATTTGAATATAGGTTGTGGATACCGCTGTTATTTGGTGAATGAGTTTCAATTAACCACACATCTCAGGAATGGTCGAACTGAGACTGTACAAGACTACATTTATATTCATACATATCATTTTCGTTCATCCTCTGAAATAATACCTGAACTGTAGTTTCCAGGGGCTAAAAATGGAAAAGGTCTCCGCTCGATTCAAGACTAGAGTCCTGATGGGGATCCCCGTAGGGACTCCCCATTTAAGGCATAAGGCACTCAAAAGAACAAGACCCAGCCCATGAGAAGGGGGATGAAGATTACGGCATTGCAGGATTTGGAGTTTTCTTCCTGAGGGTTAGAGACAGGCATAAAGTAAACGATCCAATCGGCAAGTCGACCTTCCTTGCTGGATATTCAGCTGGTGGGCGGGAAGGTCCATTAGAGTATTCCCTTGGACGACTGTGTTATACCTAACTGTGAGGGTCCGAATCGGGGGAAGGGATATAAAAAATATAAAATCAATGGTCACCACTCGATTAGCCAATGACACTAAATTTAATGAAACACATTACAACTTTCTGAAGAAATCGATGTCAATATCGAAATTTAATATTTCTCAAACAATCAAAACTTGTTAATTATTCGTCATTTCCTTTAATTTTATTAACAGATTAATTGGTTTTTTCAAATATTACAATAGTAATACAAATTAGTCTATTTTAGACAGTTAAATTTCGTTTAGTAAATCACATAATTCTGAAAAGTCGATACTGACATAGTCGATGATCGTTTTTGACAATGGCATTCAATATAGATAGCGGTTTTTTCCTCCTCTTTCGCCTACGGGATAAAGCAGGTATTATTTCAGAGGATGATATGTAGGAGTGTAAGTGAAATGTGCCGGCTTTCATGGGGCGAGCTGTAGAGTCTCGGCCTTTCATCAGTAAATCCCGGGTTTGAATCCCGATCAGGCATGACATTTTCATACACGCTATAAATCATTCATCTCATCCCTTTGAACAAAATACCTAACCGTGGTCCCGGAGGTAAAAAAAAAAAAAATAATGAAAAAGAAAGTGAAGTGTAGTCTTGTAGTCTCAGATCGGTCATTTTTGAGAAGCGTGGTTAATTGAAAACCCAACCACCAAAGAAAACCGGTATCCACAATCTAGTATTCAAATCCGTATTAAAGGAACTGCCTTTACTAGGATCTGAACGTTTGAAATCTCGACTTTGTAATCAGCTGATCTGAGAAGACGCGTTTACCACTAGAACAACCCGATGGGTAGTGGATTAAAATTAGTAAAAAATGTTCTAGATTATTTAGGTATATTTATTTAATTTATGATTTATATAATAGTGAAAATGGGGTGAGGTTTCAACTTTAACAAAAAAAAGGTTTCCGGGGTTCACAAGAAAACTAGAGTTAAACTTTCGTAATGATTGTTTCAGTCATTTTCCCGGTTTTTGAAAACAAACGAAAATTACGTTCCCTGAAATTCAATAATATTTCTACATCCAATTAAATTAAATTTTTTTAATCTCTGATGCTGATTTATATTCAAATAAAAATAAACTAGAATTTTATTTTCCCCATGAAATAACAGATGAAAAGTTTCCTTACGTGAGCTGCAATAAATTTTAATAGTTCATTATTTAACTTAATACAAATAGGTAAATGAAAATGTACTTTCTAAAATATTTTATGTAATTTCAGTAGGGATTATTTCAAAATATATATAATATTTTAATATAAATTCTTATTTATATAAATAGTTTACTTCCTATATTTTCAATATTGTATTGTTGCGTGACTATAGATATTTATCATGACTATATCTACCACAAGTCTGCTAAATCAGATTGATAAAATATGATTTTGTACAGTCGGTTACCTGTGAGAATACTGCAATGTGACTTATTTATTTTTCATATTTCATCAATGAATGTACGACGTTATACATCAAATATTATTTGAAAATATATTGTATTATTTGAATGTATTTCTGTATTTTATTATTTTTTCTATTTATTTTATTTGTGTTGGTTATATTCAACTTCGATTGTCCAATATTTCGATAGCATTATTTACACAAAAACATATTTATAAATATGTATCTGAAACGTAAACGTTTTTTTTTCTATTAATTTTTTTGATTTTATAATATTTTTTTATTTGTAAACTTGCTCACAAAATTAATTGAGAATTATATTAAAAAAACTTGGCACACATGTTCTAACAATTTTTGTATAAAAAATAAAAATATTAACATATAAATATTAGTTAGAGAACCAACAAAAACTAAGAATGCAAAGAAAACTCGCACAAAAAATAATCCGAAATCAAAAGAGGGAGTATCACAAGAAATTACTAGAACAGATTGAGGAAGACTTCCATAAAAATAATACAAGACAATATTACAAAAACTTTAAACTGAAGAAAACTACATTTAATGCCCCAACACTAATGTTAAGAAATTCAGAAGGAAATCTGGCACACACTGATAAAGAAAATGCCAACATCATGAGGGAAAGCTTTAGAAAACTTCTGAATTGTGAAGAACCAAAAGAACTTCTGGAAATAAACACAAATACCCAGATTAAAACACCAAGCGAAAACATCCTTCCACAACATTAGCAGAAGTAAAGATAGTTCTGAAGCAAATGAAAAACAACAAAGCAAGTGGAGAAAATTTCCTGACTGCAGAATTATGGAAGAACGCGTCAGAAAAAGTACACAGAAATCTCCACAAAGAAATGGTAAAAATATGGCACAAAGAGGAATTTCCGGAAGAATGGAAAACCGCAATAATCCACCCTTTACATAAAAAAGGTGATAAAACCAACCCTGACAACTATAGCGGAATTTCCTTACTAGATTGCACTTACAAAATTCTATCAAGAATAATTTACAACAGAATCAAAGACCAACTGGAACAAGAACTAGGGGAATACCAAGGGGGATTTAGACCATGGCGGGCTGCCCAGAAAAAACTCTAAATTTAAAATTAATTATAGGGTATCATAAACTTAGGAATAAACAACTGGTAGTGACTTTTATTGATTTCAAGAAAGCATATGAGTGTGTACATCGAGAATCCCTGCTAAAAATAAGAGAAATTTAGGGCTTCACCCAAAACTAGTCAAAATCATCGGACTAACACTAACGGATACCAAATCCAAGGTTAAATTCAGAGGAGAAATATCTGATCCAATCGACATCAAAACAGGACTGAGACAAGGAGATGGACTGTCACCGCTTTTATTCAACTGTGCCCTTGAATTTATAATACGGGATTGGAAAAAATTAAATAAAGACAATGTTAAAATAGGAAAAGGTATCTCAGTAAATTGGCTAGGCTTTGCGGACGATTTAGCCCTACTAGCCCAACATATAGAAGAGGCCAGATACCAACTGTCAACACTGGAAGAGATTGCAGGAAAAATCGGTCTAAAAATTTCATACGAAAAAAGCAAAATTATGGTGAGAGACCCACTATGCATAAGCAAAGTAAAAATAAACAATAATTACATAGAACTAGTAGGAAACTTTAAATATTTGGGGGAAAACATCACGCACAACCTCCAAGAAAATCCAAACTGGAATGAAAGAATAAATAAACTCATCAAAGCCACAATAAAAACAGAAAACATCTATAACAAAAAACGCATGTCCATAAACACAAAAATAAGACATTATAACTCAGTTATCCGACCAGAAATACTTTACGGATGCGAAACCATATTTGGACCGTACCAGACAAGGTTTACCGACAAACTGGAAAAGATTGAAAGACAGATTCTACGACGATGCATCGGGAAAAACATTAAAAAAGACGGGATTTGGAGAATTATTCCAAACGAAGAGATTTAAAAAACTATCATCCCGATAACTAATAAATTTAGAAAGAAGAGAATTTCCTTTCTAGGACATATCAGACGGATAATCGAACTTTTCTGGAACAAGAAAAGCAGACCGAACTGGTTATACGAAGTACAGAAAGACATGGAGGAATTAGACATAACCCGTGACAACCTAAAAACGAAAACCGGAAACTGTGAAAAATTTAAAAATAAAGAAATAAGATTACTATCAAAATCCAAGAAAACAATAAGCCGGGTGTACTCTGAACAAGAAAGGGCAAGAAGATCTGAAACCCTTAGAAATTACTGGCAAAAAAGAAAAGCTGAAAAAGGACAAATCAGCAAGAAAAGAAAGAACTTGCCAAAAAAAAAAAAACTAAAGTGATCCATTATGGTCTTAAAAGTAATAAAAAAAAATTTTAAAAATATTAGTTTCATATAAATATAAACACGAAAATCAGTACAGATTATTGCCTAATAAATTTCTGTACGAAAACTTGGAATCCTTGATACTATGAAAAAGAAGCGAATTTATTTCTGCGCACATTGTTAAGATTACCGCAGGATAGGATTATTAAGAGAATTATCGATCATCGATTTTGGTCTTTAAAAAATCCGCCATTATGGATCAAAGAAATTAAAGAAGAATGCAAGAATTAAATTTGACTTACGAAGATTTACTTAATAAATCTGAAATATTAAAATTTGTTATTAAAGATCCGAATACCAATTTTAAAGTAAGAACTTTTAATTATACAAAAAGGGTTTATTCAGAAGAGGATAGTAAAGCAAGATCATTAAGAATGACTAAATATTGGGATTAATTGATAATATTGGGATTGGGATTAATAATTTAAATGCCAGGAAAAGATTTTTGAAAGGTATGTTTGGAGTGTCGCTTAATATGGAAGTGAAACTTGGACGATCGGAGTATCTGAGAAGAAAAGATTAGAAGCTTTTGAAATGTGGTGCTATAGGAGAATATTAAAAATCAGATGGGTGGATAAAGTGACAAACGAAGAGGTATTGCAGCAAATAGATGAAGAAAGAAGCATTTGGAAAAATATAGTTAAAAGAAGAGACAGACTTATAGGCCACATACTAAGGCATCCTGGAATAGTCGCTTTAATATTGGAAGGACAGGTAGAAGGAAAAAATTGTGTAGGCAGGCCACGTTAGGAATATGTAAAACAAATTTTTAGGGATGTAGGATGTAGAGGGTATACTGAAATCAAACGACTAGTACTAGATAGGGAATTTGGAGAGCTGCATCAAACCAGTCAAATGACTGAAGACAAAAAAAAAAACATATTGCGAGAAAGTAAAAGCTAAGAACTTAAAGGCCAAAAGATCGGCAAAAGAGACTTGAATTATTCTTACTAAAGTGGTCCTTTGCGGCCTTAAAAGTAAAAAAAAAAAAAAAAAAATATTAGTTTCAAAATAATTTTTTTTTTATTCATAAACAATTTGATTTAACTGTGAATAAAATTACATCTCATTCCATAAATGCAATATTTAAAACAAAAAAAATATTGGCTAATAGGGTAACAAAGATTAAAGTATTTAAGTATGTAGAAATTTTTCTTTATATTACAACATCCTGTGACTATACCGTTCCACACACCACACTCCGTTCAAATCCCTGATGGGCTTTACTGGAGGACATATTTTAGACACTCTAAATATGATAACACAATTTTTTTTTTTTTTTGTCTTCAGTCATTTGACTGGTTTGATGCAGCTCTCCAAGATTCCCTATCTAGTGCTAGTCGTTTCATTTCAGTATACCCTCTACATCCTACATGCCCTTTTTGCGGATTTTTTTAGGTAACCGTTGTAAAACACCTTGAAAATAATGCACGGTTCACATTTTTTGCCTCGGTTTTACCTCGAGGCAAGAATTAAAAATTCACAATTCCATTAAATTGGAAAAAAAAACATAGCATATCAAGAGTGATGAACTTTTTTGGGGCTTGGAGATTCTTTGCCGATCCTTCGTGATGATTTAACTTTTGTCTCAATGTTGTAAACGTAAACCCAGCTTTCGTCTTCCATTAAGTTCAAAAAGTTTGTTCAAGAAGTTGCCGACAAACTTCCAGTCGATGTACTTACTGCTATTCGGTCCTCAAACGAGGGAAAAACTACTGAAACTCGATGCAAGTTAAATTTTTCAAACAAAATGTTATGACATGATCCAATTGACATGCTAATCTCTTCTGCAAGTTCTCTAACAGTCAATCGGACAATTTCAGCCACCAGAAGATTGATTTTCTGAACATAGGTGTAATCTGTTGAATTTGAAGGCCTTCCTGGTCGTCGAGAGTCATCTTCAATTGACTGACGACTACTTTTAAATCGTGATAACCCTTTATAACAGTGCATACGATCCAGAGCGTCATCTCCGTAAAGTGGTTTCAAAAGTTTAAAGGTATCTGTAAAAGATTTCCCCAGTTTCACGCAAAATTTTACGTTCCATTGTTGCTCCCCAAAATCGCACATTACAAAAATCGCTATAACTATCACTTAAACACGTTGCACTCAAATAACAATAACACGAAAACTAAACGAGTTTGGCTACCAAAGACGTTATGCGGAACACAATGCTGCCAACCACACGTCACTAAATATCTCCGTTGGCGCGTATTGAAAAATGTTCTATTATTTTCTAAACAAACCTTGTACCTACCATTAACGAGTAGATCCTATACATAAGCAACATGTTTCGATTTACTACTGTGACTCACTGTATAAACGCGTATGAAAAATACACCATTACACAGTCAACGTAACCTCAAATTGAGGTTATGTTGCCGTTTTCGTCTTTTAATTGAGCCTACCTCATGAATAATTCAACTAATTTTCATCTAACTTTCACATGCACAACTTCAGATATTCTACTACAGCTTATGTAAATTTCAGTGAAATTGATTAAGTAGTTTTGAATATCTTTGAGCCACAAAATTTAATAAATTTTACTTTTGAAATTTTTGAGCTAAACTATTTCATACGTGAATAGTACATTCGTAATACTGTAACCTCAAAACGTAATGAATGTTAAAAATTTTACGATAGCCTTTTTTGAAATATTCCGAACGAACTGTGATTTTTATTTTCTTCAAGTTTATTTTGATGTTTTCATAATTACGTACCGTTTGGGCAAAGAAACTTTGCCCGGGCAAAAGAAACTTTTTTGCCCGTCTGGGCAAAAAAACCGTTTGGGCAAAGTAGGTATAAAGTATACCTACTCGACTTTAAATTTTCTCCAATTATTTTGTTGTAAACTTTAATTATTTTAAATCGTTGTTCATTCCAATATGCAACTATATCTTTATAAGTACAAGATTTTTTTTAATATATAAAATAGAAAAAAGTTATTGGTAATGAATACTGAAAAATAGTTTTTTTAAAACTTAAAAAAAATAAAAAAAGAACAGACAGTTAATAACCGCAGTGCAACAAAGATGGTGGATTTTTTTTCATCTACGACACCCATTCTCGGTATAATAACCCCTCCAATGTACTGTTAGTAATGCCAACTGTACTTCAAATATCCTAAATCAAAATACTGTGCATCTATTCAAATTTTCATGAGTAATAAATGACTATAATATAATTATATATTTAAAAATTTTAAGATAATTTATAAAAGCCCTGGTATATATGAAAACACACTGAAATACAAGTACGTAGGGAAACACACATAAAAACACGAATGACAAAGATAATTTACACATAATCTTTACTCTTTGTAATAAACACTTGGATTCCCAGTTTACTTCGTCTCATCATCAATATATAGAACGTTTTGATGTGTAGACAAAAGGTAATAAACAACAAACCAGCGGCTGAAGAGATTTAAAAGGAAATTTCATGTTAGTAAAGAGCAATCTTTAAGAATAGTAGTATGGGGATTTGTTCTGTTCATGTTTAGTATATATTACGATTTTCTGACATACCATGTATTTCATTGTAAAACTACACAGAATATTTTCAATGCACTCATACGAAACAAGAGCAACAGTCATTTATGAATGCAATTTCATGTATTTTCTTCTTTTCCGTTTAACAATATTGTCAACTCTCTCATACACTCTTTACCTCCCTTATGTTATTTTTTTTTCTTTACATGACCTGATTTTCGTTTCTTGTTTTCAAATTGTAAGCAATAAGAAAAAAAACCACTACGAAATAATTTCGTTACTGTTTAATGAAAATACTCATTTTATAAAGAAATTAATTATATTTTACTTCTTTCCTGAATGTAAGCGACTTTATAAAATAATTAATTACCACGTACGAACGACACAACTTATCTTCTTTTTTTTTTGTCTTCAGTCATTTAACTGGATTGATGCAGCTCTCCAAGATTCCCTATCTAGTACTAGTCGTTTCATTTCAGTATACCCTCTACATCCTACTTCCGTAACAATTTGTTTTACATATTCCAAACGTGGCCTGCCTACACAAATTTTCCCTTCTTCCTGTCCTTCCAATATTAAAGCGACTATTCCAGGATGCCTTAGTATGTGGCCTATAAATCTGTCTCTTCTTTTAACTATATTTTTCCAAATGCTTCTTTCTTCATCTATTTGTCGCAATACCTCTTCATTTGTCACTTTATCCACCCATCTGACTTTTAACATTCTCCTATAGCACCACATTTCAAAAGCTTCCAATCTTTTCTTCTCAGATACTCCGATTGTCCAAGTTTACATTGGACTTGTTTTGCGACATTCCAAACATACACTTTCAAAAATCTTTTCCCGACATTTAAATTAATTTTTGATGTAAACAAATTATATTTCTTACTGAAGGCTCGTGCATGTGATATTCGGCATTTTATATCGCTCCTGCTTCGTCAATGTTTAGTAATTCTACTTCCCAAATAACAAAATTCTTCTACCTCCATAATCTTTTCTCCTCCTATTTTCACATTCAGTAGTCCATCTTTGTTATTTCTACTACATTTCATTACTTTAGTTTTGTCCTTGTTTATTTTCATGCGATAGTTCTTGCGTAGGACTTCATCTATGCCGTTCATTGTTTCTTCTAAATCCTTTTTACTCTCGGCTAGAATTACTATATCATCAGCAAATCGTAGCATCTTTATCTTTTCACCTTGTACTGTTACTCCGAATCTAAATTGTTCTTTAACATCATTAACTGCTAGTGCCATGTAAAGATTAAAAAGTAACGGAGATAGGGATCATCCATGTCGGACTCCCTTTCTTATTACGGCTTCTTTCTTATGTTCTTCAATTATTACTGTTGCTGTTTGGTTCCTGTACATGTTAGCAATTGTTCTTCTATCTCTGTATTTGAACCCTAATTTTTTTAAAATGCTGAAAATTTTATTGTAGTCTACGTTATCGAATGCCTTTTGTAAGTCTATAAACGCCAAGTATGTTGGTTTGTTTTTCTTTAATCTTCCTTCTACTATTAATCTGAGGCCTAAAATTGCTTCCCTCGTCCCTATACTTTTCCTGAAACCAAATTGGTCTTCTCCTAACACTTCCTCCACTCTCCTCTCAATTCTTCTGTATAAAATTCTAGTTAAGATTTTTGATGCATGACTAGTTAAACTAATTGTTCTGTATTCGTCACATTCATCTGCCCCTGCTTTCTTAGGTATCATTACTATAACACTTTTTTTGAAGTCTGACGGAAATTCCCCTATAACTTATCTTATCTTACTTATCTTCTATATAAATAAAAATTTAAATGTTCTTTAGTTTAAAATTATAAATTTCCGAAAGTTCTTCACCGACTGCTTTGAAAAATTTTTACACAACGTTGCATTCGATTACGCGCGTGTTTTTATATATCTACTATTTCTTTAAGTAATATATCATACCTTAGACAGATAACAATTTTTTTTTTTGAAAAAGCAGCGCCATCTGTTGGTCGTAAAAGCAACACACGTTATAATAAATATTTTACGATTCCATTTCAATGTTTCCGATATTTATTTTCGCTATAGACTAAAAATTTACTGGACCGATTTACGAGTGGGAAAAAAGGGAGAAAGGGAAAAATCGAAAAAGGTAAAAGAGAAGAAGACATAAAAAGGAAGAAGAGGAAATTAAAAAAAAAATTGGGGAAAAAAGGAAAACGAGATATGAAAAAAATAAAAGGGGAAAGGGGAAATAATTGAACGTGGTGGAAGGGGGAATGGGGTAAGGAAGACTGAATATGTAAAATGTAAATGGAGAAAGGGAGAAAAGAAAAGCGGGAAAAGTGAAAGGTTAAAATTTGTGAAAATCTGTAATGTTCATTTTATTAATGTTTTTCAAACTTTCAATTATGTTCATTTAATCAATATCTACTTTTTTTTTGTTTTTGTTTAACCTCCGGGTCCGGAGTCAAGCAATTCTTCCCGTAGAGGATGAGATGAGTATTTTGTAGCGTGTGAGACCGGGATTCGAACCCAGAATTTCCGGGTGAAAGACTGAGACGCTACCACTCGCGTCACGGAGGCCGGCATTTTATACCTAACTACCTATATATTAAGCTATATATAATCTGTATGTATACTCAAATCTAGTAATAGCGAAGCATTGCCGGATCTGCTAGTACAAAATATTTGAAAATTCAAATATACATAAAATGATTTTGTTAAATAAAATAATTGACATATCATTGAATTTCTTACAGTGATTATGTGAAATCGAGGTTATTATATGTAAAATTTAATCTTTACGAAAATATAGCAAATGATTTTGCATTTAAAATTTCATACCTCTTAATTAGTTTCTAACTTATCTAATAATAATAATAAAAATATTGCTATATAAATGTCTTGAACCCGATTTCATAGAAAGATTATTGGATATATATTTTGGATATAAAATTTTATTATCATTTTTTTTGTAGAGGGAGAGAGTAAAAAACCTTCTATTAGCACTAACCGTTTAGTATCGTTTGTTCATGTGAGGTTCTTATCCAATAAAAACCCAAGTTTCAAGTTTTCACCAGACCAGGACCGTATTTGTAATTTCTTCAGTCCGGAGCGTGATCTGTTGCGTTAGTACAGCAACCTTCCTCTTTCCGAGCCACCTAGCATATCTGCTAAGCAAACCTCCCCACTAATTTCTTACGTCTGAAATCCATTCCACATAAGCCGGTACCAAATTTCAATCCATCTAATCCGTCAACATTGTTTGGAGAAAGTTATCCGAAAAAATTTCTCCTAATCACCAATATAGCGTCCTTTTCTTCGGGGCGTACTAGGCCCAGCCAAATAAGGTGTTATATACGTCACCACTTTCTCTCTCATAGTACCCTTATTTTAGGGAGGGTTAACATTCCCGGAAGATGAATGTACTACCGACTGGGTGAGATCAAAATTCATCTTGCCGTGCATTTGTCTGTTTCAAGGTCTCAGGCTTTTAAAACTGCATCTGCTAAGCGTCGCGAATGCATTTCCGAGCGTCTCAACTGCTAAAGTCACATATACAACCCATCCCATCGGTCAATTCTAATTCTCTTACAGCTTCTTTAATTTGGAGACAATTTAATTAATGTTTTGTATAACATTTAAAAGAAGAAAAGGTGTTCTATAAAAATACCTATTATTTATAAATTTTAGCATATTATATATGATTGGCAGACCAACAAAATAAGAGCATGTTTTTTCTAATCAGCTATTAGTTACTTAGGTAAATTTCATAAGAAAGCTACTTATTGTAATGGATACCATGTTTCGACTTCCGAAAAATTTCGACATATCTTCACATTTCAAAACCCCAGACCCCAAAACCACCGTCAGTTCAAAAATTCATATAATTTTGGTCCAATCACTTCAAAATTGATGTATAAAATATAACGACCAGAAATCTCGGTTGAAATCTCGCTTAATGAGCAAAATCTAGCCATGGGGTGGAAATGGAGGCTTTTTCGACAAAAAAATGTCGCTATAAAATTATAAACTTCCTCCTATTCTTTGGATAAGGGCCTAAAAGGTATCTTAAGTAAAGTTTTTTGATATGACCAACCATTGGCCCACGGAGTGCAAAAAATGGGGTTTCGAAGCCAAAAATGTCATACTTCCCTTAATATACACAGTATTGAATGTGTTTTTAAGTGGTCGTTAGTCATCTAAACATTAACTAAATCTTTTGTCATGAACAATTTTTGATATGACTAACTATTATGGCAAGGGATGACTAAAATGTTGCTGGAATTGTAAGAAGATGGGGCTTGTCGTTTGCTAAACATGTGAAATTTTTTTCACATGCTTCCATTGTTATATTGAGTAAATTTGTAGTTTTTCTTAATTTTAAGGTGGAAATATTTTTTATCTAGTAGCACCGGTCGAAATCTACCTCCGTCTTCCGGCGTACCGAAAAGGACTTTTTATTGCTTCATTGTTTTCCTATTTTTTGCGATTTTTAACTTAAATTGAAACTTTTCATCTGCTTTTTGGATACCAAATATGAGTGAAATATCAAGAACTTGTCGAATTCGTGATTATTTACGTAATTTAGACGGCGAAAAAAATGCGGATATACATTAATTTGATTTCTATAATATTCTGCTAGTTTAGATATTCGATATCCGGTATAACTTCGAGTAGTGAAGAATTGTTCGAACCTACTCAAACTAATTTGGGAAATGATAATAGCAACGATTAGAAACGTAATGGGTAGAGCCTATCTTCCTGAGGCAGAAGAATTATTAGTTGAAGAAGAATGTAGTTGAGAATTATTTGTTGAAGAAAGTAATGTATCCTGACATTAACAACTGTCCATAGAAGAACAATCACTCTTTGGCATATTTCTATCTGTTTTTTTTCTGACACATTTTGTAATCTTCTAAAAAAATAATCACAAGATTTAGGACATCAACGTGTACGCTTCCAAGGAATCAAATTGCGTTTTGTGCAGATTTCGGTTGTTCCTGGTCTTTTCTATTCCCAGAAAAAATCCCGCTGTCATTTTTGGTACCCAGGTTGAAACTGTGGTGTTCATCCACAGTGTTTCCACATGTTCTAAGGCCCAATAAGTCAGGTAGAAAATCAAATTGCCATGAAGATACGGAGGATGAATTCAGTTTGGGTTCTTAAGAGATCCAAAATGTCGTATATAGTGTATCAATAATTTAATTCTATTTTTCCTGGTAGTGTAAGGTAGCAAAAAGTGTATATTTTCTTGATCAATAAAAAAATTTTGAACATTTGGTATATAATAGAAGGTTGGTTATGGTAGTGTTTGTTTGGTTCATGTGAACTGAAACATTCGAAAGTGAATTTTGTTTTGTTGATATTTCATCAAGATTATGTATATAAAAATGAATGTTTGTCTGTCTGTATGTCTCATATGCCCTCCTAAAACGTTGATCCGATAGCAGTGAAACTTTGGGGAATGGTTGGACGCATGCCATTGAAGGTTTCTGAATTAGTTTGGAACCGCTAGGTGGCGCTGGCATTGAGATATTTCGAAAAATTGTATTTATGGTCCGATTTGCCTCATATTCAGAATACATTTTACTTACATGGAAACAAAGAATTATGTCTGCTAAAAATGGAACCGCTAGATGTTGCTGGGGTTGAGATATATAGAAAAATTATATTTATGGACCGATTTGGTTCGTATTCAAAATATGAATATTAGTTACGTGAAAATAAATATTTTTGCAAAAACTATACCCGCTAGGTGGGGCCGGTGTCGAGATATTTACGAAACACACAAACAAATATATAAATAGACTTTTTTATTATATATATATATATATAAGGCATGTTCGTATGTGTATCCGCTAAAGACCAAAAAAACTAAAGGATTGGAAAGGGAAAATGGGAGAAGAAAAATGAATGGTAAAATTTGTGAAGTTCAGTTTTTTATTTTTTTTTTAATTTTCAATTGTGTTCATTTAAACTCTCTCTCTCTCTCTCTCTCTCTCTATATATATATATATATATATATGTATATAAGGCATTTTCGTATGTGTGTCCGCTAATGACCAAAAAACTAAAGGACCGATTTACGCGTGGACAAAAGGGAAAAAGGGGAAAATGGAAAACTGTGAAAAGGGGAAAACGGGAACGGGTAAAAAGGAAACTGGGAGAGAGATAAGGGTGAAAGAGAGAATTTGGAAAGAGAAAAGGGAAGGAGAATAAATGAAAGGTAAAATTTATGAAGTTCAGTTTTTAATTTTTTTAACAGATTTTCAATTGTGTTCATTTAAACATTTAAACTCTCTCTCTCTCTCTCTCTCTCTCTCTATATATATATATATATATATATATATATATATATATATATATATATATATATATAGCTAATGACCAAAAAACTAAAGGACCGATTTACGCGTGGACAAAAGGGAAAAAGGGGAAAATGGAAAACTGTGAAAAGGGGAAAACGGGAACGGGTAAAAAGGAAACTGGGAGAGAGATAAGGGAGAAGGGTGAAAGAGAGAATTTGGAAATGGAAAAGGGAAGGAGAATAAATGAAAGGTAAAATTTATGAAGTTCGTTTTTAATTTTTTTAACAGATTTTCAATTGTGTTCATTTAAACATTTAAACTCTCTCTCTCTCTGTCTCTCTCTCTCTCTCTATCTCTCTCTCTCTCTCTATATATATATATATATATATATATATATATATAGCTAATGACCAAAAAACTAAAGGACCGATTTACGCGTGGACAAAAGGGAAAAAGGGGAAAATGGAAAACTGTGAAAAGGGAAAAACGGGAACGGGTAAAAAGGAAACTGGGAGAGAGATGAGGGAGAAGGGTGAAAGAGAGAATTTGGAAATGGAAAAGGGAAGGAGAATAAATGAAAGGTAAAATTTATGAAGTTCAGTTTTTAATTTTTTTAACAGATTTTCAATTGTGTTCATTTAAACATTTAAACTCTCTCTCTCTCTCTCTCTATATATATATATATATATATATATAGCTAATGACCAAAAAACTAAAGGACCGATTTACGCGTGGACAAAAGGGAAAAAGGGGAAAATGGAAAACTGTGAAAAGGGGAAAACGGGAACGGGTAAAAAGGAAACTGGGAGAGAGATGAGGGAGAAGGGTGAAAGAGAGAATTTGGAAATGGAAAAGGGAAGGAGAATAAATGAAAGGTAAAATTTATGAAGTTCAGTTTTTAATTTTTTTAACAGATTTTCAATTGTGTTCATTTAAACATTTAAACTCTCTCTCTCTCTCTCTCTCTCTCTATATATATATATATATAGCTAATGACCAAAAAACTAAAGGACCGATTTACGCGTGGACAAAAGGGAAAAAGGGGAAAATGGAAAACTGTGAAAAGGGGAAAACGGGAACGGGTAAAAAGGAAACTGGGAGAGAGATGAGGGAGAAGGGTGAAAGAGAGAATTTGGAAATGGAAAAGGGAAGGAGAATAAATGAAAGGTAAAATTTATGAAGTTCAGTTTTTAATTTTTTTAACAGATTTTCAATTGTGTTCATTTAAACATTTAAACTCTCTCTCTCTCTCTCTCTCTCTCTCTCTATATATATATATATATATATATATATATATATATATATGTCATTTTCGTATGTGTGTCCGCTAAAGAGAAAAAAAAGTAAAGGACCGATTTACGCGCGGACAAAAGGAAAAAAGGGGAAAATGGAAAACTTGGAAAAGGGGAAAACGGGAAAGGGTAAAAAAGAAACTTGGAGAGGGATGAGGGATATGGGTGAAAGGGAGAATTTGGAAAGGGAAAAAGGGAAGGAGAATAAGTGAAACGTCAAATTTGTGAAGTTCAGATTTTTAATATTTTTAACAAATTTTCAATTGTGTTCATCTAAACATTTAAACTCTCTCTCTCTCTCTCTCTCTCTCTCTCTCTCTCTCTCTATATATATATATATATATATATATATATATATATATATATATATATATATATATATATATATGTAGCAATAGCGAAGCATTGCCGGGTCTGCTAGTTTATTACTATCCATTATTTTCTGAAACAAAAATGATATATTACATTTTATGTTTAGTGAAAGAAAAATAATTTTTCTGAATTTTTAAAAAAAAATTGTAAAACGCCTAAAACTGCTTAGTCGCTGAAGTTAATATAATCGGCGGTTTAGAATTAATGAGAGATTTCGTTCACTTGTTTGCAATACTGACCCCTCTTTGCTGTCACTCGTCTAACAAATAAATCATTTAATTGTTATACATTTATTTGAGAAAAGAATATAGTAATATATATCATCAGAGAGAGAAAAATAATCCGCAGAATATTATCTGCACTACAATATTAGATGGTTTTAAATCTGTTTATTTGAAATTTTTTTAATTAAATTGGAATCTAGGTTAATATCCCTTTAAAATTGTAATAAGAGTTGATTTCTGGCAATCCTTTCCGTAACTCTAACAAGTGTTTTATATTACAAATGTTTTAATGAATTCGTTACCAGTATGAGTTTTTTTTGGGATTAATATATACAATTGTTTCTTTTATTTTATATATAACTAAATTTTTTTCCTTTCTAAATGTTAAATATATTTTATAAAAATTCAACATAAATTGATATTTATTAAAAAATTGCTTCAAAATTATTTTCAAAAAGAAACATTTTAGAATACTGTAAATATTTAATTTCAAGTTAACTTATTATTTTTTTTAAAATAATAGTTTATTTACATAAATATGTTTTCATAATAAAACAAAATATTAATACGTATGTATTTACAAATGTAATATTCTTTTTTTTTTCTTTTAATAATTTGATTTAATCGGAATTATAATAATTGTTTATCTTAAAATTTTACTTTTTTTTTATTTCTTTTGACTATACGAGTGAGTGTGAGCGCGCGCGCGCGTGCGGGCGCGTATATATGTATGTGTATATTTTTAATAAATTTAAAACCGTAAACAGCTAGCTGTACAGCACAGACATGTACATTAATCTACAAGTAGTTGTATACCGTACCTACAACGAAAGTGAACGATTATACGCGGAGATGTACGAACGTGTGTAACAGTATTTCCGTTGATCAGTCTCTTGCCATTGTTGTAGACGTGAAACAATGTTTTAACGAAATCTAATATGAATGTGCGTGTTGTTTTATGCAAGTAAAAATAATTTTGTTTTAACTGATGGGTATGTATATATATATATATATTATTTGTGCTAATGGTTTTATTTATTTGTAATACATTAATTTAAAAATGAAATATGTTATTTAATTTTTAATTTAAGATTAATTACACTACTAATTTATAAATAATGATTTATTATTAGCTCTGTAAGGGTTTAATTACATAATTAATATCGAATTTTATCATATTATAAAAAGCGTGTAATTTTATATAATGTTTAATACTTGATTTTAATACGTAAATTAGAATGTTGGTTATGTATAACAGCAGTGTAGGTGCAAATTTTTATTTACTTTATAAATATAATTTAACCAAACTTAATCTTCGTTCGATTCGCTCGCTAACCTCGACTAATTAAAGCAAAACTTTATTATTTAAACAATAAACCAAAGTTTGTTGCTTATAATTATAGATATAAATTAACCACACTTAACCTACGCTCGCTACCCTTCACTAATTAACAGTAATGTGTTGATTATTTAAATAATGACAAATAATTGCAATAATTATTGAATGTATTATTTAAATACTCAAAACATTACTATGTTAATTAGTCAAGGTTAGCCAGGAAAGCAAACAAAGCTAAGTTTGGTTAAATTATATTTATAAAATAAATAAAAATTCGGACATAACTCTGCTATACATAACCTTCGAATGCTTCTAGAAGTTTCTAAGATAATTCGTTACAAACATGAATTCGTAGTAATTTTTTTTTTTTTTGTGTGCATGTTTGTACTGTTTTAATTTAATTCATTATTACTATTAAAGATTGAATAGGAGTTTTGATTTTCTTTAGTAATCACAAAACATCTTAAAATATATTTGAATCAATAAATTTCAAACCTTAGAAATATAAATATTAGTTTTACTTTCACGGCTAAAACAATATAGCGTATACTGCGATAGCAGCTATAGACATATATAAAGAGAAATTATATATAAATCGATAAAAAATTGGTATTTTTTAAATTTTGTGCAAAACTAATAAAAATAATATACATATTTGTAAATAACCTGCGAAAAATAATATTTTTTGCCAATGCTTCGAAGTCTACATTACTAATTTTTACCCACGACGGAACTAAGATTGTATATGCGTTTGGGGAAGAGGTTTTGTGTGTGTGTTTCTCACTCTGTCTGTGTGTGTGTGTGTGTATGTATGTATGTATGTATGTATGTGTATATATATATATATATATATATGTGTGTGTGTGTGTGTGTGTGTGATACGATTTTCCTCTAAAACTACTGGACCTATTTCGATGCGGTTTTTTAGTTTACATAGTTATCACTTCAGAGCATATTCTTAGACGTGTTTTACAGTTGTAGGCCTCCAGGGAGCGCTGTTGTCGATATGTTTCTCTAAAACGGCTGGGCCGATTTTGACGCGGTTTTTTTGCATTACATCAGTATCACCTTAGAGAAAATTCTTAGATTAGTTTTATAATTATAGGCCACCAGGGAGCGCTGCAGTATATATGTTTCTTCTGTCTTTCTAGTTAATATTTTTTTTACTTAACGTTTATTTCGTCGTGGGTATTTTACGAATTTTTAATTTTATGTACTTGTTTTTGTTTACATAACCTGATTTTCATACATTCGTCAAAAAAAAAAAAAAAAACAAAAAAAAAACAACACCATGAAATAAGATGAAATAATGTTATTCCTGATTAATATGATGTATGTACACATTTTATAAAGAAATTAATTATATTTCATGTCTTTCCTGAAAATAATTAAAATTATTAGAAAAAAATTCAAACTAAATTAGAAAATAATTCTTTAACACTTAAAGCTACTTCTTATATAAAATATTTAAAAATTCAAATTTACATACAAGTGATTTTGTTAAATACAACAGGTGACATGTCATTTTAATTTTTACAGTGATTATGTTGAATCGAGATTAATACACATCAATTTTAATCTTTACGCAAGTTATAGCAATTGATTTTGCCCTTAAAAATTCGTACATCTTAATTAATTCACTTATATAATAATAATAAAATGCTAAAATAATAAGTGATATGTAAAAATCTTTCTAAAAAAATTTCTTTAACCTGTAATTCATAGAGTTTTTGGGTATATATTTTAAAATATATTTAACTATTCCAAACTTTCGTCTCTTTTTTGTTGGGGGGGGGGGGGGAGTGACAAACCCTTTCTATTGGTACTTTAAAATAGCGGAAAGGCGGTAAACTAAGCGTTTCTGAACATATTTTGGTAGACGCTTT